>NC_135805.1:128076665-128821665 GCF_964213995.1 Mustelus asterias | reverse complement strand
CCGTGTCTGCGTGAGTTTCCTCCGGATGCTCCGGTTTCCTCCTACAGTCGGAAAGACATGCTGATTAGGTGGATTGGCCATGTTAAATTCTCCCTCAGTGTACCCGAACAGACACTGGAGTGTGACAACTTGGAGATTTTCACAGTAACTTCATTGCAGTGTTAGTGTAAGCCTACTTGTGACACTAATAAATAAACTTAAACATCATTGGTTGGAGGAGTCAGCAGCAAAGGTAGTCTGGTTATTAAAAAAAGCTGGAACGTAAAACCATACATTTCCATGGTTATTGTTAACAAAACTATGGTGGGGATTTTCTGACCAATGCGAGTGGGTAATTTGAGATTTTATTAAATTTAATTCAGTGGATAGCGAGTGCTGTATACTCTTCTCACAGCTGGATTTGCAAACAAAACAGATCTTTTAATTTTAAAGCTGAAAGAGGTGTTAATGTATTGTAATGTACCGACCTGATTTCTTTTTCCCATTTTAGGGGAGGAGATGGCCTAGTGGTATTATCACTAGATTATTAACCCAGAAACTTAGCTAATGTTCTGGGGACCCAGGTTTGAATCCCGCCAAGGCAGATGGTCGAATTTGAATTCAATAAAAAATATCTGGGATTTAGAATCTGCTGATGACCATGAAACCATTGCCGATTGTCGGAAAAACACATCTGGTTCACTGATATCCTTTAATCTGCCGTCCTTACCTGGTCTGGCCAACATGTGACTCCAGATCCACAGCAATGTGGTTGACTCTCGACTACCCTCTGAACAAGGGCAGCTCAGGGTGGGCAATAAATGCTGGCCAGTGAGTCGTGTCCTTGAGCCACAAATGATTTAAAAAAAAAATTCACCAAGCAAGTCAGACGTGTGGAAATTTGTTTGCCCTGCATCTTCGTGGTAGGGTTCCTGATGCATGCCCTGCCTGCACTGTTTCCATTGGCTGTAACCCAAACCCAAATTTGGTTCTCTCGCCTCATTTACTTGATTGTAGCACGGGTCTCAGCAAGTTCTTCACTGCTGACATCCTTTTCACTCAGCTGACTGCTTCTGTGCAGAGCAGAGAGCCAGACAGCATTATGCTGAGAACAAATAGTACAATTCTCTCTGCTCTTCTTAAAGGTAGCCTGTCCTTCAAAAAGAGAAGCGGCACTGAATAATATCCTTGTGGTAGCACAGACCCTTTAAGGGGGAAATTGCTGGCTGCCATGTATTCGGGCCGGGCGCTATGGAGAGGCAGTGCGGGAAGCCAAGCCAATCAGCTACAAGGATTGCATCCTGGGTTGGGGAGGAGCCAGGGAGGAGGAGAGAATAGGAGGAGGAGAATAGGGGGAGAGTATTGCAGTTCTGTCGATCCTTGTTTGTACATATATAAATAAACTTGAATAACTTGAAGCCACAAAAGTCACCTTTCAAGTTATTACAGTTCTGGAATTTAAAGGATAGATAATTAAACACCAGGGCAAAGAGAGGGCTTCAGGGTGATGGATGTGGCACTGGAGGCACTAGTGATGGAAGTGGACGGAAGAGATATCATGTATCCATGGAGAAGTATCCCAGGAGACGCGCAAGTACCATCCTCAGAAGAAAGTGGAAACAAGTGGTCAAAGAGGTCAACTCCCCAACTCGACCCGAGGATCTAACTGCAGCATCACAAGAGGTCAAATGCCGTCACCATGGTGGGGGAGTGGGGATGATGGGGTAAATGGATGCTTCTCCATTCTTCGACCATGATCTCTCATTGCTGAATCCACCGCACCCTCATCACTGACCCATCAGCACTCATGCCTGACATCCAGATGCTCCAACTCACTCTCGCACACTGACCAATGCTGTTAGCCTCATGCCCACCTCTCCCTAACCATAACCCCAAGTACTCTGCTGTGGCAGAGAAAACTCCCAAACAACTCCCAGTGTTCAGTGACATCCTGCTCTCTCTACTGCAGGACATGATGGCACACAAGAGGAGTGAGTGGAGCACAATTGGTGGGGAGTAACGATGTGAGCATCTCCTGAGCTCTATGGAGTAAATGGCTCCCTGCACCATGGAGCTGATTGTGACAGAGTCTGTGACTCTGGTGTGCTGAAGGTTCCTGCCTATGCCCCTTCTCAACTCTAAGCTTACCCTCATTGCACACTCTGGTCTGGTGAGTAAGCTGCTGATGGTATGACCACAGACGTCTTGCCCTCCATTCCATCACCATGCATCACAACCAAACTTCCTCTTCTAATATTCTGCTCTCAGACATCCAGGAACTGCCAGCTTCCCAGCTACAGCAACACACCGAGGAAGAAAGAGAGAGCAATAACCCAACAATGATAAAGACACCCACTTGTTCTGACACTCAAAGCTATCAGCTTAGACATTGGAACCCCACATACCTTGGAAGCAAGAGTAGACTTGGACGCAGCAGATTGTGAGTCAAATGACCATGAGAGGGCTGCAGCCAGTGAGGGCGCTGCTGCACTGAACTAAGATGGGATGGTATACATAGGAGTACTGATGGATATGCACACCAACTTGCTGGGTGCATTAGCTGACCTGCCAAACAACCCCCTTTCACTGTCAAGGGACTTGGATGAGACTGGTGCCAAAGCGGCAGTGGGCAATGCACAGATCCTGCTCTCCCCGTACCCTCAGCATCATCTCCTTTCCATGCCACAGGCACTGCCTCCATTCTTATTGTGCTGAGGTCACCTACTCCGCTGCCGCTCCCATGTGGAAGCAGAAACACTCACTGCCAAATCCAGGAACCCTCCCCAAAATCTCCAAGAATACTCTTGAGGCACATTGCACGTGCAGGGTTTCTTAATAAGAAGACCATGCCAGCAATTGGGAGCCTTGACCCTTTAAGGGAGGACAATGCTAGGTCCATTTTGCAGTTTAACACTTGTTAGTGTACAAGTTTGTTATACAAACCTTGTGTGGTGCAAACTGAGTATCTGGCATCAGATTATCTGGTTGGAATGTTTGGCATCAGGATAGCCCTGCCCTCCATTACAACATACTGGTGGAGTGGTGACATTGGCACAGCCACGCTGCACAAGCAAGCATTCTGTGCAGACTGGGTGGGATTGTTGACGGTGCAGACTCGATGGGCTGAATGGCCTCCTTCTGCATTGTAGGGATTCTATGACTTCTATGATAACCAGCATGTCCTGCGCTGACAATGTACTAAAATCTACTTTAAAAACAAAAAACTCTTTACTCATCAGTTTTGTTCTTTGGACTGTGTTTTTAAGTTACATGCAATGAATTAGAAGATCTGGACTTCTATCAGCAATTTTTCTCCAATTTCTTGATAATTTAAATAAAAAAATTTAAATAATGACATTGAAGATAATATATGTCCTGATGAGCACTTGAAACATACAAGGCTGGAAAATATGAGAGTAGATAGGTGCTTGATGGCTTGTATAGACATGATGGACTTCAGGGCCTCTTTCTGTGCTTTAAAACTCTGTGAAATATAATTAATTTCATCAAATTATTTGTGCAGATTATAAAGTAAGTGGAACCCTTTTTCAGTCAATCAGTAATCTGTGAAATAAAGGAGTGTATTGAAGGGGGCAGCAAATGGATTCAATAGACAATGTGGCACAATCTTGATGGCTCAGATTGTACATTTGTTGCATCATTGTCCGTGCTTGCTCTTCACTGGAACAAGTTAAAGCACATTCAGTTGCTCCATTGGCTTTCTATAGCCTTGTACCTCCCTTTGAGAAAAGGAAGCACTGTGTAACATGGTGAGAAGACAGGCAGATGAGTTAATCGATCAAGAGTAGACAGGATTCAATGAGGAGCTTCAGCAATTATTGTTAAAAGATGATTGCTGACACATTAGATGAAATACGCCCGTCATTCATTTCTGGTTACGAAACAAATGTAAATTACTTACCATGTGCATTTGTACTAGAGCGACAAGTTTACCAATGCATGCCCCTGACTTGGAACTGTACGGCAGCATGGTAGCACAGTGGTTTGCACTGCTGCCTCACAGTGCCAGAGACCCAGGTTCAATTCCTGGCTTAGGTCACTGTCTATGTGGAGTCTCACGTTCTCCCCGTGTCTGCGTGGGTTTCTGGTTTCCTGCCACAGTCCGAAAGATATGCTGGTTAGGTGCATTGATCATGCTAAATTCTCCCTCAGTGTACCCAAACAGGAGCCGGAGTCTGGTGACTGGGGGATTTTCACAGTAACTTCATTGCAGTGTTAATGTAAGCCTATTTGTGACACTAATAAATAAACTTTAAACTATACACCCGTGGACAGTCTTGTTGGAGGAAGGAGTTTGACATTATTTTAATCTGGAGTCTCAAGTCCGGATTTACTCCACACATCATCTCAAGGAGCTTCATTGGGAAGTGGAAAGTAGTTCATACCTACATTAAGCATTCAGAGGGTCATTTCAATGAAAGCGACTGCGTCGGAAACCCACAGGATTAGGTGGCACGCCTAATATTGCTCTCTATTGGCACTGGTTAGTACTGCTGCCTCTCAGCGCCAGGGACGCAGGTTCAATTCCCGGATTGGTTCACTGTCTGTGCGAAGTCTGCATGTTCTCCACATCTCTGCATGTTCTCCACGTCTCTGCGTGGGTTTCCTCTGGGTGCTCCGGCTTCCTCCCACAGTCTGAAGGATGTGCTGGTTAGGTGCATTGGCCATGCTAAATTCTCCCTCAGTGTACCCAAACAGGTGCCGGAACGTGGCAACTGGGGGATTTTCACAGTAACTTCATGGCAGTGTCAATGTAAGCCTACTTGTGACACTAATAAATAAACTTTTAAAAACTTCTTAAAAAAGCAGCCTGCATTTAGAAGAATTGTGGGTTCTTGTTTGTCAGAGTTGGGTGAGCAAAATATTCGGGAAGCTATGTTAACCCCTTCAAGTTTGAAATGCATCTGTACTTGCTGGTGTTCAGTTCCCTGGATGATAGTGTTTCCAATAAACAAGTGGCATTACTAAATGTTGATACTGGAGTAATTAAATTCTTTCATTCTCAGAGCCTCGACAATAAAGGCAAGATCACTTGTGGAGGAAGCTTTAGCATGTTCCGATCTGTGCAGCTTTTCTGTGCCATAATCCGAGTTCTCGCAGGACTGGAACATTGTTAAGCAGCAGAAATAGGAATGAAAATCGTACATAATTGTGAAGACAGGATTCTCAAAATCAGACAAGAATCCCACTGCGCAAGGCTCTCAGTGCTCAGCCTAAAATTGGGCAACTCAGGATATCACAAACCCACCACTTACCATCTGCCATACCAATGGGAGGGGTCATGCCAGAACCAGCACTTGAGCAGTTGTTAGCTTGCAAGTGACATTTTCAACACAAACATAATGGGGCAATCTTGCCAGAATTTGGCAGACTGTCAGTTGTGGTGAGAAAACTGGCGTGAATCCCTTCAGCTTCAGTGGTTTGTTTTTCCTCAAGATTTTGTCCCTTTAACATCGAAAGGAAGAGTGGGCAGGGTTTGCACCATCACTCTGGCAAGGCAGGGACTCTGAGAGCTGGGGACTGACTCTATAGAGATTGGGGTGCCATTTTTAAAGGGCGTCTCAATCATAAATAAGAATAAATCCCTCCCACCTCCTCCCTGATTATCTCAGGCATCCCCATGCCTTCCCTGCCTGCCAATCATCCTTGACATTCCCATCCCCCAATCATCCCGGCATTTCCATCCCCAGTATCTCCGTTGCCCTCAGTGTCCACTCCCACCTCCCACAATAAATAGATGAGTCCCCGCAAAAGTCTCCCCCTAAGGAGCTTTCAGCCCATGTCCCTCTCCCTGGGCTATACCCACCTTTGCATACACAGAGGGGTCCCTCTCAACAGGTTTCCATTTATGTAAACCTGTTGAGAACCCTGCCGATGTGACGTCGCATCAGCGAGGTATGAAAATTTGGTGTGGGGGATAATTTGGTGAGGGTGAGGGGTTATCTAATTGTATGTAAATTTATTGAAAAGTATTAATATCAGGTTCGCGCCCATTATGAGCATGTACCTGATTACATCTCCAGCGAGAAGCAGGGAATACTGGAGATCACGATCCCGCCAGTGAGATTTGCAATTTTCAGTTTTTGCCGGATTTTGAGCCCCTCCAGCAATCTTGCACAGTGTTTAAAATTTTGTGTTTGCTGGAGTGTTAGTGGGCTTTATTGACGAACTCCAATAATAGATGCATTTTACCCCAGCCTTCATGCTTTAAGCTAGCTGTGCTGAGCCCGTCATCAAACCACAACCCTCATTGTTCTTGTTGATATTGTCATTAACAAAATCATAGAACCATAGAATCCCAACAGTGCAGAAGGAGGTTATTTGGTTCATTCAGTCTGCACCAACTCTTCAAAAGAAAATCTTACTCTGGCCAGCACCCCCCCAATCCCCCAACAGCCGACCCCTGTAACCCCATGCATTTACCCTGCTACTCCCCTTAACCTGCGCATCTTTGGACTGTGGGGGGAAACTGGAGCACCCAGTGGAAACCCACACAGACAGTCACCCGAGGCTGGAATTGAACCCGGGTCCTTGACGCTGTGAGGCAGTAGTGCTTACCGCTGCGCCGCCCTGGATGCAAAAATGAAACAGTTCATTAGCACAGACTTTTGTTGCTCTTCTTACCACCCAGTGAAATTGTTCTGATTTTGTAGCGTGGGATGAGAAATGTGACCCAATCGCTTACTATGAGAAAATTATTTCCGGTCTAAGGGATCAGTACGTAAGAAATAGTTGATGTAGACCATTCGGCTCCTCAAAGTTGCTCTGCCATTCAACAATATCAAGATTTATCTCATGATGGCCTTGACTCCACTTCCCTGCCCGCCACCACCCCACCACCCCCACCGTGACTATGTTGTCAATCAAAAATATGTCTAACTCAGCCTTGAATATATTCAATGACTCGGCCTCCACTACTTTCTGTGAAGAACTCCAAACACTAACCAAACCTCTGAGAGAAGAAATTCCTCCTTGCTTGCACCAAAAGTGGGAGACCTCTTATTTTAAAACAGCACCCCAAAGTTCCAGATGTCCTGTCTAGACCCCTCAGATTGTTATATGCTTCGATAAGATTCTTCTAAGATTCTAATTCTCATTCTTCTAAACCCTAATAAGTATGGAGCCTAACCTGCTCAACTTGTTCTCATGAACTCCTCATCCCAGGAATCAGCCCAGGGAACTTTCTCTGACTGCTTCAATTGCAAATATGTCCCTCCTTAAGCATGGTGATCATAACAGCGCACAGTACAACCATTAGGGAAATTCACCACTGCAGTAATATTTGATTTGATTTATTATTGTCACGTATTAATATACGGTGAAAAGTATTGTTTCCTGCATGCTATACAGACAAAGCATACTGTTCATAGAGAAGGAAAGGAGAGAGTGCAGAATGTAGGTACAGTCATAGCTATGGTGCAGAGAAAGATCAACTTAATGCAAGGTAGGTCCATTCAAAGGTCTGATGGCAGCAGGGAAAAAGCTGTTCTTGAGTCAGTTGGTACGTGACCTCAGACTTTTGTATCTTTTTCCCGATGGAAGAAGGTGGAAGAGAGTTTGTCTGGGGTGCATGAGGTCCTTAATTATGCTGGCTGCTTTTCTGAGGCAGCAGGAAGCGTAGACAGGGTCAATGGATGGGAGGCTGGTTTGCGTGATGGATTGGGCTTCATTCATGACCCTTTATGGTTTCTTGCGGTCTTGGGCAGAGCAGGAGCCACACTAAGCTGTGATACAACCAGAAAGAATGCTTTCTATGGTGCATCTGTAAAAGTTGGTGAGAGTTGTAGCAGACATGCCAAATTTCCTTAGTCTTCTGAGAAAGTAGGGGCGTTAGTGGGCTTTCTTAACTATAGTATCGGCATTGGGGGGACCAGGACAGATTGTTGGTAATCTGGACACCTAAATCTTGAAGCTAAAAACTTAATAGAGTCCAGCAGCAATCTGGAACCAAAGCCAGGAATGAAGCAATTTTGCTGTCAACTTTAATGTTCACAAAGGGCTTTTGTCTCTATCGTGAAGAGGAACCATGTCTCACCAGAATAATTGTTATTCATAGTTTGACTTTTTCGTTGAAAGATTTTTCAACACTGCAAGTCAAGTGATTTTGGAAAGTCATTCTTCATGTAAGCTGGTTAAATGATTGTTTTTATCTTATTTTGTCATTTTAATTTGCATTGGTTGACTCTGTGAAGGGCGATGATGAATTCATGTAATTAGCTCCAGTGAGGTTCTGATGGCAAGATAAGAATAAATTTAATACAGAAAAATAAACAGTTGTTTAAGTTATTGCAAACGAGGTGAGAATGAAGACCATATTTCAATGGAGAAAATCCATTGTTTTGAATAAATTGCAAGAAGGATTAGAGGCGAGTCAATTGTGAAGTAATTGTGTTATTTTGGGGTGAAATTGTTCCTCCTTTCTCATTCTTCGATTTGCTCTGTATTCCACTGCCCCGGATCAAAAGGTCAGGTGACTGAATTCCTTTGCCAAAATGTTATTTTGAAATGCACTGCAACAAGGCAACCAATTTTGGGACTGTTGCTTGAAGATACACAGGAGAAAAACCAGAATGGCTCCCCTTACTTACCTACTCTTCTCTGCAGATTCTTATTTCCAACATAAACTGAAAGTGCAAAGAAGCTCTGGGCAGGCTTGGGATTACTACCATCAGGTTAAAGTCTAACAGGTTTATTTGGTTGCACAATCCACAAGCTTTCAGAGCGTTGCTCCTTCATCAGGTGAATCAGATGACTCATCTGATGAAGGAGCAGCGCTCTGAAAGCTTGTGGCTTGTGCTACCAGATAAACCTGTTGGACTTTAACCTGGTGTTATGAGACTTCTTACTTTGCTTACCCCAGTCCAACGCCAGCATCTCCACATCATTACTACCATCCACAGCTGTGTGGCTGTTCGCCTGATGCACTGTCCCACAGCGATAACAAGCTCCTCATTCAAAGTTGTTTCATTCAAATTGTCTGACAATTCCAAGAGGAGAGTCAGCGCTCAAATCACACTTTGTTTCGTTCTAATTATTGGATTTTTGTTTTAGCACAAGAATTTACTTTTGATAATTCACTCAGCAATCAGAGGAGGCACACAGGTTTAACATCCTGTTCAAAACACTTCAGCCTGGATTTGTGCGGGTTGGTGGTGGGGTTGGGGGCGGGGGGGGGGGGGGGGGCAGTATTGGGCCAATTCTAGAGGCTATTAAAAGTGGTGGATGGTACCTGATTCTACCTTGTCTATGCCCCTCATTATTTTATAGACCTCTATAAGGTCACCCCTCAGCCTCCTACGCTCCAGAGAGAAAAGTCCCAGTCTATTCAGCCTCTCCTTATAACTCAATCCATCAAGTCCCGGTAGCATCCTAGTAAATCTTTTCTGCACTCTTTCTAGTTTAATAGTATCCTTTCTATAATAGGGTGACCAGAACTGTACACAGTATTCCAAGTGTGGCCTTACCAATGTCATGTACAACTTCAACAAGACGTCCCAACTCCTGTATTCAATGTTCTGACTGATGAAACCAAGCATGCCGAATGCCTTCTTCACCACTCTGTCCACCTGTGACTCCACTTTCAAGGATCTCTTTGTTCTGTAACTCTCCCCATCGCCCGACCATTAACTGAGTAGGTCCTGCCCTGGTTCAATCTACCAAAATTCATCACCTCGCATTTGTCTAAATTAAACTCCATCTGCCATTCGTCAGCCCACTGGCCCAATTGATCAAGATCTCATTGAAATTGGAGATAACTTTCTTCACTGCCCACTATGCCACCAATCTTGGTGTCATCTGCAAACTTACTAACCATGCCCTCTATATTCTCATCCAAATCATTAATATAAATGACAAATAACAGTGGGCCCAGCACTGATCCCTGAGGCACATCGCTGGTCACAGGCCTCCAGTTTGAAAAACAACTCTCTACAACCACCCTCTGGCTTCTGTCAAGAAGTCATGATGTGGAGATGCCGGCGTTGGACTGGGGTAAGCACAGTAAGAAGTCTCACAACACCAGGTTAAAGTCCAACAGGTTTATTTGGTAGCAAATACCATAAGCTTTCGGAGCAATGCTCCTTCGTCAGATGGAGTGGATATCTGTTCTCAAACAGGGCACAGACACAGAAATCAAATTACAGAATACTGATTAGAATGCAAATCTCTACAGCCAGCCAGGTCTTAAATGTACAGACAATGTGGGTGGAGACAATACACATCTCTTTAACCTGTGTTGAATGCTCCCTCCACCCACATTGTCTGTACATTTAAGACCTGGCTGGCTGTAGAGATTTGCATTCTAATCAGTATTCTGTAATTTGATTTCTGTGTCTGTGCCCTGTTTGAGAACAGATATCCACTCCATCTGACGAAGGAGCATTGCTCCGAAAACTTATGGTATTTGCTACCAAATAAACCTGTTGGACTTTAACCTGGTGTTGTGAGACTTCTTTCTGTCAAGAAGCCAATTTTGTATCCATTTAGATACCTCACCCTGGATCCCGTGAGATTTAACTTTATGCAACAACCTACCATGTGGCACCTTGTCAAAGGCCTTGCTAAAGTCTATGTAGACAACATCAACTGCACTGCCCTCATCTACCTTCTTGGTTACCCCTTCAAAAAACTCAATCAAATTTGTGAGACATGATTTTCCACTCACAAAACCATGCTGACTGTCCCTAATCAGTCTTTGCTTCTCTAAATGCCTGTAGATCCTGTCTCTCAAAATACCTTCCAACAATTTACCCACCACAGATGTGAGGCTCACTGGCCTGTAGTTCCCAGGCTTTTCCCTGCAGCCCTTTTTAAACAAAGGCACAACATTTGCCACTCTCCAATCTTCAGGCACCTCACCCGTGACTATCGATGATTCAAATATCTCGGCTAGGGGACCCGCAATTTCCTCCCTAGCCTCCCACATCGTCTTGGGATACACTTCATCAGGTCCCGAGGATTTATCTACCTTGATGCGCTTTAAGACTTCCAGCACCTCCTTCTCTGTAATATGTACTCTCCTCAAGATAACACTATTTGTTTCCCCAAGTTCCCTAACATCCATGCTTTTCTCAACAGTAAATACTGATGAGAAATATTCATTTAGGACCTCACCCATCTCTTGTGGATCTGCACATAAATGACCTTGTTGATTCTTAAGAGACCCTACTCTCTCCCTTGTTACCCTTTTGCCCTTTATGTATTTGTAGAAGCTCTTTGGATTCTCCTTTGCCTTATCTGCCAAAACAATCTCATGTCCCCTTTTTGCCCTCCTGATTTCTCTCTTAACTCTACTCCGACACCCCCTATACTCTTCAAGAGATTCACTTGATCCCAGCTGCCTATGCATGTCGTGTGCCTCTTTCTTCTCCTTGACCAGGGCCTCAATATCCCGAGTCATCCAGGGTTCCCGACTTCTGCCAGCCTTGCCCTTCACTCTAAAAAGAATGTTTACCCTGAACCCTGGTTAACACACTTTTGAAAGCATGCCACTTACCAGACGTCCTTTTGCCTTCCCACAGACTCCCCCAATTAACTTTTGAAAGTTCCTGCCTGATACCATCAAAATTGGCCTTGCCCCAATTTAGAATTTTAACTCTTGGGACAGACCTATCATTCTCCATAGCTATCTTAAAACCAATAGAATTATGGTCACTGGTCCCAAAGTGATGCCTCACTTCTGTCACCTGCCCTTCCTTATTTCCCAAGAGGAGGCCAAGTTTTGCCCCCTCTCTAGTCGGGCCATCCACATACTGAATGAGAAATTCCTCCTGAATACACGCAACAAATTTCTTTCCATCCAACCCTCTAATACTATGGCTGTCCCAGTCAATGTTGGGAAAATTA
Source organism: Mustelus asterias (assembly GCF_964213995.1). Lineage (NCBI taxonomy): Eukaryota > Metazoa > Chordata > Chondrichthyes > Carcharhiniformes > Triakidae > Mustelus > Mustelus asterias. The sequence goes on along the minus strand of NC_135805.1, from coordinate 128,809,821 downwards.
AAATCTCTGACTATTACCACCCTCTTTTTCTTGGAGCTATCTGTAATCTGCTTACATATTTGCTCCTCAATTTCCTGCTGACTATTTGGGGGCCTATAGTACAACCCTATCAAAGTGATTTCCCCCTTCTTATTTCTCATTTCTACCATATAGACTCAGTGGCCAAACCCTCGGATATATCCCCTCTCAGTACGGCCGTGATGCTTTCCCTAATCAAAAGTGCAACTCCCCCTCCTCTCTTACCTCCTGTTCTATCTTTCCTATTGCATCATACCCTGGAACATTAAGCTGCCAGTCCTGTCCCTCCCTTAGCCATGTTTCAGTAATTGCTATAATATCCCAGTCCCACGTACCGATCAATGCCCTGAGTTCATCTGCCTTGCCCATCAGGCCTCTTGCATTGGAATAAATGCAGTTTAACCTGGACTTCCCTTGCTCTGTCCTGCTTTTGCCTGATCTGTCTGGTACTAGGATTACTGACACTGCCTAGCAATAACTGAAGGTACCAAATACTACAAAGGTTACTACAGAGCTCTAACAATATTCCAGCAATAGTACTGAAGACATGCTCCAGAACTGTCCAAGCCGTTCCAACACAACTACTCTACTACACAAAAAGTAGGACAAATCAAACCCAGCCAATACCAGGCATGCCGCACATTTGCGGGGCAAGGACCATCTCCAACAAGAGAGCACCTACCATCACCCCCTGACATTCAGTGGCATTACCATTGTTGAAACATCTACCATCAACATTCTGGGAGTTTCTATTGACCAGAAACTGAACTGGGCTAGCCATACAAATACCGTGGTCACAAAAACAGGACAGAGGCTGGTAATTTTGTGATGAGTAACTCATCCCCTCATTCTCCAAAGCCTGTCTTCCATCGACAAGGCAGAAGTCAGGAGTGTGATGGAACACTCCTCTTGCCTGGGTGAGTGCAGCTTCAACAACACTTCGAAAGCTCAACATCATCCAGATAAAGCAGCCCACTTGATTGGCACCCCATTCACCTTAACTATTCACTCTCTCTGCCACCAATGCACAGTGGCAGCAGTATTTACTCCCTCTGCCACAAATTACCAAAGCTCCTTTGGCAGTGATCCGCGATATAACTCACGAGGCTAGAGGTACTCGGGGAAATAAAGGCTTTTATTGACTACAACAATAGAGCTACCATATATAATACACGATCCCAGACTAAAGGGTCCCAGACAGAGCAGTGACCTTTATACCTCTCCCAGGAGGCGGAGCCCGACTGGGATGTACCATAAGAACTATATTACAGGTAGAACAGCCCAACCCTAACCCCAACAGTAACATGTAGAACAGCCCAACCCTAACCCCAACAGTAACATATATACAGACTCATAGTACTGGCCAGACCCTGGCTCAGCACTACCTGGTGGGAACCAACAATGGTTCACCACATTCACCCCTCCTTTGAAAACAAAGGCCGGCGGGGTACAAAACACAGAACAATTGTTCATCAGTCTATAAGTTCAGACGGTCAGGGGGACCGCACCGTCGTTGTGACCTCCTCAACACCGGCGATGACACCGGTGTAGGCACTCGCGGTGGCGTTCTCCCCAAGGCGGTGTCCAACGGCTCCTCCAATGTCTCATAGGCCGGTAGACCCCGAGGTGGTGACAATCCACTGAACTCGGGCACGCCTTGAAGTGGCGACCATCTCCTGGACTCAGGCAAGCTGTACACGGGAGTAAGAGGGTTAAGTGATGGTCCCGATGCTGCCCGCGCCGTGTCAGGAGGGGAAACAATAGTTGGGGGGTCTCTAACAGGAGGTATGGGAGCGACAGGGGTTTCCAAGCCCCCTGCTGGCGCCAGGTCTCGAATCGAGACCGTGTCCTCTCGCCCATCAGGGTATGCCACATAGGCATACTGAGGGTTGGCGTGGAGGAGATGGACCTGTTCAACCAAAGGGTCGGACTTGCGGGTCCTAACATGTCGCCGCAGGAGGACAGGTCCTGAGTACGTCAACCAAGATGGTAATGAGGTCCCAGCGGAAGACTTCCGAGGGAATGAAAACAGTCTCTCATGGGGAGTAGCGTTGGTTGCCGTACACAGGAGTGAGCGTATGGAGTGGAGCGCATCAGGGAGCACCTCTTGCCAACGGAAGGCCTTTAGACTTCAACGCCAGTAAGACAGCCTTCCAGACTGTAGCATTCTCACGTTCAACCTGTCCGTTACCCCTAGGGTTGTAGCTCATGGTTCTACTAGAGGCAATTCCGTATGTGAGCAGGAATTGCCTCAAGTCATCGCTCATGAACGACAAGCCCCTATCGCTATGGATGTAACAGGGGTACCCGAACAGGGTGAAAAGATCACGAAATGCCTTGATAACCGTGGCAGCGGTCATAACGGAACAAGGAATGACAAAGGGGAATCGTGAGTACTCATCAACCACATTGAAGAAATATACGTTCCGATCTGTCGAGGGAAGGGGGCCCTTAAAATCTACACTCAGTCTTTCGAATGGACGAGTGGCCTTAACGAGTTGTGCCCTGTCAGGTCGGTAGAAGTGCGGTTTGCGTTCCGCACATACCCGGCAGCTTCTGGTTATAGACCTGACATCCTCCACCGAGTAGGGTAGATTCCGGGCTTTTATGAAGTGGAAGAGCCGAGTGACCCCCGGATGGCAGAGGTCATTGTGGAGAGCCTGCAATCGATTCTCCTGCATACTAGCGCATGTTCCACGCGACAGGGCATCCGAGGGCTCGTTGAGTTTCCCTGGACGATACATGATGTCGTAATTATAGGTGGAGAGTTCGATTCTCCACCTCAAGATCTTATCGTTCTTGATCTTGCCCCGTAACGTGTTATTGAACATGAACGCCACGGACCGCTGGTCCGTGAGCAGGGTGAACCGTTTTCCCGCCAAGTAATGGCGCCAATGCCGGACGGCCTCCACAATGGCCTGGGCCTCCTTTTCCACCGCCGAATGTCGAATTTCGGGGCCTTGGAGTGTGCGAGAGAAAAAGGCGACGGGCCTGCCCGCCTGGTTAAGTGTGGCGGCCAGGGCGAAATCCGATGCATCATTCTCCACCTGGAAGGGGATGGACTCATCGATAGTGTGCATCGTGGCTTTCGCGATGTCGGCTTTTAGTTTTTCAAAGGCCAAACGAGCCTCTGGTGCTAGGGGAAAAGAGGTAGACTTGATGAGCGGACGGGCTTTGTCCGCGTAATTGGGAACCCACTGTGCGTAGTAAGGGAAGAAGCCTAAGCATCTTCTCAGTGCTTTTACGCTAGTGGGCAGGGGAAGTTCGAGGAGGGGACGCATACGGTCTGGATCAGGGCCAATGACCCCGTTTTGCCACCACGTATCCGAGGATAGCTAGGCGGCGCGTGCGAAATACGCACTTCTCCCTGTTGTAGGTCAGATTCAGGCGAGATGCAGTGCGTAGGAATCTAAGAAGGTTGGCATCGTGGTCCTGCTGGTCATGGCCGCAGATGGTGACGTTATCCAGGTACGGGAAGGTAGCCCACAGTCCGTTATGGTCCACCATTCGGTCCATAGCACGCTGGAAGACCGAGACCCCATTCGTGACACCAAAAGGAACCCTTAGAAAATGGTACAAGCGACCATCCGCCTCAAAAGCCGTGTATTGTCGGTCCTCTGGGCGAATGGGCGAGTGGAAAACACCCGGTACTGCGCAATCTGGTTTACCATATCAGATATGCGCGGGAGGGGATACGCATCCAGCTGCGTGTATCTGTTAATGGTCTGACTATAGTCTATGACCATCCGGGGTTTGTTCCCACTCTTGACCACCACGACCTGCGCTCTCCAAGGACTAGCGCTAGGTTGTATGATCCCTTCCTTGAGGAGCCGCTGGGTGAATGAAGCTCTCTGTGCTCCCGCTGTCAAACAGTCAATAAATCGTGCGTTTGTTTACCTGTATGTCCATCATGGACTTGTCGAGTCTGTGAGGCTTTGCCTGGTCCAGGATGATCGACGCCACCGTTGGTTCGTGGGTGCCACTGCAGGCAGCTGAGATGGATGATGACGACCCCTGCTGGTCATTCGCGGTCGGTGCTGACCAAAATGGCTGCCCCCATAGGTCGCACGTGGGCGATGGCGCCAAAACCAGCGGCCCCTGGTGGTCGCGCGTCTCTTGCGACTCCGTCGTCTGGAATGGCGACGTCCTGGCCTCGCACGTGGAGAAAGGCAACGTATTCCTTGGAACAGCAACACCTCCAACTTCCTCTTCAAGGCATTCCACATCCTGACTTGAAAATATATTGTCATTTATTCACTGTCACTGGGTCAAAATCGTGGAACTCCCTTACTAACTGTGCTGTTGGTGAACCTGCACCACATCATTTCACTCATTCAAGAAGGTGGTTCACCAACACCTTCTCAAAGGAAATTAGGGATTTGCAATCAGTGCTAACCTAACCATTAATGTCTGCATCTGTGAAAGAATAAAAGAAAACTCTGCTTTAAAAAAATACTGCTCTCGTAACTTTATTTAAGAGTAATTTACATACTGCCATTTATAGTTTCAACAAAAGAGGCTTTACTCCATTTCATCCTTCTTAACGTTGTCCAAAAAACCTGCAGATATTGAAAAAGCAGATCAGAGAAATAATGACTTATTAGAACCCCAAAGATGTTAATCAATCAATGCTAAAGAGATCTGTATAAAGAGATCTCTGCTGAGCTGATTCCATTAGTACATGTTGGAGCTCAGACAAACATTCATAATGAGCTCATCTGGGGAAAAAGATGTCTGGCCATGTGTTTTTGTTGATGCAGTTGCCAGTTAATATTAACAACGTTACAAAACACATTTGAGGGTGTTTTTTACCTTCACTGTGTGGGTGATAATTTGACCGAGCAGCTTGCTTGCTCATTTTAGAGCCTGATCTTCATTCCCAGTGTTTTGAGCACAAAAATCAAGGTTGACACTTCAGTGCAGTACTGAAGGAGTGCTGCACTGTCGGAGGTAACATCTTTCAGTTGAAACATTGTACCAATGCCTCTCTGCCCTCCCAGGTGGATGTTACAGATTTCAAGCCACTATTTTAGCAAAGAGCCGGGGAATTATCCCTGGTGTTGTGGCCAATATTTATCCCTCAGTCATCACAAAAACAGATCATCCGGTTACTATCACATTGTCATCTGTGGGATCTTACAATTTCCCTGTGATTCCTACATAACAGCAGTGACTATGTTTCAAGAAGTATTGAAATGGCTGTGAAGCACTTGGAGATGATTGGTGGTTGTAAACGGCTTTATATAAATGCAAGTTTTTTTCTTTTTTAATCTTTTTGAATGGGTTGAATAATGAGCAAGTTCCCTGACGTGGAAAGTCGTTTCATCTGGTTCATAAAAAGAAGGAAGATTTGGATTTCTACAAAGATATGAAAATGACTAGCTGGTCGATCAAGCTTGCCTTACTCTCACAATGCCTGGACCATTATGATTAGACATTTCCTCATCACAACCAATCAGCAATGTGGTCTCCTGAGAGAGGAATATACCCAGGGCTTTGAAGGGAAATAACAAATCTCAAAAATTCCTCTTGAAAACTTCAGGTAGCTGAAACCAGTCCACAAGATCACGCGAACCAAGTGTTACTCATAAAGACATCTAGATCTCTGGCCCCGGGAAAGAACCAGTCCCTATGCCTCTTGAAGATGCGTAGTCTTAAAGTACATAGCACATTTTTTCAAAGTGTTCATAGTGTTTTACAGCCAATGATACACTTCTGAGGTGGGTTTGTTGTTGTACTGAAGGGAATAATTTATGCAAGACAAGGTCCCGTAAACAGCAATATGATAAGGAGTAGACAATGGCTGAAATTCTCCGGTCTTGCATGCCACTCTACCGCTGCGAGCAAGAATGGATAATTTGGCGCTCAGCCAAAACTCCATTCACAGCCCATAATCCCAGCTGCTGGCGAGGTTGGAGAATTCCAGCCAATGTTTCAACAATGCTGGTTGAGGAATAAATATTGGCAAGGAATAGCTGCCCTAAACTATTTCAGGGGATTTTTTATGTCCACCTCAGTGGGTCGACATCTCTTCTGAAAGACAGTGCAGCATTCCCCCAGCACTGTGCTGAAAATTGAATTAACTGCACAGACTTGGCAAACAAGCTTCAGTAGTCTTGGGGTTTTATTTCGGCTGTCAAATGTCTGTTTCTAGTTTGTGTGTTACTGAAGCCAGTTGTTGGAAGATAATTCTGATTCCTGGTAAATAGCAAAGCTGGCAGCAGTGCATCTTCTCAATCCTGCAATGTTTGCTAAAATGTTGAATAAAATACCATGGCATATTTGGAAAAGCAGAAAGATGTTCACCCTGGGAACTCATAGTGATTCAATAGCCTCAATGTCGGCTTCTCAGGAAATTAATCATTCATTTTCAATAAATGAGCACCTTTTGAAGAAGCATGTGAAATTGCAGCCAATTTAAGTGTGATGGACAATGTTAAGTTGCAGTAATAAATGATAATTTTACACAGGGCAAAAGTCAAAACAGCTGAGACCCCAGCTGAGGCTAAAAATAGGGCAGGTTTTGTTATTTACTGAGGCAGAGATAGTTAGTCCACATAATTACATAAATAATGAATACCAATGAAATGCACACTCAATGAATTCTATGTTTGCCCTTCCATCTTAACCTTTTCTCATCCAATTTGGAAAGTACAGTATCCCCAAGATCAGATTTTAACTGACTTTGCTTACCCATCTCTGTTGTCATTAACGTTGATGTGTAATGGGGAAACCTTAGTAACTGGAAGTTGATATGGCTCAATATAAAGTTTTAAAGTTCATTTTTTAGTGTCACAGGTAGGCTTACATTAACACTGTCATGAACTTGCTGTGAAAATCCCCTAGTCGCCACACTCAGCGCCGGTTTGGGAACTGAGGGAGAATTTATCATGGCCAATGCACTTAACCAGCACGTCTTTTGGAGTGTGGGAGGAAACTGGAGCACCTTGAGGAAACCCACGCAGACACAAGGAGAATGTGCAGACTGCTCACATACAGTGACCCAAGCCAGGAATTGAATTGCACCCGGGTCCCTGGCGCTGTGAGGCAGCAGTGCTAACTACTGTACCGTCGTGCCACCCCTATAGAGGGGCAACTGGAGGATCATGTTGAGTCGAAACACCAGCTTCGAACAATTAGACAATGTTTTGTCCTGTTAATTGCATTTAGTCACTCTCGATTTTTGCTTCCTCTTAAGACATCTTGACTGGGGAAGATAGGCCACAGATTATCCAACAAATGTGTCAGCTACAAGATCGTTTTGACTTCAATTTAAATGTGACAAACCTTTGACTCTTTGTCTAATCGAAAGGACCCAGCATGGAAGCAGTTGAACAGATATTTGACGGTTAATCGCAGACCTCTGCTGCTAAGAAAAGCAACAGGCATAGAACAGAAAAGGATCACCACATTGGGCATTGAAATTAAAGAGATAACATGGAAGGCACAAAATGATTGAGACTCCAAACTGTTTAAATGCGGAACAAACCATACTAACATCTGGAGAGACACTGTGAGATAATGCCCCATATGTACCTTAAATGATGCATATCTTAAACAACTGTCAATCACTGCCATCTTGACAGGATGTGATGTGTTAGTCACATGACGTGTCTTCAGTCCACCAGCAGATAGTGGAAGTCAGATATATATATATATATATATATATATATACTTCCTCAACTGATAGTTGCGTATAGTCTTATCTTCAAATGAAGAATCCACATTATTGTTTTACCAATCCTTGTTATATTGTTGGTACATTTACATCAAAGAGCAGGACCTATATAGAGATGACAGGGTTTTCAAGAAGAGTTAGATATAGCACTTGAGGCGAAGGGGATCCAAGGATAAGGGGGAAGACGGGATCAGGCGATTGAGTTGGATGATCAGCCATGATCATAATGAATGGTGGAGCAGGTTTGAAGTGCCAAATGGCCTCCTCCTGCTCCTATTTTCTATGTTTCTATGAATCACTTTGGTCAACATTCTGGGCTCTCCAACAGAACTATTTTCTGGTCAATCTCCACCTGAAAGCAGATTCCACAGTTCTGAGTATAATTTTGATCTGTTGCTTTTTGCTATCTGGCACTCAACATGCTTATGTTTCCTGATATCAGTTTCTCTGGCTGATGTCTCCACTCAAGGATAGAACTAAAAATAAGGTTATTTCCATAAACATAGAGACCAACAAAATAATAATCCGACAGTTCCAATGGATAATGGCAGACCTTCACTCAAAATATCGGCATTTTTGTATTGAAAAGTGGGGCTATTTTATTCAAAGAGAAGAAACTATGGGTTTACTGGGAAGTGATGTTGAAAGTTAGGAAAGAATAGACGAAAGTGTTTTCAGTGACTGAGGGTACTAGAATGAGGGTGTAGATACAAGATTAAGTACGAGAGTTAGGCAGACAACTCAAAACATGATTTTATAGAAGAGGGTTGTCAAATACGTTAGCAGAATGGATGACAGACGCAGAAGTCATGTTTGAGAATAGGCTGAAGGGAAGGCAGTTAAAAGAAAAACTAGCTTAATACTGTTTACAAAATGAACAGAAACTGATTGGGCTGAATATCCTTCTACCCTTTGATTTCTATATAACTTGAATGAAATTCAGAAACTCTAAGATGGAGCTGATTACAATTTGAATATTAATTGTTTGTTACAATTTGGTCTGTCTTATCTTTACAAACTTGTTATTGTCTTTGTTGTACTGTAATACTGCATGTTTGAGACTTGGATCTATTTAGAGCAATGTAGGGGTGCCTGATATCAGTTATATTGTCAGCTTCAGACTATTGTCTAGTCAGCATACATATCAGAATGTCTCTCTCTAGTCTCTGAAAGCTGGGTATGGTGTGTTTCTTTAACAAGTTGCAAGAACTGGTTAACACACAACTGTAATCTGCAAGTATAAGTATCTATCTCTTCTTTAAACGTCTCCAGTACACAGATACATACACAGAAAAAAGGGCATACAAATAGTCTCTGCAGAGATGAACAGCTCGAAAAAACCTTTACAAGTAAAGGTTTGCTGGGTTTGACGCCGTAGATCTGGAGCTCTCGTATGTGAAGACATGCTGTTCCCAGAGATGTCTGGAGGTTCTCATCAGTGGAGCTTCGGCATGGAGGAATACATAAGAGCTGTTTCAATTATTTTTCTCTCAGCTTTGCAGGTTTCCAAATGCACAGAAGTTACATTCAGATGAGGGTTCTCTGGCTGCAGTTTGATAACCACCCACTGCATTTCAGGCTTGGCAGGAAGAGAGTGATTTAGGCCAGTCTCCCTTCTCAGTTTATTCCCCACACACAATACTGCTTTCGAAAATAGCAGGTGATTACCAGGAAATCACTAGCCTTTGCCTTTATTCCGTTTTTTTACCTGACTTTCCAATGTACAGCCTGAAAGACTGAATTTTTGTTGAGTCTCAGAGACTGCCAAAATAGTGGCATAATCTGGATATGGAAGTCCCATTCCCAACAGATCATATTTTTATGAGGGGAAAGGAATGGGGGTGGGACACGACTCGCACATGTTGGAAACCTGAATTCAGCCAGACCATTTGAACTAGTGTTAATTTAAACTTTATTTTGTTGCAAAAAGTGCCTTAATCAACAGTGTGTGAGTTAAGAATCTTTACAGATGTTGAAAAAACAGCACAGATAAGTAGAACCATCAGGCAATCAAGTTGTTTAAATAATAATGTTGAGGTAGGGAGGTCTATAAACAAGCAGATAAGGGATGCGTGTAAAAACGGAACGGCAATAATCATGGGGGACTTCAACATGCACATTGACTGGCAGACTCAAGTCGGTAAGGGTGGAATGGAGGAAGAGTTCTTAGAATGCTGTCGGGATAGTTTCCTTGAACAGCATGTTACGGAACCGACGAGGGAACGAGCTATTTTGGATCTGGTATTGTGTAACGAGGTAGGTAGAATTAAGGATCTTATTGTGAAGGACCCTCTTGGGTCTAGTGACCACAATATGGTCGAATTTCTGATTCAGATGGAAGAGGAGAAAGTTTGGTCTCAAACCAGTGTCCTCTGTTTGAACAGAGGGAAATATGATAGGATGAGGGATGAATTGGCTAAGGTAGACTGGGAGAGCAGGCTGGCAGGTAGGATAGCTGAGGAACAGTGGAGGATTTTTAAGGAGATCCTTTTCAGTTCTCAGCAAAAATATATTCCAGCAAAAAACAAGGATTGTAAGAAAAGGGAGAACCAGCCGTGGATAACGAAGGAAATAAAGGAGAGTATTAAAATAAAAAGAGCTGCGTACAGAGTGGCCAAAAATAGTGGAGAAACAAGTGATTGGGAAAAATTTAAGAAACAACAAAGAGAGACTAAGAAAGCGATAAAGAAAGGAAGGATAGACTATGAAGCTAGGCTAGCAATTAATATAAAAAATGATAGTAAAAGTTTTTATAAATATATAAAAAGGAATAGAGTGGCTAGAGTGAATGTTGGACCCTTGGAGGACGAGAGGGGGGAGTTAATAGTGGGAAATGAGGATATGGCTGAGTCTTTAAATAAGTTTTTTGTGTCGGTCTTCACGGTGGAGGACACAAATAGTTTGCCAAATATTAACGATAGAGGGTTGGCAGCAGGAGAAATACTTAATACAATTAATGTTACCAGAGAGGCAGTGCTGGGTAGACTAATGGGACTGAAGGTGGACAAGTCCCCGGGTCCGGATGGAATGCATCCCAGGGTATTGAAAGAAATGTCAGAGGTAATAGTGGATGCGTTAGTGATTATTTATCAAAACTCGTTGCATTCTGGGGTAGTGCCGGTTGATTGGAAAACGGCTAATGTTACGCCGCTGTTTAAGAAAGGAAGGAGACAAAAGGCGGGTAACTATAGGCCGGTCAGCTTAACGTCTGTAGTAGGGAATCCATTATTAAAGAGGAGATAGCAGGGCATCTGGATAGAAATGGTTCGATCAATCAGATGCAGCATGGATTCATGAGGGGAAAGTCGTGCTTGACGAACATGTTGGATTTTTATGAAGATGTGACTAGGGCGGTTGATGGAGGAGAACCGGTGGATGCGGTGTTTTTGGATTTCCAAAAGGCGTTTGATAAGGTGCCCCATAAAAGGCTGCTGAAGAAGATTAGGGCACACGGAGTTGGGGGTAGTGTGTTAAAGTGGATTGGGGACTGGCTATCCGACAGGAAGCAAAGAGTCGGAATAAATGGGTGTTTTTCCGGTTGGAGGAAGGTAACTAGTGGCGTGCCGCAGGGATCGGTACTCGGGCCGCAACTGTTTACCATTTATATAGATGACCTGGAGGAGGGGACGGAGTGTAGGGTAACGAAGTTTGCAGACGACACAAAGATAAGTGGAAAAGTGAATCGTGTGGAGGACGGAGAAGATCTGCAGAGAGATTTGGACAGGCTGAGTGAGTGGGCGAGGATATGGCAAATGGAGTATAACGTTGAGAAATGCGAGGTTATACACTTTGGAGGAAATAATAACAAATGGGATTATTATCTCAATGGAAACAAATTAAAACATGCTACCGTGCAAAGGGACCTGGGGGTCCTTGTGCATGAAACGCAAAAGCCCAGTCTGCAGGTACAACAGGTGATCAAGAAGGCAAATGGGATGTTGGCCTATATTGCGAAGGGGATAGAATATAAAAGCAGGGATGTCTTGATGCACCTGTACAGGGCATTGGTGAGGCCGCAGCTGGAATACTGTGTGCAGTATTGGTCCCCTTATATGAGGAAGGATATATTGGCATTGGAGGGAGTGCAGAGAAGGTTCACCAGGTTGATACCGGAGATGAGGGGTTTGGATTATGAGGAGAGGCTGAGGAGGTTGGGTTTGTACTCGTTGGAGTTTAGAAGGATGAGGGGGGATCTTATGGAGACTTATAAGATAATGCGGGGGCTGGATAGGGTGGAGGCGGAGAGATTCTTTCCACTGAGTAAGGAAGATAAAACTAGAGGACACAGCCTCAAAATAAAGGGGGGTCGGTTTAGGACAGAGTTGAGGAGGAACTTCTTCTCCCAGAGGGTGGTGAATCTCTGGAATTCTCTGCCCACTGAGGTGGTGGAGGCTACCTCGCTGAATATGTTTAAAGCGCGGATGGATGGATTCCTGATCGGTAAGGGAATTAAGGGTTATGGGGATCAGGCGGGTAAGTGGTACTGATCCACGTCAGATCAGCCATGATCTTATTGAATGGTGGGGCAGGCTCGAGGTGCTAGATGGCCGACTCCTGCTCCTATTTCTTATGTTCTTATGTTCTAAATGGCTTAAAATTGAAATAAAACTGCCCTTAAAAATTGAAATGAATCTGTTTGCCTGTGCCTGAGAGTTGAAAAGAGTCTCCTCTTGTTGTTCCAGTTGAGGTTTGTGGACATAACTCTAATAACTGTTTGACTTATTTTTACATCCTATTATTATCACATTAGGGGACATTGTAAGTTGGCAGTTTGATTGACAGCTACAAGTAGTTATTAAACTATTAGTTGTCTTTGATTTCCATTCTGTGAATACAAATGTTTGTTTTTTGAATAGGTGAAGTAACTGTGGGGATTTAAATGTATTGAATGGACTTTCGTGAATGCAAGTTTCTTAATATAGTGAAATCTGAAAGAGATATTGAGATTTTTAAAAAATAATAATCTTAGTGTAGTTCCTGAGGTCAGCCCAATTTTTTTTTCAATTTTCAATTTGTTCAGAGGATGTGGGATGTGGTTGGATGTGGGATGTGGTTGGATGTGGGCTGTGGTTGCTCCTCCCTAACTGTCTTTCAGAGGGCATTTGAGATTCAACCACATTGCTATGTATCTGGAGTCACAGTGGGCCAGACCAACTAAGGATGGCAGATTTCCTTCCCTAAAGGTTTTTGTGAACCAGATGGGTTTTTATGACAATTGACAATGGTTTCATGGTCACCATTCAGAACACTTCTTCTCAATACATTTGTGAAGAGTCAGGAAATTTTCCAACTCAAGCTCCTGCCTGAGGAGCAAAAATCCAGGCCATGAAGTCAGTCAGCCAGAGCAATTTGGGGAAGAAGACCCACAACAGGTGCTGCCATGCCAGCCAGAGGACAAAAGGACTGCTTTGGAGTTAACAACCAAGTAGAGTGCTGGCCAGATCAGATTCCTGGTTGAAAGAAACAAAGGCTGGTAAAGAGTTAAAGACCATGGAATTGCCAGAGCCCGCCTTGCACCTGGAAGTTCCTTTGAGTTTGCTCAAATATTTGAGTGGAGAGCTTTTGTTTAAAAGTACGCTGGAAGATTCACTCTGGTGGGACAGGGAGAAAAGATCTTGCTAAAGCCGGGAGGAGCTTGAGACTTCAAACACCAGACCACATTTCTGCTGAGAGTGTGGTGTAATATATAAACATGGCGTGGAGATTTGGGTTGTATTAAGAAGTTAATAAGGAGTAACCTTTTCTATAATTTTGTGTACTACCTGCCTAGATGCAATGTTTAGTCTATGTTGATTTTAGTTTTTGTTGCAGCAAAAGTCTTAACATGAAAACGAGCCATGCAATTCTTTGAGTTGGTCACTCAGAAATTCATATCTCCTTTTAAAAACAAACTACCTCCAGGTGGATAGTAACACCTTATATTTTAATAACAAAACACTGTTGTGTGGATCACTGTCTCCTAATGTACTTTTATATATCATTTATGCTTTAAGCACTGGCCACCCAGCCTCTTGAGCCTGTTCTGCCAGGGAACTCGTGCTCAAATGCCTGAACCTATACCATTCAGAGAGTTGAGACTGTTCCCACTAAGCTGTGACTTATGTTATAATGTAACCAATGATAACATTGGAATCTGTAATAATGTGATCATTGGTAACATGCTGTGAGGTTCAACTGACCAGCTGACCTGATAGACAATATAACTAATGGCAAAATGATATGGTGGTCAGCTGACCAGTTGACCTGATATAAACAGGAAGCCGATGGGGATGGTGGGAAGCTTGTGTGACCCAGGGCATGGTCTGAGTGTTGTGTAATGAAGTATCTTTATTGAACCTTTTTTCTTTGATTTATTTTGTGAAGTTAGTCCTTTTATTGCTTGCAACTGCTGCATGAACAGCTAATACCTGAGGTGCACATGTCACTGTCTTGTGACAGCATAAAAGTGTTCTTGAGGAAAACATATTAAGTTGATCTCTCTTTACACCCTAGCTATGACTGCAACACTACATTCTGCACCCTCTCCTTTCCTTCTCCCCTATGTACTCTATGAACGGTATGCTTTGTCTGTATAGTGCATAAAAAACAATACTTTTCACTGAATACCAATACATGTGACAATAAATCAAATCAAAATCATTTTGAACGTGCCCACGCAAAGTGTCAGACTAGTGTCAGACTAGTTCTTGTCCTCGCTTTTCATCCTCACCGATCTGCTGCCTCATCCCCAAAGTGGGTACCCAGCAATTTTGTTTTTTCATTACAGATCCAAATCAAGGTGAAGTGTAAGGGGGACAGGTTTGATTACTACTTTGCAACGAGTGCCATATCAGCTGACCTTCTGACACCCTGCAAATGTCAGCTAATGCCACATTATTCTGTGTTTGTCCTTTCTCTGTTCACTGTACACATGTTGACTCTCCCGAATACACACTATGCACCTCAGGGAATATTTTGTGTTGAAATTTATTTATATTGCAGTGTGGCTGAGTGACACTTGATTTCCATTTTGATGGAAAAGTACGCTGTGAATAATGATATCAGCAAAGCAAAATTTACTTTTCAATGACCATATGTTAAGCTTAAACCTGCGGTGTTTAAAATTATGATGCAATACAATTTTTATAAATTGTTTTTCGATAACTATTGACCAAACTGTGTTTAAAAGAAATCATGCTTGCAGTTAGTTTAGGACCATAATTAATAAATTTATATTGTAAATCTTTGCTTTCGCTGGTGATATTCGAGCAAAAGAGCAGCCAGTTACGAGCATAAGTGCCATATGATTTTTAAAAAGAAATGTTCAGAATGTGCTGACTCCATCCTTTAAAATGTATTATTGGTGACACACTTAATATAATTTACTTTGGTAGATTAATGAGCAAAGCTGCTTGTAAAAATAAACTGCTACCACTGGGTGAAAATTCTGCCCCATGGCTTTTAATCAGGCCAGTGCTGATGGAATAAATATATTATCTGGCTACAAGGGACTCAATTGCAGTCGCTTTGGGCAGGTTTCACTCAGCCCTTCTGTGTACGTGAGTTCACAAGCCAAGGAACATAAGGACAAGAGTAGGCCATTCATTCCCTGGAGCACGTTCTGGCATTCAATTAGCTCATTAGATCATGGCTTATCTCTATCCGAACCCCACTTACCCGCCTTGGTTCTGGAACACTTAACACCTTCACCTCAGAAATATCCATCAATCTCAGTTTTAAAATGTTTTGTTAGTGCCCTTCCTGGAGAAATTTTTTGTCTGGTATTTAACGTTTGACCCCAGTGGAGAGACAACTCACAAAGTTAATCTTTCTCTACACCCTAGCTATGACTGTAACACTACATCTGCACCATCTCCCTTCCCTTTCTATTTACGGTATGCTTTGCCTGTATAAACAATACTTTTCACTGTATATCAATACATGTGACAATAATAAATCAAATCAAAGGGGAGATGGTGGCATCATGGTAATATCACTGGACTAGTAAGCCAAAGGTGTAGGCTTATGTCCTGGGGACATAGGTTCGAATCCTACTGTGGCCGGTGGCAGAACTCAAATTCAATTAATAAATTAAAAATTTGGAGCTGAAAGCTTGTCTCAATAGCGGTGCCATCAATTGTCATAAAAACCCACCTGGTCCTTTAAGGAAGGAAATGTGTAATCCTTATTTGGATGCTGCCTGGTTTGGAGGGTAGGTCTTATGAGGAAAGGTTGAGGGAACTTGGGCTTTTCTCTTTGGAGCGGAGGAGGTTGAGAGGAGACTTGATAGAGGTTTATAAGATGATGAGGGGGATAGATAGAGTGAACGTTCAAAGACTATTTCCTCGGGTGAATGGAGCGGTAACTAGGGGGCATAACTATAGGGTTCATGGTGGGAGATATAGGAAGGATGTCCGAGGTAGGTTTTTTACTCAGAGAGTGGTTGGGGTGTGGAATGGACTGCCTGCAGGGATAGTGGAGTCAGAAACTTGAGGAACATTTAAGAAGCTATTGGATAGGCACATGGAGCACTTTGGGATGATAGGGAGGAAATAGCTTGACCTGGGTTTCAGACAAAGCTCGGCACAACATCGTGGGCCGAAGGGCCAGTTCTGTGCTGTACTGTTCTACGTTCTATTAAGCAATCTGGCCAACATGTGACTCCAGATCCAAAGCAATGTAGTTGACTCTTAACTGCCCTCTGAAATGACCGAGTAAGCCACTCAGTTCAAGGGCAATTAGGGTTGGGCAACAAATGCTGGTTTTGTCAGCAACACTCAGATCCCATGAAAAAAAGAAAAAAAACATCCATTCCAGTGTGTGTATTTTGCATGAATCTCCTCCCATTCCTCTTTATCAAATCCTTTTATTACTTCTAATCCTTTTTACGAAAGTCATTCATTGGATGTGGGTGTTGCTGGCTGGGCCAACATTTGCTGCCCATCCATCAAGGCACTTAAGAGTGAACCACATTGCTGTGGGTCTGGAGTCACGTGTCGACCAGACCAGGTAAGGATGGCAGATTTCTCCCCTAAAGGACGGTTGTGAACCAGATGGGTTTTTCCAACAATCGACAATGGTTTCATGGTCATCATTGGACTTTTAGTTCCAGATTTTTTTATTGAATTCAAATTTCACCATCTGCCATGGTGGGATTTGAACCCAGGCGCACAGAATATTATCTTGCATCTCTGGATTATTAGTCCAGCGACAATACCACTACGCCACCACTTTCCCACATGTCGACGGAAAATCGAGAATCCATTAAGGCTCGAAAATCGAGAAATTTGATGAAATGAGAAGGGATCTGGGAAGTGTGGATTGGCACAGGCTGTTCTCTGGTAAGGATGTAAATGGAAAGTGGGAGGCCTTCAAAGGAGAAATTTTGAGAGTGCAGAGTTTGTATGTTCCTGTCAGGATTCAAGGCAAAGTAAATAGGAATAAGGAACCTTGGTTCTCGAGGGAGATTGTAACACTGATTAAGAGGAAGAGAGAGTTGTATGAAATGTACAGGCAGCAAGGAACACATCAGATACTCGAGGAGTATAAAAAGTGCAAGAAGCTACTTAAGAGGGAAATCAGGAGGGCTAAAAGAAGACATGAGGTTGCTTTGGCAGACAGAGTGAAGGAAAATCCAAAGCGCTTCTATAGGTATGTTAGGAGCAAAAGGATAGTGAGGGATAAAATTGGTCCTCTTGAAGACCAGAGTGGTACACTGAGTATGGAACCAAAAGAGATGGGGGAGATACCAAATGGTTTTTTTGCCTCCGTATTTACTGAGGAAACGGGCATGGAGTCTACGGAAATAGGGCAAACTGGTAGGGAGGCCATGGAACCTTTAAGGATTAAAGGGGAGGAGGTGCTCGCTGTCTTGAGGCAAATCAGAGTGGATAAATCCCCAGGACCGGACAGGGTAAACCACGGACCTTGAGGGAAGCTAGTGTTGAACTTGCAGGGGCCCTGGCAGACATATTTAAAATGTCAGTATTCACGGGGGAGGTGCCGGGTGATTGGAGGGTGGCTCATGTTGTTCCGTTGTTTAAAAAAGGTTCCAAAAGAAATCCGGGAAATTATCGGCCAGTAAGTTTGACGTCGGTGGTGGGCAAGTTATTGGAAGGTGTGATACGGGATAGGATCTACAAATATTTGGATAGACAGGGACTTATTAGGGAGAGTCAACATGGCTTTGTGCGTGGTAGGTCATGTTTGACCATTCTATTAGAGTTTTTCGAGGAGGTTACCAGGAAAGTGGATGAAGGGAAGGCGGTGGATGTTGTCTACCTGGATTTCAGCAAGGCCTTTGACAAGGTCCCTCATGGGAGGTTAGTTAGGAAGGTTCAGTCGCTAGGTATACATGGGGAGGTAGTAAATTGGATAAGACACTGGCTCAATGGAAGAAGCCAGAGAGTGGTTGTGGAGGATTGCTTCTCTGAGTGGAGGCCTGTGACTAGTGGTGTGCCGCAGGGATCAGTGTTGGGTCCATTGTTGTTTGTCATCTATATCAATGATCTGGATGATAATGTGGTCAATTGGATCAGCAAGTTTGCTGATGATACAAAGATTGGAGGTGTAGTGGACAGTGAGGAAGGTTTTCAAAGCTTGCAGAGGGATTTGGACCAACTAGAAAAATGGGCTGAAAAATGGCAAATGGAATTTAACGCAGACAAGTGTGAGATATTGCACTTTGGAAGGACAAATCAAAGTAGAACATACAGGGTAAATGGTAGGACTCTGGAGAGTGCAGTTGAACAGAGGGATCTGGGAATACAGGTACAGAATTCCCTAAAAGTGACGTCACAGGTGGATAGGGTCATAAAGAGTGCCTTTGGTACATTGGCCTTTATAAATCGGAGTATCGAGTATAAAAGTTGGAGTGTTATGGTAAGGTTATATAAGGCATTGGTGAGGCCGAATTTGGAGTATTGTGTACAGTTTTGGTCACCTAGTTACAGGAAGGATGTAAATAAAATTGAAAGAGTGCAGAGAAGGTTCACAAGGATGTTGCCGGGACTTGAGAAGCTGAGTTACAGAGAGAGATTGAATAGGTTGGGACTTTATTCCCTGGAGCGTAGAAGATTGAGGGGAGATTTGATAGAGGTGTATAAGATTTTGATGGGTATAGATAGAGTGAATGCAAGCAGGCTTTTTCCGCTGAGGCTAGGGGAGAAAAAAACCAGAGGGCATGGGTTAAGGGTGAAAGGAGAAAAGTTTAAAGGGAATATTAGGGGGGGCTTCTTCACGCAGAGAGTGGTGGGAGTGTGGAATGAGCTGCCAGATAAAGTGGTAAATGCTTTTAACATTTAAGAAAAACTTGGACGGGTTCATGGATGAGAGGGGTGTGGAGGGATATGGTCCAAGTGCAGGTCAGTGGGACTAGGCATAAAATGGTTCGGCACAGACAAGAAGGGCCAAAAGGCCTGTTTCTGAGCTGTAATTTTCTATGGTTCTAACCCATTAATTTTACTTGCCTCAAACACTCCTCATGATAGCATATTCCACATTCTGACCTGCTTTTCGGTAAATAAATTTCTCTTGAATTTTTATTAGGTTTATTTTGCGTAGAGTGTTCCAGATTTCCACTGCTCCTTGTGTGAAGAAGCGCTTGCTGACTTCGTATGTCTTGGTATGGCTCCTGCTCTGACCACGACTGCAAGAAACTACAAATGGTTGTGAATGGAGTCGAGTCCATCATGCAAACCAGCCTCCCATCCATTGAAACCAAAAGAGAAAATACTGGAAAATCTCAGCAGGTCTGGCAGCATCTGTAAGGAGGGAATAGAGCTGACGTTTCGAGTCCAGATGACCCTTAAAGGGTCTTCTGGAGTTGAAACGTCAGCTCTTTTCTCAGATTCCAGCATCCGTAGTAATTTGCTTTTATCCCATCCATTGACTTAGTCTACACTTGCCCCTGCCTCGTTAAAACAGCCAGCATAATCAAGGACCCCACACAGCCCGCACATACTCTCTTCCACATTCTTCCGTCGGGGAAAAAAGATACAAAAGTCTGAGGCCATGTATCAACCGATCCAAGAACAGCTTCTTCCATCAGACCTTTGAATGGACCAACCTCACATTAAGTTGATCTTTTTCTACTCCCTAGCTATGACTGTAACATTACATTCTGCATTCTCTCTCTTCCCTATCAATGAATGGTATGCTTTGCCTGTCTAGCGTGCAAGAAACAATAAATCAAATCAAATCTAATTTCAAGGATTTAAAGTCTAATTTTCTGGTTGTGCCTTAATGGTGGGGTTCGCTCCCAATTCTCTGCCCCCCTCCCCCACACCTCACTGCAGCATACTTAACTTTCCATTCTGTATATCTCTCTTTTACTTCAAACAGTCACATTCCTATGCATGTGCAATCAGGCATTTCAGTAGAGCACACTTCAGTGTCTTTCCACGTGAAGCAATATTTCATGGAGGGATGCTGCTATATGTGAATCAGATCAGTTTTTCATGTCGACCATTAGCATTGAGCTCACCCTTGCTGCGGAATTGATTAACATTTTGATTGCATTGATTTTCTCCACATGTTTGCAATCTCTCCATCTTTTAGTGTGCACTAGTAGAGTTCTTGTGTGGGTCTGTGGAGCACTCTTGCTAATTCAGGATTCCTACTTATTGAATTGGTTCCTCATGCAAAATCATCAATCTCACCAGTTCACTCTTCCAGTATATTTACAGGGTAACTCTGGGCAAATTGGTGTTGCTTAACAAGTTAATTTATCCATTCTATTTACAGGCACATTTTCTAGTTTTTAACAGCAGTGTTCAGGTAGATGTAACACATTCCACAGTAATATTCAAAATAGAATGGATAAATTAAGCAACACCAATTTGGTGGTGTGCTGCATACTTGAGCCACTGCAGTCCATGTGGTGAAGGTACAACTACAGTGCTGTGAGGGAAGGAGTTCCAGGATTTTGACCCAGCGATGGTGAAGGAACGGTGATATATTTACAAGCCAGGATGATGTGTGGCTTGGAGGGGAACCTCCAGGTGTGATGGTCTCATATCTCAGTTGTGCTTGTCTTCCGATGCATTTGTCATGGATTTGGAAGATGTTGTTTAAGGATATTGGGTGACACTCTGCACTGCATCTTGCAGATGGTACACATGGCTGCTGATGTTCATTGGTGATGGAGGGAGTGTATGTTTGTGGAAGATGTGCCAATCCAGTGGGCTCAATGTTGTTGAGCTTCTTGAGTGTTTTTGGAGCTGCACTCATCCAAGCAAATGAGGAGTATTTCATCATACTCCTGGCAGCTAACTTGTCAATGGTGGACAGGCTGAAGGAGGGTCAGGGGGTGAGTTACTCACCATTGGATTCCTCGCCTCTCACATGTTCTTGGAGCCACAGTATTTATATGGCTGGTTCAATTCAGTTTTTGGTCAGTGCTAACACCCAGGATGTCGATAATGAACAAAGAACAATACAGCACAGTAACAGGCCCTTCGGCCCTCCAAGCCTGATGGGGGATTTAGTGATAGTAATGCCATTGAATGTCAACATTTCTGGCTGAAGATCGTTGCAAATGCCATTGCACTAATATGCTGGTCTCTCCCATCACTGAGGATGGGGATATTTGTGGAGCCTCCTCCTTTACTTAGTTGTTTAATTGTCCACAACCATTTCTGACAACAGCAAACCCAGGGCGAAAGCCTTCTGCTGGCAGAGATTCTACTCTCGCTCACCCTTCAGACCAACTGCACATTGTTGGCGTTATAGAATGCACCACACGAATGCCTCCAGAGTCTTCCTCAGTTCACCCTATCAGCATATCCTCCTTTAGTCCTGTTTATCCCTCTCAGTTTGCTTATGATATTGCCAGCATAAGAAGAAAAGACTCGTTTTTATTTTTCTTTTGTCTTTGGGTTGTCAGGCAGGGAGGCAGTTTCCAGAGAGTGGAGGAGAGGCTAGTTGGGAGAGATTGGAGATCAGGGTTCAGGGAATACGAAGGTCGGACCATGGGTGAAGGAATCCTGGGAAGGGAAGCAGCTAAGGTTTGGAGTCCTGGAGAAAATAAAAACACTCCTGCTCTCCTGACCATGAGCTGTGCTGAAAACGTATACAGCTGATGGATGCTGCCCTTTAGCTGGCAGGTTTCCTTGCCAATGTGTGACTCATCCGATATTTTATTAGCATTAACGAGAAGAATGAGAGGCGATCTTATTGAAACATAAAAGATTCTGAAGGATCTTGACAGGGTAGATGCTGGAAAGAACAAGAACAAGAACAAAGAACAATACAGCACAGGAACAGGCCCTTCGGCCCACCAAGCCCGCGCCGCTCCCTGGTCCAAACTAGACCATTCTTTTGTATCCCTCCATTCCCACTCCGTTCATATGGCTGTCTAGATAAGTCTTAAACGTTCCCAGTGTGTCCGCCTCCACCACCTTGCCTGGCAGCGCATTCCAGGCCCCCACCACCCTCTGTGTAAAATATGTCCGTCTGATATCTGTGTTAAACCTCCCCCCCCTTCACCTTGAACCTATGACCCCTCGTGAACGTCACCACCGACCTGGGGAAAAGCTTCCCACCGTTCACCCTATCTATGCCTTTCATAATTTTATACACCTCTCCCCTCATCCTCCGTCTTTCCAGGGAGAACAACCCCAGTTTACCCAATCTCTCCTCATAACTAAGCCCCTCCATACCAGGTAACATCCTGGTAAATCTCCTCTGTACTCTCTCCAAAGCCTCCACGTCCTTCTGGTAGTGTGGCGACCAGAACTGGACGCAGTATTCCAGATGCGGCCGAACCAACGTTCTATACATCTGCAACATCAGACCCCAACTTTTATACTCTATGCCCCGTCCTATAAAGGCAAGCATGCCATATGCCTTCTTCACCACCTTCTCCACCCGTGACGTCACGTTCAAGGATCTGTGGACTTGCACACCCAGGTCCCTCTGCGTATCTACACCCTTTATGGTTCTGCCATTTATCATATAGCTCCTCCCTACATTATTTCTACCAAAATGCATCACTTCGCATTGATCAGGATTGAACTCCATCTGCCATTTCTTTGCCCAAATTTCCAGCCTATCTATATCCTTCTGTAGCTTCTGACAATGCTCCTCACTATCTGCAAGTCCTGCCAATTGTGTGTCGTCCGCAAACTTACTGATCACCCCAGTTACACCTTCTTCCAGATCATTTATATAAATCACAAACAGCAGAGGTCCCAATACAGAGCCCTGCGGAACACCACTAGTCACAGGCCTCCAGCCGGAAAAAGACCCTTCCACTACCACCCTCTGTCTTCTGTGACCAAGCCAGTTCTCCACCCATCTAGCCACCTCCCCCTTTATCCCAAGAGCTCCAACCTTTTTCACCAGCCTACCATGAGGGACTTTGTCAAACGCTTTACTAAAGTCCATATAGACGACATCCACGGCCCTTCCCTCGTCAACCATTCTGGTCACTTCTTCAAAAAACTCCACCAGGTTAGTGAGGCATGACCTCCCTCTCACAAAACCATGCTGACTATCGTTAATGAGTTTATTCCTTTCTAAATGCGCATACATCCTATCTCTAAGAATCTTCTCCAACAACTTCCCCACCACGGACTTCAAGCTCACCGGCCTATAATTACCCGGGTTATCCTTCCTACCCTTCTTAAATAACGGGACCACATTAGCTATCCTCCAATCCTCTGGGACCTCACCTGCGTCCAGTGACGAGACAAAGATTTGCGTCAGAGGCCCAGCGATTTCATCTCTCGTCTCCCTGAGCAGCCTTGGATAGATTCCATCAGGCCCTGGGGATTTGTCAGTCTTTAAATTCTCTAACAAACCTAACACTTCCTCCTTTGTAATGGAGATTTTCTCCAACGGTTCAACACTCCCCTCCGAGACACTCCCAGTCAACACATCCCTCTCCTTTGTGAATACCGACGCAAAGTATTCATTTAGGATCTCCCCTACTTCTTTGGGCTCCAAGCATAATTCCCCACTTTTGTCCCTGAGAGGTCCGATTTTTTCCCTGACAACCCTTTTGTTCCTAACGTATGAATAAAATGCCTTGGGATTCTCCTTAATCCCGTCTGCCAAGAACATTTCGTGACCCCTTTTTGCTCTTCTAATTCCCCGTTTGAGTTCTTTCCTACTTTCTTTGTATTCCTCCAGAGCTCCCTCCGTTTTTAGCTGCCTGGACCTACCATACGTCTCTCTTTTCTTTTTGACCAGTCCCTCAATTTCCCTGGTTATCCTCGGTTCTCGAATCCTACCCTTCCTATCCTTCTTTTTAACAGGCACATGCCTGTCCTGTAGCCCTAACAACTGTTCCTTAAAAGGCTCCCACATGCCAGATGTGGATTTACCCTCAAACAGCCTCTCCCAATCAACAGCTGCCAATTTCTGCCTAATCCCACTAAAGTTAGCCTTCCCCCAATCCAACACCTTACCCTTGGGACACCACTCATCCTTTTCCATCACTATCCTAAAGCTAACAGAATTGTGGTCACTATTTGCCACATGTTCCCCGACCGAAACTTTGAAGACCTGACCGGGCTCATTCCCCAGTATGAGGTCCAGTATAGCCCCCTCTCTAGTTGGGCTATCTACATATTGTTCCAAAGAACCCTCCTGTACGCATTTTACAAATTCCTCCCCATTCAGAGTCCCTGCTCTCTGCGATTTCCAGTCTATACCAGGGAAATTGAAGTCTCCCACTACAGCAACCCTATTTTTCCTGCACCTATCCAGTATCTCCTGACATATCCGTTCTTCCACTTCCCTTGGGCTGTTGGGGGGCCTGTAGTACACCCCCAACATAGTGACTGCGCCCTTCCTGTTTCTAAGCTCCACCCAGAGTGACTCGTTACACGACCCCTCTGAATTGTCCACCCTCTGCACCGCTGTAATATGCTCTCCAACTAATACTGCTACTCCCCCACCTCTTTTGGCCCCTCCTCTGTCTCGCCTAAAACACTTGTACCCCGGAATATTCAGCTGCCAGTCCTGTCCCTCTTTCAACCAAGTCTCTGTCACCGCAGCCACATCCAAATTCCTTGTGAGCATTAAGGCCCTAAGTTCATCTGTCTTACCTGCTACGCTCCTTGCATTGAAGTATAAGCACTCCAGACCTCCAGGCCCAGTGAGGTCATCCTCCCCCAGAGTGCTCTTCCTCTTTGCCAGCCTTGTCCCAGCCCCAAGCTCCTCCCCAGCCTCTACACTTGTAGAAGTTTTTCCTCACGGGAGAATCTAAAACTAGGAGACACTCTTTCAAAATAAGCTCATTTAAGAAGGAGTTGAGGAGGAACTTCTTCTCTCAATGAGTCATTAGTGTTTGAAAATTTCTCCCCTAGAAAGCAATGGAAGTTGGATCATTGAATATATTCAAGGCTGAGTTCGACAAATGTTTGACTGATAAGGGAATTAGTATTTACTGGGGGAAGGGGGTGGTGGGCAGACAAGACAGTGAAGCAAGGCCACAATGAGCTTTGCCATGAAGTTATTAAATAGCAAAGCAGACTCAAGGGGCTGAATGGCTTACTCCTGTTCCTATTTTTCATGTTCTCAGAGTCTTCTGAACAGTTGAATGAAGTTGCCAGTGTTATGAGTATGCATATTCTCTCTTCTCATCATTCAGGAAATGAGGAATGGTGTTGGCACTCATTTTCCTCATGACTGCCGAGCAATTAAGAAAGGAAAAGCAAGACAATGAGGAAAATAGAAGTTGAAAATGCTGCAGGATGCCAAGCATGAGTATGGATTGTTGTATTCTATAAATGCTGAAGAAAGGCAACAAGGGGAGGATAGCAGCAACTGAAATGTGGGTATGGAGGAGAATGTCCAGAATCAGCTGGGTGGAAAGAAAGACAAGTGGGCTAGATCAAGAAGTGAAGTTCAGGAATCAAAGAAGTTTGCTAAGTACAGTTGGAGAGAGGAAGATAACCAAACATGGACATTGGAAATGAAGACCTGTCCACCTTGTCCTGGCAACAGTTGAAGGAGAAATTGAGGGTAAAAACAGAAGAGAAAGAAGAAAAATGGAACGGGTGGATGACATTGAGACATGGATTATGAGAGGCTTGAAGATAACTAGAGAAGAAGCAAAGGTGATGCCAATGGCCTCACTGAGGCTAAAGTGACAATGAACAAATGGACAACAGCTCCTTCCGAATCTGAAAAGAGAAATGATAGCATTTCAGCATTTCATAGACCCAGAGCCACATTCCAATCAAGCATGAACACTGGCAATAGCAGCTCATCATCCTTCTTCAATGAACAATGGATCGATAGATCAACCCCAGCACTCATTCATCTTCAATAGTAAACAGAATCATAGATTTTTACAGCACAGAAAAAGACCTTTCAGCATATCATGCCTGTACCATCTCTTTGAAGGACCTATCTAATTAATCCCAGTCCTCCCCAACATCCTTTTCAGAGATACTTTTTGAAAGTTGTTGTTCAGTCTACTTTTTCCATCCTTTCAGCCAATACATCCCAGATCTTAGCGACTCACTGTGCAAAAATGGATTTTAGCAAGGCGTTCGATAAGGAAGGCTTCTAGAAAAAGTGAGAGGGCATGGGATCCAAGGGGCTGCTGCCCAGTGGATCCAGAACTGGCTTGCCCAAAGGAGGCAGAGAGTGGCTATAGATGGGTCTTTTTCTAAATGGAGGTCGGTCACCCGTGGTGTGCCCCAGGGATCTGTTCTGGGACCCTTGCTGTTTGTCATTTTCATAAATGACCTGGATGAGGAAGCGGAGGGATGGGTTGGTAAGTTTGCCGACGACACGAAGGTTGGTGGGGTTGTGGATAGTCTGGAGGGATGTCAGAAGTTACAGAGGGACATAGATAGGATGCAAGACTGGGCGGAGAAGTGGCAGATGGACTTCAACCCAGATACATGCGTCGTGGTCCATTTTGGTAGGACAAATGGGATGAAGGAGTACAATATAAAGGGAAAGACTCTTAGTACGGTAGAGGATCAGAAAGACCTTGGGGTCCGGGTCCATAGGACTCTAAAATCGGCCCCACAGTTGGAGGAGGTGGTTAAGAAGGCGTATGGTGTGCTGGCCTTTATCAATCGAGGGATTGAGTTTAGGAGTCCGGGGATAATGATGCAGCTATATAAGACCCTCGTCAGACCCCACTTGGAGTACTGTGCTCAGTTCTGGTCGCCTCATTACAGGAAGGATGTGGAAAAGATTGAAAGGGTGCAGAGGAGATTTACAAGGATGTTGCCTGGATTGATTGGCATGTCTTATGAGGATAGGCTGAGGGAGCTCGGTCTTTCCTCCTTGGAGAGACGAAGGATGAGAGGAGACCGAATAGAGGTGTATAAGATGTTGAGAGGCATAGATCGGGTGGACTCTCAGAGGCTTTTTCCCAGGGTGGAAATGGCTGCTACGAGAGGACACAGATTTAAGGTGCTGGGGGGTAGGTACAGGGGAGATGTTCGGGGTAAGTTTTTCACACAGAGGGTGGTGGGCGAGTGGAATCGGCTGCCGTCAGTGGTGGTGGAGGCAAACTCAATCGGGCCTTTTAAGAGACTCCTGGATGAGTACATGGAGCTTAATAGGATGGAGGGTTATAGGTCGGTCTCGAAGGTAGGGATGTGTTCGGCACAACTTGTGGGCCGAAGGGCCTGTTTGTGCTGTAGTTTTTCTATGTTTCTATGTTTCTAAAAACAAATACCTCCTCATGTTCCCTTTGTATTTTTTTGACAATTATGTTAAATCCATGTCCTTCAGTTATTGACCATCTGGCCAGTTTTCCAATCATTTACTTGATCGACACTCAGCTCAAAAGATGAGCCAACCACATTCTGAAGTCCCAATATAAAAAGTTAAAGGAGTCAGCTGCAAAATAGCCAGCAGAGAAACAAGATCCTGTTCCTCCAGTTTGCACTGAGGTAACGTACTATTGCTGCAGTTTACATTGAGGTAAGATACTGTTCCTGCAGTTTGCATTGCAGTTTGGTGCAATATTATTACAGGAGGTTTTGGACAGTGGACTGCAGTAACTGACAAGTCAACATAAGATGAAAGCAGGATGGAAGGGGGAATTGGATTTTATGAGGCTTGAAAGAGCAGGAAACATGGAGGGCTGGGTAACTTAATTGGGCAGGAGCTAATGTTTCACTTTCCCGATGAGGGATTCAACTTACATATTAACTCAGCAACATTTTATGGCGTATCTGGCCTCACCCTGTTTTGTGGCAGGTTTCTGACCTGTAATATATTTGCATGCTGTTATTCATTTTATTCTATCCCTTTGTAAGTACGTCCGATCTTCATGATAAGGTCAGCTGTGCTCGAGAATCTCATGGCATACGGTTTATGTTTGTTGAAGGGTAGCTTTGTACCAGTCGGCTTTGTGAAGTTGTGTCTGTGGTCAGTGTTTTTCCGTGTTGAACTCTGCAACACATGGGAGGGGAGCAGGAGAATGGCAGCTTTCCATTGGCCCAGAACCAGCAAGGGAGAGGTCAATGGTGAGGGGTAGGGGGCAATTTGGGGTTGGGAGAGGCATGAAGGAATTGAAAAAAGATGCAGTGGAGGACACAAAGTGGGGCGAGGAGGCATGGAGGAGTGAAGTCGGACAGGATCGGAGCCAAAGGTATGGGGAACAGTCAATCAAGGGAAGAAAAATGGGGCATAAAGAGTGGTGTCATTGCTGTCCAAATGTGGGTCCATATCAGGATGTTGGTTGGCAGAGTCCTGACAGGGTTTTGAGTTCACCTACAACATTTCAATTATACTCGGAGAGAGTGATCTCTCAATGCATTGAAGGGAGGGTCAACTGAGTCTTCAAATTAACACATGTCACACAGAATGGTGAGTATAACACTCAACACCAACATTAACATTCAATAATGAATGAACAACAAAAACACAACATTGTTTCTTCCACAATAAAAAAACACACCTAATTCCCCCTGTAACCATCAATACATTCCCATCATATCAGTATATTCAGATCTCTGGCTATATTAGTCTCAGTAAGAAGTCTAACAACACCAGGTTAAAGTCCAACAGGTTTATTTGGTAGCAAAAGCCACAAGCTTTCGGAACAGGCTGTTTCTTCATCAGGTGGGTGGGAGTTCTGATCACAAACAGGGCACAAAGACACAAACTCAATTTACATGAATAATGATTGGAATGTGAGTCTTTACAGATAATCAAGTCTTAAAGATACAGACAATGTGAGTGGAAGGAGCATTAAGCACAGGTTAAAGAGATGTGTATTGTCTTCAGACAGGATAGCTAGTGAGATTTTGCACATCCAGGCAAGTTGTGGGGGTTACAGATAGTGTGACATGAAACCAATATGCCGGTTGAGGCCGTCCTCGTGTGCGGAACCTGGCTATCAGTCTCTGCTCAGCGACTCTGCGCTGTCGTGTGTCGTGAAGGCCACCTTGGAGAACGCTTACCCGGAGATCAGAGGCTGAATGCCCCCGACCGCTGAAGTGCTCCCCAACAGGAAGAGAACAGTCTTAGTAAGACATTGCAATGCATTGCAATGGAATTGAGCAGAACAGTTGTGGCCATGATGCAGAGCCTCCCTGTTTGACCAGGGGCTCCTTTGTAGTCCACCCGAACCTTCAGCATTGTCAGCTGATGGCAGGTTTCACCCTTCTAAAGCTTCTCCCGCTGCGTGATCATACACTTGTCTCCCATGCAAACACACCAGCACTTCAAATTGTAACCGGAGCCATATGGGAACCAACAAAAAGGCAAGAGAGCAAAAGTGGTCGTCCTTCCTGATCCACCATCAGGATTGTCACACCACAGTTAAAATTCTGCCTAAAAGTGTTGGCAGAATAGGTACCCAAGCTGTGTCCAGCGTCTTCAATGTAGAGGGGACCACACAATGAACAGTGAACACGGTGTATTTTATATCAAAATGATCAAATTCAGGATAGCTACCTCTATGTTTCTTAATGGAAGTCTCCTAATGGCTGGGAGAAAGAGAAGTAAATGTGGATAATAATATGAGAAAGTTTTTTTTTAAGTTTAAAGATTATTTATTAGTGTCACAAGTAGGGTTACGTTAAGTTATTGTGAAAATCTCCGAGTCGTCACAATCCGGCACCTGTTTAGGTACATTGAGGGAGAATTTAACATGGCCAGTGCGCCTAGCCAGCACATTTTTTGGACTGTGGGAGGAAATTGGAGCATCTGGAGGAAACCCAGGGGAAGAACGTGCAGACTCCGCACGGACAGTGACCTGAGCCACAAATTGAACCCAGGTCCCTGGCGCTGTGAGGCAGCAATGCAAACCACTGTGACGCCCATTTATTCACAAGTTGTATTTCAGACAATAAATGTGCATGAAATATTCATAATATGACAACATATGTGGAGAGGAACAGAGCTAATGGACTGCACTTTATGCAACATCGTGTTTCCTGCCCCCTTCCTTCTGCCAGCCCCTACCCTGCTAAAAGGTTGGTCAGGGGTCCATCCACAAGAAAGTCGGACGCCTTGCAGCCATTTAACGTTCAGTGTTAATTGATTCAGGATGAGAGCTCCATCCCCATCTTGTCGGGGAAGTTGTCCTTCAGAGAGTTGCCAGTCAATCAGAGTGGCAAGCAGCTCTGTAATCCCACCACCACCGGGTTCAGGAAGAGGCCACTGCTGGGATTGCAGCTAGAATCCGACGATTAGAAGGTTTTATTTATTTCTTATTTCACGGGAAATGGTGTCATTAGCTCGGTCCCCAAAGGTTACGGAAGCCGGACTTCAGTTCAGTATGGGATATCAATGGCAGGCCCCTGACTGAAAAAAGTGGGGGTTGATTTGAGAGCCAATATGGGGGGTGGGGTCAAAGTGGGGCTATCACCTTGGGGATGGTGCCTATGACGGGTGCTGAACACCTTTTCAAAGGAGGTTCTTCCTCCCCCACCCACCCCAGCCATTCCCAACATCCACCTGCCTAGTGAAAGCTGCCGGGCTAATCCCTTTTCATAGGCCCTCCCCACTAGGTAAAATAGCCGTGAGGGCTGGGTGAGGCACTTAAGTGGCCACTTAACAGGCGTTAGAAGGCCCGAGGATGGGAGGGCTGTCTGTTGCCCGTGTTTCATGCAAGAAAAGACAAAGGCAGTGGCAATGGTTATGGTAAAGAATCAAAAGATGTGTTCAGGTGAGGTGCAAAAGTTCGATAGCAGCTCTCTGAATGAAACAAAAAGGATGAAAGAAAGAAACAAGACAAAATTAAACCAGCATAAAGGGAAACAAAATGGAAGCAGAGGTTCTGATGGTGTGTATGCTTGTGTTTGTGTGGCCATGTGTCTGTGTGTGCATGTCTGTCTGCGTTTCTCTGCATGTTGGTGTTTGTATGTGTGCGTGTGGTCTTGTGTCTGAATAATTACATGAGGGTCAAGTGTTTGGCGTGACTTTTTATTATTTTTCCCAGGCTCATAGTTGATAAATTTACTTTTCCTGGACTCAAAAAACCTTCTTATAATGGCTCCTTGTTGCTCACGGCATGAATAGTTAAAACACCCTGATTTGGAAAAGACATATCCTTTATTGCTTATTTAAGTAATAAAGTAATTATTACAAATCCCTTCTCACCTGGTCAGGACAGTGGATACATACAGTGTACAAAGCAGATGGATGTTTGAACCTACACTGGTGTACAGTTTTGCATATGTTGGCATATAACCTGCATGGAGGTGAAGGCCCCTCTTGGTACCACTGTTACAAAATATCCTTCAATGGTCACTGTGCTGAATGTCTCCACATTTTCTGTATTGATGGTTTGCTTAATCTCACCATCTGACCAGCTTGACTGGACATTTGGTGGATTTTATTTGGACCATGTCTGTTACCTGGTCTTGGTTGATTGAAATGTTGTCCCTTAGAGACGAAACGGGAATTTGTAATGGGGAAATAACAATGGCAGAGACATCCAATTAGCATTTTGAATCTGTCCTCATAGAGGACACAAAAAACATACCAGAAATAGTGGCCGTTCTAACACAGTGAAGAACTTAAAAGTAATGAATACTTGTTGAGAAAAAGTACTGAAGAAACTAATGTATTAATTGGACCCGATGTGTTCCATCTTGCACTTTCTAAAGTAGTGGCTGTAGGGTCTGTGAAAGTATTGGTTTTGATCTTTCAGAATACTCCATAGTCTGGAACAGAATCCGGAAATTAGAAGGTAGGAACAATGACCCTACTGTTCAAGAAAGAAGGGAAAGGGAAGACAAGGAACTGTGGGTCAATTAGCCTGACATAAATGTTGGGAACGTGGTGAAATCTGTATTAGGGAAGTGATAACAGAGTACTTTGGAAATCATCATATGATTAGGCTGGGTCAGCACAATTTTCTGACATGGAATTCATTTTGGCAAATCTGTTCAGAGTTTCTTGAGGGTATAACTAGTAGGGTAGATAGGAGGGAACCCAGTGGATGTAATATATTTGGATTTTTAAAAGGCAGCCGATAAGGTGCAGGAGCTTGCAAACGATTCGGGTTGAGGGAGTTGAGAGTTAGATAGTTTGGACTGGGGATTTGTTTATGGATGGAAAACAGTCGGAATAAACATATCATTTTCGGGTTGGCAGGCTGTAATTGATGAGCTACCACAAGGATCAGAACTTAGACCTCAACTATTTACAATCTACATTAATGATGACGTTGAGGGGGCCGAGTGCAATTTATTCAGGTGTTCTACAATAGGCGGGAAAGTAAGCTGTGATAAGGGCACAAATGAACTGCAAAAGGAATTTAGAAATATTAAGATAGTGGGCAAGGATCTGCAGATGAAGAAATGTGATATACTCCTCTATGGTGCGGTAATACTCAAGACTTGAGATTGATAGATTTTGGGTACTAAGGGAATTGAGGTGTATGGTGATAGGGCAAAAAGATGGAGTTGAAGTAGAAGATTTGAATGGCAGAACAGAATCAAGTGTCCATAAGGCCCACTCCTGTCCTATTTCGTATTATTCATTTGATTCTTTTTAGCACACTCACAGGAACACACAGGTTTACTCATCGCATTGTTCATCTCTGGCAGCTGAGATGGATTTTACAGTTTACAACTTGGAGGGATAAAGCCCTGCTCATTTAATAAATTTAGCAACTAGTTCCTTTACCAGATATAAGAGTGCTATAAATAAAATTCAATGGTCGCGGATTTTAGCCCCTGTTTTCATCGGCTGAGTGTAACGATGGGAGCGGAAAATCTTGCGAGATGTCCAAGCTGTATTTCACTCCGAGCTAAAATCGTGCCGCAATTGTTTGCTCCCTCTGCCAATGACATAACAAGTTTCTCGACGTTGAATGTTGGGAACATTATTTCCAGACATTAGTATCTCATCTCATTATCAGGTCTGTATGCCCGAATCATTCCCCGCCTTCCTGGGTAAGAAAGTCCATTCATGTCGGCGTGAGGGTGGATCAGCCTGACTGGTCTCCAAAGGCACGTGCCTGGCGAGCAGTCTTCCCAGAGGAGCTCAGCTGAGTATATCACTCAGGGGGGAGAGGGTCAGGCCTCGGCACTGTCCCCTAAATTGCTGGCGGGCAGGTTCCATGGGTACCTGCCCTGCCAGTGTGCCATCATGGGACCCACCCCTTGCTGCATTTTATTCTATGTCCCAAATTATATAGTGGAGAAAGCCATCATTGTTGCCAGTGGCTTCAGTGCCTCTTTTCCCACCCACTGTCGGTCTTTGTATCAATCCAGCTCTGAAGTGTACAACCTGAGTGCTTTAAGGTGCAGAAAGGCCCATTCTATTAACAATAGTTTTCATATTGAGAGAACATGAATGACGAACAGGCCTGGCAAGTCAAGACTGTCTCCACAAACTGTTGTTAATGCTTTCAGAGATGGAGAAAAGTGCAAAGGTGAGCAATGATGATCACTACCAACTATGTCATATCACCGCAAATAAGTATGACTTTCCATGACCTTAAATTATGATAACTGTATGAGTGGTTAGCACTGCTGCCTCTCAGCGCCAGGGATCTGGGTTCAATTCCGACCTCAGGTAACTGTGTGGTGTTTTCACATTCTCTCCGTGTCTGTGTGGGTTTCCTCTGAGTGCTCTGGTTTCCTCCCACATTCCAGAAGTGTGCAGGTTAGGTGGATTGGCCATGCCAAATTTCCCCTTAGTGCCAGGGGATTAGCAGGGGTAAAACGTGGGGTTATGAAGATAGGGCCTGGGTGGGATTGTTGTCAGTGCAGGCTCGATGGGTCGAATGGCCTCTTTCTGCACTGTTGGAATTCTATGATTTTATGAGTGTCAATCTAGTGTCGATATAAGATGGAAGGCGGGCAGTGGAGGGGGCGGTCAGTGAGTGTAATGTATTCAAGTGCTCTACAATACGAAGTGAGGTGGGAAAGTGTTTACTTGAGCAGCTTCACACATGGCTATTACTATTTGGAATTTAGCCCATTTCTCATTGTGAGTGAGATGCAAAAGAGCTATCTGAGATAAAAGCAAAAAACACTGACCTCCATTTTGATATTTTTAATCCATCTCTCCCCCCCCCCCCCCCCCTCACCACTTTGACAACGTGCCAGTCTACATCTTTTTCTCCTGCTTTGCTTTCAGAAAGCATTGGCCCTTGTTCTGCTATTAGAACATTTCTGCTATCTTGTTTTCAGATAAGGCTGACCTTTATGCTACTATTGACATCTACTTTAATCTTTGATCCTATTCATACCACTCCCTTTGTCTTGTGTCCATGATATGTTTTGTAATTTAATCTTTCCTGACTTTCAGCCGATCCCTGACCTTATATTTTGCTCCACCTGTTCTACCCTCTGCCTACTTTCAACCACATGAAACACTACCCCTCTTCAGCTCTGAAGAAGAGTTTACAAAACATTTACCCTGTTTCTCTCCCACTGATGCTCCTCGACATGCTGAGTTTTTCCAGCATTTTCTGTTCTAATTGGAACTAACTGGAATTTTTCTGAACCAATTATTAAATGCTGGAAAAGGTGAGAAAATGTTAGTATTTACCTGGGGAAAGGTTCTTCATTAACTATCCCTTGGCAGAGATCTGCATACGAGTATCATATTCATAGAATCATAGAATCCTACACTGCAGAAAGAGGTAATTCGGCCCATCGAGTCTGCACCAACCACAATCCCACCCAGGCCCTATCCACATATCCCTACCCCGGAACACTAAGGGGCAATTTAGAATGGCCAATCAACCTAGCCCGCACATCTTTGGACTGTGGGAGGAAACTGGAGCACCTGGAGGAAACCCACACAGACACAGGGAGAATGTGCAAACTCCACACAAACAGTCACTCAAGGCGGGATTGTTTGTCCAACTTCAGCTGAAAAGACATTTTACATTTCAGTCTACTGGAACTGACAACAGACTCATCAATGTATAGTACTTTGCTCCTCTGCAGAGTTGTTTCAAAATCAATTCGCTCAGCTGTTTTTGCTGGGGAAAACGGATTCCACAAGGCAGCAATCTGTAGGGACAAGTGGCTGCAGTCAGCATAGGAAAAGCAACAACTTATATTTGTAAAATGAGATAATGTTGAGAAGCGGGAGTGATTATCAAACAAAATACTGAGGCGCATGATGAGATACGAGGATAGGTGACCAACATCTTGGGCAGTGAGGTAGGTTTTAGAGGGAATGCATTAGAGGAGGAGGTTTAAGACAAGGACCCCACGTGCCCTGGACATGTTCTCTTCCACCTTCTCCACCGGGAAAATGATACAAAAGTCTGAGGTCATTTACCAACCGACTCAAGAACAGCTTCTTCCCTGCTGCCATTAGACTTTCGAATGGACTTACCTTA
Organism: Mustelus asterias; assembly: GCF_964213995.1. NCBI lineage: Eukaryota > Metazoa > Chordata > Chondrichthyes > Carcharhiniformes > Triakidae > Mustelus > Mustelus asterias. Next base: position 128,774,398 of record NC_135805.1, on the reverse strand, counting down.
TATTAAGCTGATCTTTCCCTAGCTATGACTGTAATACTACATACTGCACCCTCTCCTTTATTCTCTATAAATAGTATGCTTTGTCTGTATAGCGTGCAAGAAACAATGCTTTTCACTGTATCTCAATATATGTGACAATAATAAATCAAATCAAATCAAGAAGAGAATTCTTGAGCTTAGGGCCTTGACAGCTGAAGGTACAACCGTCAACAGGCGAACAATAAAAATTGTGAATGTATAGGAGGCCCAAATTGAACCCAGAGATCACAAATGGTTTTAGCATTAGAGGAGGTTACAGTGATCGGAACCATGAGACCATGGAGAGATTCAAGAATAAAGCTGAGGATATTAAAATCAACTCCTTGTTGGATGACAACCCAGTGTAGATCAGTGAGCACAGGAGCAATGAATAAACTGGAATGGGTGTGAGTTAAAATACAGGGGCCATAGTTTTGGATGAGTTCCACTTGATGGGAGGTGCATGTTGGGAGGCTGGCCAGGATAACATCGGAATTGTCACGTTCACAGGTGGTGTTCTCATGTGTCAGACCATTGACATGGATACCACCATCACACGTGAGAACACCACTCATCAGGTACATGGTACATTGTCATGCAACTCGGCCAACGTTCTCTAGCTCATACACTACAGGAAAGGTTATCCCGAGGCGTGGTACATCAGCAAGACCATGCAAACACTATGACAACAGATGAACAGACACCGTGCAACAATTGCCAGGGAGGAGCATTCCCTTCCAGTCGGGGGAACACTTGAGCAGTCAAGGGCATTCAGCCTCCGATCTTCGGGTAAGCATTCTCCAAGGCGGCCTTTAAGACAGCAACAATGTAGAATTGCTGAGCAGAAACTGATAGCCAAGTTCTGTACGCATGAGGACAACCTCAACCGGGATCTTGGGTTCATAAAAGAACAAAGAACAAAGAAAATTACAGGAACAGGGACTTCAGCCTGCCAAGCCTGCACTGACCATGCTGCCTGACTTAACTGAAACCCCTACCCTTCCGGGGACCATATCCCTCCATTCCCCTCCTATTCATGTATTTGTCAAGACGCCCCTTAAAAGTCACTATTGTATCTGCTTCCACTACCTCCCCCGCCAGTGAGTTCCAGGCACTCTGTGTAAAAAAAACCTGCCTTGTACATCTCCTTTAAACCTTGCAAGAGTAATTGACTCTTCCACCTTGGAGGAACTTCTTCTCCCAGAGGGTGGTGAATCTCTGGAATTCTCTGCCCACTGAGGTGGTGGAGGCTACCTCGCTGAATATGTTTAAAGCGCGGATGGATGGATTCCTGATCGGTAAGGGAATTAAGGGTTATGGGGATCAGGCGGGTAAGTGGTACTGATCCACGTCAGATCAGCCATGATCTTATTGAATGGCGGGGCAGGCTCGAGGGGCTAGATGGCCTACTCCTGCTCCTATTTCTTATGTTCTTATGTTCTTATGGGAAAAAGCTTCTGACTATCCACTCTGTCCATGCCCCTCATAATCTTGTAGACTTCTATCAGGTCACCCCTCAACCTCCACCCCTCAACCTCCACCTCTCAACCTTCCTGTCACACTACAGGTAACCCTACCATTTGGCCTGGACTTGCAAAATCCTACTAACTGACCTGGCTTGAGACAATTCACACCTCTTTAACCTGTGATTATCCCTCTCTGCACTGGCACTGTCTGCACCTGTAAAAACTTGATTACTTGAAAAGATTCGCATTCCAACCATTATCTTGCAATTGTGTCTTTGTCCAAATATGCTGTTTTTGTGAAACCTACCTCTCAACGCAGTGGTAGATAAGTTGTTGGAAGGTATTTTGAGAGACAGGATCGACAGGCATTTAGAGACACATGGGCTGATTAGGGACAGTCAGCATGGCTTTGTGAGTGGAAAATCATGTCTCACAAATTGATTGAGTTTTTTGAAGGGGTAACCAAGAAGGTAGATGAGGGCAGTGCAGTTGATGTTGTATACATGGACTTTAGCAAGGCCTTTGACAAGGGACCACATGGTAGGTTGTTGCATAAGGTTAAATCTCACGGGATCCAGGGTGAGGTAGCTAAATGGATACAAAATTGGCTTCTTGACAGAAGCCAGAGGGTGGTTGCAGAGGTTTGTTTTTAAAACTGGAAGCCTGTGACCAGCGGTGTGCCTCAGGGATTGGTGCTGGGTCCACTGTTATTTGTTATTTATATTTATGATTTGGATGAAAATATAGGAGGCATGGTTAGTAAGTTTGCAGATGACACCAAGATTGGTGGCATAGTGGACAGGGAAGAAGGTTATCTCGGATTGCAATGGGATCTTGATCAATGGGGCCAGTGGGCTGACGAATGGCAGATAGAGTTTAATTTAGATAAATACGAGGTGATGCATTTTGGTAGATTGAACCAGAGCAGGACTTATTCAGTTAATGATAGGGCACTGGGGAGAGTCATGGAACAAAGAGATCTCGGGGTACAGGTTCATAGCTCCTTGAAAGTGGTGTCACAGGTGGACAGAGTGGTGAAGAAGGTATTCGGCATGCTTGGTTTCATTGGTCAGAACATTGAACACAGGAGTTGGGATGTCTTGTTGAAGTTGTACAAGACATTGGTAAGGCCACACTTGGAATACTGTGTACAGTTCTGGTCACCCTAAAATAGAAAGGATATTATTAAACTAGAAAGAGTGCAGAAAAGATTTACTTGGATGCTACTGGGACTTGATGGTTTGAGTTATAAGGAGAGGCTGGATAGACTGGGACTTTTTTTTCTGGAGCTTAGGTGGCTGAGGGGTGTTCTTATAGAGGTCTATAAAATAATGAGGGGCATAGATCAGCTAGATAATCAATATCTTTTCCCAAAGGTAGGCGAGTCTAAAACTAGAGGACATAGGTTTAAGGGGAGAGATACAGAAGTGTCCAGAGGGGCAATTTTTTCACGCACAGGGTTTGAGTGTCTGGAACAAACTACCAGAGGTAGTAGTAGAGGCGGGTACAATTTTGTCTTTTAAAAAGCATTCAGATAGTTACATGGATAAGATGGGTATAGAGGGATATGGGCCAAATACGGGTAATTGGGACGAGCTTAGGGATTTTTAAAAAAAGGGTGGCATGGACAAGTTGGACTGAAGAGCCTGTTTCCATGCTGTAAACTTCTATGACTCTATGAATCTATGACACTGACCTGATGAAGGAGCAGCACTCCGAAAACTCATGATTCCAAATAAACCTGTTGGACTTTAACCTGGTGTTATGAGACTTCTTACTGTTAAATTGATGGTGAAGAGCAGAATATGTGGAGCCAAGGGACAAGGAACAGAATGGATTGCAAGTTAGGAAGAAGCAGGGAGTAGGGTTTTAAAGTTGCTTCTCAGACTGGCAAAAATTAGGAAGAGATGTGTGGTGAACCATAGATGGTTACCACTATGGGTACTTGTACATATGTTACTCTTGTTACTGTTGGGGTTAGGGTTGGGGTGTTCCACCTGTTAGCATTGTTCTGTGGTACACTCCGTTTGGCTCCGCCTTCTTACAGGAGTATAAAGGTCACTGCTACTTCCTAGTAGCCCTTAGTCTGGGATAGTATTGTTAAGCAGTGTGCTCTATTCTTGTTGTGAATAAAAGCCTTTATTCCCGGGTACGTCCTAGCCTCCCGTGTGAATCAATTGCGCATCAATTTTATTCACAACAAAATACCGAAAATTTTGTTCGAAGAAAAATGGAGCAGATGCTGAAACCCGATCAGCTAACCTTGGATCCGCGTGCCGCTGGAGCGTCGAATACTTTCGACCATTGGTTGAAGTGTTTCGAGGATTACATCGACGCCTCGACAGCAGTCCAGTCCGACGCCGACAGATTGCGGGTCCTCCACGCGAGGGTGAGCGACACTGTGTATGCAACAATTCGCGATTCCCAAAATTACAAAGAGGCCACCGAATTACTCAAGAAGCTGTACCATGAACAGCCGAACGAAATTCATGCTCGTCACCTATTAGCCACTCGACGGCGGCAGCCCGGCGAAACTATGGGACAGTACCTGCGCGAACTTCAACAGCTAGCCAGAGCCTGCAACTGCAAGGATGTGTCGGCTACTCAATACACCAACGATCTTATCCGAGATGCGTTCGTGGCGGGAATCGGCTCATCCTATATTCGCCTGCGGCTGCTAGAGCAGGGTAACTTGGATCTGGCTAAGACGGTAGAATTGGCCGATGCAATGGAAACGGCCTCCATAAGTCTTGAAACCTACCCCACCGACCACGTGGGAACATCGTGGCAAGTACAGCCACCGCCTCAACTGTACTCGGCGACTCCTCGGAACTGCGCGATAATGTGCTCAACTTCAGACCTGACGGCTGCGGCAGCTCCTGGAGGCCCACGGTGCTATTTCTGCGGATTGGCGAAGCACCCTCGTCAGAGATGTCCGGCCAGGATGGTGTTTGCTCCGCCTGTGGGAAGAAAGGGCACTATGCAAAAGTGTGCCGAGCAAAGACCCCTTCCAAGTCCAGCAGTGCTGCATGTGACTCCCCAGGATCCATCTGCTCGTCTCCGGCCTCGTCGATGTCTTCAGCCACGTGCGATTCACGGGCGCCGCCATTTCCTATGACGACGATGCAAGCAACGTGCGACCTGCGGGTGCCGCTGTTTTCAACATCATCGACCACGTGCGATTCATGGGCGCAGCCATTTTGGTCGACACCGGCCGCAGAAGACCAGCAGGGGTCCTCGTCGTCGGCTATCTCAGCTGCCTGCAGTTACACTCGGGATCCAACTGTGGCGTCAATCATCCTGGACCAGGCCAAGCCTCACAGACTCGACAAGTCCATGATGGGCATAGAGGTAAACGGGCGCCTGGCGCATTGCCTGTTTGACAGCGGGAGCACGGAGAGCTTTATCCATCTGGATACAGTGAAACGGTGCGCTCTCCGTGTGCAAAGTGTCAGTCAGACAATCTCCATGGCGCCGAGGTCCCGATCTGTCCTCGTTCTTGGGAGCTGTGTGGTAACCTTAACGGTGCGGGGCACAGTTTACGAGAACTTCAGGCTCCTCGTGTTACCGCAGCTTTGCACTCCGGTACTCCTGGGGCTAGACTTTATGGTCCACCTGAAGAGTGTGACCCTGCAGTACGATGGGCCACTCCCTCCACTTTCAGTGGGAGAAGAGCAGCCTCCAAATTGTCCAGCGCGCTCCACATGCAGTCTCTCGACACTCAAAATTACCCCGCCTTCCCTATTCGAGAATCTCGTGCCAGGCTGCAAGCCCATCGCAACTAAGAGCAGGCGTTACAGCGCTGAGGATCGGATCTTTATTCGATCTGAGGTTTAGTGGCTCCTCAGGGAAGGGGTCATTCAACCTAGCACTAGCCCATGGAGAGCACAAGTCGTGGTGGTCAAGACTGGAGACAAGCCCCGGATGGTCGTAGACTATAGTCAGACCATTAATAGGTACACGCAGCTGGACGCGTATCCTCTCCCGCGCATATCTGACATGGTAAACCAGATTGCGCAGTACCGGGTGTTCTCCACCATCGACTTGAAGTCAGCCTACCACCAGCTCCCCATTCGCCCAGAGGACCGCAAATACACGGCCTTTGAGGCGGATGGCCATCTCTACCACTTTTTAAGAGTCCCTTTCGGCGTCACTAATGGGGTCTCGGTCTTCCAGCGCGAGATGGACCGAATGGTGGACCAAAACGGGCTACGGGCCACCTTCCCGTACCTGGACAACATCACTATCTGCGGCCATGACCAGCAGGACCACGACGCCAAACTCCAGAAGTTTTTACGCACCGCGACTCTCCTGAACCTGACCTATAACAAGGAGAAGTGCGTATTCAGCAAGCACCGCCTAGCAATCCTCGGATACGTGGTGGAAAACGGGGTCATCGGCCCCGATCCAGACCGTATGCGTCTCCTCCTTGAACTTCCCCTGCCCACTAGCATCAAAGCACTGAGAAGATGCTTAGGCTTCTTCTCGTACTATGCACAGTGGGTTCCCAATTACGCGGACAAAGCCCGTCCGCTCATAAAATCTACCTCTTTTCCCCTGACAGCAGAGGCTCGCCTAGCCTTTGAAGGGATAAAAGCCGACATCGCGAAAGCCACAATGCATGCTGTCGATGGCGGCACGGTAGCACAGTGGTTAGCACTGCTGCTTCACAGCTCCAGGGTCCTGGGTTCGATTCCCGGCTCGGGTCACCATCTGTGTGGAGTTTGCACATTCTCCTCGTGTCTGCGTGGGTTTCCTCCGGGTGCTCCGGTTTCCTCCCACAGTCCAAAGATGTGCGGGTTAGGTTGATTGGCCAGGTTAAAAAAAATTGCCCCTTAGAGTCCTGGGAGGCGTAGGTTAGAGGGATTAGCGGGTAAAATATGTGGGGGTAGGGCCTGGGTGGGATTGTGGTCGGTGCAGACTCGATAGGCCGAATGACCTCCTTCTGCACTGTAGGGTTTCTATGATTTCTATGAGTCCATCCCCTTTCAGGTGGAGAGTGATGCATCCGATTTCGCCCTGGCCGCCACACTTAACCAGGCGGGCAGGCCCGTCGCCATTTTCTCTTGCACCCTCCAAGGCCCTGAAATTCGGAACTCCTCTGTGGAGAACGAGGCTCAGGCCATTGTGGAGGCCGTACGGCATTGGCGCCATTATTTGGCTGGCAAACGGTTTACCCTGCTCACGGACGAGCGGTCCGTGGCCTTCATGTTTAACAACACGTTAAGGGGAAACATTAAGAATGATAAAATCTTGAGGTGGAGAATCGAACTCTCCACCTAAAACTATGATATCATGTACCGTCCGGGGAAGCTCAATGAGCCCTCAGATGCCCTGTCGCGTGGAACATGTGCCAGTGTGCAGGAGGACCGGTTGCAGGCCCTCCACAATGATCTCTGCCATCCGGGGATCACTCGGCTCTTCCATTTTGTAAAGGCTCGGAATCTGCCCTACTCCATAGAGGATGTCAGGTCGATAACTCGAAGCTGCCAGATATGTGCAGAGTGCAAGCAGCACTTCTACCGGCCTGACAAGGCACACCTCATTAAGGCCACTCGCCCTTTTGAACGACTGAGTGTCGACTTCAAGGGCCCCCTTCCTTCGACAGATCGGAATGTGTATTTCCTCAACGTGGTTGACGAATACTCCCGATTCCCCTTTGCCATCCCCTGTTCTGACATGTCCTCTGCCACGGTCATCAAAGTCCTGCGGAGTCTTTTTACCCTGTTCGGCTACCCCAGTTATATCCACAGTGATAGGGGTTCGTCGTTTATGAGCGACGACTTGAGGCAATACCTGCTCTCTAAAGGAATTGCCTCAAGTAGGACTACGAGTTATAACCCCAGGGGGAACGGACAGGTCGAGAAAGAAAACGCTACAGTCTGGAAAGCTGTTTTACTGGCGTTAAGGTCTCGGGGTCTTCCAGTCTCCCGTTGGCAAGAGGTACTTTCTGATGTGCTCCATTCAATCCGGTCCCTCCTGTGTACGGCAACCAATGCTACCCCACATGAGCGGATGTTTACCTTCCCTAGGAAGTCTTCCTCTGGGACCTCACTGCCGTCTTGGTTGACGTATTCAGGACCTGTCCTCCTGCGGCGCAAGTCCGACCCTTTGGTTGAACAGGTCCACCTCCTCCACGCCAACCCTCATTATGCCTATGTGGCATATCCTGACGGGCGAGAGGACACGGTCTCTATCAGAGATCTGGCGCCTGCAGGGGACCTGGAAACCCCCGTCACTCCCGCACTCCTGGGTTAGGATTCCTTTGCCCATTCTCTCCCCTCCTGACACGGCGCGGGCAGCATCGGGACCTCAACTTAATCCTCTTACTCCCATGTACAGCTTGCCTGAGTCCAGGAGATTGTCGCCACCTCGAGGTCCACAGGTGTGTGAGGACCTGGAGGAGTCACTGGACACCACCTCGGAGAGAGGGTCGTCACCACGGTCACCAGAACCGGCACTGGAGCCAGTGCTGCGGAGGTCGCAGAGACGGTGTGGACCTCCGATACGGCTGAACTTGTGAACATGTGGACAGTTTGTATTGTCTCCTTACCCCACCGGCCTTTGTTTTTTTAAAGGAGGGGTGAATGTGGTGAACCATAGATGGTTACCACTGTGGGTACTTGTACATATGTTACTCTTGTTACTGTTGGGGTTAGGGTTGGGGTGTTCCACCTGTTAGCATTGTTCTGTGGTACACTCCGTTTGGCTCCGCCTTCTTACAGGAGTATAAAGGTCACTGCTACTTCCGAGTAGCCCTTAGTCTGGGATAGTATTGTTAAGCAGTGTGCTCTATTCTTGTTGTGAATAAAAGCCTTTATTCCCGGGTACGTCCTAGCCTCCCGTGTGAATCAATCGCGCATCAAGATGTTCTACAAGAATCAGTACCAGGACCACTGTTGTTCAGAACTTTCATTAATAAGACCAGAAGACAATAAGATATAGGAGTAGAATTAGACCGTTCAGTCCATCGAATCTGCTCCACCATTCAATCATGGCTACTAAGTTTCTCAACCCATTCTCCCCATTTTTGCCTGTAACCTTTGATCCCTTTAACAATAAATAACCTATCTATCTCTGTTTTAAATACACTCAATGGCCTGTCCTCCACATCCTTCTGTGGTAATTAATTCCATAAATTCACCACCCTCTGGCTGAAGAAATTACTCCTCATCTCAGTTCTGAAGGATCATCCCTTTACTCTGAGGCTGTGCCTTTGGACACTAGTCTCTCCTACTAATAGAAACTATGATTTGGTTTGAAAAGTAATTTCAAAATTTGTGGATGACACCAAAGGGAGGAAAGCAAATAAATGCAGGAAGATGTGAATGAGCTGGCAGAATGGAGGTATAATTGGAAATAAAATTCAATATAGACGTTTGTGAGGTGGTACATTTTAGTGGAAAGAATAATGCCCACAGAGATCAGTGGCCAAAGTTACCATTCCGACATCCAAGCAGATGCACTGTGGGGGGGTGCGGATGGTTCTGAATAATCACCAACAGTCCATTATCATCATTTCGATCTGGGCAAATGACTGGAACCAAAGCATGCAATGAGCAGATGGGAAGCCTCCTATTCCTTGAGATACCGTCAATATTTGGAAATATTACACAAGAAAGAATATATCACACTAGTTGACAAAGCACAAGAGAATAGCACAAAACTGAGAGATGTTTTTCGGAGTGAAATAAAATACAGGTTAGGTAAAGCAAGCAAGCACTGATGGGAAAACATACAGTTCTCATTATTCTGTACCATTACATGGTGACAAGTACCAATTTAAACAAATGAATCTGATGATAATTGAGTTTAAAACAGCTTAATGATTGATAGCTTGCCTCTTGTTACTAAGTCTTTTTCAGTCTGTCTACAGTGACTAACAAAGCAAATATACTATGTAAAGTTCAAATTTCACACCACATGAACAGGACTAAATACTAATCTCCCGCACACATCAAAACAACTTGGGCAAATATTGTCATAGAAGCCAAGAGGAAACATGAATTTCTAGAAATAAATTATTGACTTATAAGGAAGCATTTCCCCATTGATTCTAGCTTCAGTTGCGGCTGTAAAAGATGCACAATTTCTCATAAATAATTTCTGTTTAGTGTTGTTCACATTTCCATAGCACACTTACAGCACAGAAAGAGGCCATTTGGGCCCATCAAATCTGCATCAACTCCCCGAAAGAGCTTCCCATCCAGGCCCTCCCCTTCCCTCCATTCCCCTCCCACCAATCCCCGTAACCCCACTTATTTACCATGGCTAACCCAATTAACCTACACATCTTGGGAGAATTTTACATGGATAGTCCATCAAATCTGCACATCTTTGGACTGTGGGAGGAAACCAGAGCACCCGGAGGAAACCCACGCAGACACGGCAAGAATGTGCAAACTCCACACAGGCAGTCACTCAAGGCCAGAATTGAACCCGGGTCCCTGGCGCTGTGAGGCAGTAGTGCGAACCATTGTGCCACCCCTGAACACTTGTACTGAGCAGAATATAACTTTTTAAAAAGAGAAAACAATGACACTTGTATTGAGAAAATGATGATGATGGTCCAAACTTCGTAATTATTAAGTTGGAAAATGTGAAAGGTTAAAGAAAAATGAATGGATTTCTTTCAGAAGAGTAGAATTTACACAATTGGCCTCGAGGAATGAAGGGCCCGATAACTAGCTATATCTTTTTGATCTTTAGCCCTTAGTGAAACCATTAGAGGTTTATTCTGTTTTCAAGGTTTATTTGCCGTCGACTAAGAGGTCTGGAGACTTGCAAGTTCGAACATAAACCATTTATTGTTAACCCATAACAATATATATATCCCCTGTACTGCCATGCATGGCTGCTGCCTCCATGATGTCTCCTGGGTTCTATGATCAAGTGGTTCTCTCCATACCATGGGTGGTACTGTTCTCTGCCCTCACATTAACTCCTGCTCCACCGAACACCTTTACACTACAATGGTATGCTCTTGCTCCTTAATGGCATATACAACATCCCCCTTTATTAACAAAATTTTTTTTAAAATTCCCATTCCCATGAAGTGTAACTATTTACAATGCAATCTTTACATTTCTTGCGAACCATGTTCTCACCCTTGAGTCTCTAAATTTTAAATTCAAATGGAATTACAATTTGACCATTCTTCCACATTTTGGTAAGTCACATTGAGAGAAATATCAGTCTTAGTTGCTTTGGGTTGACTTCGTTGGTTTCGTTTTAAAGAACAAAGAACAAAGAACAGTACAGCACAGGAAACAGGCCCTTCGGCCCTCCAAGCCTGTGCCGCTCATTGGTCCAACTAGACCAATCGTTTGTATCCCTCCATTCCCAGGCTGCTCATGTGACTATCCAGGTAAGTCTTAAATGATGTCAGCGTGCCTGCCTCCACCACCCTACTTGGCAGCGCATTCCAGGCCCCCACCACCCTCTGTGTAAAAAACATCCCTCTGATATCTGAGTTATACTTCGCCCCTCTCACCTTGAGCCCGTGACCCCTCGTGATCGTCACCTCCGACCTGGGAAGAAGCTTCCCACTGTTCACCCTATCTATCCCCTTCATAATCTTGTACACCTCTATTAGGTCTCCCCTCATTCTCCGTCTTTCCAGGGAGAACAAGCCCAGTTTACCCAGTCTCTCCTCATAGCTAAGACCCTCCATACCAGGCAACATCCTGGTAAACCTTCTCTGCACTCTCTCCAACGCCTCCACGTCCTTCTGGTAGTGCGGCGACCAGAACTGGACGCAGTACACCAAATGTGGCCTAACCAGCGTTCTATACAGCTGCATCATCAGACTCCAGCTTTTATACTCTATACCCCATCCTATCAAGGCAAGCATATCATATGCCTTCTTCACCACCTTCTCCACCTGTGTTGCCAACTTCAAGGATTTGTGGACTTGCACACCAAGGTCCCTCTGTGTTTCTATACTCCTGATGACTCTGCCATTTATTGTATAACTCCTCCCTACATTATTTCTTCCAAAATGCATCACTTCGCATTTATCCGGATTAAACTCCATCTGCCACCTCTCCGCCCAATTTTCCAGCCTATCTATATCCTGCTGTATTGCCCGACAATGCTCTTCGCTATCCGCAAGTCCAGCCATCTTCGTGTCATCCGCAAACTTGCTGATTACACCAGTTACACCTTCTTCCAAATCATTTATATATATCACAAATAGCAGAGGCCCCAGTACAGAGCCCTGCGGAACACCACTGGTCACAGACCTCCAGCCGGAAAAAGACCCTTCGACCACTACCCTCTGTCTCCTATGGCCAAGCCAGTTCTCCACCCATCTAGCCACTTCTCCTTGTATCTTAACCAACCTGCCATGTGGGACTTTGTCAAATGCCTTACTGAAATCCATATAGACGACATCCACGGCCCTTCCTTCATCAACCGTTTTTGTCACTTCCTCAAAAAACTCCACCAAATTTGTAAGGCACGACCTCCCTCTTATAAAACCATGCTGTCTGTCACTAATGAGATTGTTCCCTTCTAAATGCACATACATCCTGTCTCTAAGAATCCTCTCCAACAACTTCCCTACCACGGGCGTCAAGCTCACTGGCCTATAATTTCCTGGGTTATCCCTGCTACCCTTCTTAAACAACGGGACCACATTCGCTATCCTCCAATCCTCAGGGACCTCACCCGTGTCCAAAGAAGCGACAAAGATTTCCGTCAGAGGCCCAGCAATTTCTTCTCTCGTCTCCCTGAGCAGTCTAGGATAGATGCCATCAGGCCCTGGGGCTTTGTCAGTTTTAATGTTCCCTAAAAAACCTAACATTTCCTCTCTTGTAATGGAGATTTTCTCTAACGGGTCAACACCTCCCTCCGAGACACTCCCGGTTAACACGCCCCACTCCTTCGTGAATACCGATGCAAAGTATTGATTTAGGATCTCCCCTATTCCCTTGGGTTCTAAGCATAATACCCCTCCTTTGTCCCTGAGAGGTCAGATTTTCTCCCTGACAACTCTTTTGTTCCTAACGTATGAATAGAATGCCTTAGGATTCTCCTTAATCCTGCCTGCCAAGAACATTTCGTGACCTCTTTTTTCCCTTCTAACTCCCCGTTTGAGTTCTTTCCTACTCTCTCTGTATTCCTCCAGAGCTCCATCTGTTTTCAGTTGCCTGGACTTAACGTACGCCTCCCTTTTCATTTTAATCAGATCCTCAATTTCCCTGATTATCCACGGCTCTCGAATCCTACCTTTCCTATCTTTCCTTTTTACAGGCACATGCCTATCCTGCAGCCTTATCAATAGTTCCTTAAAAGACTCCCACATGCCAGACGCGGACTTACCCTCGAACATCCTCTCCCAATCAACATCCGCCAATTCCTGCCTAATCCGGCTATAGTTAGCCTTCCCCCAATTTAGCACCCTGCCCATAGGACAGCACTCATCCTTGTCCATTACTATCCTAAAGTTAACAGAGTTGTGGTCACTATTTGCCACATGTTCCCCGACCGAAACTTTGACGACCTAACCGGGCTCATTTCCCAGAACTAGGTCCAGTATAGCCCCCTCTCTAGTCGGGCTATCTACATACTGTTCTAAAGAACCTTCCAGTATGCATTTTACAAATTCCTCCCCGTCCGGACCCCCAGCTCTAAGCACTTTCCAGTCTGTGCCAGGGAAATTAAAGTCCCCCACTACAACAACCCTATTTTTTCTGCACCTATCCAGAATCTCCTGACATATCCTTTCCTCCACTTCCCGTGGGCTGTTGGGTGGTCTGTAGTACACCCCCAGCATAGTGACTGCACCCTTCCTGTTTCTGAGTTCCACCCACAGCGACTCAGTACATGACCCCTCTAAGTTGTCTACCCTCTGCACCGCGGTAATATGCTCCTTAACTAATATCGCTACTCCCCCACCTTTTTTAGCCCCTCCTCTGTCTCGCCTAAAACACTTATACCCCGGAATATTCAGCTGCCAGTCCTGTCCTTTTAACCACGTTTCCGTCACCGCAACCACATCCAAATTCAGCATAAGCATTAAGGCCCTAAGTTCGTCTGTTTTACCCATTACGCTCCTCGCATTGAAGCAGATGCACTCCAGACCTCCAGGCCCACTCAGGTCATCCTCCTCCAGAGTGCTCCTCTTCTTAGCTAGCCTTGCCCTGGCCCCCAGCTCAACCCCAGCCTCAGTATTTACTGACCTACTGTTTTGTTCCCCACCCCCCTGCCACACTAGTTTAAATCCTGCCGAAACACTCTAGCAAACCTCCCAGCCAGGATATTTGGTCCCTTCCAGTTAAGGTGTAACCCATCTTTTCTGTACAGTTGCCATCCTGACTTGAAGATTTCCCAGTTATCTATGAATTTAAAACCCTCCCTCTTGCACCAGTCCTTTAGCCACGCGTTCAACTGTAGAATCCCCCTGTTCCGAGCCTCACTTGCACGAGACACCGGGAGCAGTCCAGAGATTGCTACCCTGGAGGCTTTACTTTTTAGCCTAGCACCCAACTCCCTGAATTTCTCTCGTATGACCCCCCTGCTCTTCCGACCTACATCATTTTCACCACTGTGTATAATCACATCCGTTTGACTACCTTCCTTTTTAAATATGCTTCCTACCCTCTCGGAGACATCCAGTACCCCGGCACCAGGGAGGCAGACTACCATCCTGGATTCTCGTTCACTCCCACAGAACCGCCTGTCCATGCCTCTAACTATTGCGTCCCCCACAACTATCGCTCTCCTAAACACCTTCTTTCCCTTCCGGACCCCTGAGCCTGTCTCCGTGGAGGCGATCTGGTCCTCGTGGCTTACCCCTGGAGAGTCATCCCCCTCCACAGAATCCAAAACAATATACCTATTTTGGAGGGGGACAACCACAGGGGATCCCTCCACAGACTGCTCACTCTCTTCCCTTCTCCCATCTGTTGCCCATCCCTTTCTTTTATGGAAGACTGCCACTGGGGTACTTTCTGGCACATCACCCTTCTGACTATTACCCCTCCTAACTGTGACCCACGTGTCTTCCTTCCGAGACCCTGGTGTCACTACCTGACTATAACTTTTATCTATTAATCTCTCATTTTCCCTAACTAAACTGAGTTCATCGAGCCTCAGCTCCAGCTCCCTTGCACGATCCTTCAGGAGTTGCAGTTCCACACATCTGGCACAGATACGGACTTCCGGGAGGCAAGTTGTCTCCAGGAACTCCCACATCCCACACCGAATGCAGTATACTGGCCTCCCACTCATACCAGCCATGTCCTTTTTAGTTTTTGGGAGATAAAACAAAAAAGGGGGTGTAACAGAAGAAAAGCAAACAACCTTCCTCGCCTTCGCCGAAGCCCTGTGAGCCAAAGCCCTTACAGCTCACACTCTGCTCCCTGCTCACTCCACTGCCCGCTCCCGACGCTGCCCACTCAAAAAACCTTCCCCAGGCTGCTCCTGGGCCTACTCCCTGTTTTGAAAAAAACCTCCGATTTTTAAGCCAAATTTAACTGAAAAATAAATAAATAAATAAAATGCAGACACAATCTTTCTTACACTCAGCCTGCTCCTGTGGAACAATGAGGCTGAAACCTCCAAGGTAAGCCCTTTTTAAACCTTTCCCAGGCTGCTCCTGGGCCTACTCCCTGTTTTGAAAAAAACCTCCGATTTCTAAGCCAAATTTAACTGAAAGATAAATAAATAAATAAAATGCAGACACAATCTTTCTTACACTCAGCCTGCTCCTGTGGAACAATGAAATTATGGTACATTGTGTTTTCTACCATTGGCTCCATTTGATTTGCTTTTTGCACCCATTCAAGTTGCACTTGATCAACAACCTCTCTGCTTTGTTTGGACACCTTGGGCTTGTCCCATTCCTTCTGAAGGGAAGCGCACTCTGTTCATTCCGAGAGTGGACTTGGATTATTTTTTTTCCCTGCAGTCTGCCATGTTCTTCCGATGTGGAGATGCCAGCGTTGGACTGGGGTAAACACAGTAAGAGTTTTAACAACACCAGGTTAAAATCCAACAGGTTTATTTGGTAGCAAATGCCATTAGCTTTTGGAGCGCTGCTCCTTCATCAGATGTTGTTAAAACACTTACTATGTTCTTCCGAAACAGTGACTAACTGAGTGGCAAGTGGCTCAGTGGTTAGCACTGCTGCCTCAGAGCGCTAGGGACCAGGTTCAATTCCCGGCTTTGATCACTGTCTGTGCGGAGTCTGCACGTTCTCCCGTGTCTTTGTGCGTTTGCTCCAGGTGCTCCTGTTTCCTCCCACAGTCCTAAAGACGTGCAGGTTAGGTGCATTGAGCATGTTAAATTCTCGCACAGTGTACCCGAATAGGCACTGCAATGTGGCAACGAGGGGATTTTCACAGTAACTTCATTGCAGTGTTAACGTAAACCTACTTGTGACTAATAAATTTAAAAAATCAAAAATTGAACCCTTGTTCCCACTTGTTGCACAATTTCAGGCAAATATTTGTTTACTCTTTTATTTTCCAATTTTTGTTTTAAGCTTTTGATTCTTTTCATTCTGTTCAGCCACTACTGGCGGCATGGTAGCACAGTGGTTAGCACTGCTGCTTCACAGCTCCAGGGACCTGGGTTCGATTCCCAGCTTGGGTCACTGTCTGTGTGGAGTTTGCATATTCTCCTCGTGTCTGCGTGGGTTTCCTCCGGGTGCTCCGGTTTCCTCCCACAGTCCAAAGATGTGCGGGTTAGGTTGATTGGCTGTGCTAAAATTGCCCCTTAGTCTCTTGAGATGCGTAGGTTAGAGGGATTAGCGGGTAAATATGTCGGGATATGGGGGTAGGGCCTGGGTGGGATTGTGGTCGGTGTAAGCTCGCTGGGCCGAATGGCCTCTTTCTACACTGTAGGGTTTCTATGATTCTATGACTACCCTGGTGAGTTCAGATGCTTTGACTTACCTGTAAGATCCTTATACAAGCTCAACAGATTCATCTGGGTATTCAGCTCCTTTCAGAGTCTTTTATCTGTGACCACTGACTGCTCCATCGATTCTCCCAATCCACTCGCAAGATTGTCAGTTTGTTTCTTAGAATTTCCCTTTTCTGCTTTTAAAGTCTGGATTTGCCCTTTCATTTTTCATGTTCTTCAGATTGGGTCGAAGTTTGAACTTCTTCAACCGTGGTTGTTAATTGCAAATTGAACTAACTCTTCTGATTCATAAGCAACTCCTTTTCCTATTCCAGACATTTAACACAACACCATAAGAGACTTTGGATGCTTGAAGTGCATCTGTTTTAATCAAAGGCCTATCATCAATGAATTTGCTTCCACGAGTTTATTATTTAGACGTTAAAATTCCTGTTTCAAGCATTCAACTCCCTGCGAATGACACTTCAGTGCTCTCCTAATTTTTCATTTGCAAATTCATCTGCCATCCATTAACGTTGGTTCTCTGCACTGACCAGTTTTTCTTCGTAAGAAATTTAACAACACCAGGTTAAAGTCCAACAGGTTTATTTGGTAGCAAAAGCAATGGCATCTCCACATCAGTTTTTCTTCAGCAGAGTCTAATTTCTGCGTGTTCCCTTTCAAACTCATATTCTTTTGTTTAATTCCGTGAATTGCTTCTGAGACTCTTCTCGCTGTTTTGTGAAAATTTCAACTTCGACTTTTCCCTCTAACTCCACTACCAGCTCCAACCTTTTCTTGAAATACTCGGTTCTTGATTTTCATTTCAGCTGTGGTCATTTTACAACTCAATGGTTCTCAATATTTTTGAGACATCCAATGATTCTGCTCCTTGAGCTTCAGCACTGGATTTACATTTTTAATCTTTTTTCTGTCTTTCCTTTCTCAGTCTGCAGCAGAACTTTGTTCTTGTCTTCCATTGTTGGTCATGTCTGTCTCACTTCTTTCAGTTCTGTAATTGTGTTAAGCAAGGCTTCATTGTCCACTCACAGCCTGGGAAGTTTGATGGCTTTTCCTTTCAGTACCACTCAGCTCTTCAGTCTCTTTCTTGTACATCTTGGCTACCTCCTGGAATATTGAACATTGCTGAGTCTTCTCTGTCAATTGATTCTTTGGTTTATTCAGAGTGACTTTAAATTAATTCATCTAAACCACTTTCCAAAGTGGTGCTTCTAACATGTGCTCCTTTTTTCTCGGCTGTGCATTCCCATCTACAGTTGTCGACAGGCCCTCAACAGTGTGCAGTCCATCTCCCGCGCCACGAACCTCAACCCGTCCCCTACCTCCCAGAACAAGGATAGAGTCCCCCTTGTTCTCACATTTCACCCTTCCAGCCTCCGCATGCAGAGCATAATCATCCGCCATTTTCACCAACTCCAGCGTGATGCCACCACCAAACACATCTTCCCTTCACTCCCTCTGTCAGCATTCTGCAGAGACCGTTCCCTCCTGGATAACCTAGACCATTCCCCCACTATACCCAACACCTCTCCCGTCACTCATGGCACCTTCCCATGCAATCGCAGAAGGTGTAACACCTGTCCTTTTACCTCTTCTATGCTCACCATCCAAGGTCCAAAACATTCATTCCAGGTTAAGCAGCGTTTCACTTGCACCTCTTTCAATTTGATGTATTGCATTTGCTGTTCCCAATGTGGTCTCCTCTATATTGGAGAGACGAAACGTAGACTGGGTGATCACTTTGCTGAGCACCTTCAGTCTGTGTGCAATCAGGACCCTGACCTTCTGGTTGTTTGTTATTTTAACGCACGATCCTGCTCCCATGCCCACATGTCCATCCTTGGCTTGCTGCAATGTTCCAGTGAAGCTCAACGCAAACTGGAGGAACAGCATCTCATCTTCCGGCGAGGCACTTTACAGCCTTCTGGTCTCAACATCGAATTCAACAACTTCAGATGATTTGCTCTACCCCACCTCAGCCCCCTTTTTAATTCAATTTTATTTTCACATTTTTACTGTTCTCTACCTTTTATTTCTTTATTGGCTTTCTTAATTTTTCTTCCCTCCCCACTCTTTTCCCCTATTTCATCCCCCTTCCCTTCTTTCCTCCCCCCGAACGTTTTCATCTGTCACAGCTTCTCTACTGTTTGGCCATTCACAACATTTATTCTCTCTGTGGACAGCTATTAGCAGTCTTTTCCCCTGGTTTCTGTGGCTATGACTCATCTTTCATTCCCTCCCCCTGCAGCATAAATATCTCCCACTTTCTATGCCTTTTAGCTTTGGCAAAGGGTCATCTGGACTCGAAACATCAGCTCTTTTCTCTCCTTACAGATGCTGCCAGACCTGCTGAGATTTTCCAGCGTTTTCTCTTTTGGTTAAATTAATTTTCCTTCTTCTCGTAGTTTTCCAGAGGGGTGGCACGGTGGCGCAGTGGTTAGCACTGCTGCCTCACAGTGCCAGGGACCCGGGTTCAATTCCGGCCTTGGGTGACTGTGTGGAGTTAGCTCAATGGGCTAAAAGGCATCCTTCTGCACTGCAGGTTCTATGATTCTATGACCTGAGGGTTCCTTGTAGCATGCAAAGATCTTTCAACAGGTTTTCCTTTTCTTTATGAAGCTCGATTGCTTCTTCTTGACTTTTCTTGTAATTCAGCAGAGTCTCCTTGAGTTCATTCTGCTGTTCTTCCATTCTGCTGTTTAAAACAGTCTTCTTTTCTTCATGCTGCTGAAGATTTTTGTGCTCCTTTTGTATTTCATCTTGAAGGACATTCAAGTGTTCCTTCAACTGTTTATTTTTTGTTGACTTTTGCCCACTCAGTGCTTCTGTGCACTCCTTTGTTGTCCCTATTAGTTCCAATGCTGAAGTAGCATTCAGCATCTGTTTTTTTTTAGCTCTTCATGTTTTCCTATGGCTACTTATTGATTTTTTGAAGTGTCTTTGAGGGTCAGAACTTCTCTGAGCATCTTATTTTTTTGCCTGCTGATGTACCTAAATGTACATCCGGTTGCATTTTCCAAACTCCCAGTTCAATTTGCCAACTGTGGAATTGTGGGTCTTTATTTCTTTCGGTATGTTTGTGTTGGCTCTGAAATGTGTTTGCTCAGATCTTGAACAGTTTGGTTCATTGAAGACTGCAGGTTATTGTGCATTTTCAAAGGTATATACTCAAATTCAATTTTGCATGTAAAATCTTCCAGTTCAACATTTTCCCATAGAATACCTCCATTTTTGTTTTGCAGGTCTTGTTTCTTTTGTATGCCTTTCCTTCATTCGCAGCCATTAGCTCTCTTTGCACTGCCATCTGCTGTTGTCATTGAGGACCTGTGACAACATTTTCTAAAACCTCTTTTGTCAACCTTTTGCCTTTTTGAAAAAATCTGCTTAACTTTTTTTGTTTTAGCGATCAGGCCAGGTTCCTTGACTCTGCCTTTTTTGATCGGGTCTGGCAGTGAACCTTCACATGCTCTGATGGAGTCCTTCAGCCTCCAGGTCTGTCTTGGAACTTTCTATTTAGGCAATCTTGAACTGTGTCTTCAATTTCTCTTTTCAGGCAATCTGTAATTGTTCACAATGAGACACACTTTTCACAGGTTGAACTTCACTTCCCTCAGTCTCTCGTACCTTGCAGTTCCAGATACTTCTCCAGCTGCTTTGACATTCTGAGTTCATTCATTTAGCTGTCACTATGCCATGAATTTATCATTTGCTGTCTCACTAAGAGGCCTGGAGTTTTCTATCATAAACAATTTATCGTTAACCCATAACTATGTACATATCCCAGGTACTACCTGGCTGCTGCCTCCTTGCTGGCTCCTTCGAGGCACTATTACCCTGTGACTCTCTGCAGCATACTGTGGGTGGTGCTCTTCTCCAGTCTCACATTAACTCCACCGGACACCTTAATATGGATGCTGCTGTCGCTTGCACAACAATTCGAAGATGAAAGATTTGGATCTAAACAGAGTCCTCCACAACCTCAGCTGTCCCTGTGTGACTTCTGAGTGACTGACCAGGTCGCTGTTAGCCAGCTACAACTGTAGGCACTTTGTTTTGCTATAACCCTCTGCCATACAAGGTAAGCCCATTTAATTGGTTAAAAATTACCTCACTGTCCTTCCAGTCCAACTCAGTGGGCTCACAGTTCCACTCCAGATGTCCCCTGTCAGGGACTCTTGCAGAAATTTCAAGAGTCCACTGAGTGAAGACAATGATGCCAGCTGCAGTTCCTTACTTCTAATGTCATGATCACTCACCAAGGCTGGCAGAGAAAATCTGTTCATCTACTTAAAGGGCAAGGGTCAGTATGTTCCCTGATGCAGCCATTTCTGCTCAGTCTGTTTTTGCAACACTGTTAGTTTCTGAAAAGCTGCACCATGGCTAAATTAACCATCATTTGCATTTCTTCATCCCACACTGCACAGTTCTTTCATTGCCTTCGGTCTTGGGTTCTTCTTTCACCTTGATGTTCCACCAGACAAATTCCACCAAATACATAGTTCTAAAGGCACAAACACAGTTAAAAACAATTAATCTAGCTTAGTCTCACCTGGTATATACATTTACCCACAGGTTGGTTGGTGGGTGCACAATCCGCCTTTGCTGAAAAATGGTTACCTTGATAAAACGGGGAGGAATCCATACTGGGACTGAGTTCCACCCAAATTCCAGCACCTGATTTGGCCTCAGAATTGCGAATCTATTGTACCTGTGATTTACATTGTCTTTCTGCTGCATGGTGTAAGAGAATAGACACCTGCAGGATGTCACAGTACAAGCTCGCTCTGTATCATGCTGTAATGGTCTGTTCTGTGGGTTTTGTACATTGCTTAGTTGGGTGAGAAAAAACTCTGTAGTATTGCCAACATTTATGTGATTCGCTTGTTGTTTGAGACTGACATAAGGTGATTGGCAAAAGAACAAATTGCAACGTGAGGAGGAGGTTTTTTTTACACAGTGAGTGACTCGGAATTGGAATGCACTGCCGGACTGTGTGCTGGCTGAAGACATTGGGGCTTTCAACAAAGAATTAGAACATAAGAACATAAGAAATAGGAGCAGGAATAGGCCATCTAGCCTCTCGAGCCTGCCCCGCCATTCAATAAGATCATGGCTGATCTGAAGTGAATCAGTTCCACTTACTCACCTGCTCCCCATAACCCTTAATTCCCTTACCGATCAGGAATCCATCTATCCATGATTTAAACATATTCAACGAGGTAGCCTCCACCACTTCAGCGGGCAGAGAATTCCAGAGATTCACCACCTTCTGAGAGAAGAAGTTCCTCCTCAACTCTATCCTAAACTGACCCCCCTTTATTTTGAGGCTGTGCCCTCTCGTTCTGGTTTCCTTTCTAAGTGGAAAAAATCTCTCCACTTCTACCCTATCCAGCCCCTTCATTATCTTATATGCCTCTATATAAGATATAAGTTATAGGACGGGGTATAGAGTATAAAAGCTGGAGTCTGATGATGCAGCTGTATAGAACGCTGGTTAGGCCACATTTGGAGTACTGCGTCCAGTTCTGGTCGCCGCACTACCAGAAGGACGTGGAGGCGTTAGAGAGAGTGCAGAGAAGGTTTACCAGGATGATGCCTGGTATGGAGGGTCTTAGCTATGAGGAGAGATTGGGTAAACTGGGGTTGTTCTCCCTGGAAAGACGGAGAATGAGGGGAGATCTAATAGAGTTGTACAAGATTATGAAGGGGATAGATAGGGTGAACAGTGGGAAGCTTTTTCCCAGGTCGGAGGTGACGATCACGAGGGGTCACGGGCTCAAGGTGAGAGGGGCGAAGTATAACTCAGATATCAGAGGGATGTTTTTTACACAGAGGGTGGTGGGGGCCTGGAATGCGCTGCCAAGTAGGGTGGTGGAGGCAGGCACGCTGACATCGTTTAAGACTTACCTGGATAGTCACATGAGCAGCCTGGGAATGGAGGGATACAAACGATTGGTCTAGTTGGACCGAGGAGCGGCACAGGCTTGGAGGGCCGAAGGGCCTGTTTCCTGTGCTGTACTGTTCTTTGTTCTATAAGATCTCTCCTCAGCCTTCTAAACTGGGTGAGCAGCTGAAGATAAAACCTCTATAAGCTTCTATAAAACCTCTATAACCTCTATAACCTTCTACCCTATCCAGCCCCTTCATTATCTTATATGCCTCTATAAGATCACCCCTCAGCCTTCTAAATTGGGTGAGCAGCTGAAGATAAAACAAAATTGCAGAGCGACGGAGAGTGGGATTAACTGAGTTGTTCTTGCAGAGATGGACTGAATGATCTCCTATACTGTAACCATTCCACAATTCTATTACAACAGAAGTGAAGTTGAAGTCTGAGAATCTGGCATGCAAAAAAACAGCATGAACCCGCTCGAGAACATTTGAAGTGACTCTGGAGCACAAGTTCAAGGCAAGCCAAGACAATCAACTAATAAATTGTGAAAGGCCAATTTATGGTCAGTGGAAGGTTATATTTCTTTACCCAAAGAATGTTTGGCATTTTTAATGGTCTCCCACGGAAGGGAGAAATAATTTTTAAAAGAGTCAATATTCTGATAAATGACTTGGTGGGAAATTTTCCCTGCAGTGCAGAAGGAGGCCATTCAGCCCATTGAGTCTGTACCAACTCTCCAAAAGAGCATCTTACCTAGGCCCACCCCCTGCCCTATCCCCGTAACCTTGCACATTTACCATGGTTAATCCTTTAATTTACACATATTTGGACACTAAGAAGCAATTTAGCATGGCCAATCCACCTAACCTACACATCTTTGGACTGTCGGAGGAAACTGGAGCACCCGGAGGAAACTCACGCAGATACGGACAGAACATGCAAACTCCATAAAGACAGTCACACAAGGCTGGAAACGAACCCGGGTCCCTGGCACTGTGAGGCAGCAGTGCTAACCACCGTGCCGTCATCTTGATTATAGCATGCAAAAATCATAAACCTTCCTTTCAATAACAGGGAAAATCTAAAGTCTCAAATTGTGTACCTTTGTGAGTAGGTTTGTGAGCCTGTTACTGTCAGGAGACTCTCAGATAAGCTTCATGGAGTCATCAGGATATTCCACACAAATATTACAGTTAATGGAATACATTTGGCCCATTTCGACTTGCAGATCTGGGCAAATAGAACCATAGAAAAATTACAGCTCAGAAACAGGCCTTTTGGCCCTTCTTGTCTGTGCCGAACCATTTTTTGCCTAGTCCCACTGACCTGCACTTGGACCATATCCCTCCACACCCCTCTCATCCATGAACCCGTCCAAGTTTTTCTTAAATGTTAAAATTTACCACTTTATCCAGCAGCTCATTCCACACTCCCACCACTCTCTGCGTGAAGAAGCCCCCCCTAATATTCCCTTTAAACTTTTCTCTTTTCACCCTTAACCCATGCCCTCTGGGTTTTTTTCTCCCCTAGCCTCAGCGGAAAAAGCCTGCTTGCATTCACTCTATCTATACCCATCAAAATCTTATACACCTCTATCAAATCTCCCCTCAATCTTCTACGCTCCAGGGAATAAAGTCCCAACCTATTCAATCTCTCACTATTCAATCGTCCACTTACCAATATCCTGCCTTTTCAGCCTTGACAAAAGTTGGCCATGATTGGGATGTACTTTAAGCCTCTCCAAAAGCTTCCAGATTATTATGCCCACTCCATGTGACACTTGTTTCTTATTATTCTCTTTCTTTCAGATTTAGTTTCTCACTCCTACCATGTTGTCATCCTTGAGTGTAGATGGTGGTGTTGTGGTAATGTCACTGGATGGGTAATCCAGGCTATGCTCTGGGGACATAGGCTCAAGTCCCACCATGAGACCTCTGAACAGGCCGAACAAGTTGCTCAGTTCAAGGGCAATTAAGGATGGGCAATAAATTCTGGCCTTACCAGCAAGAAGGAAAAAACAGTAAAACGGGGAAATAAAAATATTGGTCTGAATTGGTCTTGTATACTTTAAAATGGGACACCAGTAAAATGGGGAAATAAGAATACTGGTCTGGACACCCACTCTCCCCATATCCTGTGAAGAAAAGCTTTTAAAAAAGAGCAATTTGAGTTTTTGTTGGAATTATGAATTTGCACCAGAAAATTGTGCATTTGTGTATTTGAGATCTGGGTGAATTCCCAAACAGTGAAAACTCAGTTGGAACTGAATTACAGCTGAAGATGGATACTGACCCCAAAATCTCCCACCAAGTCATTGACTCAATCTAAATGATTTTTCCCTCATGTGGGATACCATTATAAATGCCAATCATTCTTTGGGTAAAGAAACATAGCTTTCCATTGTCCATAAATTGGCCTTTGGCATGTTATTAATCAATTGTCCTGGCTTGCCTTGAACCTCTGCTCCTGAGTCACTTCACCTGTACCACTTAGTCACTGCCTCTCAAGATTAAAAACCTCTATTTTCCTTGCCTTTCCTCATAATTTGTATCATGACGATTGAATTATCAATCGCCTCTCTTTCCTATATTGCTGAATGCTTCCCTTGTATCATTAGAGCAAAATCTGAGCAGAATTCTCACAAGTGGGGTAGAGAAGGAGGCTGTCGAATCTGACTCTGGCAACTCCTTACTCTCTTAATCTGGCAAAGCAGCTCCTCTCAGAATTTGCTTCTGCAGCAGTTTGGTATGTCAAGTACCAGGTCTACCAAAATACACAGGTGCCTTTCAAATGCTTTCATTCTTTCTCCACTGTTAATGTTCTGTGTGCAACCTTTATTCATTGATCCTATGCATACACTTAAGTGTATTAATTTAGAGTTGCCACTTTCCACCCACTTAAAGATTGTATTTGATGGTTTTATTTGCCTCAAAGGAAGTAAAACTGATTAGAACACATTATAACATAAGTGATCCCAAATTTTATTCACTCATTTTATTCAGTAGTGCCTACTGAATTTAGCCAAGTGTTTCCCATGGCAATGTGTGGTGTGTATCTTTCAGTTCCTTATCCTGTGCTCTATCTCAGCTTCTGTCCAGTGGAAGGCATATAAATAGAGTTAGATAGAATATACAGCACAGAAACAGGCCCTTTAGCTCCATGCTGATGTTTATCATATCACATGTTTATCAAATTCTATGATTTCTATGATCTACACATGCTTCTTTCCATATTACTTCATCTCACCCTATCTAAATATTCTTCTATTCCTTTCTGCCTCATGTTTCTGTATCTAGCTTCCCCCAAAAATTCATCTGTGCTAATTGCAAAAGTACTCCTCGTGGCAACAAGTTCAACATTCTAACTATTCTCAGGAGAAAGATCTTTCTCCTGAATTCCCTATTTGACATAATCGTGAATATTTCAGAGATCCTGTTTCATATATAAGAACATAAGAGATGGGAGCAAGAATAGACCATTCAGCTCATTGAACCTGCTGCACCATTCAATATGATCATGGCTGATCTTTGGCTTCAATTCCACTTCCCCACCCATTCTCCATATCTCCTGATTCTCTGAGAGACCAAACAATCTGTCTAATCCCAGCCCTAAGTATGTTCAGTGACAAAGCACCCACAACCCTCTGGGCTGGAGAATTCCAAAGATTCACAACCCTTTGAGTGAAAACAAATTCCCCAATCCTAAATGATCATCCTTTTACCCTCAGAATGTACACCAATGTTCTGCATTCCCTAGCCAAGTCTAGTATTAACTTATCAAGTCCTTTCAGAATCTTTATGTTTCAATTAGATCACCTTTTACTCATATAAAATCCAGAGAAGACAGATCAACTGTACACAGCTTACCATCATAGAACAATCCTCTTGCTCCTGGGACTAATCTAAAGAACCTTTTCTGCACTAATTCCAATGCAAGTACATCAGGCTGGGGTTTAGTGTTTGAGGCAGGTAATGGGAGTTTGGAATTTCCAGACTTGGTGCGCCCACCTTGGGAGAAAGTGTCTTAAATGGAGTGATTTTAATTCCAGGAAGGGTAGGTTATGTGCCAGCCTCCCCCAGATGCAGATACAAGGCAGTCATAGGGACTGTTTAGTGCTGAGGCAGGCCGGCAACAATGCCTGCCTCATTTCTCTGGGACTCGGTCCCAGTTTTGTTATTAAATATTAGGCCCTCTAGTCCTCACCTCATATACCTTTGTATCCTCATTCCACAATCATGCCAGCTCATGCCAACATTTGTCCTTCCACCCAACCACAATGACCCCTTGTACTCTCCATGCCCATTCACCTCGTATACACTCTGTATGGTAGCAATGTACCCTATACTCTGTGTGGAGTATGCACATTCTCTCTGTGTCTGCGTGGCTGGGTTTCCTCCTGGTATTCTGGTTCCCTCCCACAATCCGAAAGACGTGCTGGTTAGGTGGATTGGCCATGCTGAATTCTCCCTCAGTGTACTCGAACAACTGCTAGAGTCCGGCAACTGGGGAATTTCACAGTAACTTCATTGCAGTGTTAATATAAGCCAACTTGTGACTAATAAATAAACTTGAACTTTATCGTAACAATTGCACGTGCAGAGAAGGTGAAAGAAATCAAACAGCCATGAATAATGTCTTTAGAAAACTGTTGTTTTTACCTATTGCTGTTAAAAAGCCTTATAAAAGTGTCAATTGACCAGACCTTTAAAATATTAGTAGCAACAATTATAAGCACTTGGCACTTCTTTATCCTGTGTAAATAAATATTGCGCCATTGAGAAAATACATCTAAGAAAATAAAACCGAGCAATTAATCAATGTTTTCCATTGTGACTACTTGTTTCAAGAAAGTTTTAGAAGTCTGGGCTCTCAGTCAGTCATACATAATGAGGCTTCCTTAAATAGCAGTGCTTACATTTGCTCATTTTCAACCTGTTGGTACCTTTCTCGAAAATCTCGGGAATTTTGGAAAATTATCGTGAGCTAATTCACTAGCTCTGTAGGTAGCTCTTTTAGAATCCTTGGATATAAATCACCAGGCATTTTTGGATTTTAACTCAAGTTTCTCTTGGATATTTTTTCTGCTGATATTAACGACCTCAATGTCCTCATTCATTTTGGCCCCCAGGTTACCCTTGTTTTCTGGTAGGTAAATTGTATATTCTCCTGCAACAACAGGTACAAATATTTGTTAAATTGTCTCTGACTTTTCCTCACTCCCCCATGATAATTTCTCCAATCTCTTCTTCTGAGGGGCCAATATTTACTTCAGCTACTCTCTTCCTTTTTATATTCTTTTACAAGTTCTAACATTCTGCTTTTAAATTCTTCACAAATTTGCTCTCATGTTCAATTTTTTCTCTTTTTACCAACTTTCCAGTGGCCCTTTATCTAAAACATTCCAAACCTTCAGTTTTGCTACTATTCTTTGCAATATTACATCCTTAACCTCCTTATTAAGGCACAGATTGATCTTTAGCATTGAGTTTTTGTTTTCAACAGAATGTATTTTTGTTGAACACTTTGAATTGTATCTTTAAATGTTTCCCACTGATTATTTACCTTCATCCCTTTTATCTATGTATAGCATGATGGCACAGTGGTTAGCAGCGCCAGGGACCCGGGTTTGATTCCTGGCTTGGGTCACTGTCTGTATGGAGTTTGCACATTCTCCCCATGTCTGCGTGGGTTTCCTCCAGGTGGTCCAGTTTCCTCCCACAGTCCAAAGATGTGCAGGTTAGATGGTTTGGCCATCCTAAATTGCACCTGCGTGTCAAGGGGACTAGCTAGGGTAAATGTATGGGGTTATGGGGATAGGGCCTGGGTGGGATTGTGGTCGGTGCAGACCCAATGGGTTGAATGGCCTCCTTCTGCACTGTAGTATTCTATGATTCTACAATTAACCTTACCTAGTTTTCTCCCCCCATACCTGTGTAATTGGCATTGTTGAAATTCAATGTTCTTTTTTGTTTTTGGAGTATTACTAGATATTGTTTTGCATCTGTCACCTACTTTTTTATTACAAAAAACCTACAGCAGGAGATTTGCATACTAATGCTAACACATAGCTAGATTTCTGCAAAATGTAGAACAAATAATTCCATTTCACCCTGCCAAAGCCCTGCTCACAGTTTAACTGCGAGAACCTTGAAGCACTGGACATGAGAAAGCCTTGTGTAATCGTATATGCATTATATTACAATATTGATTGCATTTAACAAGATTTTCACTGCCTGTGATATGCTTTGAATGAGGATATGAAAGGTGCTATATAAATATCCATCCTTCCTTCCTGCCGCTAATATATGTCAACATTCATAAGCATTTTTCATTTTGAAGTAGAAATCTATTGGGACCAAGACAAAAAATTCTCACTCGCACTTCCAGATTGTGTTAGATAAATGATGTGATTGTGTCATTCATGCAAGCTGGAAGCCTATCTCTTTTAACGGAATGCTCAGTAACTGTTGTAAGCAATGTGTAGTATATTCTGGAACCATCCCTGAGCAGAATTCAAACAAGAGCACCCTGGATGATTCTAAGATTTGGGGTTCTGAATCATGAGCAAAAGATTCACAGGACTGTAATTGCCTTCAGAGTGGAAAGGAGGCTTGAGCGGAGACGGGCTCAAGATTTTTAAAATGGATAGTGTAGGATCAAGAGAATCTTTCAAATGGACTGAAGAGAAAAGCAACATGCCTGAAGGATTTGTTTCCCCCCGCAGAGGAGATTTAATGTGGCATAGACTCTCAACTAAAGCTAATACTCCATCAATTGGCACCATTAGAAAAGATTCACAATAATGCAATTGAGAAATGGCAGATGGAGTTCAATCCTGATCAATGCGAAGTGATGCATTTTGGTAGAACTAACGTGGGGAGGAGCTATACGATAAATGGCAGAACCATAAAGGGTGTAGATATGCAGAGGGACCTGGGTGTGCAAGTCCACAGATCCTTGAAGGTGACGTCACAGGTGGAGAAGGTGGTGAAGAAGGCATATGGCATGCTTGCCTTTATAGGACGGGGCATAGAGTATAAAAGTTGGGGTCTGATGTTGCAGATGTATAGAACATTGGTTCGGCCGCATTTGGAATACTGCGTCCAGTTCTGGTCGCCACACTACCAGAAGGACGTGGAGGCTTTGGAGAGAGTACAGAGGAGGTTTCCCAGGATGTTGCCTGGTATGGAGGGGCTTAGTTATGAGGAGAGATTGGGTAAACTGGGGTTGTTCTCCCTGGAAAGACGGCGGATGAGGGGAGACTTAATAGAGGTGTATAAAATTATGAAAGGCATAGATAGGGTGAACGATGGGAAGCTTTTCCCCAGGTCGGTGGTGACATTCACGAGGGGTCATAGGTTCAAGGTGAAGGGGGGGTGGTTTAACACAGATATCAGACGGACATATTTTACACAGAGGGTGGTGGGGGCCTGGAATGCGCTGCCAGGCAAGGTGGTGGAGGCGGACACACTGGGAACGTTTAAGACTTATCTCGATAGCCACATGAATGGAGTGGGAATGGAGGGATACAAAAGAATGGTCTAGTTTGGACCAGGGAGCGGCACGGGCTTGGAGGGCTGAAGGGCCTGTTCCTGTGCTGTATTGTTCTTTGTTCTTTGTTCTTGAGAACAAAATGGAAGTATTATTGAGTGCATTTGTGACAGACTGCGGATCATTCTTGTTTCTCGCTTAATGGGAATAAGGAGTTACCACCCTAACCTGTCAGTGGTGGATGAACACAGTGGAATGATATTAACCATCATGTAGGAGGAAACTGATGAGGACGCGTTCATTTTCAAAGTTAGACATGGGCCCATATGTATCTGTATATGTATCTATTTGACACTTCTCAAATAGTTGAGATTTGTTCAAGAATGTTAAAATATATAAAATTGAGGGGTTTGCCTCGAGAAAAATGATTTATTTGCATATATCCTCATGACCATGAGACACACAGAGATAAGCTTGCTGAGGGAATGTTACATGCTTGCCAATACTGTGATGTACAAGGAAAGGTGAGCTGTGTTGTGGCTGTGAGAGTGAGTTGAGAACTGCTGGCTGTGTGGGGCCTAGACTTAAGTAACGCACAGAATGACTTTGTAAATTTCTTGCATGTAGAAATGATTTGAAGAGAGTGAAATCATAGAAACCCTACAGTGTAGAAAGAGGCCATTCGGCCCATCGAGTCTGCACCAACCACAATCCCACCCAGGCCCTACCCCCATATCCCTACATATTTACTCACTAATCCCTCTAACCTACGCATCTCAGGACACTAAGGGCAATTTTAGCATGGCCAATCAACCTAACCCACACATCTTTGGATATCTTTGGACGTGATGTTGTCTTCTACTCAGACATGACATTGTCTTATGTTAGTCCTGCCAGAACTCCATTATGTTGTGACAGCCACCACTCAGTTTTCAGTTATTTCAGCTAAAACCTGTCCCCCTTATTGCAGTCTTCATATTGTGACACCAGTACACAATTCACGCTTCATAAACCTGTTTTCATCACTCTTGATAACACCTCACATGAAAACAATGAAGTTACATATCAATTGCAACTAAATTCATTGTATGTTGGGATGATTGATACACTCCTGTTTTAATGATTTCTCAAATCACTTAACAATGATCACCCATTGCATTTAAGAATCAACCCTCCTAGCTGCCTCTTCATGGATAAGTCAGTTATTCAGAGAATGGCGAGTAGTTAGGTTTCTTTCTATAACTTTCTCTCAATTTTAACAATAATGTGACTTTAAATCTCTCTCTCTCACCCGCAAGGTATTTAGCCAGCTGTAACATAATTCATTTTAGTTTATACGGTGGTGGTTTGACACTCAAAATGTGTGCATTTTATCATGGGTTTCACTGATGGTTCTGAGCAACATAGCAGTAACAGGTGCGAAGGTCTGAGATAGCAGATGCTTCTTGGACCAGGTGATGTGAAGGAGGTCATACAGTCCTGATTTTAACCGCAAGTCAAACTTGGGTGGGTGATAACAAAGTCCCTCCACCACCTCTCATTCCAGCAAACTTGGCAGCCTAAGCATTTCAATGTGGTACCTAGGTAATACTTCACTGTCAGAGGTGCCATTGTTCAGATGGGTTTTAAATCATCTGCTCTCTTAGGTGGATGTTAAATGACCCATGGCACAATTTCAAAGAAACAAAAGGGAGTGGTACCCAATATCCTGGCCTTTATTTACCCCCTCACCCAGTATCACTGAAACGGATTACCTGGTTATTTTCACTTTGCAGTTTGTGATACTTTGCTCTGTTCATTTCAAACGTACCTTATTGACTGTGAAATGCTTTGTAATGACCTAAGGCTCTACAGAAATACAAGTCTTTCTTACTAACTCAACAAGGAAGGTTAAAAGAGGGTGGGGGGGAAACCTCACCTTTAATGGCCTCTTTTAGTTTCGGTGCATCTTCTTCAATGTCTTCCAGTGGGGGAAAGATGCAGGTCTTCCACACTCAGGACAATCAAATAACTACTGCTTACGCCATCTGGCCCCGAGCTACATATTTAAAGAGGGATTTAAAGAGCTGGATTCATGTGGTTGTCCTCATTGTTCATTTGAACTAACAGGTTAAAATTGAAGATGGGGGCGTTCATAATTGAAGCCATATAGTACGTCAAAGAAAAAGAAAATTACAGCACAGGAACAGGCCCTTCGGCCCTCCAAGCCTGCATTGACCATGCTGCCCGACTTAACTAAAACCCCCTACCCTTCCGGGGACCATATTCCTCTATTCCCATCCTATTCATGTACTTGTCAAGACGCCCCTTAAAAGTCACTACCGTATCCGCTTCCACTACCTCCCCCGGCAACGCGTTCCAGGCACTCTGTGTAAAAAATCTGCCTCGTACATCTCTTTTAAAACTTGCCCCTCGCACCCTAAACCTGTGCCCCCTGAGTAATTGACTCTTCCACCCTGGGAAAAAGCTTCTGATGATCCACTCTGTCCATGCCTCTCATAATCTTGTAGACTTCTATCAGGTCTCCCCTCAACCTCCGTCACTTTGGTAGGAATAACAGATGTGTTGAGTATAGGGCTAACGGGAGGACTTTGAATAGTGTGGAGGAGCAGAGGGATCTAGGTGTATGTGTGCATAGATCCCTGAAAGTTGGGAATCAAGTAGATAAGGTTGTTAAGAAGGCATATGGTGTCTTGGCGTTTATTGGTAGGGGGATTGAATTTAGGAGTCGTAGCGTTATGTTGCAACTGTACACAACTCTGGTGCGGCCGCACTTGGAGTACTGTGTGCAGTTCTGGTCCCCACATTACAGGAAGGATGTGGAGGCTTTGGAGAGGGTGCAGAGGAGGTTTACCAGGATGTTGCCTGGTATGGAGGGGAGATCCTATGAGGAGAGGCTGAGGGATTTGGGATTGTTTTCGCTGGAAAGGCGGCGGCTAAGAGGGGATCTTATTGAAACATATAAGATGATTAGAGGTTTAGATAGGGTGGATAGTGATAGCCTTTTTCCTCTGATGGAGAAATCCAGCACGAGGGGGCATGGCTTTAAATTGAGGGGGGGTAGTTATAGAACCGATGTCAGGGGTAGGTTCTTTACCCAGAGGGTGGTGAGGGATTGGAATGCCCTGCCAGCATCAGTAGTAAATGCGCCTAGTTTGGGGGCGTTTAAGAGATCCGTAGATAGGTTCATGGACGAAAAGAAATTGGTTTAGGTTGGAGGGTCACAGTTTTTTTTTTTAACTGGTCGGTGCAACATCGTGGGCCGAAGGGCCTGTTCTGCGCTGTAATGTTCTATGTTCTATTTTCTATGTTCCACTGAAAACAAGCCAAGTTTCTCCAACCTCTCCTCATAGCTAATGCCCTCCATACCAGGCAACATCCTGGTAAATCTTTTCTGTACCCTCTCCAAAGCCTCCACATCCTTCTGGTAGTGTGGCGACCAGAATTGAACACTATATTCCAAGTGCGGCCTAACTAAGGTTCTATAAAGCTGCAACATGACTTGCCAATTTTTAAACTCAATACCCCGGCCAATGAAGGCAAGCATGCCATATGCCTTCTTGAATACCTTCTCCACCTGCATTGCCACCTGCGTACTTGTACACCCAGATCCCTTTGCCTATCAATACTCTTAAAGGTTCTGCCATTTACTGTACATTTCCTATCTGTATTAGACCTTCCAAAATGCATTGGTCACTTGGTCAATTTTACCTGTCTGTCTCTGTTGTGTCTCAAGCACTCAGGTTGATGAATCATACAGCCTTTTAGATGTTGGGAAACAAGAATTCATCAATGCTTTGTGTCATTGAAGGAATGAATCTGATCACTGGCAAACTGGGTGGACAGAAATGGATGTGGATTACCTCTTACTTTTGTGACGATAATATGGTGCCTTTAAGAAATGCGTTTTAATCATGTTTTCTGCAGTTTTTTCAAGCAGGCCTGGCATTTTTGTTTTGATGCCGCGCTCTCTATCGGTATCTTTTATTATTGCTGAAGCAGAACAATGGACTAATGTTTATTTTCACTATGAGCCTAATGCAGTGTCCTGGAGTTTTATGACCCTTTTTAGAATGACTGCCTGGGGTTTGATTTGTGAATGATTGACAGATTAGATGGTACCTTGAGACAGTTTTTATTCACAGGAGAAATCCAAAGGTTTTACTTTCATTTTAGCAGAAGTTGTTTGAACTGCAGGCTGAAAGCAGCGTTTTTTGGCTCTCTCCCTGATATTGGCAACTCTGCTGTTGGTGGCTGGCTCGGTAGAAGCTAGAGGCAAGTAGTTCCTCTGTCTCTTGAAGTATGCTGAAAGTTCCAGAGCCAAAAGCCTCAGTGTTTCAATTCCATATCCGAAGGACTAATTCACAACAGGTGTGGCAAAGCTGCAAAATCCAGCATTGCTTTCTGTGCTAAGCCTAGAACGGGGTGTACATTTGTGGGAGTTGTTTAGCTTGGAACAGTGTATTCAACTGTTAATGTTTATACAATATTATAGTTGTTTTTTTGTAATTGGTAAAAGTTATTGCTGAGCATAAGATGTTTTACTCCAGATACAATTCAAGTGAGTCAT
The DNA here is from genome assembly GCF_964213995.1 of Mustelus asterias. Lineage (NCBI taxonomy): Eukaryota > Metazoa > Chordata > Chondrichthyes > Carcharhiniformes > Triakidae > Mustelus > Mustelus asterias. The sequence goes on along the minus strand of NC_135805.1, from coordinate 128,740,086 downwards.
TTGAATCATACCTGGGGTGAAACATGTTCTGCTTACCCGTGCCAAATTCAAAGTGCAAAACCTATGGTCTCGGCTGACTTCATAAAGCACTTTGGAGTTTCTGACCTGGCTCATAACACTTTTAACGTACAAATTGATATGAGCCATTATTCCAAGTTTCTCAGTGAGTGGAGATTGGCCACTTGAAATGTTAACTCTGTTGGAGATTATTATAGAGATAGCAAAGAGGAAAGCACTTAGGTCCTTCAGCTTAACCTGTATTTCTACAACTTTTAAAGTAAAGAAATAGAGTGATAGAACACAGGAAGTATTCTCTCCCTCCTGTCTGCACACGTGCATGCTCTCCCACAACCCCGCCCAATAGCCCTGCAATTTTTCCCCTTCGCGCATATGAATTGATATCCTAAATATATACAATCATCTTTTGAAAGTTACTGTTAAAATGCGCTATTATTCTGAATTTCCCTCAACTGATTCAAATTAGCCAGTCGAGGTATTAAGTCTCTCTGCTGGGGATTATTCAATATATAACTAGGGAAAGTTGGCTCCCTTGCCTTAATCTCTCTTCTGCTGCTGCCTGATATCTCTCGAGTTTAGCATTACAATGGGACAATAATCATGTGTTAACAAGTTTGTACCATGCAGACTACGCTGTCTAGACCTTGCTGTGTGATCACAGTCCACTAACCTGAAACGGCAACTGCTTCTAACCCTCAGAGATAGCAACTGAATGAAGCCATCTCGGTCAAAAAAGTTACTATTCTTACAAATAAATTCACCCCCACAATATTAATTCCTTGAGCAATGGTTCAACTGAAATCTTTCATTGCATGTGACCGTTCGTATCCTCTGCCAGAGTTTCTGCAACTTGATCCGATGTTTTATAACAAAATGGCTGACGTCTCTCCACCTCCCCATATTCTTGAAGTGAGAAAATCTTTCTTTCTTAAATTGGGCTGTACATTAAAAGACAGGGAAGAAAATAGCCAAGGAGAAAGGTGATTTCTGACAGAAGAAGCAGAAAATGATGGAAACAGTCAGCAAGTTGGCTGAAATCAGTGGCAATGTTCTAAATCAGTAGCATGCATTTACCTTTGCGTTTGGCACATAAGCTTGTTCGCAGTGTCAACAGTGTTGAGGTGAAAACATTGTGTATTCATGCAACCCAATAAACAATGCCAAATGGCCATGCCCACTTGGGGACAGGTTTCCAGTCACAGGAGGACGATAATATATAGTGGCACTAATGTTTTGATTGAGGAACCATTTTTCTGAAGAGGCATCAATCATCCCTTCTTTTGTGACTTCCCAGTCACCCAGAAATTGTTTTGGGAAAATAGACTGGAAATTCCTTGTGGTAGGTTCACGTACAGGTATTCAGTACACTCATGCCACATGAAAACACATTATTTTTGTGCAGTTTTTAACCTATTAAAACTAAACCAGATGAATTGAGCCTGCACTGTGATAGTCAAGGGCAACTGAGCCTTGGTACTTAAGTGGAGATTACTGCACAATTCCAATGGATGCTGGAAATCTGAGATGTCAAGAAAAGATGTTGTAAACACTCAGCAGCTCCAGAAACATTTCTGGAGCGAGAGGAACCAAATTGATATTTTGGGCCTAAGGCCTTCCCTCAATATGATCACTGGTAATTTAGCCAAAACCTTTCAATCCACAGATGCTGGAATTAACTGCCCTCGTGGCATTTAGAAAATTTAGGGCCTTTGCCTTGGCACTCACTCAGTGTCAGCAGTGGGCCTTCTTGGTTTCAAACTTCAATCGCACCAACTTCCTTGGCAATTAAGCTAAAACCTCTCCAATATGGGCTTTTATCCCCTTACCCCCAACTAAACGTCTGAAACTGATTGGGCAGAAATTGTTCCTTAGGGACGTCTCCTTCAGGATAATTGGTTTGCTGATTGGTTTTCATTTTCAGAAGGTCCTTTCAGTGTTGTGTGCAAGTGGTCCTGTGGGGTAAATCACCTTCCTTCTGTTTACATTTTGAAATGTAACCAGTCTGATTGTCACATCTGGCTTGTTGTAGTCTTGTGACTATGCCGTGAGGCTGCCTCCGGAGGAAAACATCTGAAGTTTAGTTCAATAAAGCCCCTCACTGAGACTAGACTCTGATGAAAAACTCTGCTGTTCCCATACGTGAAACATGGTGTCAGAAAATGAAGACTTTTAAACCCAGAAAATGATGCTGAGAACACATTGGGAAGGCAAATCTGCCAAAATGGTCAAAGAAGAACAGAAAAGAGAAGACTGGCACAAGAAGACATGTTGAAGTTTCAATTCTGGAAAAAGCTACTAACACTAGGACAAAGGAAAAGCATTGAGCATTGAGGAGACACAGTCAAATGCCACAAGTAAATACTGAGTGAGTACAAATGGCAGCAATAAGTGTTCTACTCGCATCTTCAGTCATATTGGATAGTAAATTGTGGCAAAACTGGCAGTTTTTCCACTTACAATGACAAAACTATGGACTTAACTAACTAGCCTGAACTGACAAAAGTAGCCAAACTTCTAACACTGCTGTAGAGGGACTGCTACAAAATGTATACCACCCTAAATCTAACCGATAAGCAAAGACAATAGACAGCAGACATTTTGAATGACTTGATCACACATTTTGAAACCTGAGTGAATGTTACAAATGAACATTATGTATTCAACATTAGAGTTCAGAGTGAAAGTGAGATCATTGAACAGTACATGACTTCAGTAATGATGCCAGCACAATCATGTGAATTCAGACAACTAAAAGGTGACCCGATTAAAGATAGATTAGCCATAGTTAGCCACAGTAAGTCTGTTTGAAAAAAGGGAAACCGATGCTAAAGAAAGCGATGTAAGTGTGTCAGATTGCACAAGTTGTGAAATGTCAACTGGAGCATATGTATGGCAGTGCTGAGCAGGAGATGCATTTTGCTGAGAAACAGTACAGGAGAAATCACAGACAAAGGACAGGATGCAAATCCTGCAGAGGACAACATTCACAGATAAAGATGAATTGCCCAGCATGGGGAAAGCAGTGTTTTTTTAAATCAGAAAGAAGCAACACAAGCCCATGCCGATGGCACTGGGGAGATATTAGTGGATGGGTCTGATGAAGAACGATATACCATAAAATAGGTTGGTTCCATCAAGGCAATAGGCAACAAATGATCTGTGACTGTTACAATGATGACCACAGGGGAGAGCATCAAGCAAACAAAAATTGTCAGATAGACATAGGTGTATCATGAAACATAATTACCTTCACAGACATGGTGATTTGAAAATGAAACCCTCAAAAGTACAGTTGAGGCAATATGATGGTATGATACTCACACCAAGAGGACAAATTAGTCTGAGAGTCCAATGCAATAGCAGGAAGGAAGATCAAGAGTTTCAGATGGAAGATGGGACACAAAAGCCACTTATCACAGCTGAATCAAGCCTAGAATTTGGACTGGTAACCCTGGATATGCCAACAAAGAAAGACAACTAAAGACCCAGAGAAAGGATGAAGAAGACCCCAGAGAGAGGGAAATAAAATGCTCCAGAGTGAGGGAGGCAATATTCAAATAGAACACAAGCTACTGCTGAGCAAATCAGTGCAATGAAATCCATGAGCCGCAGGTGAAAGAAGCTGTTCTCCAAGAAAATGTAGACATCAGAGCTGAACTGGAAGATTGAAGGGCAAGATTCCAGCTGAGTATATACCGGTGGAAACACATGATAAACTGAAGTTTTCAATGAATCAAGCTGTGCGAGATGTGAACAAACCAATTTCATAGACAACTCAAAGGTAGCAGGTGGAATTAATGATCCACAGTTCCATAGTTGGCCATTCAAAGTGGGAGTTGAAAAAACCCAACCAGTTGTACAGCCAGGCAAAGCAGCAGGCAAAAAAAAGCTTGCAAAGAGGTTGCAACCTTGAAGCACTCCTTGAAGACCTGTATAGCTGTGAGAAAACATGAAGTCAGTCAGGATACAAACCCTCAATAAGAGTCAGCCTACATGTAAACCTTGGACACCTGCAGAGAAATTGTCATCTGTTTCATATGTGGTGGAAGTGAATGACCAGATATACTGCCACAACCACAGGTATGTATTAACGAGTGAGCAGTTGCTTCACTGCAATCAGCCAGCCAGGATGAAGGGATGACACCGGCTGTACTGCTTATAGAAGAACCAGGAATATCAGATGTCCCTGTGTTCCCAATAACTGCAGTGGAACAACGCCAAGGTAACAGGGACCATGGGAACGCTACTCTCCGGACAAAAAACATCACCCAGACAAACAGCTTAGGTCATTAAAAGAACCACATGATTTAAAGACTAATTGGCCTGAGCACAGAAAAGCAAGACTGACATTGCAGGCAGTGCTGACAGAGTGCCATCTTTTGGAAGAGACATTACACTGAAACCCCATATGATTACTCGGTTTGATGCAAAAGATCCCATGGCACTGTTTTGAAGAAGTGCAGGGAAGTTACCTCTGGCGTCCAACATTTATCCTTCAATCAGCATCGCGAAAAGCATAGATCAACTGGCCATTATCACATTGCTATTTGTGGGAGCTTACTGTGAAAAAATTTGCTATCACACTTCCTATGTGACTACAGTGACTGCTGTTCAAAAGTACTCCATTGGCTGCAAAGTGCATTGAGACATCCAGTGGTCGTGAAAAGCATCATACAGACACAAATCTTTCTATCTTTTGTCCAGCTTGTATCTTTCTGAACAAACTTGAGTCGTGCGTGGTGTTATCCATTTGTTTTGTGAAGTAAGTGTTGGCCAGCCTTACCTTGGAAAGTTTGGGAAGGTGCTCTGTTTATGGAACATTGCACTGACATTCTGTGTCCCTTTCTTTCATGCCAGCCAGTGTGAACAGGGCTTTCAAACTGCTTGCTGAAACTATCAGTACCTCAAGGTTTCTTTGTGAGTGTTTGGTACAATGTTTTCCTGCCCCCTATCCTCTTTTGGAAGAAAGAAACAAATCAGCTCACCTTTAAAAGTTGCAATGAAAATCCCATCACTATTTGGTGATGACTGGTCTGAACCAGACTGGGAGCTCTCACTGAATATGCAGTTCAACTGATCCCAGAAGTTACAACAAGATCGATCATTTCCAAGTGCATGGCTCCAGTTTGTGGGGTTCCCTCCCTGAGGACTGGCTGTGAAAAATTTCTCCTCTTACATTGTAGAAAATCAAAGTTCCAGTGATGCTATCAGGAGCACCCTGAGTACTCTGAACTTTATTTTCTCCACTGAAAATGTGTTGCCTCATCCTTATTGCCAGGATTTTAAAAATTATAATTTCCCTGTGTATCTTTCTGAATATCTGTTCAGGTCAAACAGATATGTTAATCTAAGCAATTTGCTTGTGATGTTAAGACAGAAGGGGCACAAAGTTGGCCTTTATGCTGGACTGCTGCTGCTGCCAATGCCTTTATTCAGCTCAAGTCCTGCTCAGCCATCACCCCTGTGCTCGCTAACCAACATTACCTCCCATCTTAACTTTAAAATTCTTATCTTTGTTTTCAAATCCCTCCATGGCCTCGTCCCCTTGTGTGCCTTCAATCTCTTCCAGCCTGATAACATTTCAAGTCTTTGCCCTCCTCTCATTCTGGCCTCTTGAGCATCCTAGAAATCATAGAAATCATAGAAACCCTACAGTGCAGAAGGAGGCCATTCGGCCCATCGAGTCTGCACTGACCACAATCCCACCCAGGCCCTACCCCCACATACCCCCACATATTTACCCACTAATCCCTCTAACCTACACATCTCAGGACTCTAAGGGGCAATTTTTTTTTAACCTGGCCAATCAACCTAACCCGCACATCTTTGGACTGTGGGAGGAAACCGGAGCACCCGGAGGAAACCCATGCAGACACGAGGAGAATGTGCAAACTCCACACAGACAGTGACTCGAGCTGGGAATCGAACCCGGGACCCTGGAGCTGTGAAGCAGCAGTGCTAACCACTGTGCTACCGTGCCGCCCCAATCCTGGGTTTCAGCTGTTCCACCTTCAGTGGCCATGCCTTCAGTTGCCTCGACCCCCCGCTCTGGAATTGCCTCCCTAAACCACCCTCTCTCTCTAACTCACTTTTCTCCTCTAAAAATCTCCTCAACATCTACCTCAACAACCAAGATTTTGGACCGAAAAGGATAAAGACAAAATACCGCAGATGCTGTAATCTGACACAAAAACAGAGAATACTCGAGAAACTCGGCAGGTCTGACAGCATCTGTAAAGAGAGAACAGAGCCACCGTTTCGAGTCATGATGACCGTTTGTCAGAGCTCTGGTGATGGGTCATCCTGACTCGAGATATCGGCTCTTCATGTTGGCTCTATTCTCTTTCCACAGATGCTGTCAGACCTGCTGAGTTTTTCCAGCATTTTAAGATTTTGGACCTAATATCTCATGTGACTCAACATCATACTGTATTTTATTTTATGATGCTCCTGTACAGAGACTTGGGATGTTAAAGGTGCGATATAAATATAAGCTGGGGTCATTGCTGTGGCGGCCCCATATAGAAGTATAGGTGAATTAAACTAAAATTCAATAACTTCTGAACACACTGAACATTGAAGTCAATATTTCTTACCGCAAGAATGCATCCTGATCAGCCCCGAGCATGAATCAATGTTGGACTGACCTGACTTGAACGGAATGAGGTTCAATGATTAAAGTAGAATTGATAAAGATTCATATTGTTATACGATTCCAACTCCAAGGCTCGTAGGGTGCAGCAACTCTGACCTCTTATTGCCACAGTTGGATCAAGACCCACCTGCTCTGGCAATTGAGCAGCCATTGATAGCTAAGGTCTGGTAGAGATATATAGAAGTACCTCGTATTGCAGGTATAAACAGTGTAACATTGCTCCTTATGAAATAGACATCAACATTTTCCCTGCCATTCTGTACATAACAATAACAATTGAATCTTGATAAAGGATGCTTAATTTTTCAGAGATTAATTTCACCTTGCTTCAGTCTGCCAATCAGTAAAGTCTATTGAAGTATTTACTTTTATCAGTATCTTACTAGCTTCAATTTCACTTTTCTGCAGGCAGGGATTATTTTAGGATGGTCTATTTTTAACACACCTAGTGTATTCTTGATGCTCATTGCATGACTGTTCCCTGTTGCGGAAATACTACACACTTGCCATTCATTTCCTGGATACTTTCCAACACCACACTGGAGGTAAAATTATTTCTATCATTCAACATGCTATGGTTCAGTGGGTAGCACTCACACCTTTGATCAAAGATCTGTGGGTTTAAATCTCACTCCAGACACTTAAGCACAAAGTCTGGGCTGACACACTGGTGTAACACTGAGGGGATGCTGTTAGAGATGCCATTCCACAGATGAGGTGTTAAACTGAGCCTCAGTCTGTACCATTCAGAGGAGAGCAGGGGAGATCTCCAAGGCAATAGTTATCAGTCAACCAACGGCATTGAAGTAACAGCACTGAAGTAACAGATTGCTGTTTATGAGAGCTCACTGTGTGCAAATTGGCTGCTGTGTTTCCTACAACAATGGTTATCCCTCAAAATTAGCTGCAAAGTGGGAGCGCACCCCAAGGTTAAGATGTGCCTTTCCTTTATTGAGCAAATGATTATCAAGAGGACAGAAGAAAATCTCCTCCTTCTGCACTAAATTGTATTAAGTATGGCAGTGGCCGAGAATAGTATATGTCACAGGGAAGCGAAAATTGCTAAAACTGTGCTGTGTGTGATCAGCACTGCTGCCTCACAGCGCCAGGGACCCGGGTTTGATTCCCGGCTTGGGTCACGGTCAGTGCAAAGCCTGCACATTCTCCCCATGTCTGTGTGGGTTTCCTCCGGGTGCTCCAGTTTCTTCCCACAGTCTGAATGAAGATTTGTAGGTTAGGTGGATTAGCCATGGTAAATGCGCGGGGTTTCAGAGATAGGGTGGGTAAGATGCTGTTTCGGAGAGTTGGTGCAGACTTAATTAAGCAAATGGCCGCCTCCTGCACTGTAGAGGTTCTATGGTTCTAATTATCTTATTTTAAAAATTGTTAAGCCTCTTTCACTTTTGCTGGGACTAATTCAAAATATATATCACCAGTCATTCTGATTTCTCTTCGATGTTCCAGCTATTTGCCAAGGAAGAAGACTTCATGGGGATCCTTCCATTAGTTTTTGGATAAGTGACGCTCCAATTTCTTTACTGACTTCACGACTCTGGACTCCACAGCTCCAGGTGGTGCCTCCCAGTAACTCCTAAACAGTGACTTAAAATATCAGAGACCACCCTTGGTTCCCATTAGCTTGCTGCTGCAGTTTAAACGTCAACCAAGCTGATCAGAGTCATAGAGTCGTACAATGCAGAAAAAGCCCTTCAGCCCATCGAGTCTGCACTGATAATAACTGATGTGGAGATGCCGGCGTTGGACTGGGGTGAACACAGTTGCTGCCAAATAAACCTGTTGGACTTTAACCTGGTGTTGTGAGACTTCTGACTGATAATAACTACCATTAAAGACGCGCTAATCCCATTTCCCAGCACTTGTCCCATATCCTTGAATGTTATGATGTCTCAAGTGCTCATCCAAATACATTTTAAATGTTGTATGGTTTCCAGCCTCCACTACCTTCCCAGGCAGTGCATTCCACATTCCCACCACCCTCCGAGTGAAAAATGTTTTCTAAAATACCCTCTGAATCTCCAGCCCATCGCCTTAATGCCCCCTTGTGATTGACCCCTGAACCAAGGGGAACAGCTGATTCCTATTTACCCTGCCGATACCCCTCATAATCCTATACACCTCAATCATGATCCCCCTCAGCCTTCTCTGCTCGAAAGAAAACAATTCAAGCCTATTTAGTCTCACCTAACAGCTCAAATGCTCCATCCTAGGCAACATCCTGGTGAATCTCCTCTGTACCCCTTTTAGTGCGATCACTTTCTTCTTATAGTGAGGTGACCAGAACAGCACACGGTACTCCAGCTGTGGCCTAATCAATGTTCTGTGCAGCTCCAACATTACCTCCTTGCTGTTATACTCTATGGTAAGAAGTCTCACAACACCAGGTTAAAGTCCAACAGGTTTATTTGGTAGCAAATACCCTGCCATGACTGATACAAGCAAGTATTCCAAATGCCTTCCAGAACTCCAACTGCACCAAGGTTAACTGCCTTTCACTGAGAGGGCTACTGTAGTGGCTGCCAGCAAATGAAATATTCCAGTTCTTCTCCTTTCCAACTTTGTCTTATACTGATTACCATCTTTGAGTGGCAGGCAGCTCATTTACTCGACACTCTAAGTGTAGGTCCGGCTTTACCTCTCAACTTGGGAGAAGCTATATTAGTCCCCAAAGCTGCTTTTATTAAACACCAACCAGTCTTGCCTATTGGCTATGCCCTAACTGAATTCACCCAAATAAACCCACCCATCTTGAGGATCTGTTCCCAGCTAAAAATGCAAATTAGCTACCTTTTAATTCCAAAGCTTTCTTTAGTTCCTGAAATAACTGCAAATATCATGTCTCCAGTTCCTTATCCAAGTAAGCGCACCAAACATTTTATCATCTTACCTTTCTGGATGGTAATGTCTTCAGTTAACATGGACGCAACCTTTTATGTGTAATGGTCTCCAAGCTTATTTGAATTGCATTTATTTCCTCTTCCTCCACCTGATACCCTAAGAGGGAGTTGGTATTCCTGGATTTCCACTGAATTGGTCCATGATTATGCTTGGTGAAGTACTGCAGTGATTTGCAATTGTTTTCTGCAGAATGAATGACCAGGAAACTCTCCCACTCTCACCACCTGCCATCAGGCATATTGGAAGGATTGGAAGGATGTAAGTCATGTTATGAACACAGTTTCATTGGCCATCTATCTAGAGCTACAGGCTGAGAGATAAGACTCCACCACTGTGCCACAAGACCTCCACACTTACTTCAGAGCTGCTTTCTTTTTATCAGTTTCTGAACAAGATGCCCCCAACTTAAACCATGATAACTCACATTCCTAAAACTAAAAGTTATTTTCTTAAACATAAGAACTGCAAATTAGATGTTCACAACCATTCAGGGAGGACGGAGGAAAGGGTCCAACCTCTCCCTGTCCTCACAGGCACTCTCAGGACTACTGCAGCTCCAGGAGAAGGCCCACCATCATTACCTTAGGGCACTTGGGTAACTTTGTGTCTATACCTAGTGTAGTTTAGAAGAATGACAGGTGATTTTATTGAAACATATAAGATCCTGAGGGGACTTGATAAAGTAGTTGCTAAAAGGATGTTTTTCTTGGTGGATGAGACCAGAAACAAGCAACACATTTTTAAAAATAAGGGGTTTCCCATTGAAGGCAAGAGATGAGGAGAAACGAGAGTTGTGAGTCTGTGGAACTCTCTTCCCCAGACCACGGTAGAGGCGGGGTCATTGACTATTTTTTAAAGCAAAGGCAGATAGATTCTTGACAAACAAAAGAGTCAAAGGGTATGTTGAACAGAAAGGAAAGTGGAGTTGAGGCCACAGTCAGATTAGTCATGATTTTTTGAATAGCAAATCAGGTGTGATGGGCCAAATGGCCCACTCCTGCTCCTAATTTAGCTTAGCTAACAAAAACGTTTATTTTTGAGATTTTGAATTGACCCCAGGCTCAACAGCTCTTTTGTTTCCACTGCTTGTTGTGTGCAAAAATGCTTCCTGACATTAGCCTAAATGACTGCACACTGGAAGACTATATTTCCTTGTTCTAGACTCCCCCACCAATTGGAATTATCTTGTTTGCTATCTATCACATTCTTTATTAGTTTTGAATGGAGTAATCATACCAGCCTTCTATCCAAGGGAATACAAACCTAGTCTCTGTAACCTATCTCCATAATTAACCCCTTTTAGCCCTGGTATCATTCTGGTGAGCCTTTGCTGCACTCCCCACATTGCCAATATATCCTTGTGAAGGTGTTATGTCCAGAATTGGATGCTGGATGCCAAATAGGATGTAACTAAAGCTCAAAAGATAAATGTCACCTGTTCACATTCTAGCACTTTTGAGATAAAGGCCAACATTCAATCAGCCTTTTAAGTTTTTTTAAAAATACCTGTTCCCGAACTATAATCATTCACGATCACAAACTTTGTCAGGTACAATTAAGGTATTTATTAACAAGGAAAAACTGAGTCCAGCAGTTCCCCGACTGCACCAGGACCTCCATGTCTTCTCTATATGCCTTCAGATTATCTTCTGCCCAAGATAGGAGTGATTACCCACTCTCGTCCCAATTGGTCCCACAAGCCAGGTGACCCTTTTCTGTTGTGTTTCTATGAAAGGGACAATTACCATATCCCTCCCCCTTTAACTCCTTGATACAATCTTCAATAACTATGTTACTCATTCCTAAATTCTAACTAAAAAAGGTGGTCAATTATCAATCGTGTCTGAGGGTTTTTTTGTTGTTTAAACCACAGTGTAATTCTGTAGTCTGGGATGCTTTCACCACATCAACGTTAATAGGAACTGCAATAACTGGTACCTCCTCTGGCACAGGCAATTCATTACTACTTGCTTCCATGGAGACATCAGTTATTCCAGAACAGGACAATCTGGTACTTTGGTTCTTATAGAAACATAGAAACAAAGAAGATAGGAGGAGGAGGAGGCCATTTGGCCCTTCGAGCCTGCTCCGCCATTCATGAAGATCATGGCTGATCATCCAACCCAATAGCCTAATCCTGCTTTTTCTCCATTTGATCCCATTTGCCCCAAATGCTATTTCCAGCCACCTCTTGAATGCATTCAATGTTTTGGTATCAACTACTTCCTGTGATAAACAATTTCACAGGCTCACCACTCATTGGATGAAGAAATGTCCCCTCATCTACGTCCTAAATGGTCTACCCTGAATCCTCAGACTGTGACCCCTGGTTCTGGACTCCCCTACCATCGGGAACATCCACCCTGCATCTATCCTGTCTAGACCTGTTAGAATTTTATAAGACTCTATGAGATCCCCACTCATTCATCTGAACTCCAGCAAAAACAATCCTAACCTAGTCAATCTCTCCTCATACATCAGTCTCGCCATCCCTGGAATCAGCCTGGTAAACCTTCGCTGCACTTCCTCAAGAGCAAGAACATCCTTCCTCAGAAAAGAAGACCAAAACTGCACACAATATTCTAAGTGTGGCCTTACCAAGGCCCTGTATAGTTGTAACAACACATCCCTGCTACTGTACTCGAAACCTCTTGCAATGAATGCCAACATACCATTTGCCTTCTTTACCGCCTGCTGCACCTGCATGCTTATCTTCAGTAACTGGTGCACAAGGACACCAAGGTCCCGCTGCACACTCCCCTCTCTCAATTTACAGCCATTCAGGTGGGTTTGAAAACATTCCTTGGTGGCAATTCTGACTGCTAAAGCATCTCTCTACTCCTCAAGTGAGTCACGTTTTTATGAATGATCCATTCTGAACTGTTCTCTGATCAGGTGACTACATACATTACCCATGGGTGGTACCACCCTTCAGACCCACGTTGCTCTGCTGAGCACCTTACCTTATAATGCATGCAGGCACATATCATCACAAATCAACAAAGTCACATGTCTTTCATAACCTCGGTCTGTCAGGTGTGAAGGAATGGTCATGGTGCTCTGTTTCTGGTACTTAGGTCATAGAAAATAGAACATTACAGCGGAGTACAGGCCCTTCGGCCCTCGATGTTGCGCCGACCAGTGGAACCAATCTAAAGCCCCTCTAATCTACACTATTCCAATATCATCCATATGTTTATCCAATAACCATTTGAATGCTCTTAATGTTGACGAGTCCACTACTGCTGCAGGCAGGGCATTCCACGCCCTTACTACTCTCTGAGTAAAGAACCTACCTCTAACATCTGTCCTATATCTCTCACCCCTCAATTAAAAGCTATGTCCCCTCGTGCTAGCCAACACCATCTGAGGAAAAAGGCTCTCACTATCCACCCTATCTGATCCTCTGATCATCTTGTATGCCTCTATTAAGTCACCTCTTAACCTTCTTCTAACGAAAACAACCTCAAGCCCCTCAGCCTTTCCTCATACGATTTTCCCACCATACCAGGCAACATCCTGGTAAATCTCCTCTGCACCCTTTCCAACACTTCCACATCTTTCCTATAATATGGCGACCAGAACTGTACGCAATACTCCAAATGCGGCCGCACCAGAGTTTTGTACAGTTGCAGCATGACCTCATGGTTCCGAAACTCAATCCCTCTACCAATAAAAGCTAACACACCGTATGCCTTCTTAACAACCCTATCAACCTGGGTGCCAACTTTCAGGGATCTATGCACATGGACACCCAGATCCCTCTGTTCATCCACACGACCAAGTATCTTACCATTAGCCCAGTACTCTGTATTCCTGTTACTCCTTCCAAAGTGAATCACCTCACACTTTTCCGCATTAAACTCCATTTGCCACCTCTCAGCCCAGTCTGCAGCCTATCTATGTCCCTCTGTAACCTGCCACTTCCCTCCGCACTGTCTACAACTCCACCGACTTTAGTGTCATCCGCAAATTTACTAATCCATCCTTCCACGCCCTCATCCAGGTCATTAATAAAAATGACAAACAGCAGTGGCCCCAAAACAGATCCCTGCGGTACACCACTAGTAACTGAACTCCAGGATGAATATTTCCCATCAACCACCACCCTTTGTTTTCTTGCAGCTCGCCAATTCTTGATCCAAACCACTAAATCACCCTCAATCCCATGTGTCCGTATTTTCTGCAAAACCTTACCATGGGGAACCTTATCAAACGCATGTAATAAAGTTTCTTCTCTTTCCAGTTCGGTATCTTTTTCATCAACCATTTGATCACATTAGTTCTTGTGCTTTTCCATATGCGTGACCATTTCAGCAACCTTGTTCTGGCATGTAATCTCAGTTTCTCTTTCTGTCTGCATTGCTGATTCTGCTGTCAATTTCAATGCTTGGAAATTATAGGGGTGGTGATTGGCGGAGGGGGTGGGTACATGTGAATCAGTTGGTATGTGTCCTCAAACTTCTGTATCTTTTTCCTGAGGGAAGAAGGGGGTGGAGGTAACTCTGCAGGGGTAGTGATTTGCAGTGGGGGGGGGGGGGGGCACTCTGCAGGGGTGGTGATTGACAGGGACGTGGATTCTGCAGGAGTGGTGATTGGTGATGGGGGGGAAGAGAAGAACCGGCATGGAGCGCTCGATGCGGGAGGAATGGCAGGGGGTGGTGGGGTGGGGGGAGGGGTGCATGGTAGGAGGTCTGTATCATTGGGGTGCCAGTATAATGGCGCCGCAAGCACTCTGCAGTCAGCTTCACCAGCGAGCTTAGCCCCCTCCCCATCCCCTGCCCCCCACAGGTGAAAATCACATTGAGGTTCTTCTTTTGCAGTATATGCCATAAGATTGCAACTAATGGCTTGCCGAAAGAAATCAGCGCCATTCTTTCCTGTTTTCCTGCTCATTCGGCACATAGAATTTCTGTAGTAAACCTTTGTCTTTTTTTAAACTTATGTTCAACTTTTCATTGAAATCAGAATCACAGCTCTTGCTTCTGAAATTTGTTTTTCTTGATTTTTTTCCCTCTACACAATTCTAAACTTTTTGACTGTACTGGCTAATTCCAGTCCACTCCATGTCGATCCCTCAGGGTTTGATAATATCCGAGCATCTCAAATGGTCTATTTACCCAAAGATAGACATTAAGGTGAGTATCTTTCTTCTTTAGACTTCATTCAACTAGTATACTCACAGGTGTTGGGCCATAGGCCCACTATAGGAAAGATAGAACGGGAGGTAAGAGAGGAGGGGGAGATGCACTTTTGATTAGGGAAAGCATCATGGCCATACTGAGAGGGGATATATCCAAGGGTTCAGCCACTGAGTCAAAATGGGTAGAACTGAGAAATAAGAAGGGGGAAATCACTTTGATAGGGTTGTACTATAGGCCCCTAAATAATCGGCGGGAAATTGAGGAGCAAATATGGAAGGAGATTACAGATAGCTCCAAGAAAAATAGGGTGGTAGTAGGAGGGGATTTTAACTTTCCCAACGTTGACTGGGACAGCCATAGCATTAGAGGGCTAGATGGAGAGAAATTTGTTGGATGTATTCAGGAGGACTTTCTCATTCAGTATGTGGATGGCCCGACTAGAGAGGGGGCAAAACTTTTCCTCCTCTTGGGAAATAAGGAAGGGCAGGTGACAGAAGTGTTAGTGAGGGATCAGTTTGGGACCAGTGACCATAATTCTATTAGTATTAAGATAGCTATGGAGAATGATAGGTCTGGCCCAAAAGTTAAAATTCTAAATTGGGGCAAGGCCAATTTTGATGGTATCAGGCAGGAACTTCAAAATTTAATTGGGGGAGTCTGTGGGAAGGCAAAGGGATGTCTGGTAAGTGGGAGACTTTCAAATGTGTGTTAACCAGGGTTCAGGGTAAGCACATTCCTCTTAGAGTGAAGGGCAAGGTTGGTAGAAGTAGGGAACCCTGGATGGCTCGGGATATTGAGGCCCTGATCAAGAGGAAGGAGGTGGCACATGACATGCATAGGCAGGTAGGGTCAAGTGAATCCCTTGAAGAGTATAGGGAGTGTAGTAGTAGAGTTAAGAGAGAAATCAGGTGGGCAAAAAGGGGACACGAGATTGTTTTGACAGATAAGGCAAAGGAGAATCCAAAGAGCTTCTACAAATACAGAAAGGGCAAAAGAGTAACTAAACATAGAAACATAGAACAGTACAGCACAGAACAGGCCCTTCGGCCCACGATGTTGTGCCGAGCTTTATCTGAAACCAAGATCAAGCTATCCCACTCCCTATCATCCTGGTGTGCTCCATGTGCCTATCCAATAACCGCTTAAATGTTCCTAAAGTGTCTGACTCCACTATCACTGCAGGCAGTCCATTCCACACCCCAACCACTCTCTGCGTAAAGAACCTACCTCTGATATCCTTCCTGTATCTCCCACCACGAACCCTATAGTTATGCCCCCTTGTAATAGCTCCATCCACCCGAGGAAATAGTCTTTGAACGTTCACTCTAGGGAGAGAGTAGGGCCTCTTAAGGATTAACAAGGTCATCTGTGCGCGAATCCACTAGAGATGGGTGAGATCCTAAATGAATATTTCTCATCAGTATTTACTGTTGAGAAAAGCATGGATGTTAGGGAACTTGGCGAAATAAATAGTGATGTCTTGAGAACTGTACATATTACAGAGAAGGAGGTGCTGGAAGATGTGTGGGTTAGATGCATTGGCCATGCTGAATTGCCCCTTGGTGTCCCGGGATGTGTAGCTTAGAGGGATTTGTGGGATAAATATGTGCGATTACCGGGGTAGTGCCGAGGTGGGATTGTTGTCGGTGCAGACTCTCTGAATTAAACCCAGGTCCCTGGTGTTATGAGGCACTACTGTGCCACTGTGCTGCCATGCTAATAGTTTCAAATATACTGATGACCATGAAATCATTGTCGATTGTCAGAAAAACCCATCTGGCTCACGAATGTCCTTTAGGGGAAGAAATCTGCCGTCTTTACCGGGTCTGTCCGACATGTGACTCCAGAGCCAAAGCAGTGTGGTTGACTCTCAACTGCCCTCGGGCAAATAGGGCTGGCCAATAAATACTGGTCAGCCAGCAATGCCCATATCCCATGAATGAATAAAAAAAAGTCTGTTCTTCACATCTTGCATCTTGCTCCTGCAGCATTCCCTGGCCAGGTTAGTGCTGCTTCTAGATGGGCAGCTTCTTCAGGAGGAAGAGAGGAGTTGTAGAAGTTGTGACTGGAGCAACTCCAGAGGATTGCTGGAAACCTAAGCAAACCTCACCAGAATAGATCAAAAAATAATCTGTGGTTGAGCCTGTTTGATGGTGGCAAAATCTAGCAGCCATTTTACACCGAAACCAGGAAACCTATTTCAGGTAAAAAGAGAAAGTGCTGAAAAACCTCAGCTGGACTAGCCAACACCTTTGAAGAAAGGCATGTCCAATATGACTCTTGCACAGAACTGAAGCGAGGTAGCGATTTTAATCTATTGTCATGTCCCCCTTAACCAGCGACAATTTTTTTTTGCCTACTAGATCGTCAGTCCCACATTAACATCAATGGCCTACAAATGTTGAAATTACCTGGCATTGGAACAATCAGATGTTGGCAAATGATCTCTGTGCCATTCATCACTATGGACAAGAACACTTTGCTTATCCAAGCTTCACATCTTAGTTCATGTTCAGTTCAGTGATGTCAACCTGTTTATGGAATAGGTAGTTACAATTGAACTAGTCATTCCTGAGCTTGTGGGGGGATTACAGTAAAGGATCCTCACAGTTGGTGCGAGCTTGAGCCTCCTCCTGGAAAGTGTTCCTGTGATTTTTGAGTGATGATAAGTTTGGACTCATCACTGGTGTTGTTGATAGTTCAACAGACTGCAGCCATGAACTAATTTGTATAATAATCATTTGATCATAATAAAGTGAACATTTGGGGTGGCATGATGGCACCGTGGGTTAGCACTGCTGCCTCACAGCGTCATCGACCTGGATTCCATTGCAGCCTTGGGTAACTGTTTGTGTGGTGTTTGCACGTTCTCACTGTGTCTGCATGGGTTTCCTCCCACAGTCCAAAGATGTGCAGGTTAGGTGACTTGGCCATGCTGAATTGTCGCTTAGTGTCCAAAAAGTGTTGATTAGTTATGGTAAATGGGTGGTGGGGTGGGCCTGACTTCTTCCGTGGAGTTGGTGCAGACTCGATGGGCTGGATGGCCTCCTTCTGGATTGCAGGGGTTCTGTGTGATTCTATCTCCATACTAAGGTTCTCACAGTTTACGTGGTGCAATAGCAAAGACTGGTGAATGTTGCTGAAGTAAATCTTAAGTAGCTCATTCACAGTTCCTGGGAAAGTGAGTTGCTTTAGGGCAGATCAAAGGAAGCCTATTGGGATTCTGGATTTCTGCATGCAAATTTGTAATTGTCCTGTTGATATGATACTTTATCAATGATAAAAAATATATTTTGTGCATTCATAGCAAAGTCTACCAATGGTTGCTGAAATGGCTGTTTTAGGACAATGGAAGTACAGGAGTACATTAGGAGTTGCAGAGGGAGGGACCTCACTCACAAAGTTTGAAAAGCATTGTGTAATGGGTCACCTGTGCACATAGAGTTGTACAGTGACCCTTCGGCCCATCGGATCAGCACTGACAATAATTACTACTAATGCCATGCTGATCCTGTTTTCCAGCACTTGTCCCATATCCTTGAGTGTTATGACACTTCAAGTGCTAATCTAAAAACTTCTTAAAGGTTGTTAGGTTGTGATGGGGTGTAGTATAGAATTCTAGTATCAGGCTTTCATTTTAGTTTTACGATAATAAGTAGACTAGGTTAAGGTAATTATAAAGTGCCATATATATATATGAGAATTCACAATGTGCCTGGAACAAAATATGCAAAGGTATTATAAACTGCAATGGTATTCATCATAGAAATCATAGAAACCCTACAGTACAGAAAGAGGCCATTCGGCCCATCGAGTCTGCACCGACCACAATCCCACCCAGGCCCTACCCCCATATATTTTACCCGCTAATCTACGCATCCCAGGACACAAAGGGGCAATTTTAGCATGGCCAATCAACCGAACCTGCACATCTTTGGACTGTGGGAGGAAACCGGAGCACCCGGAGGAAACCCACGCAGACACGAGGAGAATGTGCAAACTCTACACAGACAGTGACCCAAGCCGGGAATCGAACCCAGGTCCCTGGAGCTGTGAAGCAGCAGTGCTAACCACTGTGCTACCGTGCCGCCCGTGGCACAGTGGTTAGCACTGCTGCCTCACAGCGCCAGGGACTCGGGTTCAATTCTCGACAGGGTTAGGTGCATTGGCCATGCGAAATTCTCCTTTAGTATACCCGAACAGGTGCCGGAGTGTGGCGACTAGGGGATTTTCACAGTAACTTAATTGCAGTGTTAATGTAAGCTTTCTTGTGGTATTATAAATTGTATAACCACAAATTAACCAAGTATTATAAGCTTAAACTGTATTTTCAATCTATATGTATTATGTGCCTTGGCCAACTTTGTTCTGAATGCAGCATGATGGGAAACACAGTGGTAGACAGGCCGAATTCTTTTAAAACAATGGAGCACAGAAAGGCAGCTTCTGTTATCTGTTTTTGGATATACAAAAGGCAAGTTTAATATGCCTGCTATTTAAGGGAGTAAATTCATTCATGGGTAACGAGGCTGGAGCAGTCTCTCAAGCTGATAAAGGAGGCCCCGGTTCCAGCGAAAGAGTGATTCCTTTCACCAATTACAAATCACAGATGTTAATAATGGCCTTGGTTACTGCTAATGACGTGGGTTAGATTTCCTAGGTAAAGGGGAAGGAACCTACATGGGCAATAAGTTAATAATCTCCTATTCCCGTTGACAGGTGGAACGTTATTGGCTAAGGTAATAAGGTTAAATGTTGTGATTGGGCCCTCCAGTCTGACTGATGAGACTAGGCGGGATATTGAAATGTTCAGAATAATATAATAATTTTATCGGGCAATATTAGGTCAGAGGGGACAGTCAACCCTCATTGACTGTCTCTCTCTCCTGATGCATGCATGAGCAAATAAATTCATTTTCGTTCTTTAACTATATACTGTCCTTCGCAGTCTATGTATTGGTTGAGTGAGATTCAACAAATACAGAGCACCCCAGGGGAACACCATCAGAAAATTCCTCTTGCAGGTTGCCAGCCTCCACAAACTTCCCAGGCAGGACATTCCAGATTCCCACCACCCTTTGAATGAAAAAATGTTTTTTCAAATCCCCTCTGAATCTCCTGCCCCTCACCCTTAAACTATGCCCCCTCACGATTGACCCCTCAACCAAGGAGAACAACTGCTTCCTATTCATCCTCATAATCCAAAACACACCCCTCATAATCCAGAACACCTCAATCACATCCCTCCCTCAACCTTCTCTGCTCAAAAGAAAACAATCCAAGCCTATCTAGTCTCCCCTTATAACTCAAATGCTCCATCCCAGGCAGTATCCTGGTGAACCTCTTCTGTACCCCCTCCAGTGCAATCACATCCTTCCTGTAGTGAGGTGACCAGAATAGCACACAGTACTCCAACTGTGGCCTAACCAACGCACTGTATAACAACATCACCTCCTTGCTCTTATACTGTATGCCATGACTGATGAAGACAAGTATCACATGTGCCTTCCAGAACTCCGACTGCAGCAAAATTAACTGCCTTTCACAGAGAGGGTTACTGTAGTAGTTTCCAGCAAATGAAATATTCCAGTTCTTCTTCTCTTTTCCAACTTTGTCTTATTCTGATTACCAGCTTTGAGTGGCAGGCAGTATCATGGATGTTAGATCTAGCATTTACTCTACACTCTTCATGCATAGGTCAGGTTTTACCTCTCAAACTTCTACTGCCCTCCCAGGGTGGACCCAGCAGATCTGCAGACACCCAGGGTCACATGACCTGTTCCCTTCAAGGGGCTATGCCCAAACACACACAACACTCCTCTCGTCCAATCACATCCTTCCTATAGTGAGGGGACTAGAAGTGCACACGGTACCCCAGCTATGGTTGAACCACTGTTCTGTACAGCTTCTTCGGGGGTTTTAATGAGGTAAATGTTGGGAGGGTGAGAGAGTGCATGACCAGAGGGCATAGTTGCAGAACAAGCGGGTGCTCATTTAGGACAGATTTGAGGAAGAATTTCTTCTCTCAAAGAGTGGTGAATCTTTGAAATTCTTTATCCCAGGAAGTTTGGAGTCCTTGAACATTTTAAAGGCTGAGATTGACAGGTTTTCAATCAGTATGGGAATAAGGGTTATGGAAAAAAAGCAAGAAAGTGGACATAGTGAGTGTTAGATCAGTCATGATCTCACTAAATGGCAGAGCAGGCTCGAAGGGCTGAATGGCCTATTCCTGTTCTTGAGTGTACAAGCGATCAAAACTAATTTGTTCACCAAAGTTCTCACTTGCTGAATTCTGTCTGTTTAATTGCTGTTGGTATGGTGAACACTATTATTTATCTTTAACTGAAGCATTTTGTGTGCCTTTGTTTTGCTTGTAGTTATGAATAATGACTATAATATCCATGATTTCTTCTTCCACATCACCAGCTGCTTTGCATATGCTTTGTTTGTGGGTTAATTTGTTTTTGTTCCATGGTTAAAAAGTATATATAATACTATCTGCTTTGGATTATTGAAGCATCTCACAAGCTCATTTCTTAACCATGCATTCAAATGAGTTAGAGACTGATTATTTCACTATTCATGTATTTAAATAAGTAATTTAATGCAATTAGAGATGAAGAAAATGACAGCATTAGATTAGAAATATTCCTGTGTGCACATAAACTTTAATAAAACTTTAATGAACAAGAGCTGGCAAGATCTAATTAGTTGTGCACCTGCAATAATGGTGATTTGTTTTGTTTTGAAATACTGAGAGAAAAAGCTGGTGGCATTGATCTGTGTTTGTCTTATTCAGGAAGGATTTTTCTCAGTCCTACACAGAGAATCATGTCTCACAGAAGGAGGTCATTTGGCCCATTTTGCTGTACCTGCTCTGTAAAAGAGCTGTATAATTAGTCCCACTCTTCTGCTCTGCGTTGTTTTTTGATGCATTTATCCAATTCCCTTTGCAAAGTTATGATCGAATCTGCTTCAACCACGCGTTCATGTGGTGCATTCCAAATCATCACAACATATTGCAGTGTTAATGTAAGCCTACTTGTGACTAATAAATAAATTTTAACTTTTTATGTAAAAAAAAACAAATTCTCACCTTCTCCTAGGATTCTTTGGCAACTTATGTTAAATCAGTGTCCTCTGGCAACTAACCAGATAAATACTTTCTTCCCATCCACCCTATTAAAACCCTAACGAACTAAGGGCGGCACGGTAGCACAGTGGTTAGCACTGCTGCTTCACAGCTCCAGGGACCTGGGGTTCGATTCCCGGCTTGGGTCACTGCCTGTATGGAGTTTGCACATTCTCCTCGTGGCTGCGTGGGTTTCCTCCGGGTGCTCCGGTTTCCTCCCACACTCCAAAGATGTGCGGTTAGGTTGATTGGCCATGCTAAAATTGCCCTTAGTGTCCTGGGATGCGTAGGTTAGAGGGATTAGTGGGTAAATATGTAGGGATATGGGGGTAGGGCCTGGGTGGGATTGTGGTCGGTGCAGACTCAATGGGCCGAATGGCCTCTTTCTGTGCTGTAGGGTTTCTAAGATTTCTAAGATTCTAATTTTGAGCACCTCCATTAAATCTCCCCTTAACTCTGATAAATTTTTGAAACATGGAAACTGAGCCATTCATTTTGAATCTCATCCCATCCTTCTTCATCTGATACTGCCAGCATGTCCTTCTATTCCTTTCTCTCTAAGGTGTTGATGTGGAGATACCGGCGTTAGGCTGGGGTGGGCATGGTAAGAAGTATCACAACACCAGGTTATAGCCCAACAGGTTTATTTGGAATCACGAGCTTTCTGAGCACTGCTCCTTCATTAGGTGAATGCTTAGCAAGCTTCCCCTTTAGATACATCTATGCTATTCACCTCAACTACTCCCAGCAATTGTGTGTTCCACATTCTAACCATTCTCTGCAAAGACATTTCTCCTGAGTTGCTTATTCGTCATTAAGTTTAATATTTATAGCCCTTACTTCTTGCATTGAATGCTGGTGGGAACATCTTCTCATTTTCTAGCTCATGAAACCCATTCATAAGCTTGAAGATGTCTATCAGGTCAGCATGTGGTCTTTGCTGCAAATAGCCAACTCTCATCTCGCCACATAACTGACATCTCTCTCTACTTGGTGACTTTCTGACAAATCTCGTCCGAACCATCTCCTTGGCCTGGACATCCTTCTTAATTGTCATGCGCAGAACTGGAAACAGCACTCCATCTGTTGCCTAACCAGGGATTTATAATGGGTCAGTACAGCTTACACATTAATAACTTGAGAAACATTTGCAAATAAAAAGCTGGAAATGTTTAATCTTCTCCACCTCATCACTTTTCTCTGCTTCTTGCATAACAAGAGTCCAAAGATGTGCGGGTTAGGTTGATTGGCCAGGTTAAAAATTGCCCCTTAGAGTCCTGGGATGCGTAGGTTAGAGGGATTAGCGGGTAAATATGTGGGGATAGGGCCTGGGTGGGATTGTGGTCGGTGCAGACTCGATGGGCCGAATGGCCTCCTTCTGCACTGTAGGGTTTCTATTCTATTCTATTCTATAAATTTGTCAAAACATTTGGGTGGATGTACACAAATCTCCTTCTTTAGGTCAGTGTCAAATTTTATTGCGAACTGACTTGTGAAATACCTGGGGATGGTTTTCTGTGTTAAAGGTGCTGTTTCAGTGCAAGTAGTAGTTGCTGTATCAACTTTCTCTTGCCACAAAAAATATTAGAAACCGATGAGATAACAGCACAAATAGAAATTAAATTTGAAGCAATTTCTCTGGGCAGCACGGTAGCACAGTGGTTAGAACTGTTGCTTCACAGCTCCAGGGACCTGGGTTCGATCCCCGGCTTGGGTCACTGTCTGTGTGGAGTTTGCACATTCTCCTCGTGTCTGCGTGGGTTTCCTCCGGGTGCTCCGGTTTCCTCCCACAGTCCAAAGATGGGCGGGTTAGGTTGATTGGCCATGCTAAAATTGCCCTTAGTGTCCTGAGATGCGTAGGTTAGAGGGATTATTGGGTAAATATGTAGGGATATGGGGGTAGGGCCTGGGTGGGATTGTGGCCGGTGCAGACTCGATGGGCCGAATAGCCTCTTTCTGTACTGTAGGGTTTCTATGATTCTATGATTCTCCTTGAATAAGGATTTTCTCATTGCATCACTTCCTTAACTATACCAAACATATTATAATAGCGAATTGATTTAAGGTACTTCGGCATGTTATAATAAAATGGTGTGAGTGTGTCCATATGATGATAGTTATTGACACCACTATGCCAGCCAATGAATTGCAGATAGGGCAGGCCTTATGTATTTAACACACAATAAAGAGTCTATTTGCTGATAAACCACAGCAAACGGAGGGCAGGACTTTCCAGCTGCGTTTGCCCCAAAACCAGAAAATCCTGCCCAAGGCCAATGTACCTTTGCACGATTCAACCCCCGCCCACCACGATTCCCCTGGCAGGCAGGACAAGAAAATTCCCCCCCCCCGGAGTCTTTATTATAAGCAACAGCAAGTACACTCTATTTAGTGATAAACAACAACAGAGTCAATTTACCAATCATAGAATCCCAGTGCAGAAGAAGGCCATTCGGCCCATTGAGTCTGAACTGACCACGATCCCACCCTGGCCCTATTCCTGTAACCTCACACATTTACCCAGTTAATCCCCTGACACTAGGGTCAATTTAGCATGGCCAATCAACCTAACCCGCACACCTTTGGACTCTGGGAGGAAACCGGAGCACCCGGAGGAAACCCACGCAGACACGGGAGAATGTGCAACTCCACACAGACAATGACTGGAGGCCGGAATTGAACCCGGGTCCCTGGTGCTGTGAGGCACCCATGCTAACCAACATAGAACCATAGAAAATTACAGCTCAGAAACAGGCCTTTTGGCCCTTCTTGTCTGTGCCGAACCATTTTATGCCTAGTCCCACTGACCTGCACTTGGACCATATCCCTCCACACCCCTCTCATCCATGAACCTGTCCAAGTTTTTCTTAAATGTTAAAAGTGACCCCGCATTTACCACTTTATCCGGCAGCTCATTCCACACTCCCACCACTCTCTGCGTGAAGAAGCCCCCCCTAATATTCCCTTTAAACTTTTCTCCTTTCACCCTTAACCCATGCCCTCTGGTTTTTCTCCCCTAGCCTCAGCGGAAAAAGCCTGCTTGCATTCACTCTATCTATACCCATCAAAATCTTATACACCTCTATCAAATCTCCCCTCAATCTTCTACGCTCCAGGGAATAAAGTCCCAACCTATTCAATCTCTCCCTGTAACTCAGCTTCTCAAGTCCCGGCAACATCCTTGTGAACCTTCTCTGCACTCTTTCAACCTTATTTACATCCTTCCTGTAACTAGGTGACCAAAACTGTCCACAATACTCCAGATTCGGCCTCACCAATGCCTTATATAACCTTACCATGACACTTCAACTTTTATACTCGATACTCCGATTTATATCGGATTTATAACAGTAAACAGATTCAATTTATTGAAAACTGCAGACAGCAGTGTCAATTGTTGATACACTTTAGCAAGAGTCGGCTTTCCAATAAACAACAGCAAACAGTCTATTGGCCACCCCCATGGCCAGCCTCAATCACCCCTCACTCCTTTCCCCACTGATCCCATTGCAGTGTGGCAGTGAGTCCCCCAACACCGATCAGTGGGCCCTGCCTCTTATGACGCCACCCCCTTGGCACTGCCCATCCATGGCTCAGTGGGCAGTGCCAGGGTGTCCAGTGAGCAGTGCCAGGCTGGCACAGTCCAAGGGGTACCCCACTGCCCCTGACCTCCTAGGGAGGCCTCAGTGGCGTCTGTCCTCACCTGCAAGGTGAGGATGCCTGTTCCCCATTGGTGGGGAGCAGCTGTAAACCCCGCTGGTGAGAACCTCTCCTGCCATGGGGAGAGACACTAATCATATGGAGATGTTCATTTCCATGTGTTAATCAGCCTCTCGCCGGAAATCAACGGGGTTGATTACACGGAAGAAAGGGTTGGAAGACTCATCAGCCGGACGCCGGTCGTGAGTCCCGCGATAGGCAACCCGCTGATGTCTCCCAGCCCGCTGTACTACTCGAGCAGTGCAACGGGCTGAGAGAATCCCAGCCTATATATTGATAAATGACTGCAAGCAACCAATTTACTGATAAAGTGACGAAAACTGAATCTATTTATTAATAAGCTACAGAAAAAAAACTCAGAGTTGAATATATATTGTGGAGAAGCTTTTGTGACATATTATTAGACAGAGTTGTTGAACAATTGATCTTGTGAATGACCACAGATTTGTGAAGGATAAGAGTTGTCTGACTAATCTCATTGAATGTACTGAGAAGGTCACTTGCAAGGTGGATAATGATTAACAGTTGCTGGCGACCTCTGAGTAAAGCAGGGACTCATTGGGGAGACAACAGGACGTGGTGATGAGCTGAGATGGGTCAAGTTGCTTGTTCATGTCTATTTATCGTATGGTCTTAATGTACTTTTTGTACTGTTCAGTCATCATCATTATAGCAACAAGATGCAATAATGACTTTGCATGAAAGTGGTACAGATCTAATATATTTTCTTACAAAACTCCATTTCTTGGGGGAGCCGTGAACATTTAATGAAAGTTGAATTTCTAATAGAATGCTGGCACTTATCACTATAGATGTTAGTCATTTACTCTTGGACTGAAAAAAGATCATATTAAGTGTAATTTACATCTAATTAAGGAGCTTAGTAATGTAAGTCGATAAAAAATGTTGTGTTTGATTGAAGCCTCTGGTAAATCTAAGCCCCGCACTAACAGATGTGCCCATAAATAATCTCATCTAAGAGTAAATTAAGAAAAATATTTCCAGCTAGTCTGGGAACAATGTAAAACAATTAGTGTTGTCCTTGCATTTTAATTAGGATCTTCAGAGTCTTGTAAATGAACAATCTATTATACTATAATGCAACACACTAATGCTATATTACAACTGCTGTGAGGATTTTACAAATCACCGGCCTTGTCCTCACTCCTCTGCTCCTGAAAGTCCTTCTTGTTGAAGGATAGTTCTTGTTGAAGGATAGTTCCAATGCCAAAGACACTTTATTCATCTCTGAACTTTGATGATGAATGTTGGTTGGTTACTTTACCAGGAGGGTATCTCAGCTGAATCTGATTCAGGTTTCACACAGGGATATCCTGCGACCATGACGAGGAACTAGATGGATGGCTGCTACCTACCTCATGGTAGAGATAAGGTGACAGATCAGGATTCAGATCTGCTGCCCTCCTGGTCCCAATGACTTGGCATTCCCTGGGGTAAAGCACCGAGTTAATGGGCGAACATCTTAAAAGTGAGTATGGTCAAAATAACACAGTTAATCATTCCATTGCTTCCAGAATCTAACTCACAACAGAAACAGGAATTTGCTTTAAACAGTATTGTTGTGTTTTTTTCATTTTGAGAGTCTTTCATTCTTTTTGGCTCGCTTCTCCATAAATCATTCTTTTGTCTTGTTTCTCTTTTTCATCTGTCTTTTTGAACTCTATTTTCACTTCTGGCACTCAATGTATAAGAATCACGTACTATTTAATGAATGTACACTGCATGCAATGGCCTAATTATACAGAAACTCTCTTCTCATATAAACAGTTATTGATTTTAGAAGTTTTGCCTTTCTTTCGTATATTCCTATTTTCCTGTATTGATTTTCCAAGCCTTTGAAAGCCAGGCACTTAACCTTAAACACGATGGACTTAAGAACTGTTCCAAGCATTGAGGAAAGAATGCTTTAGCTGTCCCCATGAAATTAACTTCAGTTGGTTTCCTATTCTCAGCGCCTCTGTCCAATATTTCCCTGGCCTGATTAGTAACCAGACTGCGCAGACATTGTGCTTCAAACTCAACCATTCTGGCCTGCTTGAACCACATGTTCTTTCAAAGATTCATGCCATGAATTCATCCATTGACTCTGTCTACACTTCCCGCTGCCTTGGCAAAGCAGCCAGCAGAATTAAGGACCCCACACACCCTGGACATTCTCTTTTCCACCTTTCTTCGGGAAAAAGATACAAAAGTCTGAGGTCACGTACCAACCGACTCAAGAACAACTTCTTCCCTGCTGCTGTCAGACTTTTGAATCGACTTACCTTGCATTAAGTTGATCTTTCTCTACACTCTAGCTATGACTGTAACACTACATTCTGCACTGTCTTGTTTCCTTCTCTATGAACAGTATGTTTTGTCTGTATAGCGCGCAAGAAACAATACTTTTCACTGTCTGTTAATACATGTGACAATAATAAATCAAATCAAATCAAAATGTTGGATAGGGGAGTGGAAAAGGATTTTTTTCTGCCAAAAATCAGCTGAACTCAATGAAGATCAATCATCAGTTGAAGTCCAATACCAGAAACTTAAGTTTTCTCTTTTATATGGATATAGATAGGCTTGGAGAATAGACCAAAATTTGGCAGATGGAGTTTAATGCGGATAAGTGTGAGTTAATCCATTTTGGCAGAAAAAATAGAAAGGCAAATTATTACTTGTATAGAAAGCAGATTCAAAATGTGTCTTGGCACAGCGATCTGAGTGTCTATGCTCATGAATCGCAGAAAGTCAGTGTGCAGGTGCAGCATGTAATAAAAAAGGCAAATGAGATGTTGGCATCCATTGCAAAGGGACTGGAGGATAAAAGTAGAGAAGTGTTGTTGCAATTGCATAGGGTGTTGGTGAGACCACAACTGGAGTATTGTGTCCAGTTTTGGTCTACTTATTTGAGGAAGGATGTAGAGGCATTGGAGGCAGTTCAGAGGAGATTCATCAGATTGATTCCAGGGATTAAAGGGTTGACGTATGAAGAGAGATTAAACAGTTTGGGCTTGTACTTGCTGGAGTTTAGAAGGATGAGAAGGGATCTGATCGAGGTATATAAAACTTTAAAAGGGATTGATAAAGTAACTAGACCAAATATTTCCTCTTATGAGGCAATCTAGAACAAGAGTCACAGGTATAGGTTGAGAGGCGGTAGATTTAAAACTGAGATGAAGAGGAACAACTTCTCTCAGTGGGTGATGAATTTGTGGAACTCGCTGCCTCATAACATGATGGTGTCTGAATCATTGAATGGTTTCAAGGAGAAACCTGGAATAATAGCAACTATGATGCTATTAGGCAGGAAATTAGAGGCATAAATTGGAAGGAGGTTTTCTCAGGGAAATGTATGGAAGAAATGTGGCATATTTTCAAGGAAAATTTGTCTGGAGCTCTGCACGGCAATGTTCCGTGCGACAGGGGAGTTATGGTAGGTTACAGGAACCGTGGTGCACAAAAGCTGTAACGGATTTAGTCAGGAAGAAAAGAAAAGCCTACAAAAGGTTCAGGGAGCTAGGTAATGTTAGAAATCTAGAAGAGTATAAGACTAGTAGGAAGGAACTAAAGAGGGAAATTAGAAGAGCCAGGAGGGGACATGAGAAGGCCTTGGCAGACAGGATAAAGGAAAACCCCAAAGCATTCTACAAGTATGTAAAGAGCAAGAGGATAAGATGTGAAGGAGTAGGACCTATCAAATGTGACGGTGGGAAAGTCTGTATTGAACCGGTTGAAATAGCAGAGGTACTCAATGAATACTTTGCTTCAGTATTCACAGTGGAAAAGGATCTTGGTAGTTGCAGTGCAGACTTGAAGTGGACTGAGAAGATTGAGCATGTGGGCATTAGGAAAGAGGATGTGTTGAAGCTGTTGAAAAGCATCAAGTTAGATAAATCGCCTGGACCGGATGGGATGTACCCCAGGTTACTGTGGGAGGCGAGCGAAGAGATTGCTGATCCTCTGGCGATGATCTTTGCGTCGTCAATGGAGACGGGAGAGGTTCCGGAGGATTGGAGGATGGCAGATGTGGTTCCGTTATTCAAGAAAGGGAGAAGAGATAGCCCAGGAAATTATAGACCGGTGAGTCTAACCTCAGTGGTTGGTAAGTTGATGGAGAAGATCCTGAGAGGCAGAATTTATGAACATTTGGAAAGGAATAGTATGATCAGAAGTAGCCAGAACGGCTTTGTCCGAGGCAGATCATACCTTACAAGTCTGATTGAGTTTTTTGAAGATGTGACTAGACACTTAGACGGGGGAAGAGCGGTAGATGTGCTTTACATGGATTTCAGTAAGGCGTTTGATAAGGTGCCCCATGCAAGGCTGATTGAGAAAGTGAAGGGGCATGGGATACAAGGGGACGTTGTTTTGTGGATTCAGAACTGGCTTGCCCACAGAAGGCGAAGAGTGGTTGTGGATGGGTCTTTTTCAGAGTGGAGGTCGGTCACCAGTGGGGTGCCCCAGGGATCTGTTCTGGGACCCTTGCTCTTTGTGATTTTTATAAATGACCTAGATGAGGAAGTGGAAGGATGGGTTGGCAAGTTTGCTGATGACACAAAGGTTGGAGGTGTTGTGGATAGTGTAGGGGGATGTCAGCAGTTGCAACGAGACATAGATAAGATGCAAGACTGGGCGAAGAAGTGGCAGATGGACTTCAACCCAGATAAGTGTGTGGTGGTTCATTTTGGCAGGTCGAATAGGATGGAAGAATATAATATTAAGGGTAAGACGCTTGGCAGTGTGGAAGAACAGAGGGATCTTGGGGTCCGGGTTCATAGGACGCTCAAAGCGGCGTCGCAGGTAGAGGCTGTGGTTAAGAAGGCGTATGGAATACTGGCCTTCATCAACAGAGGAATTGAGTTTAGAAATCGGGAGATAATGCTGCAGCTGTATAGGACTGTATAGGCAGCTGTTTGTGATTTATATAAACAATCTTGGGTCACTGTCTGTGTGGAGTTTGCACATTCTCCTCGTGTCTGCGTGGGTTTCCACCGGGTGCTCCGGTTTCCCCCCACAGTCCAAAGATGTGCGGGTTAGGTTGATTGGCCAGGTTAAAAATTGCCCCTTAGAATTCTGAGATGCGTAGGTTAGAGGGCTTAGCGGGTAAATATGTGGGGGTAGGGCCTGGGTGGGATTGTGGTTGGTGCAGACTTGATGGGCCGAATGGCCTCCTTCTGCACTGTAGGGTTTCTATGATTTCTATGATTTCTATGATCTGGAAGAAGGTGTAACTGGGGTGATCAGTAAGTTTGCGGACGACACGAAAATGGCTGGACTTGCAGATAGTCTGAATGGGAAGGCATTTGTAAAATGCGTACAGGAAGGTTCTTTGGAACAATATGTAGATAGCCCGATTAGAGAGGGGGCTATACTGGACCTAGTACTGGGGAATGAGCCCGGTCAGGTCTT
This sequence comes from Mustelus asterias, assembly GCF_964213995.1. Lineage (NCBI taxonomy): Eukaryota > Metazoa > Chordata > Chondrichthyes > Carcharhiniformes > Triakidae > Mustelus > Mustelus asterias. Next base: position 128,709,086 of record NC_135805.1, on the reverse strand, counting down.
CAAAGTTTCGGTAGGGGAACATGTGGCAAATAGTGACCACAATTCTGTTAGCTTTAGGATAGTGATGGAAAAGGATGAGTGGTGTCCCAAGGGTAAGGTGTTGGATTGGGGCAAGGCTAACTTTAATGGGATTAGGCAGAAATTGGCAGCTGTTGATTGGGAGAGGCTGTTTGAGGGTAAATCCACATCTGGCATGTGGGAGTCTTTTAAGGAACAGTTGTTAGGGCTGCAGGATAGGCATGTGCCTGTAAAAAAGAAGGATAGGAAGGGTAGGATTCAAGAACCGTGGATAACCAGGGAAATTGAGCGATTGGTCATAAAGAAAAGAGTGGCGTATGTTAGGTCCAAGCAGCTAAAAACGGAGGGAGCTCTGGAGGAATACAAAGAAAGTAGGAAAGAACTCAAACAAGAAATTAGAAGGGCAAAAAGGGGTCACGAAATGTCCTTGGCAGACAGGATTAAGGAGAATCCCAAGGCATTTTATTCATACGTTAGGAGCAAAAGGGTTGTCGGGGAAAAAATCGGACCTCTCAGGGACAAAAGTGAGGAATTATGCTTAGAGCCCAAAGAAGTTGGGGAGATCCTAAATGAATACTTTGCGTCGGTATCCACAAAGGAGAGGGATGTGTTGACTGGGAGTGTCTCGGAGGGGAGTGTTGACCCGTTAGAGAAAATCTCCATTACAAGGGAGGAAGTGTTACGTTTTTTAGGGAATATAAAGACTGACAAATCCCCAGGGCCTGATGGAATCTATCCCAGGCTGCTCAGGGAGACGAGAGATGAAATCGCTGGGCCTCTGACGCAAATCTTTGTTTCGTCACTGAACACAGGTGAAGTCCCAGAGGATTGGAGGATAGCTAATGGGGTTCCGTTATTTAAGAAGGGTACGAAGGATAACCCAGGAAATTATAGGCTGGTAAGCTTGACGTCCTTGGTGGGGAAGTTGTTGGAGAGGATTCTTAGAGATAGGATATATGCGCATTTAGAAAGGAATAAACTCATTAACGATAGTCAGCATGGTTTTGTGAGAGGGAGGTCATGCCTCACTAACCTGGTGGAGGTTTTTGAAGAAGTGACTGGAATGGTTGACGAGGGAAGGGCCGTGGATGTCGTCTATATGGACTTTAGTAAAGCGTTTGACAAAGTCCCACATGGTAGATTGGTGCAAAAGGTTGGATCTCATGGGATAAAGGAGGAGGTGGCTAGATGGGTGGAGAACTGGCTTGGTCACAGAAGTCAGAGGGTGGTAGTGGAAGGGTCTTTTTCCGGCTGGATGCCTGTGACTAGTGGTGTTCCGCAGAGCTCTGTATTGGGACCTCTGCTGTTTGTGATTTATATAAATGATCTGGAAGAAAGTGTAACTGGGGTGATCAGTAAGTTTGCGGACGACACGAAAATGGCTGGACTTGCAGATAGTGAGGAACATTGTCAGAGGCCACAGAAGGATATAGACAGGTGGAAATTTGGGCAAAGAAATGGCAGATGGAGTTCAATCCAGATAAATGCGAAGTGATGCATTTTGGTAGAACTAACGTGGGGAGGAGCTACATGATAAATGGCAGAACCATAAAGGGTGTAGATACACAGAGGGACCTGGGTGTGCAAGTCCACAGATCCTTGAAGGTGACGTCACAGGTGGAGAAGGTAGTGAAGAAGGCATATGGCATGCTTGCCTTTATAGGACGGGGCATGAGTATAAAAGTTGGGGTCTGATGTTGCAGTTGTATAGAACGTTGGTTCGGCCGCATTTGGAATACTGCGCCCAGTTCTGGTCGCCACACTACCAGAAGGACGTGGAGGCTTTGGAGAGAGTACAGAGGAGGTTTACCAGGATGTTGCCTGGTATGGAAGGGCTTAGTTATGAGGAGAGATTGGGTAAACTGGGGTTGTTCTCACTGGAAATATGGAAGATGAGGGGTGACCTAATAGAGGTGTATAAAATTATAAAAGGCATAGATAGGGTGAACGATGGGAAGCTTTTTCCCAGGTTGGTGGTGACGTTCACAAGGGGTCATAGGTTCAAGGTGAGGGGGGGAGGTTTAACACAGATATCAGGCGGACATATTTTACACAGAGGGTGGTGGGGGCCTGGAATGCGCTGCCGGGCAAGGTGGTGGAGGCGGACACACTGGGAACGTTTAAGACTTATCTCGATAGCCACATGAACGGAGTGGGAATGGAGGGATACAAAAGAATGGTCTAGTTTGGACCAGGGAGCGGCGCGGGCTTGGAGGGCCGAAGGGCCTGTTCCTCTGCTGTATTGTTCTTTGTTCTATAGTGAGGAACATTGTCAGAGGCTACAGAAGGATATAGATAGGCTGGAAATTTGGGCCTGTTCCTGTGCTGTATTGTTCTTTGTTCTTTGACCCTGGTCAGACCCCACCTGGAGTACTGTGCCCAGTTCTGGTCGCCTCATTACAGAAAGGATGTGGAAGCCATAGAACGGGTGCAGAGGAGATTTACAAGGATGTTGCCAGGATTAAGTGGTATGCCTTATGAGGATAGGTTGAGAGAGCTCCTTGGAGAGGCGAAGGATGAGAGGTGACCTGATAGAGGTGTATAAGATGTTGAGAGGTATTGATAGATTGGATTCTCAGAGGCTTTTACTACCCAGGGCTGAAATGGTTGTCACAAGAGGCCACAGGTTTAGGGTGCTGAGGAGTAGGTATAGAGGAGATGTTAGGGGTAAGTTTTTCACTCAGAGGTTGGTGGGTGCGTGGAATCGGCTGCCGGTAGTGGTGGTGGATGCGGATTTGATTGAGTCTTTTAAGAGACTTTTGGATAGGTTCATGGAGGTTAGTAAGATAGAGCGTTATAGATGAGCCTAGAAGGTAAGGAAATTGTTCGGCGCAACTTGTGGGCCGAAGGGCCTGTTTGTGCTGTAGCTTTTCTATGTTCTATGTTCTAAGAAGATAGATATATTTCTAATTAAAAAAGGGGAAATGGGGAACAAGTGGGGAGGTGGATTTGAAACCAGGGAGAGGTCAGCCATGATCTGATTGAGTGGTGGAGCAGGCTCGAAGGGCTGAATTTGCCACCTTCTGCTCATAATTCCTATGTCCCTATTTGGGTCATTGGATTGGATCTTAACCAATGTAATACCTTTGTTCAAGAAGGCATAACCATAACCAAGGTAACCATCGACAAACCAATCATCAAACACCCTCTGAATCCATAACTTAAGAAAAAAATGAGGGAGCATTTAGAAATGCAGGGGTCAAATTAGATCAACCAGCAATGATCTGTTAAATGTAAGTCATATTAGGCAAATGTTTGCCGTGGGTCTGGAAATGTAAAGGCAATAATGTTGATGTAATGCCATCTGAACATTCAGGAAGCACATGATAATAGGCCTAGTGGGAGTTACATTTGAAAAAATTGGATGTATGGTGTAAGAGGAATTGTCAGCTGACAGGAAACAATGTGATCTAATGATGTGGTACTCGGGCTCGGAAAGGACTGGAATCAATGCTCGGTCCATTTTTCTTCTTTGGATATATCAGTAATTTGGAGTTTGGCCTGCAAACAATCTCAAAATGTTCTCGTGACACATATATGGGAGATCTAATAAACAGTGAAATGGGTTTAAGGAACATCATGGAGACATGATTTGGTAGACGTTAGGGAGCTTTGTGGAATGGGGAGTGGGGAGATATGTTATAATGTGGGAAAAATTGGGGTGATGCATTTTAGAACATAAAGCAAGTAAAGAGGTAAGTATACCACAGAATGGATGTACTCTTCAGGGTGGTGGTGTACCAAGGTATGCAGGTGCAAGAAATAATTCCCTGAAAGTATGAATAGATAAAACAGAAGTTTTAGCTTACTTACATCAACACTGCAATGAAGTTACTGTGAAAATTCCCTCGTCACCACACTCCGCGCCTGTTCTGGGACATTGAGGGAGAATTTACCATGACCAATGCACCTAATCAGCACATCTTTCGGACTGTGGGAGGAAACCTGATCACCCGGAGGGAAGCCACGCAGACACGGGGAGAATGTGCAAACTCCACACAGACAGTGACCCAAGCCGAGAATCGAACCTGGGTCCCTGGAGCTGTGAGGCAGCAGTGCTAACCACTATGCCACCGTGCCTCCCAAGTGTGAGTCGATAAGCCAACAACAGGTTAGGTTTTAGTTAATATGGTTATGAAGTATCAAAGCAAATAAGTGATGATGAATTTGTACAACACATTGTTTGGACCATAGTTTGAGTATTAAGTATTGCTGGCTTTCAGCAGCATCTTACACACAGATATTAAAATCATCATAGAATCCTTGCAGTGCAGAAGGAGGCCATTCAGCTCATTGAGTCTGCACCGACCACAATCCCACCCAGGCCCTATCCCCGTAATCCTACATATTTACCCTGCTGATCCCCCTGACACTAGGATAAATTTAGCATGGCCAATCAACTGAACCCGCACATCTTTGGATTGTGGGAGGAAACCGGAGCACCCAGAGGAAACCCATACAGACACGGGGAGAATGTGCAAACTCCACACAGTGACCGGATTTGAACCCGGGTCTCTGGCGCTGTGAGGCAGCAGTGCTAACAACTGTGCCACCGTGACGCCATTAAGAACACACAGTGTAGATTAACTGAAACTACTGGAAATAGCAAACTCTAGTTGTGATGAGAGACTAGGACTCTTTCAAGGAAATTTAATAAAGGCTTTTAAACTGAGAAATCATGAAATGATGAATAGGGAAAAACCATTTCCTCTGATTGGGGATCAATAGCAAGGTGTTAACAATTTAAAATCAGCTGAGAGAGAGGGGAGAGGTCAGGGGAAGTGTTGTTACTCAAAAGTTTAGAGACATTGAATGCTTTACCACAGGAAATGCTGAAGTCAAAAATCACTATATTTAAAGTAAGTTAATGTTTGAAGCCAAGGAAGACACGGCAATGAGACACGAGTGGACAACTGGGATTAGTTTTTGATTTCTCCAGTAAAGAGCGAGCGCTGGCTCAAATAGCCTCCTCCTCCTGTACCTTTGGTTTTGGTTGTGTTGCCTTACAGCAGAGAGGTTTGCCCATTAGAAGATCATTTCAGAGACTTGGCATGATGTAGTAAATTGAGGGTGGCTCAGTGTGGCTCAACGTATAAAGCCATTTACTGCCAATGATAAATAGCTGTTTACAAAAAAGGATATGACAGACTTAACTGTACGACTGTGCAGCTCCTCCCTGGCTCCAATAAGGATCCTCCCCCACCTGAAATACATGCTGTTGCACTTGATTGGCTCAGCTTCCTACTTCGACACTCCAGAGGGTCCAGCCTGATCATGTGGCCCTCAGGAACTGCCCCCTTAAAGGGGCCATGCTACCACACTCCCCCCACCCACCAAGCTCCTGAACTCACCTATGGATGAAATGAAAAAGAAATCATTAACGTAGGCATACAAATTATAAAAGACATCAGAAATACCCCGAGAAAAGCTCATCATAAGTTGGTCCGGGGACTTTTGAATCCTGGTAGAACCTCTCAATTCTGCTCTTTGGAAATAAAGGATTTGGTCAGACAGTCACAAAAAGTAAACTCATCAATCCAGGATTGAGATACTGTGCTGTAGCTGCTGTATCCTCAGTTACACAAACCAGTGGTTACTCCAGTTCCACACTTACAACCAGGACTCCTGTAACCAATCCTGGCGAATTCAGATTTACTGCAGGGATAGCCTGTTGATCCCTTGGGTCAGGCCCTGCTCTTCTACTCAGGTGGTCTGCATTTTTCTTAATGCAACAACCTTGTATCTTTATGATACAGGAGACCAATCCTGTTCTTTCCACAATCTTACCAGCTGCCCATAGAATCATAGACTCCCTACGGTGCAGAAAGAGGCCATTCGACCCATCGAGTCTGCACTGACCACAATCCCACCCAGGCCCTATTTCCCTAACTCCACATATTTACCCTGCTAATCCCCCTGACACTAGGGTCAATTTAGCATGGCCAATCAACCTGACCCACAGGTTGGACTGTGGGAGGAAACCGGAGCACCTGGAGGAAACCCATGCAGACACGAGGAGAACGTACAGACTCCACACAGACAGTCACCCGAGGCCGGAATTGAACCCGGGTCCCTGGCGCTGTGAGGCAGCAGTGCTAACCATTGTGCCACCCACATGTCAGCCTGCTGCGAACTTTCTGACCATGACCAAATCATCAACTTGGAACACTCTGTCCTTTTTTTCTTGAGTCACGATTTTCTTTCTGGGGGCTTGTCGAGCCTCCAACCTCCCCGCCAAATCTGAGAATATCGTATCCAACTGTGTCCTTAAGCAGTGTCCCATTAGTAGCTTGGCTGGTGTGATTTATGGTTGCATTTGACATGGTGTTGTAAGACAAGAAGAAACTGGCTTTCAGAGAGGGAGAGGCCTATTGATTGGTTTCTTCATTGATCATTTGACCATTTGTACAGCTCTCTCCCCTTGCCCATTTGAGGCTGGGTGGTAAGGTGCTGACCGAACATGGCAAATACCATTTGATTTGACAAATCTTTGAAATTCCTCCATTGTGAACGATGTGCCTGACACTGAGACCTCTGGGATGCCATGAATGGCAAAAGTTTTCCTTGATATGTCAATGGTGGCGGTGGCTGTTGTGGACTTCATCAACTGGACATCCAACCATTTAGAATGTGTGTCTACTAATATGAGAAACAGATGGCCCTGTTCTTTTTTGGTAGTTTAAGTCGACCTGACTTATCAGATCACTACTCTTGCATCACCATCTTCTTAAGGTTTAACAACGCTGGATCACTTTCTGTCCTCATCTTTGTGTTTAGCTGAGACTAGCAGTGCCAGTACTATCTCTTGTGTGACCGGAGGTGAAGGTACTGTCTATGCCTAAGACAACTGGCTCAGTGCATCCAAGTTTGACATTTGTGTCCTTGGGCGATGCTAAAATGTATAACTGTATGCTGCTAACAAGAGAGCCCACCTCTGTACCCTTGCTGAGACAATTGCTGAGACTAGCTTATCATCTCTAAACAAAACTAACAACGATTTGTGAAAATCGTCCATAAATATACTGATTAAACTTTTTGTCTGCACAAATGACCACCAGGTTTTCTTTATCTGGGAATACTGTTTTCCACGTCTGATGACATTTTTGATGCAAAGGGAATTGGCCTTTCTACTCCATCAGATATCCTGTGGGACAAAACTGCTCCCGCTCCATATGGCGATGAATTGCAGTTTATTACCAATGGTTTGATTGGGTCTAAGTACACCAACAATGTAAATGCTTCTTTTTGTTCTTCTTCCCACCTCCAACATTGATGTTTCTTTAACAGCTGGTGAAGTGAGGCTGAGATGGTCGATGCATTTTGTAAAATTTGCCAAAATAATTAACCATTCCTTGGAATAACTTTAATGAGACAAGTTTTGGCTGTGGAACCTTCCAAAGGATGTAAATCTTTTGTGTCCACCCTAAGCACTAAATATGTAATTTCATCTCCCTGGAACATATAGTTCTCCCATTTCAACCTGAGACCTACTTCTTTAAATTGTTGCAACCCTTCTCCAAGTTTGATCTGCGTTCTGCAGATGAGGCTCATGTAATTAGAAAGTCATCCTGATAAACCATTACATTAGGGATGCCCTGTAATAAACTCTCCATTGTACGTTGGAAAATGGCACGGCTGATGAGACTCCTGGTGTAAACTGGTGTAAACCCTTGTGGGTGTTGATAGCAACCAACCTTTGTGAATCCTTATCCAATTCCAGCTGCTGGTAGGTATGACTGAAGTCTAACTTAGTGTATTTTAAATCCAAGCCAGTTTGGCATAAAGATCCTTGATTCTAAGAATGGGGTATCTGTTATCTGCACTGTTACTTTATAATTCCCTCAAATACTTCTGATACGATCCAGTTTGAGGATAGGGACTATGGGTGCAGCCCATTCAGAGAATTGTATGGGCTGTATGATACCTGTATCTTCCAATCTTCTGGGCTCAACTTCAACCTTATGATGAAGTGCATAGGGCACTGGGCAAGCCCGAAAAAATGTAGGTGTTGCATCCAGATTCTGATAAATTTTGGCTTTAGCTCCCCTTATATTTCCTCGTTTATTTTGGAAAATCTCAGAATATTTACACAGCAGCTCCTGAAAACTCCCATGTCATAGGTTTAATATTTCTAACCAATTTAATTTTATCTGCTTGAGCCAATCATGGCCCATTAGGCAAGATCTATGATCTTCAATTACCAGGACAGGTAACTGTTTAATTTGGTTCTTGGAAGGCACAGAAACTGTTGCTGCCCCTAGGGTCTGCAATGTCTCTCCTGTATATGTAGGCAGTATAGTTCCTGACTCATTCAATCTCAATGGTTGGAGACCTTTTCATTACCTTTTTGAAGGCTGCAGCCCCTGTGTTCATTTCCATTTTAAAAGATGTGCCATCTACCATCAAGGCTATCTCTATTGGAGGCACTTTACTCAGTTGGTTTAAGCTAAGTGACTTGGGTCCCTTTGCAGGTTCCAGATCCAGTTTTTTTAAAAGGAGTTAAACTAACCATTGTGGGTTTTTCTTTTCACATTCTGTCCTGACTGCTGCACTCTGCACCACGCTTGTAAATGACCCTTCCTATTGATTTGATTTGATTTATTATTGTCACACGTATTAGTATACAGTGAAAAGCATTGTTTTTTGCATGCTATACGGACAAAGAATACCGGACAAAGAAGAAAAGGAGAGAGTGCAGAATGTCATGTTGCAGTCATAGCTAGGGTGTAGAGAAAGATCAACTTCGTGCGAGGTAGGTCCATTCAAAAGTCTGATGGCAGTAGGGAAGAAGCTGTTCTTGAGTCGGTTGGTACGTGACCTCAGACTTTTTGTATCTTTTTCTTGACGGAGGAGAGTATGTCCCCGATGCATGGGGTTCTTAATTATGCTGGCTGCTTTTCTGAGGCAACGGGAAATGTAGACAGAATCAGTGGATGGGAGGCTGGTTTGAGTGATGGTTTGGGCTACATTCACGACCTTTTGTCATTTCTTGCGGTCTTGGGCAAAGCTGGAGCCACACCAAGCTGTGATGCAACTAAAAAGAATGCTCTCTATGGTGCATCTGTAAAAGTTGGTGAGAGTCATAGCTGACATGCCAAATTTCCTTAGTCTTCTGAGAAAGTAGAGGCATTGGTGGGCTTTCTTAACTATAGTGTCGGCATGGGGGGACCAGAACAGATTGTTGGTGATCTGGACATCTGAAAACTTGAAGCACCTTAAACATACATAATTTCTGCATCGGCAAGCTTCTTAGGAGTGGCACACATGCCCTTACATCCAGTTGGCTCGGCTTCCCACCTCAACATTTCATAGGGTCCGGTCCAATCACATTGTCCTTGGGGATCATCCCTTAAAGGGCCCACCCATACACTACCATACATTTTAGATTTATGTGTTCCATGCAATTTTCCTCTCATTAAAATAACATCTGGTGAGTGGAGCCTTGAACTAGCCTCCCAATTTGTTTAGTATTCCCTAGTTCTTCCTTACAATGCTCTGAGTTAAGAGAGTCGATGTTTGGCTTTAGACATGTGTAGTGAAATAGTGATGAAAGTAAATTTGGACAAATTTTGTGAAGACCAGAATGATAAATCTGCAATCCAACTCCTTGACAATGTACTTTCACTGCAATGATGTATCACACCATCAGCCGATAGAAAATTTCTGGTAAATCATACTTGTGAAGAAATTTAGCACAGGTTTGTTTCTTGGCTGGATTGCTTTGTCACATTCCTACATGAATTCATGGTTTGATTTTGTGTTTTGTAGGCTTTCTTGTCACATTTTGGAATGGTGACTTCTTGATCTCTGCTATTTTGTAGAGGCGAAACCTATTCAGACAGCTGGAAGTAAGAGATGCTTACAATGAACTCACAATGATACAAAAGCAAAATACAAAAACACTGAGTAGGCCAGGCAGTATCTATGGGAAGAGAAATAGTGTTCATGTTTCAACTCAATAACCTTTCTTCTGAATTCAGAAAAGTTTGAATAATAATAACAATAATAAAGTTCATTTATTACTGTCACAAGTAGATGGACTTGGGACAAATGGATCGACGTTTTTCCCTGGAGCATAAGAGGCTCGGGTGTGATCTTATAGAGATCTAGAAAATAATGGGGGACATAGATCAGCTAGATAGTCAACATCTTTTCCCAATGATTGGGGAGTCTAAAACGAGAGGACATAGGTTTAAGATGAGAGGAGAGGGACACAAAAGGGTCCAGAGGGGCATTTTTCTTTCACTCAGAGGGTGGTGAGTGGCTGGAATGAGTTGCCAGAGGTAGTACTAGAGGTGGGTACAATTTTGCCTTTTAAAAAGTATTTAGACAGTTACATGGGTAAGATGGGTATAGAGGTAAATGGGCCAACTCCTGGCTTGGGTCACTGTCTGTGTGGAGTTTGCATGTTCTTCCCATGACTGCGTGGGTTTCCTCCGGGTACTCTGGTTTCCTCCCACAGTCCAAAGATGTGTGAGTTAGGTTGATTGGCCATATTATATTGCCCCTTAGTGTCAGCTGGATCAGGAGGGTAAATATGTGGGGTTATGGGGATAGGACAGTACCTGGGTGAGACTATTGTTGGTGCAGGCTTGCTGGGCCAAATGGCCTCTTTCTGCACTGTAGATTGTATTGTTATGTTCATTTTTCACGAGACTCTTCCATCCTTGATACAAAGGCAAACACCAACCATTGTCAAAATCAAAGTTCTTTATTTGTCCTACATATATAGGCTGGCTAAACTTTGCTACTTAACTTCCACTCAGTGCTGGAAGTCAGTTAACAAAAAGCGCGCCGGAGTAACAAGGCTGACCCCTTTTATACAGTTTGCATCAGGTAGATGTGATTTCAAACGAGACTTAAGCACAGATCACATGATTCAATCAAAAACGAGTAGTTACAGGAATTGCTGCATAAGAAAGACCATTCTATTCAAATACACATTTACTAATAACAACCCCCATCCATCAGAACATAAGCATAATGTCTTTAAGATAGGCTATCTGTTAGTGCAAAAGAGAACATTGTCACGTACTTAGCTAAACTCGCATCCCAGCCGTGCGCAGCAAGCTGGAGCTGTGGTTATCTTGTTTTGTCAGTTTGCTCCCATGAGCTGTTTCTCTGCCGTTCTTGCAAGCCCAATAGTTCACCTTGCCCTCTACAGTGGACATTAACTCTTTAACATCTCAGTATGCTGCACACTAGATTCTATGATTCCATTAGCACTTGAAGTGTCATAACAGGATATGGGACAAGTGCTGAAAAACAGGATCAGCATGACATTAGTGGTAGTTATTATCGGTGCACATCCGATGAGCAGAAAGGTCTTTTCTGCACTGTTAGCACAGGTGACCCATTATTCAATGCTTTTCAAACTTTATGAGTGAGGTCCCTCCCTCTGCAGCTCCTAATGGACTCTCATTGTCCTAAAACAAGCATTTCAGCAATCCGTTGGTAAACTTTGTTATGTATGCACAAAATATCTTTTTTATCATTGATAAAGTATCATATCAACAGTACAATTACAGATTTGCATGCAGAAATCCTGACAGATGTGCAGGTTAGTTTGATTGGGCATAGTAAATTGCCCCTTGGTGTTGGGGGGGAACTAGCATGGTAAATATGAAGTAAGTACGAAGATAGGGTCAGAGTGGGATTGTGGTTGGTGCACACTCGATGGGCCGAATGGCCTCCTTGTGCACTGTAGGGATTCTATGGAGTCCAAAGGGCTGGAAGATGCCTGTCAAAAGATAAAGCATTGTTCCTCAAGTTGGGGTTGAGCATTACTGAAACACTGCAAGGGGCCAAGGTCAGAGAGGTCAGCATGAGAGAAGGGGAGAGAATTAAATTGACAGGCGACTGGAAGTTTAGAGTCATGTTTGCAAATGCATAGAGGTGTTCCACAAAGCAGTCATCCTGTTTGTGTTTAGTGTACCCCAATTAGAGAGGACTGCATTGTGAGTGGCAAATACAGCATACTGTGTTGAAAGAAATGCGCGAGCAGCACTGTTTCATTTGGAAGGAGTATTCAGAAGCCTGGACATTGAGAAGGGAGGAGCTCCTACATGAAAAGGTGCCATGTGAAGGGGAGAGGTGCTGGGGGCAATTTGGACCAGCGTATCATGGGAGGGACAGTGCCTTCTGAATACTAAAGGGCAAAGGAGGGAGGAAACATGTTTTGAGCTCTCATCACGCTGGAGAGGGCAGAGGATGATCTGGCAATTTAAATAGCTGATGGGACGGAAGGTGAGGACAAGGGGAAACCTATCATGATTCAGGCGAGGGGAGAGGCAGAGGTGAGATGAGACTCAGTTGATGTTCCTGTTAACCGTGGTGCAGAGGTGGGTGAAGGGGGGGAGCATGATCATGGTGTCCTCAGTTGAGAAGGAAAGGAAGACATATCAGATGCACTGGGACAGAAGATTGCATGGTTAGAACATGACTCAAACACTTCCTAGGATGGGTCTGAGAGATAAGCTTGTGTAGTTAAGCAACAAGGATACTCTCCTCTCTGAGCCACAGCTGGTGTGTGGCTGAGAAGACCAGAATATGTTAAGAACTAGAACTTAGAATGAAAAAGGAATTCTTACTTTCATTGCCCCCAACCCTCACACCTCCCCTTCCCCCCCCCCCCCCCGCCAAAAAAAAAAGTATACTATGTACATATACACAGTGGCACAGTGGTTGCACTCACAGCTCCAGGGACCTGGATTTGATTCCTGGCTTGGTCACTGTCTGTGTGGAGTTTCATAGAATCATAGAAACCCTACAGCACAGAAAGAGACCATTCGGCCCATCGAGTCTGCACCGGCCACAATCCCACCCAGGCCCTACCCCATATCCCTACATATTTACCCACTGATCCCTCTAACCTACGTATCTCAGGACACTAGGGGCAAAATTAGCATGGCCAATCAACCTAACCTGCACATCTTTGGACTGTGAGAGTTTGCACTTCCCGTATCTATGTGAGTTTCCTCCATGTGTTAGAATCCATAGCATCCCTACAGTGCAGAAGGAGGCCATTCAGCCCATTGAGTCTACACCAACCACAATCCCATCCAGGCCCTGTTCCCGTAACCCCACATATTTACCCCACTAATCTCCCTCACACTACGGTCAATTTAGCTTGGTCAATCAACCTAACCTGCACATCTTTGGACTGTGGGAGGAAACCGGAGCACCTGGAGAAAACCCACACAGACACGGGGTGAACGTGCAAATTCCACACAGACAGTGACCCAAGCCGGGGATCGAACCCGGGTCCCTGGCGCTATGAGGCAGCAGTGCTAACCACTGTGCCGCAGTGCTGTCCAATATTTGAAAAAAGTCCCCTTTTGTGAAGAAGCACATTCCTGGGTATTTTCAAAGTGACACTACTAGCCCAAAACTGTTCTGAAAAACGTGTTCCCTCATATGTATGTGTGCTCTGGTTTCCTCCCACAGTCCAAAGATGTGCGGGTTAGGTTGATTGGCCATGCTAAATTGCCCCTTAGTGTCCCGGGATGTGTAGGTTAGAGGGATTAGTAGGATAAATGTGTGGGGTTGCGGAAGTGGGGCCTGGTGGAATTGTTGTCAGTGCAGACTCAATGGGCTGAATAGCCTCCTTCTGCACTGTGGGGATTCTATGATTATATTCACAGGCTGCCATTTTAGCAGAGAAGATTGTTTTCACTTCAACAGGAAGAATTATGTCGCATGCACAGGTGGTCTGATCGTCGTACTGCGTGTTTTTAAAGAAATTGAAGAAAAAGCTAGCCAATGAAGACAGTTATCGGATGATACAACCACAGCACAGCTTGGTGTATAGCACATTAGGTTCTAATCAAAACTGAAACTGAAGCCATGTACAGGTTCTGGGATTGATGTTCCCCAATAATATAATGGGAAAAGAATCTTGCAGCAAGTACTTTAAAATTATAAGCTGATGTCCTTACCTTGTTCTACATTCCTTAGTTCATAAAGGGGTGAATTATTCATTAAGAATTTGAAACAGCGAGGCTCAAATTCAATTCAGTGCTATATTTAGTACACCAAGGAATTTTAACAGAAGCTTGCTCCCCAAAATAGCCCATAGCAGCATTTGAAAGTCACAGTTATTATAATTGATATGTTTCGATACGCTTCAATAAGCATTTAGACATTTACATGGAATGACTCGATATCGTTTTTTGAAATAATGGTGCAGGATTAAGGGTTTTTTTTATGACTTAGTTTCCTTTCCATTGCGATGTGCCAGTAAATATTGACAATTATTTAATTTTCCACAAATTCTGTCATGACTTTAAGATGAGGAATGCTAATTATCTTGAAAAGCACTTCCATGTCATTCAGAATGCTAGAGAAGAAATGTTGAGAAATTCATTCCGACTGTCAACATAAACCAACACTCACTTCAGAACATTTTGACAGACACATGTAAATACTAATTATCATGGCCCTTTGTTGAAATTCTAAATATTTGAAGCCATCAGTAGAGCTTCTCACCGGAGGCAATGAGTAAACTCAAAATTGTATGACTGGCATGAAAATTTGTCAGCCCGATCTTCGCTTCATTGGGCCCAATATACTGGGGCCACTATATATTGAGTTCCACTTTTCCTCTGTGTAGCTCTTACTTTGTAGCCTGGCAACGAATTTGTAATTAAATTATAGCATTTTTCCTTTTCAGAAATAAACCAATATGCCTTAAAGAAAAGTGTTGGAAAAGAATAGTGCTTAAAACTACATATCTTTGGACAGTTCCTAGCTGTGTGAGTATAGAGTTTAGCTTAACTTTTCTAGTTATTGCTTAACATTTGAAGCACAACTTCCAGCATTTCAGGTTTTGCCTGAGGATTGGAGGACCGTGTTCCATTATTTGCAAGGTACTGGTCCTCTGCATCTGTTCCAATGGAGCTAATCTACTCTGCGGGCAGAGGGAGAGGAGGCTCCTCTGAAGAGGAAGGGAGGGGCAGGAGGGAGAGGAGGCTAGGTGAGCGCAGACAGAGTTCCAGGGCATGATTCTAAGAGGAGAGGCAGAGGCTCAGTTGGTGCAGGGCCAGCAGGGAGGCCAAGGAGGGAAAAGATGCCGCTACCCAGCAGCTAGAGTGTACAGGCAATGCACCAACTCCCTCCAAATGTCTGGAAGTCCAGTGTCCCTGGAGAGGGGCAGTGACATCCCTTTGCAAATTGATAGATTCCGAAATTGCCTCTAATTGTGTGGAAAAGGTCCTGCTGATTTTGCTGTCGTAGAGACCGTGATGACTTTGAACTAGCTGCAGCTCCATGGCTGGGCAAACCTCAGATGTCACGGCATCGACAGATGCAGCCACCAGTGGCAGAGGGGCAGAGGAGCTGGTGCCCTTTTTCAGCGTGCCCTTAGAGAAGCCCACATAAATGACAGATAGCTTATTCGCCAGTATGAAGTTCGCACCTCCCTGTTCACCATAGACACTATGGTGAACAGAGAGACTAGGTTCCTCATCCATCTCTTGCAATTGCAGTCACCTCCAGAGATGTGTTGATTTTGCAGGTCCATGCGCGACCCCAGGGACCTCAAAGGGTGTCCCTGAAGCAGCCTCTCCATGAGAGTTGCCACTCAGTGGAGGGGGATTTGCGCTCAGCACTCTGGGTCAACGCAGTGCTCAAGTTCAAACATCCCAAGAATAGTAGATATTAATGGGACAAAAGGAAGGGAGGGAAGTAATATAATCGCTATTGCTGGAGTAAAAATACCAGATAAAATAATCGGACTAAAGACTGACAAGTCCATGGGAGCAGTTTGGCAGGATCCACGGGTCTTAAAAGAAGAGGCTGTAGAGAGAGAATGGATGCATTGGTTGGAATCTTCCAAAATTCCCAAGATTCTGGAAAGTCCCAGCGGATTGGGAAAGCACAAGTGTAACAATTCTATTCAAGGAAGGAGGAAGATAGAAAGCAGGAAATTATTGGCCAGTTAGTTTAAAATCTGTTATTGGAAAAATGCTGGAATCCATTAGCAAGGAAGTAACCGCAAATAGTTAAGAAAATCTTCATCAAATCAAGCAAGGCCAATATGGTATTCAATATGGTTCAATATGGTTCAATATGGTATTTTGAACGTTCCAGGGAAAATAGTCTGTCTATCCAGCCTCTCCTTATAACTCAAACCATCAAAGGATGAAGGGACTGAGTGTATTGTAGCCATGTTTGTTACTGTGCAATGATTGGCAGATGGAGTACCACGTGAGATTGTGCACTTCGGTGGGAAGAATAGAAAAACAGAATACTACTTTGTAGAGAGACTGCAGAATGTTGCAGTGCAGAGAGATCTGAGTATCCTCACACATGAATCAAACAAGTCAATATGTTGGTACGGCAAGTAATTTGGAAGGCAAATAGAATGTTGGCCTTTATTACAAGAGTGCAGAAATCTTGCCAAAACCATTCAATGCATTAGTGAGACTGCACCGAGTATACTGTGCATAGCTTTTGTCTCCCATCTCCAACTGGGGATAAACCTAGCTTAGGTCAAGTATTGTGTAATGAATTGGGTTCATTAATACAGTCATGGTAAAAGATCCACTGGGAAATAGTGACCATAATACGATGCAACTCCATGTTAAGTTTGAAAGTGACATATTACAAACAAAAATCTTAAACTTAAACCAAGCCAATAACATAGGTATGAGGGGCGAACAGGCTCTGATTAATTGGGTAAATAGACTAAAATATATGGAGGTGAATAAGAAGTGGGGAACGTTTAAAGGAACAATTCAAAATGTTCAACTAAAATATATTCCAATGAAAAACAAAGCCAGAAAGACCCATCTGTGGCTGAATCAGGAAGTTAAGGATAGGATTAGATTAAAGGAAAATGTTTACAATGTTGCAAAAGGCAATAGTGAGTCATCAAGTCATAGAACAATACAGCATGGAAACAGATCCCTCTCTCCAACTGGTCCATGCCAACCATGGTGCCCTCCCAGCTATTCCAATTTCCTGCATTTGGCCCATATCCTTCTAATTCTTTCCCATCCATGTACTTATCCAAATGCTTTTTAAATGTTGCTATTGAACCTGCCTCAACCACTTTCTCTGGTAGCTCATTCCATATACGCACCACCCTCTGTGTGAAGAAGTTGCCCCTCAGGTCCCTTTTAAGTCTTTCCTTCTCACATTAAACCTATGCCCTAAGCCTAAGTCTGAGGATTGGGAGTGCTTTAGAAACAGAAAGTTGATAAAAAGGGAAAGAGAGTGAGCTAGTCAGAAATATAAAAACGGGTTGTAATCGCTTTAATAAGTATATTAGAAGGAACAGAGGAGCGCCAGACCAAAATTCTCCAGCCTTCACGCCAGCGTGATTCTCTGGTCCTGCAGCAGTACATCCCCTCGCTGTGGGTTTCCCAGTGGGGTGGAGTGGCTTCAGTGCGAATTCCCATTGACAGCGGCAGAACCAGAAGATTCGCTGTCTCTCGATGCTGAGACTGCCACTGACAGGAGGCCAAAGAATCTCGCCCAAAGTATACATTGGTCCCTTAGTGTCAAAGGCAAGAAAACTTATCAGGGGGAATGAGGAAATGGCGGAGGCAGTGAACAAAGTATTTGTGTCTGTATTCACAGTGGGAGACACAAGTTCCATACCAGAAATAGACAATAACTATATAAAATGGGGCGGCACGGTAGCACAGTGGTTAGCACTGCTGCTTCACAGCTCCAGGGACCTGGGTTTGAATCCCGGCTCGGGTCGCTGTCTGTGTGGAGTTTGCACATTCTCCCTGTGTCTGCATGGGTTTCCTCCGGGTGCTCCGGTTTCCTCCCACAGTCCAAAGATGTGCAGGCGAGGTTGATTGGCCATTCTAAATTGCCCCTTCGTGTCCCAGGATGCATAGGTTAGAGGGGTTAGTGGGTAAATATGTAGGGATATGTGGACAGGGCCTGGGTGGGATTGTGGTTGGTGCAGACTTGATGGGCTGAATGGCCTATGATTCTAATAATGTGCAGGCTAAAAAGAAAGTGAAAAAGTTAAGGAAATTTATATTAGCAGAGATGAAATATTGGAGATACTGAAGGGACTAAAATCCAGGACCTGATGACCTAAACCATGGCATTCTGCAGAGAAAGTTGATATGTCAGCTATGGTTTTCCAAAATTTCTTAGATTCAGGAATGGCCTGACGAGATTAGAAATTGGCAAATTTTACATCAATATCCAAGAAAGGAGGAAGAGAGAAAACAATGCACAGCTGGCCAGTTTGCCTAACATCATTTTTTGGGAAAATGCTGGAATTTGTTGTTAAGAAAGTCTTAACAATAGGGTAGACAAAGGGAAACCAGTAGACGTGTACTTGAATTTCCAAAAGACATTTGCTAAGGTGCCACACAACAAGGGCTCATGGAATTGGAAGGAATACATCAACATGGATAGAGGATTGGTTAACAGCTAGGAATCAGAGAGTGGGCATAAGTGGTGCCTTTCCAAGTTGGCAGACAGTGGATAATGGAATGCGACAAGGAACATCAGCTGTTTACAATCTGTATTAATGACTGAGATCAAGAGACAGAGACGAATGTGTCTAAGTTTTCTGATGATAACAAGCTGGGTGGGAAGGTAAGCTGTTGGGAGGACACAAAGAAGCTTCAAAGAGATGTAGAAGGGTTAGGTGAGAGGACAACAAGATGGCAGATGGAGTATAATGTAAGGAAATATAGTTATTTTCTTTGATCAAAATAATTTTTTTTAAAAGATGAATAACTTGTAAGTGTTGATCTTCAAAGAAATTTGGGTGTGCTGGTACAAGGGACACAGGAAGTTAGCATACAAGTGCAGTAAGCAATTAGGTAGGCAAATTGCATATTGGCCTTTATTGAGGTGAAATTGGAGTACAAGGATAAAACATCTTGCCATAGTTGTACAGGATTTTGGTGAGCCCATATCTGGAGTGCAGTGTGTAGTTTTAAGAATGGATACACTTGCATTGGAAGCAGTACAGCGAAGGTTCACTAAATTGCTCCCTGAGATAAGTGAGTTGTCCTATGATGAGAGGCTGAGCAAATTGAGCTTATATTTTCTGGATGAATGAGTGGTGATCTCATTGAAACCTTCAAAGTTTGAAGGGGTTTAATAGGATGGACGCTGAGAGATTGTTTCCGCAGGTCAGGGGATCTAAAACATGGGGACACAGGGGCTGATCGTTTAAGACTGGGATGAGGAGACATTTCTTCACCAAAGACTTGTGAATCTTTGAAATTCTCTATCCCAGAGTGTTGTTGCTTCTTGGAAACATGTAAAAAGTCACCTGACCTTTCCTTGTGAGCTCTCCAGAGGGAGGTATCAAAGCTTGTCGAATTTAAAGTTGTTTTCCCAGCAATAGCTTTTATCTTTATCCAGATGTCAAGCTGCATTGCCCAGATGTTTGGTGAGCTTGCGGAAAATGTCTATCATGCCATTAAGCAACCAAGCATGTGACAGGATTATTGAAGTCTTCAATCAGTATGACAAAGAAACAAAGAAGACAGGTCGAATGTTCTAGGATGGAGGACTTTGAACTGAAAAATCCAAGAACCATGTACATCAGCACACAATAGTTAAGTCACATAATTATCCCACAAATAAAACAAACTTTGTGCTCTTTACTGTGAGCACAAATGCGGCAAATCTCAGGTGGTGTCTCATGAATTGCTTTATTTTCTCCAAAACTAGACTTGGATGTATTAATCGGTGGCTTGTAGTTATTTTGACCATGAGGCAGATACCCCTCACACAGCTGGAGATTGTTGAAGAATATTTAATAACATTTCCAAATGCAAACCTGACAATGCTGCACTTTTACTAGTTTCTCTGAAGGATAGTCTACTCATAACTTGTGGTTCAGGATTCTTAAGAAGGAATGATAGAGTTCACAGGCCTATCTACCACCAGAGTTTGATAGTAATGGGATGTGATACTAAAGGATTATTGAAGTTTAAAGTTTATTTATTAATGTCACAAGTGGGCTTACATTAACACTGCAATTAAGTGACTGTGAAAATCCCCGAGTCACCACACTCCGGTGCCTGTTTGGGTTACACTGAGGGAGAATTTAGCATGGCCGAGGCACCTAACCAACGCATCGTTCGGACTGTGGGAGGAAACCAGAGCACCCGGAGGAAACCCAAAGAAGAAAGTCTGAAAACGACTTGAAAAGCGCAAATATATTTACAACCTTGACTGAGAGTTTCTCACGAAGAACAGTAAGATACTCAGTAAGAAGCAATTAGAACTAGACATGTGTGCCTTAAGTGGGAAAAATGCACAACGCAATTTTCAATATGCTCTGTCTCTTTTTAGTAAATGAAAGACATAGCATAATTCAATGGTTTGTTTCCAAAAAGTATAAACAATAAACTTACACACAGCATTCAATTTTGCCAGTAACATTATAACATTTGCATTTTAGTATTAATTTAACTGTGGACTCATTCTTATAAAATTCGATGAAAGATTTGTTCACCAACTGAAATAATTCACTTCATCACATAATCACGAAAATATGGTGGATGTTTTCTCTCACAAGTGGATATCGTCTGACATCATGTTTAATTTCATTTAACTAATTCTTCATCTGAAATGTCTATGTCTAAACTGGATTCAATGCTTGAGAATTTTGTTGTTAGTGATTTGAAGAATGATACATCTCATCTGAAAATTTGCAAACCACACAGGGGATCCTTTTGTGTTGATCACAAGACGTGGCTGGGTGTCAGAATGTTTTTTTTTGCTTTCCAACAAGACCATCAAATTCACAATCACTTTATCTCCTGGCTTCACTGCAGCTCTGAATGTCATGTGTTGCATTTGCTCCCATTTGATCCTTCTGTTTTCATTTTGCCCATGAGTTAGCACAGGAAGATGTGTACATGTTGAATGTGCACAGATGAGTGTAATTAGAACCTATTCAGTAATTGAACACAGAATCACTCTATAATTGAGAAGAAAGTGATCTAGATATTGTGTCTGTGACTGGCTCTCAACTATAGCTGTATGCATCCTTTTTTCCAAGGTGTACATAAATCCCTCGACTTTTCCTTTAGCTCTTGGCCAACAGGGTGTAACTTTTTGCTGAGTGAAACATAGATAGTTCACACATTTACCAAACTGGGTGTCCATTTTCACCTCATCATTTGGTGGGTTACATAAAAGGTGAAAATCTGGTCAAACTTTGGGATGACTGCTTGTGTTGAAGTTGACGTAACTGTTGCCACCACTGGGAATCTGGTGTAGTTGCCAGCAACACCATATCAGATGTGGTTGTAATGGTGAGCTAATTGTGAAGACTTTGCACTGTGAGAGTGATTTCATTTGTAGTCTGGCCAGTTCTGTGACTCCATAGACGTCAGACCTAGTTGTGTCATTGTGGTGAACCATAGATGGTTACCACTATGGGTACTGAACCATAGATGGTCAGCACTATGGGTACTTGTACATATGTTACTGTTGTCACTGTTGAGGTTAGGGTTGGGGTGTTCTACCTGTTGATATTGTTCTGTGGTACACTCCAGTTGGCTCCACCTACCTGGAGGAGTATAAAGGTCACTGCACTGCCTGGTGACCCTTTAGTCTGGGATTGTATTGTTATATAGTATGCTCCATTCTTGTTACTAATAAAAGCCTTTATTTCCCGGGTACGATCTAGCCTCCCGAGTGATTTAATCGCGCATCAGTCATTTCATCTTGTTCTGTTGTTGTTTTAATGTCAGCTAGTTTTAGCGACTTTGGCATTGCATTTAGCTTTAAGTAGTTAAGCTGTTGTTCTGCAACCTTTTCCTCATGACTGGTAGGAATGACTGTTGGCAACGGATGTCATGAAAGATAGTCTCTTGGACTGAGCCTACCTGGCTGATACTCAACATAGACCTCATATTCTTGTAGTTTGAGTTTCCAGTGTTCTATTCAAGTGGATAGTTTGCCATATGTATTGTTGAACAAGCTTGCTCATGGTCTGATCTATCTGGCAACATCTGGGGAAGGAGAAAAAAATTTCTGTCTCCATAGATGCTGCCAAACCTGTTGAACCTTTGCAGCACTTTCTGTTTTTGTTTCAGATTCCAGTATCTGCAGTATTTTGCTTTAATATTTTGCTAGCGGCCTATGATCGGCTTATTCATTCAAATTTGCTTCCATACAAGTAGCATAAACAGTGCAAGGTAGCCCATGTGATTGACAATCCACTGTTTGTGGATAACAATACTCTCTTAGCATTAACATGATCTTGTGGTGTGGCGGGTAGCTAGAAGTTCTCTGTTCAAGTCCCGCCCCAGGATTTGATGACCAAAGAAAGTATGTTCATAACGCGGCCAGAAAGGTTGAGTGTGAACCTATAAAGTCCTTCCAGCATGCCATTGGCTGGTGGTAAGAGCGGGAGAGACTGGTCAACCATTGCCTGATGTGGAGTGGTGCCCCTCAAGCCATAATCTTTGACAACAGACTAGTGACCTGTTCCAGAAATAACTAGATAGGGAAATAGATGAAAGTGTACCTTTTTGCACCATTGGTTGCAGGAAGTGAATTGGAATTGCTATTAGTAATTGGTTTGCCATTGCAACAATTGATGTGTTTCCTGCCTGATCTTTATGCACGAAAGCTGCACTGAAGCCAACCAGCCTTTCATCCATGACTAACTGGGTGGTTTTCTCAGCATCAGAATAGGCTTTTGCGTAACTTGTTGACAACCGTTGCTTGATCTAGTGTACAGTCCATTTGTGTGATGTAGTCCACTCCCATTTGGTGGTTGCTTTTGTCAGATTGTGGGGCACACAGATAGCATAGAGTGGTCAAGAATGAAGTGACAAGTCCTGGCAGATTGTGAACTTCCGAGACATTTGTAGGATCTGCCCTGTTCACAGCAGCTTCGACTTTCCGTGGATCACATGATACTGTTTCACCGCTGAACAGAAGACCAAAGAATTTGATTCTGCTTTCATTGTATCGTGCAAAATTAACAAGATATTCTGCATAGATTTTCATCTCTGCATGGAAGGAGATGGCTATTTCAACCATTCAAGCAAACAACTTTGTCGTCAGATGACACTGATGGTGCATTGAACAGTGAGATATTAGTTGTGATGTTAAGGGAACATTGGAGGCTCAGGGATTTAAGAATTGGGCAGAAAAGTGGAATTAAAGTGAAAGATCAGCAATTAAATGGTGGAGCCGGCATGAGAGGACCTATAGTCTACTCCTGCCCTTGTTTCTTATGTCCTTATCATTTGAAGTGCAACTTGGAATGTTTCATAAAGGTAAATTAAGCAAAAAGTCATCACATTTCCCTACAGGCAAGTTGTTTGTCATGTATCAGTTTTTTAAAATAAGTAGTTTGTTTCAGAAAGGGTGCAAAAAATGACAAGAAGTGCTCTTTCTGATATCTTACATTATTTACTTGGATTATTCTTCAATTCATCACAATTAAAAACAAGGCACATTTTCTGCTGTAATAAATACTGCAGTTGATGAAACTTTTGGCTTTTTTATATTGATTTTAGTACCTATCTTTTGATAAAACTGTTACAAAAGAGAGATTAAAGCTCATAAATTGCCTTAACTGGGAATGCCAGCACACAACCTTTCACGTGGTGGTCTGACATTCAACTCTTTCCTATTGTAATGGAGGCATTAATTTGCTTCAAATAATTGGGTTAATATGTCTGTTAGAACAACAATTTATTCTCCATTGACATGCTAGTATGTCATGGCATAATTTCAGGGCATTAATCTGAGTTTTATCATTCTGGTAGAAACGAGACCTTTTGAATTGCTGCCTCCTCCCTCCAGGCAGCACAATGGCACAGTGACTGCCGCCTCACACCACCAGGGTCTCAGGTTCAGTTCCAGCCTCAGGTGACTGTCTGGAGTTTGCACGTTCTCCCTGTGTCTGCGTGGGTTTCCTCCGGGTGCTCCTGTTTCCTCCCACGCTCCAAAGATATGTGGGTTAGGTTGATTGGCCATGCTAAATTGAGCCATAGTATCAGGGGGATTAGCAAAGTAAATAGAGGATAGGGCATAGGTGGGATTGTTGTCGGTGCAGGCTCAATGGACTGAATGGCCTCCTTCTGCACCCTAGGGACTCTGTAAGAATGTATTGTCATTCATGGTTTTCAGAGCTGCAGAAGGTTACTGTCTTGGTTTGCGAGTGCACAGTTATCTAGTCTTGGTCCAGAACTCATCACTCACAATGTGGAATGCCACTTATAGGATGTTTATGGAACGGGCTAGGCCTAACATCTTGCAAAGAGGAGCTGTAACCAGGCTCGGGTACTTGTTTAAAACTAATTTATTTACACTGTTTACAATCTCTGCAAAGGTGGGTTACTGAGGAGGTGTGCCTCCATTAAGAGTTTCAGGTCTACTGTACAGAGCCTCTCGTATATGACTGCTGATGCCACTGGTTCAGGAGAGTCTACAGCAATCATTAGCATGCCCGTTTATTACACCAGAGAGGGAGTGAAGGTAGAGAAACTGTGGGTAAGACCTGGCAGCCCCATTCACCAAGGACGCAAATCCTGTCATGGCCACTAAATCTCGTGAGAAGGCCAAAATGCGCTTTGCGCCAGCGAGATCTTGGTTTGAGATCTTCCCTGCCCCTCCGCCAGTGACATGATCACATTTATGCGCAGTGAGGGTGTGAATCAGATTTCCATGAAAGTGAATAATTTTTGATATAATTAAAGAACTTAATGCTGTAGTGTCCACCCATCATGTATTCCCTTCCCCCCGGCAGCGTGACGTCATGCCAGCAAGAAACACGAAAACCAGTCATGGTGACGCTGCCAGGGGCACAGAGGTGGCTAGTGGCCCCAAGGGTTGAGGGATCAGGCTGGGCATTGCCCTTGGCTGTGTACACTCCTGGAAGTGTAAGGGGGCACATGGAGTGGCAGTGCCAAGGGGGCTCCTCTGGGGCCGGGTACATCCCCTTCATTGGGGAAGGGGGGTTTTCTTTCAGTACACAGGGAGATGAGAAAACCCCGATGACAGTCAGGGAGTTTGGGGTGGCCTGATTTTGGCGTTGTGGTGGTTGGGTGCTCTGAACTCAAATGCTTAGGGGGGTGGGGGTTTGGTGGATGGGGGGTGGTGTGGGTGGCTGCCTCGATCTCCATTGAAGGGGTCCCAATCTTCATGGAGATGTTCCCGATCTCCATGTCCAGGTGGAAGAGGGGATGGGGGGCCTTAAATGTTACTTTGGGATCGCAGTTAAATCAGGTGAGAAAAGGCGTCTGTGAAATCAGTCAGGTTCACACAGCCTTTCTCACCTGATCCAGCACTCTGTGCAACTTTGTGAAAATTCAGCCTGTGTCTCTGTAACCTATGATTGTCACTCATCAGTTCAATCCATAAAGGCTGCAGACTCCAGGGGCCTGAAATTGCTGCGAAAATATCAAGTCTAATGGTACTTACTATTATTAATGTGTTAATTGCCCAGAAACCTGTGTGGTGAAGAGATACTCCATGAATTGCAAATATTCTGTCATACACAAATGGTACCTCAACCTTAGCTTGCCTATTTGCTGCATTTGAACATTAACTGTCCTTTTAACGTAATGCAGCAAGCAACATTCAGTAATTAATAGCATAATGTTTGACTCTAATTCACCCTATTTCCTTCTCTATTGTTCCTGTTTCTTTCTCATAAAATTATGACTCTCATAATTTTGTAGATCTCTATCAGGTCTCCCTTCAACGTCTATCTTTCCAGTGAAAACAATCCTAGTTTATTCAACCTCTCCTCATTGCTAATGCCCTCGAGACCAGGCAACATCCCAGTGAGCTTTCTTTGCACTCTCTCCAAAGCTTCCAAATTCTTCTGGTAGTGCGGTAACCAAAACTGCAAGTGATACTCCAAATGCGGCCGAATCAAGGTTTTATGTAGCTGGTTGGTGCTGGATCTGTTTGATCATGTTTTGATTGCACCTTTCATGGTCATCAAATCCTGAAGTGGAACCTGAACTTAAAGATGTTGTCTCTGAGGCAGGAATGCTCGCCATTGTGTCACAAGACTCCCTGATAATCACCCTTGCTGAGTACTTTATCCATGCTATATAGTGTCAGACACTAATTGACACTGTTAGGCTCTAACAACTAGGCAATAGAACACTTGTAACAATTGTGACAATAGAACAGGATTATGAGAGGCATGGACAGAGTGGATAGAAGGAAGCTTTTTCCCAGGGTGGAAGAGTCAATTACTGGGGGGCATAGGTTTAAAGTGTGAGGGGCAAGGTTTAAAGAAAATGTACAAGACAAGTTTTTTAC
Source organism: Mustelus asterias (assembly GCF_964213995.1). Taxonomy (NCBI): domain Eukaryota; kingdom Metazoa; phylum Chordata; class Chondrichthyes; order Carcharhiniformes; family Triakidae; genus Mustelus; species Mustelus asterias. The sequence continues at coordinate 128,682,824 of NC_135805.1, read as the reverse complement.
AAGGAGGGTGGTGGGTGCCTGGAACTCGCAGCCGGGAGAGGTAGTGGAAGCCGATAAAATAGTGACTTTTAAGGGCCGTCTGGACAAATGCATGAATAGGATGGGAACAGAGGGATGTGGTCCCTGGAAGGGTAGCGGGTTTTAGTTCAGACGGGCAGCATGGTCAGTGCAGGCTTAAAGGGCCAGAGGGCCTGTTCCTATTTTGTAATTTTCTTTGTTCTTTGTCCTTTTGTAAATCATTGGCAGCTGTTGATGAAAATATGACAAAAAAGTTTATTTTACTCATGGCCATTGTGACAAAAACCTTTTAGAACATAGAACATAGAAAAGCTACAGCGCAAACAGGCCCTTCGGCCCTCAAGTTGCGCCGAACATGTCCCTACCTACTAGGCTCACCTATAACCCTCTATCTTACGAACTTCCATGAACTTATCATAGAAATCATAGAAACCCTACAGTACAGAAAGAGGCCATTTGGCCCATCGAGTCTGCACCGACCACAATCCCAAACAGGCCCTGCCCCCATATCCCTACATATTTTACCCGCTAATCCCAGGACACTAAGGGGCAATTTTAGCATGGCCAATCAACCTCACCCACACATCTTTGGACTGTGGGAGGAAACCGGAGCACCCGGAGGAAACCCATGCAAACACGAGGAGAATGTGCAAACTCCACACAGACAGTGATCCAAGCCGGGAATCGAACCCGGGTCCCTGGAGCTGTGAAGCAGCAGTGCTAAGCGCTGTGCTACCGTGCCGCCCAAAAGTCTCTTAAAAGACCCTATCGAATCCGCCTCCACCACCACTACCGGCAGCCGATTCCACACACCCATCACCCTCTGAGTGAAAAACTTACCCCTAACATCTCCTCTGTACCTACTCCCCAGCACCCTAAACCTGTGACCTCTTGTGGCAACCATTTCAGCCCTGGGTAAAAGCCTCTGAGAATCCACTCTATCAATACCTCTCAACATCTTATACACCTCTATCAGGTCACGTCTCACCCTTCGCCTCTCCAAGGAGAAAAGACCTAGCTCTCTCAACCTATCCTCATAAGGCATGCCATCTAATCCAGGCAACATCCTTGTAAATCTCCTCTGCACCCTTTCTATGGCTTCCACATCCTTTCTGTAATGAGACGACCAGAACTGGGCACAGTACTCCAGGTGGGGTCTGACCAGGGTTCTATACAGCTGCAGCATTATCTCCCGATTTCTAAACTCAATTCCTCTATTGATGAAGGCCAGTATTCCATACGCCCTCTTAATTACAGACTCTACCTGCGACGCTGCTTTGAGCGTCCTATGAACCCGGACCCCAAGATCCTTCTGATCTTCCACACTGCCAAACGTCTTCCCCTTAATATTATATTCCTTCATCCTATTCGACCTGCCAAAATGAACCACCACACACTTACCTGGGTTGAAGTCCATCTGCCACTTCTCCGCCCAGTCTTGCATCTTATCTATGTCTCGTTGCAACTGCTGATGTCCCTCTACACTATCCACAACCCCACCAACCTTTGTGTCATCAACAAACTTGCCAACCCATCCTTCCACTTCCTCATCCAGGCCATTTATAAAAATCACAAAGAGCAAGGGTCCCAGAACAGATCCCTGGGGCACTCCACTGGTGACCGACCTCCATGCTGAAAAAGACCCATCGACAACCACTCTTTGCCTTCTGTGGGCAAACCAGTTCTGAATCCACAAAGCAATGTCCCCTTGTATCCCATGCCCCTTCACTTTCTCAATGAGCCTTGCATGTGGCACCTTATCAAATGCCTTGCTGAAATCCATATAAACGACATCTACCGCTCTTCTCTCGTCTATGTGTCTAGTTACATCTTCAAAAAATTCAATTAGGCTCGTAAGGCATGATCTGCCTTGGCCAAAGCTGTGCTGGCTATTTCTGATCATACTATTCCTCTCCAGATGTTCATAAATCCTGTCTCTCAGGATCTTCTCCATCAACTTACCAACGACTGAGGTTTTTCTCACTGGTCTATAATTTCCTGGGCTATCTCTTCTCCCTTTCTTGAATAACGGAACCACATCCGCAATCCTCCAATCCTCCGGAACCTCTCCCGTCTCCATTGATGACGCAAAGATCATTGCCAGAGGCTCAGCAATCTCTTCCCTCGCCTCCCACAGTAACCTGGGGTACATCCCGTCCGGTCCTGGCGATTTACCTAACTTGATGCTTTTCAAAAGCTCCAACACATCCTCTCCCCTAATGTCCACATGCTCAATCTTCTCAGTCCACTGCAAGTCTGTACTGCAAATAATCTTTTGACAAATAATAAAAAATAACTCCCAGTAAAGCATACCTACAGAGCTACATCACACAGATTTAACTCAGGAAATGAGGTTGAATTAACTCATGAGGCTGAATGACACTGCAGCTGGAATTTTTTTGATGCAGCAGAAGCCCCATGGTGGGAGTTGGGTGACCCTGCCCTGCCAGAATGGCAGGACCTGGTGGCAGCCAATTCTCGAGCGCTGTCAGACCAACCAGAATCCGACAGCTCAGTAGTGCCACAGCTGGTGGCCATTACCGGCATTGCAGGATGAAGGTGCACCAAAGGCCATGAACCCTTGCCAGGAAGCAGGCTTAAAGGGATGCGGGGTGAGGCAGCTATGACCCGGAGAGGGGGTGGTCTTGGTGGACAGGGAGTGCCCAAGAAGGTTAAGACCCCCCCCCCCCCACCACCTCCATTCACATGGACAGAGGGTTGGTTAACTAACAGGAAGCAAAAAGTATAAACAGGGAATTTTCAAGTTGGCGAGCTGTAACGAATGGAGTGCTGCAGGCCTGAACAATTTAGACAAAGAGCCCAAATGTCACATATCCACTTTGTTGATGATAGGAAACTCGGTGGGAGGACACAAAGAGACTGAAAAGAGGTACAGACAGTTGAAGTGAGTTGGCTGAAGGAGTGAAATGTGAGGATATTTATTCTGAGTAGTAAAATAGAAAATTAGATTTTTCTTGAAAGATGCAAAACTTAAAAATGTTGATATTGAGAAATACTTGGGTGTACTTGTACAAGGAACATAGAAAACCAGCTTGCAAGTACACCAAGCAACTAGGGAGGCAAGTTGCATGTTGGCCTTTATGACCAACGGATTGGAGCACAGGTCGAAATAGGTCCTACTGCAGTTCAGGGCGGCATAGTGGTTAGCACTGCTGTCTCAGCACCAGGGTCTCAGGTTCAATTCCCTGCTTGGGTCACTGTTTGTGCGGAGTCTGCACATTTTCCCCGTGTCTGCATGGGTTTCCTCCAGGTGCTCCAGTTTTCTCCCACAATCCAAAGATGTGCTGGCTAGGTGCATTGGCCATGCTAAATTCTCCCTCAGTGTAGCTGAAAAGGCGTCGGAGTGTGGTGACAAGGGGATTTTCACGGTAACTTTATTGCAGTGTTAATGTAAGCCTACTTGTGACACTAATAAATACATTTTTAAAAAGTTATGCAGGATTTTGGTAGGACCACACCTGGAATACTGTGTGGCATTTTGGTCTCTTATTTATAAGGAAAGATTGCATTGGGGTGGTGCAGTGAAGGCTCACTCAATTGGTTCATGGAATGAGAGGCTGAATAAATTGGGTCTAGTATATAAGAATGGAAGTTAGTCCCATTTAAACATTCCTGATTCTGAAATGGCTTGACAATGCAGGCATAGAGAGATTGATTCCCCTGGGTGAGGGACATCTCCGTTTCAGGGATTGAGCATTCAGGATGAAGGTGAGGACAAATTTCTTCAGTCAGAGGCTTATGAACCTTTGGAATTCTGTACTCCAGAAGTTTGTGAATGCTAAATCATTGAAGGTATCATTTAAGATTTAAGGATATAGTTTTAGTCTTTCAAGCAATCAAGGGGAGCAGGTGTGAGAGTTGAGTTGATCAGCCATGACCACATTGAATGGCCGTGCAGGCTCAAAGGGCTGAAAGGTTGACTCCTGCTCCAAGTTTGACTGTTTTTAAATGGTTGCATCGAAGAGCCACTCGCAGTTGGGCTGCTGTGCACAGCTCTGAGAGTTAAAATCCAGCTCACTTTTTCCAGGCTGATGAACTACCGTCGGATCACTTGCGTTCTATACTTTTACAAAGGGAGGTGTAATTAACTCTTTGTTGACCATTCTGCTGAATATCAGTGGCTGAAAAGATACTAGAATCTTTGGTAATGTGGCAAATTATCTAGCAAGGGAGATTGCAATGAAATTGTCAGCATGATTTTCTAAAAGGAGGGTCCCAGAAGCGGAAACGTTACTGAAGGAGGTCATTGAGCCCATATTGTCTGTGCTGACCACGAAAGAGCAAATTCAACCGAATCCCACTTTGCAGCTCTTGGCCTGTAGCTCCATAGGTTACAGAACTTCAAAACTTTTCAAAACTACAGAACTTTTTACTGATGAAGGTCTCTACCTCTATCATTCTTTCAAGAAATGAATTCCAAACCCCCCAACACCTTAACGCCTTCTGGGTGAAACAAATACTCCTCAACTCCCCTGTAATACTGCTACAAATTATTTTGAATCTATTATTAGCTTCTCTCCTGAGGCAAACATGTCCTTCCTACCCAATCTATCGAAGGCCCTCATAATTTTATGCACCTCAACTAAATCTCCCCTAACCTTACTATGTCATGAAAGTAACATCCCCAGTCTATCCAGTCTTTTCCAAATCTCATCAACAGCTAAAATTTTTCATTGCTGGCAAATTCGTTGTAAATCTCCTCTGCACTTTTTCTTTGTGTGATCACAGCTTTCCTGTAACATGGTGACAAGAACTGTACACAGTACTCAAGCTGCAACCCAGCTAGTGTTTTACACATTTCCAGCATAATGCTGCTGCTCTTATATTCTTACGCCTTGTCTAATACAGGATAGTATTCCGTTTGCCATATGAACCACTAGCCTTCTGTCCTCCTGCCTTCTTGGATCTGTGGACATGCCTTCCCTCTGTTCCTCTACACTTCTCACTAACCTTTTTTTATTGGAGACGATTCTCCAATCTTGCTGCGCCTTGCGCAGATCACGCTAATCCTGGAGAGTAGCGTGCGAGTTTAAAAATCGTTTTCATGCCTGGCTCCAAATGGTTTGCAATTCTCCTGGTCCCTTTCTAATGGCACGACCGGATCAAGCCCAAAAAGGGCATGAGGCAGATAAGCATATTTAAAGTAGCAATTAAGCACTCATAGCCCATTCAAATCCCAGCACGCAGAATTCTCCGGCCTTCTGGTACGGTGTGAGAACGGCCAGAATCACTCCTAGTCTCCACGGGTGGAGGCCTGGCCAGTAGTCATGACAGGGGGCTTGGAAGCCATTGAACCCCCCAGGTGGTTGGGGCATGACTGGGTGATGGTCAGGGACATGGCCAGGTGGTGCCCATCATGCAGTGCCCACCAGGCACCCCGGCAGTTGCCACCAGACAGCCCAACAGTACCAGTTGGGCACCGCCACTGTGCCAGGGGTAGTCCCAAGGGAGTGGGGCCTGAGTAGGGGCAATGACGGGGGGCTACATGGGAAGGGAGGGTGGAATCATTGCAGGGTTGGATCTGATGTCGGTGATGATGGGGGCTGTCAGGGTTCACGATAGGGCAGCATGCTGGGAGGGCCAGGCCATGCGGGGCACTTCAGGGGTCAGGCAGATGGACCCATCGGGAGGGCCCCAATACCAGTGATCGTGTCACGGAAGGGGTGGGGGTAATGTGCTGCCGATGGAATGGTTGGGGGATGGGGGTCCAGATGTCCTTCAGCAGAGAGAGGGGATCTTCCAGAGATAATAGTTCCCTTGAGAAACTGCGCCCGAGCATTCTGAAGCCAGGCTCACCGTGTTTAGGCTCCGTTCCCCCCAGTACCAGCACAGAACTCCCAACTCTCCAGAAAATGACTGCAGTGCAGTAAACACCTGAAAGACTGGCATGGATCACTCCATTATTCTCACCATTATGACACTGAGGAACTTTTTGGGAGAATTGCAGCCATTGTGTATTCCCTTACCTTGTTTGGCCTCCCAAAATGCATTATTTCAAACTACTCCAGATTGAATTCTATTTGCCACTTTTCTGCCTACCTGATCATTCCATTGACACCTTCCTGCAGTCTTCCAGCAGAAGAAGCAAATCGGTTTGTCTGTTTAAGAGCGATGATGACAGAAGATAGTGGATGCAATGCCAAAACCAGAAGAAGGCTCCAGATAGACAAAAGTAATTCTGTAAGGACGAAGGATGTGTTAATGATAAGATAACTCAACCTTCTAACAAAGGAAAAGCTCAGAATCACAAAATTGTTTCCGTACTGAAGGAGGCCATTCAGCCCCTGTCCCTGTCTGCACCAGCTCTCCGAACGAGGAATTCATCTCGAAGATGCTGCATTCTATCCACTTTCCTCAGGAATCTGGACAAGAGGTAAAGGTCTGTGGAAGAAAAGAGAGGCCTTTGAAATGTGGATGCCAAGATTTATGCTAAACATTTGATATGCAAACCACAAAGCAAATGAAGAGGTGCTGGAAATAGCAAAAGCAAGAAAGGATTCTAAAAAGTCACATCCAGAAAGGAAAATGTCAGTATTTCAGCCATTTGATCAGAGCTGAAAAGCGACAGTGATCTCTTCCAGGTGTCACTGGGTGTAGTTGGATGATAGATGTCTCAGAGCGGTAGTAGACAAGCTCCAGGACACGCCCCTGTCTATATCAATGGGGACGAAGTATAAATGGTAGAGGACTTCAAGCTTTTAGGTGTCCAGATCACCAACAACCTGTCCTGGTCCCCCCATGCCGGCATTATAGTTAAGAAAGCCCACCAATGCCTCTACTTTCTCAGAAAACTAAGGAAATTTGCTATGTCTACTACGACTCTCACCAACTTTTCCAGATGCACCATAGAAAGCATTCTTTCTGGTTATATCATAGTTTGGTATGGCTCCTGCTCTATCCAAGACCACAAGAAACTACAAAGGGTCATGAACAAAGCCCAGTCCATCAAACCAGCCTCCCACCCAATAACACTGTCTACAATTCCCGCTGCCTTGGAAAAGCAGCCAACATAATCAAGGACCCCACGCACCCCGGACATACTCACTTCCACCAGGAAAATGATACAAAAGTCTGAGGACAAGACTAACTCACTCAAGAACAGCTTCTCCCCTGCTCCCATCAAACTTTTGAATGGACCTGCCTCGCATTAAGTTGATGTTTCTCTACACCCTAGCTATGACTGTAACATACATGCTGCACTCTCTCCTTTGCTTCTCTATGAATGGTATGCTTTGTCTGTACAGTGCGCAAGAAACAATATTTTTCACTGTATACCAATACATTTGACAATCATAAAACAAATCAAATCAAACAGTGGATGTGTGAGGATGGCGCCAGACAGACAGAGGAACATGACCGACCGTGACAGCAGATCTCCTGGTCGAAGTGGCTGTGAGCAGCAGCAGTCACTCTTTCTCTCGGATAATGTTTTAGCTCCTGCTTGCTCTTTAATGGTGCCTTCCATCTTTTGATCTAGAGTGCTGATGTGTAGTCTGAAATGGAAGGGGACCTGGTATGAACGCTACAAAATCCACTGTGGTGTAGAGTGTGCCTCAAAGTCTGGTGTTGATCGCTATGTTATTCTTGCCATGATGACACTTAGTTTTCTGGGGGTAAAATTCCATTATGTTCTTACGTTCTTTAACCCATCCATTCAGAGTGTTACAGCAGCATGCTGACTTCAGTTTTGAATGCTGCTGTTGCCTGCTCTTTTGAATGATTTCCACATGCAGTTAGCACTCCCTTGGGCCCATTGGCTGCAGATGATCAAGATCAAGAATGGTAAATGCTGCTTAAAGGCAGTCTGTGCTTCTTAAAAAGGGGCGGCACGGTGGCACAGTGGTTAGCACTGCTGCCTCACAATACCAGGGACCCGGGTTCAATTCCGGCCTTGGGTCACTGACTGCGTGGAGTTTGCATGTTCTCTCCGTGTGTGTGTGTGGGTTTCCTCCGGGAACTTCAGTTTCCTCCCACAGTCCAAAGGTGTGCTGGTTAGGTGAATTGGTCATACTAAGTTAATATAGAATATAGAAACCCTACAGTACAGAAAGAGGCCATTCGGCCCATCGAGTCTGCACCGACCACAATCCCACCCAGGCCCTACCCACATATCCTTACATTTTACCCACTAATCCCTCTAACCTACGCATTTCAGGACACTAAGGGGCAATTTTTAGCACGGCCAATCAACCTAACCCGCACATTTTTGGACTGTGGGAAGAAACTGGAGCACCCGGAGGAAACCCGCGCAGACACGAGGAGAATGTGCAAACTCCACACAGACAGTGACCCAAGCTGGGAATCGAACCCAGGTCCCTGGAGCTGTGAAGCAGCAGTGCTAACTACTGTGCTACTGTGCCGCCCCTTTGTGTCAGGGGGATTAGCAGGGTAAATATGTAAGGTTACGGGAAGAGGGCCTGGGTGGAATTGAGATGAGTGCAGACTCAGTGGGCTGAATGATCTCCTTCTGCACTGTAAGGATTCTCTGATTCTTCTATGATTCTATGATACTTATTGTCACAGAGAAATCTGTTCACCAGAACACTTTGCAGCCGCTGAGCTAATTTTGGATCTAACTTGCCACTTTCCCTTGGACCTTAACTTTTCCTCCCAGTCTGCCATGTGGGACTATGTTAAATGCCTTGCTAAAATTCTTTTAGAGTAAATCAAATAACTTACCCTTATCGATCCTCCTTGTTACCTCCTCAAAAAATTCAATCAAGTTAGTCAAGCATGACCTTTGCTTAGCAAATCCATGCTGTCTGTCCTTGATTCATTTATTTTATCCTGTCTCCCAGAACACTTTCCAATAATTTGCCCACCACTGAGGTTTGGCTGACTGGTTTGTAATTATTTGGTCTATTCCTTTCTCTTGTTGAACAAAGGCACAATGTTAGCAGTCTATATTTAACCAATGTTGTTGAGTTTATCAAAGATGTAACAGAAGAAAGTGTACACACTGTACAATTGCAGTGGATGGGCTTCCTAAAGCCTTCCAATAAAGTGCTGTATGAGTGAGTCGATGACCAAGGTTAGGGTGCATTGATCCAGAAGATAGGTACAGGTTGAATTAGAAAAAGGTTACAAATGAGAAAACAAGTGCAAGCGCTGGAAACCTCCAACTTCGCCAGGAGCTGGGATTCTCTGCTGCAGTGAATAAGTTTTAGCTGAGCACCACGTTCTGCGTCTCCGCTGGCAGTAGGGGGCAGGACGAACAAGGTCAGAGAACTCTGTCCGAGGAGTTAAGGGAAATCCCATTTTTTTATTCATTCGTGGGCCATAGTGTCGCTGGCTGGTCAGCACTTATTGCCCATCCCGAGTTGCTCCTGAGGAGGTGTTGGTGAGCTGCCTTCTAGAATCGCTGCAGTCCACGTGCTGTGGGTTGACCCACAATTCCGTTAGGGAGATAATTCCAGGATTTTGACCCAGCGACTGTGAAGGAACGCCGATATATTTCCAAGTCAGGATGGTGAATGGCTTGGAGGGAAACTTGCAGATGGTGGTGTTCCCAGATATCTGCTGTCCTTGTCCTTCTAGGTGGAAGTGGTCATGGGTTTGGAAGATGTGGTCTAAGGATCTTTGGTGAATTGCTGGAGTGCATTTGTAGAAAGTACACCCTGCTGCTACTGAGCACCGGTGGTGGAGGGAGTGGATGATTGTGGATGTGGGGCCAATCAAGCAGGCTGCTTTCTCCTGAATGGTTTCAATCTTATTGAGTCTTGTTCGACCTGCACCCATCGAGGCAAGTGGGGAGTATTACATCACACTCCTATCTTGTGCCTTGTAGATGGTGGACAGGCTTTGAGGAATCAGGATATGAGTTACTCGCTGCAGCATTTCTAACCTCTGCCGAGTCCAGTTGAGTTACTGGTCAATGGTAACCCCAAGGATGTTGACAATGGGGGATTCAGTGATGGTAACACCATTGAATGTCAAGGGGCGGTGGTTAGAGTGTCTCTTATTGGTGATGGTCATTGCCTGGCATTTGTGTGGCATGAATGTTACTTGCCACTTGTCTGCCCAAGCTTGGATATTGTCCACGGACTGCTTCAGTATCGGAGGACTCACGAATGTTGCTGAACATTGTGCAACCATCGGTGAACATCCCCACTTCTGACCTTATGATGGAGGGAAGGCCATTGATGAAGCAGCTGAAGATGGTTGGGCCTAGGATACTACCCTGAAGGACTCCTGCAGAGATGTCCTGGAGTTGAGATGACTGACCCTCCACAGCCACAGCCATCTTCTTGTGTGCCAACTATGACTCCAACCAGCGGAGAGTTTGCTCCCTGATACTCATTGATTCCAGTTTTGATGTCACATTTGGTGGAATGCAACCTTGATGTCAAAGGCGACCACTCTCACCTCATCTTTGGAATTCAAATCTTTTGTTCATATTTGAACCAAGGCTGTAATTAGGTCAGGAGCTGAGTGACCCTGGCGAAACCCAAACTGGGCATCACTGAGTAGGCTATTGCTGAGCAGGTGCTGCTTAATAGCACTGTTGATGACCTCTGCCATCATTTTACTGATGATCGAGACTGAACTGATTGGACCGTGATTGACCGCATTGGATTTGTCCGACTTTTTGTGTACAGGACATACCTGGGCAAGTTTCCATTGTTGGATAGATGCCAGTGTTCTAACTGTACTGGAAAAGCTTGGCTAGAAGAGCGACAAGTTCTGGAGTACAAGTCTTCAGTACTATTGCCAGAATTTTATCAGGGCCCATTACCTTTGCAGAATCCAGTGCCTCTAACCATTTCTTGAGATCATGTGGAGTGAATCAACAACGTGGAATCTGTAGGGGCGGAGTTGAGAAACACTAAAGGGCAAAAAATGTTAGCGAGGATATCAACTGTAATGATGATATTGGGAATGGCTTTAAATCGGAAATTAGGGAAGAATGTCACAAAGGAACTGTATGGGGGCGGCACGGTAGCACAATGGGGGCGGCACGGTAGCACAATGGTTAGCACTGCTGCTTCACAGCTCCAGGGTCCCGGGTTCGATTCCCGGCTCGGGTCACTGTCTGTGTGGAGTTTGCACATTCTCCTCGTGTCTGTGTGGGTTTCCTCCGGGTGCTCCGGTTTCCTCCCACAGTCCAAAGATGTGCGGGTTAGGTTGATTGGCCAGGTTAAAAATTGCCCCTTAGAGTCCTGAGATGCATAGGTTAGAGGGATTAGTGGGTAAATATTTGGGGATCGGGCCTGGGTGGGATTGTGGTCGGTGCAGACTTGATGGGCCGAATGGCCTCCTTCTGCACTGTAGGGTTTCTATGATTTCTATGATACCAGTGATAAGCAAGGACTGTAGAAAAAGAGATAATCAGCCAGGGATATCGAAGAAAATAAAGGAGGGCATCAAATGGAAAGAAAATGCATACAAAGTGGCAAAGATTAGTGGGAACCTCGAGGATTCGAAAATTTTAAAGGTCAACAGAAAGCCACGAAAAAGCTACAAAGAAAAGTAAGTTGGATTATGAGAGTAAACTAGCTCAGAATATAAAAACAGATAGCAAGAGTTTCTACAAATATATAAAACAAAAACGAGTGGCTGAAGTAAACATTGGTCCTTTAGAGGATGAGAAGGGGAATGTAATAACTGGAAATGAGAAAATGGCTGAGGCATTGAACAGGTATTTTGTGTCGGTCTTCACAGTGGAAGACACAAATAACATGCCAAAAATTGATGACAGGAAGGTTATGGCAGATGAGGACCTAAAAACTATCATTATCACGAAAGAGGTAGTGTTGGGCAAGTTAATGGGGCTAAAGGTAGACAAGTCTCCTGGTCCTGATGGAATGCATCCTCGGGTACTAAAAGAGATGGCGGGAGAAATAGCAAATGCACCAGTGGTAATTTACCAAAATTCACTGGACTCTGGGGTGGTTCCTGCAGATTGGAAAACCGCAAATGTGACAGCACTGTTTAAAAAACGAGATAGACAAGAGGCAGGTAACTATTGGCCGGTTAGCTTAACTTCTGTAGTTGGGAAAATGCTTGAATCTATCATCAAGGAAGAAATAGCGAGACATCTGGATATAAATTGTCCCATTGGTAAGACGCAGCATGGGTTCATGAAGGGAAGGTCATGTTTGACTAATTTGGTGGAATTCTTTGAGAACATTACATGTGCAGTGGACAATGGGGAACCTGTGGATGTGGTGTATCTGGATTTCCAGAAGGCATTTGACAAGGTGCCGCACCAAAGACTGCTACATAAGACAAAGGTGCACAGTGTTACGGGTAATGTATAGGATGGATAGAGGATTGGTTAACTAACAGAAAGCAAAGAGTGGGGGTAAATGGGTGTTTTTCTGGTTGGCGATCAGTGACTAGTGGTGTGTCTCAGGGATCAGTGTTGGGACCGCAATTGTTTACGATTTACATAGATGATTTGGAGTTGGGGACCAAGTGTAGTGTGTCAAAATCCGCAGATGACACTAAGATGAATGGCAGAGCAAAGTGTGCAGAGGATGCTGAAAGTGTGCAAAGGGATATAGATAGTCTAAGTGAATGGGCGAGGGTCTGGCAGATGGAGTACAATGTTGGTAAATGTGAGGTCATCCATTTTGGTAGGAATAACAACAAAATGGACTATTATTGAAATGGTAAAAAATTGCAGCATGCTGCTGTGCAGAGGGACCTAGGTGTCCTTGTGCAAGAATCACAAGGAGTTGGTTTGAAGATGCAGCAGGTAATTAAGAAGGCAAATGGAATTTTGTCCTTCATTGCGAGAGGGATGGAGTTTAAAAACAGCGAGGCTGTATTGCAGCTGGATAAGGTGCTGGTGAGGCCACAGCTGGAGTACTGTGTACAGTTTTGGTCTCCTTACTTGAGAAAGGATATACTGGCACTGGAGGTGGTGCAGAGGAGATTCACTCGGTTGATTCCGGAGTTGAGAGGGTTGGCTTATGAGGAGAGACTGAGTAGACTGGGGCTATACTCATTGGAATTCAGAAGAATGAGGTGAGATCTTATAGAAACATATCAGATTATGAAGGGAATAGAGAAGATAGAAGCAGGGAAGTTGTTTCCACTGGCAGGTGAAAGTAGAACTAGGGGGCATGACCTCAAAATAAGGGGAAGCAGATTTAGGACTGAGTTGAGGAGGAACTTCTTCACACAAAGGGTTGTGAATCTGTGGAATTCCCTGCCCAGTGAAGCAGTTGAGGCTACCTCATTGAATGTTTTTAAGGCAAGGATAGATAATTTTTTGAACAGTAAAGGAATTAAGGGTTATGGTGGAGCTGTGTCCACAAAAAGATCAGCCATCATCTTGTTGAATGGTGGAGCACGCTCGAGGGGCCAAATGGCCTACTCCTACTCCTAGTTCTTATGTTCTTATGTCTGTGATTATTGATGACTTCAATCTGCATATAGATTGGGCAAATTAAATGTATCATAATATCATAGAGGAGGAATCCCTGAAGAGTGTACGGGATGGTTTTTGGGACCAATACATTGAGGAACCAACTAGAGAGCAGGCCATTCTAGACTGAGTATTGTGTAATGAGAATTGAATAATTGGCAATCTATTGGCAATGATTGTGCAAGACCCTTGGGGATGAGTGACCATGATGTGGAGATGCTGGCGTTGGACTGGGGTAAACACAGTAAGAAGTCTCACAACACCAGGTTAAAGTCGAACAGGTTTATTTGGTAGCACAAGCCACGAGCTTTCGGAGCACTGCCCCTTCATCAAATAAGATGAGTGACCATAACATGATAGAATTTTTCATCAAGGTGGAGAGTTACCTAGTTGATTTTGAGACTAGAATCCTGAATCTGAATAAAGATTGGGAAAAGTTACTCAGGGGGATCACAGTGGTGAGGCAATGGCAAACATTTAAAGAGTGCATGGGTGAACTGCAAAAATTGCTCATTCCTGATTATGCAAAAATGAAATGGGAAAGGTGGCCAAACCATGGTTTATACGGGAAATTACAGACAGTATTAGAAGAAGCATACAGATTGGCTGAAAAAAACAACAGACCTGAGGATTGGGAGCAGTTTAGAATTGAACAAGGCTACAGAACCTAATGGCTGCCTGCATTCCTGTGTTCCTCCATTCATCCCTAAAATCCATCTCCATCCAATAATTAGATCAACCCAAAATACTTTGGCACAAAATGGCCCAAAGTACGAGACGGAAAAGAGATGAATGGAAAATGCTTCAGGAAGACAGAAATAAAGATGTGAGAAGGCGCAGCCCCCCTTTGCATGGCAGCATTGGGGCCGCCGGAGTCGCATATTCAGGTTTGGAAAAGTCTGAGCTGAGCACCATTCTGATTGTATTAAGAAAATCCAGGAAACAAGTGAATGACGCCCTTGGGAAAATGAAGAATTTGATCCCAGAACTGGAACAAACTGTCAGTAGTTGGGAAAGGTTGGTTGCGGAGTCTGGGAACAGAATTAGTAAGGTTCAGGATGGCAACATGCGCAACAACAGGCTACTCTCTTATTCGCTCGGAAAGACGGGCAGTTCAAGGATAGATGTGAGCGCCTCGAAAGTTTCACGAGCGGTATTACCTGCAAATTTATGAGGTTCCAGAAAACTCAAAGCAGGGATGTTATCCAGTGGGCCAAAAGCAGGGACCATTATCCAATAGGTCAAAACCAGGGATCATTATCCAATAGGTCAAAAGCAGGGATCGTTATCCAATGGGTCAAAAGCAGGGATCGTTATCCAATGGGTCGAAAGCAGGGATCGTTATCCAATGGGTCGAAAGCAGGGATCGTTATCCAATGGGTTGAAAGCAGGGATCGTTATCCAGTGGGTCAAAAACTTTCTCGAGGACCTACTTAAACCCTTGGTTGATTTTCTACTACAACTACAACATAAGATTCTGTTGTGCCTGCCGCACAGTCTGTTTTAACCCTTATACGGTGGACAAATAACTGCGAGTAGACGTCTGGTTAGTTCAATCAATATTTATTTAAGACACACAACCAATAATCACCCACCCAACCAATAATAACTTAATCTTACAGAAAAATACTAGAGTTCAAGTCCAATACAAGACCTTGACTTAACTTTCCGTGACTGGCAAGTACCCAAGCAGATATTGGCCTTTATCTGTGCGCTGGTCTCGGTCGTCCTCTGCGTAGTCTAGTCCTTTGGTCTGGTCTGGCACTCTGGCTCTGGTCTTCCTTCCTTCTCGGGTGTGGTGGCTCTCCTCGTGCTGGTCGTCGCTGGCGATGGTCACCGGTGTTGTAGCTTGTTTGTGGGGTCAGAGAGAGAGAGCGATTCTTGGTTGCGCAGCACCCTTTATACCCCGTTGGGTTTTGCGCTCCTTTTGGCCATTGCCAATCAATCGATCAGGACTTGATCACCCTGATCGATCAAGTCCAATCGGGTGCTGCCGCACCAATGTCTGGGTGTGTCCCCAACGGCCATGTCTGCAGGTGCTGGGGACACGTAGGGTTCACACCTCCCTCCCAAATAAGGGGTTACGGTGCCCTTATGTCTGGTAAACAACCCAGTTTGACCAGAAAATCTCTTTTGTCCTGGAGATGACCCATATCCTGTGTATTCACCCATCTGGGTTGCAGCCTGTTTGTCTCTGTCTTTTCGGCAGCAGCCTGTCGTTTTAGTTCTTGCCCAATTGTCCCAGAGTGCCTTACAAATCTCCATTTTAGATGGCCCGTTTGGCCACAGTCCCCCCTGAATGCGAAGCGTGATGGATCACAAACTCAGGACCAGTATGTGTCAGGAATTCCCCAGTCACTCAACAGTCAAGTAAGGCCCAGGCATTGGCATGCACAGTAATAATACATTCCTACAACATATTCAAGAAGCTGCAGACAACAGCCCTCTACAAATACAAACAACCACATATTCTAAACACCATTATTACAATAAGCTAATTACCCACAAATACAGACAATCAGATATTCCAAACACCATTATTACAATAAGCTAATTATAAACCAACATTCAAACAAACATTACAATAAAGTATTCGCAGATCTGAGGCACATTTTGGGAGTAAAATTTCCAACGGCTCATTCGTACAAATCGCAAAATGGCAGGCTTCCTGTAAACATTGCTCTCCTGAATTAGAGGGGACCATGGTTCAAGGGCGGACCCTACGTTCTGCCTCTGCGTGATCCTCTTTTTCCATCGGCTGAATGGGACTGTGAGGATGATTAGGTATACCAGGGTGAACAAAATCAGTACTACCGCCAGGTGTGACATTGTGCGAACAAATGGATGGATTTGGATGTTTGAGCCCCAGTTCCAAAGGTTATCCCACCAAGAGGTGACTTTAATTTCTTTAATCCTCCTTTTCACCTCTTGGGTCTGCTGTACTACGTTGGTGAAGGTTCTGTGGGCTGTAGCCAATTTTGCCTGAATCAGGTTCAATTCCTCTGGCAGGAGTTTTAGGCTTGTGTCATATTTCTCATGGTACTCCCCTAGAGTCTGTCGGAGCTCGTCAGTGGCGTTCAAATCTACCCTCTCCCTCTTATGAATGTCTATTAGTTGAATGAGGCCCACCCTGGCTGGTATGTCTGGTTTGATAGTAGTGTTAGTAATGTTACAATGTGTCGTGCCATACTGATACTGTTTCAGGGAGGTGGTGAGACAGTATCTCCCTGCTCCCTTCTAAGCCACCCGAGTTATGTCTGTGTCCAGGCTACGAGCTTCTACTGAGCAATTTAGGCTAGTGTTTGTTCTGAAGCCACACAGTGCATGCTCATTTAAGTAAACTGGGTACGGACATGCGATTATTTCGTCAGTTTGCTGACATCTGTCCAGAGTAGTGCCTATGAGCCTCCCTTCTTTCTCCACTGCGTATGGTAAAGTGCCGTCGTGCCCTATCCAGATATCCTCATGGATAATCCCTATATTCTCCACTTCAAGACCCTCAGTCCGACCCGGTCGTCAGTGATTATGGGGAACCCTAAGATCATTCCCAGGGCTTTCCCTGGAGTTCCTTTGCAGTCGTCATTGAACCAGACTTTGGTCAACTGTCGCATCTGGCAGCCAGATAACTCGGGGTGTTTCTTACCCGTAAATAAGTGTCCCATCTGTTCGTCACTAATCCAAGATGGAACCTGTCCACTGCGTACCTGCTCTAGGTTTTCCCTTTGCTGTTCTATCATCCACTGTCCATATGCACTACATAAAGTCCGGTTCTGTTGTCGGTCATCATCCTCTAATTTTTCCCTGATAATTTGATTGATTGTCTTGGCGTGTCCTTCTAACACAGCTACCATGTGGCTGCTGGCTGTGTTCCCAGTCAGTTCCCTTCAGCATCTTACTGATTGTCCTCATTGATGGAACTTAGTGTCTGTTTAACCTGTTGGGTCAGAACTGAATGTATTGTCCAGGTCAGCTAAATCAAGGGTGTTGATGGTTGCTACCCCTGCCCCGTAGGCTGTGGCCATGTCATTGACTAACTCCCTCCTGGATCTTTCCTGTCTTTCATCCATTCCTACCTTCCATCCTAACAGTCTGCGAGTTAAGTGGAGGTATAATCTCTTAAATTGGGGAGAGCACCACTCTGGCAGTTGGGTCCCAGCAATATCCACCATCACAGGTACCAATTCGTGGTGAATGTTGTCATACAGGGTTTTCCCTGTGTGTTTCAGTATCAATCCATTCTGTGGTCCGGGGGTGGCTTCAGGACAAATCGAGTGGGATGGGTCTGGGGTTGGCTTCGGCTCAGTTCTTATTACATACAATGCAAAGTTCCCCTCTATGAGCTTCCCGGGGCACCGCTGCCTGAGCTCCAATCCTTTTTCTGGGCTGTTGGCCAGACACCCAATTTCAGGGCACCCATTATTTGAAAATCCCCACCAATCCCTTTCTATGGTGACACTCAGGTAACATTCAGTTGAACTGCCATTTGGTTTTTTGTATACCAGCCGCTGGTTGTTACACCCAAACATTATACTCTTCTCGGGGTGCACCCATATCACACCCTCCTCACATTCCCCCGCGGTCAGGTGGGGCAAACCATAATAACCTGGATACCACAAGTTCATCTTGCTTGGAATGTCCTGTGTGCTTATTCCGATGATGAGTCCGATGAGGTAGATCGTAGGTTGCATCTCTATTGTCGTCCGTCACTGTCCTGAGAAAATCAATGTAATTTCTGCTGTTACCGCATCTAATATTTGATGTATATACATATATTTAAAGTGTCCATGCTCCCCCCCCCCACTTTTTTTTTGAACATTTATTTGAGAGTGGTGTGGTCAGGAGGACCCGGGTATCTCAAGCGTCGCTTGCATGTCGTCATTTTTTAATTCTAATTGTGGAGCACGATGGAGCAATTTTGTTCAGATCGATGAGTAGACGAGTCGTGGGGTTGTCAGAAAAGAGCTTATTTTAACTGGCCAGCAAAATCAAGGCGGCTGGTTTTAGTCCAGCAGCAGTCACCATTAACTATAGGGATTCGAACAGCACTGGAGTCGGTCTGTAAGGACCTGAAGAAGTGTCTGTTCTATAAGTGTGTTGGAGTTTGAAAACGGGCCGCATGTAAAATTTAGCACAAGTGCCTCTAAGAGTTGAAAATGTGTCCCTTTAACATGAGGGGTAAAGAGATGGCCCTTCTATCATTAGAACACTGGAAATAAAATTCTCAGTGTCACTTGGAACGCAGAGCAGCTGCATATTGTACCAGGCTTTTGCGCTGTAAGAGTTTTGTTTATTTCATTTCCTGTTGAGAATGTAGCTCAGTCGCCTTGAAGATTTTAAAATTTCGCACAGCTGCCTCAATGACGTTAAAATTTAGCATAGCTGCCTCGAAGATGTGAAAATTTAGTGTGTCTGCCTCAAAGATTTTAAAATGTAGCATAGCTGCCCAAAGATATGTATAATTTGCTCAATATGACCTTAACTGGAGAAAGTTGGCAAAAGAGTTGGCATCGGGTTATAAGAGTAGCCCGGTTAATCGTACTAGCAGTATGAAACCGCTTGTAGACTGGTGCTTCCATCAGAGATTCTTGTACCTTGCATTGGTCTGTACTTGCAGGCTGAATGTCATCATCTGGAGCACCTTATATTCCTTCATTCAGCATTTTTGTTCACCAATTGCCCAACAGAGACTCATCTTCTGAATCATTTGTCTCATGGGGCTCCATCATTATCTCCTCACCTAGTTTCCATATCCGTGTCTGTTCGTTGGACTGCACTGTGGGGTCTGTGTTTGAATCAAGGTTCAGGGGTCCTTTATCCTCGTGTCCCAGTCTAATTAATCTATGTGGGGGATGCAGCATCGGGTGTCTCCATTAAAATAACCCGGTGTTGTTTAGTCAGGGCCTCACTGTTGGGTCTGGGGCTGTTAAGGCTTATGTTTTTGGGAGAATCCATAATGCTGCAAGGGTCGATATCTGGCGAGTCGCGCCAGTCCTTTAGGGTGCGCAAGTCTCCTGTTATGTCTGGGTCGATCAGTACCCCTAGGGGCACTTCAGGTGTGGACGAGGCACTGGGCTGTAGTGTGGTAGGGGTAAGGGTCTGGTCTGAACCTGAAAATGGATGAGAAGGTGTCCGAGGAAATACATTTCCTGGGTGAGGCCATTCCGGTCGCCGAGTGTCATCCTCCCCTATCTCTAATGAGAGATGGTGGAAGTGATTATTCTGAGACCCGTAAGCTTTCAGTTGGTTGACGTGGAACCAACCAGTTTCCCCGTTGGCGATT
This sequence comes from Mustelus asterias, assembly GCF_964213995.1. Lineage (NCBI taxonomy): Eukaryota > Metazoa > Chordata > Chondrichthyes > Carcharhiniformes > Triakidae > Mustelus > Mustelus asterias. The sequence goes on along the minus strand of NC_135805.1, from coordinate 128,663,130 downwards.
AGGACTTTATACACTGACGGGCTTATTTTGTCGGTGATGGTGTGCGGACCTGCATATCTCGGGGACAAGAAAGAACTGGGGTTGTAGAGGGAAATCATCACCTGCTGGCCGACTGTATATTCTACCGGGTGTACCCTTTCATCGAAATATGCCTCGCTCTGTTTCTTTTTAACTCCTAATCAGACAGCCGCGGATAACTGGGCTGCTTTAATGTTTTCAGTTATCTGCTGGATGGCTTTCTCGTGGGTGAGCGCTGTGATCGCAGGCTCAGTTAAGTCAAATCCCAATAAATATTCAGCTCCCCTCATAGGACGGCCAGTCATTAATGTGTGGGGGGTGAATCCAGTAGAACTGGAAACGGTGTTACGTACCATCATGAGGGCAAAGGGAAGTACTGTATCCCATGTCGTGTTCTTTTGCTGCACTGTCTTTCTAATGATCCCTTTTAGCGTTCGGTTCATGCGCTCTACGATTCCACTGGATTGTGGATGGTCGGCGATATGGAATTTCTGCTTGATGCCAAACACAGCCATAATGTTCTGCATCACCCGCCCGGTGAAATGTGTCCCTTGGTCGGACTCTATGCTGCGGGGAAGACCCCATCGTGTAAACACCTGCTGGGCTAATATCTTTGCGGTGGCCTTAGCTGTGTTGGATCGAGTGGGGAATGCCTCGACCCATTTGGTGAAAGTGTCTATCATTACCAGGACATATTTAAATCCATTCCTACATGGCGGCAGTGGGCGGATATAATCAATTTGGAGATTTGTCCAGGGGCCTTCTACTGGGCGTGTGTGTCTTAGCTCCGCTTTCCTGGCATACATTTCATGTAGGAGGGAGGGTTTCAGTTGCATGGATAATTGGAACACATTCTGGGGAAGGTGGGACCTGTACAAACAGGACGGGTTGCACCTGAACCAGAGGGGCACCAATATCCTGGGAGGGAAATTTGCGACGGCTCTTCGGCGGGGTTTCAACTAATTTGTCAGGGGGATGGGAAAACGAGCTGTAGTCCAGAAGCCAGTGTTGAGTGTAGTGAGGTACTGATGAAGGCATCAAGGTTGCAGGAGTGTACTGGCAGACAGGAAGGTGAGTTGAAGTGTGTCTACTTCAATGCAAGGAGCATCCGGAATAAGGTAGGTGAACTTGAAGCGTGGATTGGTACTTGGGACTACGATGTTGTGGCCATCACGGAGACATGGTTAGAACAGGGACAGGAATGGTTGTTGGAAGTTCCGGGGTATAGATGTTTCAGTAAGAGGAGAGAAGGTGGTAAAAGAGGTGGAGGAGTAGCATTGTTAATCAAGGATAGTTTAACGGCTGCAGAAAGGCAGTTCGAGGGAGATCTGTCTACTGAGGTAATACGGGCTGAAGTTAGAAATAGGAAAGGAGCGGTCACGTTGTTAGGAGTTTTCTATAGGCCTCCAAATAGTAATAGAGATGTGGAGGAAGAAATTGCAAAGCAGATTATGGATAGGTGTGGAAGTCACAGGGTCGTTGTCATGGGTGACTTTAACTTTCCAAATATTGATTGGAACCTTTATAGGTCGAATACTTCGGATGGGGCAGTTTTTGTACAGTGTGTGCAGGAGGGTTTCCTGACACAATATGTGGATAGGCCGACAAGAGATGGGGCCACGTTGGATTTGGTACTGGGTAATGAACCGGGCCAAGTGTTAGATTTGGTTGTGGGAGAGCACTTTGGAGATAGTGACCATAATTTGGTGTCTTTCATTATTACAATGGAGAGGGAAAGGGCCATATGGCAGGGCAAGGTTTATAGTTGGGGGAGGGGTAATTATGATGCGATTAGGCAAGAATTAGGGAGCATAAGATGGGAACAGAAACTGTCAGGGAAAGGCACAAATGAAAAGTGGAGCATGTTCAAGGAACAAATACTGCGTGTCCTTGATAGGTATGTCCCTGTTAGGCAGGGAGGAAATGGCCGAGTGAGGGAACCATGGTTCACAAAAGAGGTTGAATGTCTTGTCAAGAAGAAAAAGGAAGCGTATGTAAGGATGAGAAAACAAGGTTCAGTTGGGTCGATTGAGGGTTACAAGTTAGCAAGGAATGTGCTGAAAAAAGGGCTTAGGAGAGCTAGGAGGGGGCATGAGAAGTCCTTGGCGGGTCAGATCAAGGAAAACCCCAAGGCTTTTTACTCTTGTGTGAGAAATAAAAGAATGACCAGAGTGAGGTTAGGGCCGGTCAAGGACAGTGGTGGGAACTTGTGTATGGAGTCAGAAGAGATAGGAGAGGCGATGAATGAATACTTTTCTTCAGTGTTCACCAAGGAGAGGGGCCATGTTTTTGAGGATGAGAGTGGGATACAGGCTGATAGGCTGGAGGAGGTAGATGTTCTGAGGGAAGGTGTATTCGCAATTTTGAAAAACCTGAGGGTCGATAAATCCCCTGGGGCCAGATGAGATCATAGAAATCATAGAAATCATAGAAACCCGACAGTGCAGAAGGAGGCCATTCGGCCTATCGAGTCTGCACCAACCACAATCCCACCCAGGCCCTACCCCCACATATTTACCCGCTAATCCCTCTAACTTACGCACCTCAGGACTCTAAGGGGCAATTTTTAACCTGGCCAATCAACCTAACCTGCACATCTTTGGGCTGTGGGAGGAAACCAGAGCACCCGGAGGAAACCCACGCAGACACGAGGAGTATGTGCAAACTCCACACAGACAGTGTGTGGACTTAGACTTAGCCAAGTTCCGCACACACGAGGATGGCCTCAACCGGGATATTGGGTTCATGTCACACTATTTGTAACCCCCACAGTTGCCTGGACCTGCAGAGTTTCACTGGCTGTCTTGTCTGGAGACAATACACATCTTTTTAGCCTGTCTTGATGCTCTCTCCACTCACGTTGTTTTGTTTCTTAAAGACTTGATTAGTTGTAAGTATTCACATTCCAACCATTATTCATGTAAATTGAGTTTGTGTCTTTATATGCCCTGTTTGTGAACAGAATTCCCACTCACCTGAAGAAGGGGCTTGGAGTTCCGAAAGCTTGTGTGGCTTTTGCTACCAAATAAACCTGTTGGACTTTAACCTGGTGTTGTTAAACTTCTTACTGTGTTTACCCCAGTCCAACACCGGCATCTCCACATCACGGGGATAGTGCCAGAGGACTGGAGAGTGACAAATGTTGTTCCTCTGATCAAGAAAGGAAATAGAAATGACCCTGGTAATTATCGGCCAGTTAGTCTTACTTCGATGGTCGGTAAGTTAATGGAAAAGGTCCTGAGGTGTAGGATTTATGACCATTTAGAAAGATGCAGCTTAATCCGGGATAGTGAACACGGATTTGTGAAGAGTAAGTTTTGCCTCACAAATTTGATTGAATTATTTGAGGAGGTAACTAAGTGTGTTCATGAAGGTCGAGCAGTTGATGTCATATACATGGATTTTAGTAAGGTGTTTGATAAGGTCCCCCGTGGTTGGCTCATGAAGAAAGTAAGGAGGTGTGGGATAGAGGGAAAGTTGGCCGATTGGATAAGTAACTGGCTATCTCATAGAAGACAGAGGGTGGTGGTGGATGGAAAATTTTCAGACTGGAGACCAGTTACCAGCGGTGTACCACAGGGGTCAGTGCTAAGTCCTCTACTATTTGTGATTTTTATCAATGACTTGGAGGAGGGGGCTGAAGGGTGGATCAGTAAATTTGCAGATGACACCAAGATTGGTGGAGTAGTGGATGAGGTGGAAGGCTGTTGTAGGCTGCAAAGAGATATTGATAGGATGCAGAGCTGGGCCGAAAAATGGCAGATGGAGTTTAACCCTGATAAGTGCGAGGTGATTCATTTTGGTAGGACAAATTTGAATGCGGAATACAGGGTCAATAGTAGGGTTCTGAGGAATGTGGAGGAACAGAGAGATCTTGGGGTTCATATCCACAGATCTCTGAAGATTGCCACTCAAGTGGATAGAGCCGTGAAGAAGGCCTATAGTGTGTTGGCGTTTATTAACAGGGGGTTTGAGTTTTAGAGCTGTGGGGTTATGCTGCAACTGTACAGGACCTTGGTGAGACCACATTTGGAATATTGTGAGCAGTTCTGGTCACCTCACTATAAGAAGGATGTGGAAGCATTGGAGAGAGTGCAAAGGAGATTTACCAGGATGCTGCCTGGTTTGGAGGGCAGGTCTTATGAGGAAAGGTTGAGGGAGCTAGGGCTTTTCTCTTTAGAGCGGAGGAGGTTGAGAGGCAACTTAATAGAGGTTTATAAGATGATGGGGGGGATAGATAGAGTGGACGTTCGGAGACTATTTCCTCGGGTGGATATAGCTGTTACTAGGGGGCATAACTGTAAGGTTCATGGTGGGAGATATAGGAGGGATGTCCGAGGTAGGTTATTTACTCAGAGAGTGGTTGGGGTGTGGAATGGACTGCCTGCTGTGATAGTGGAGTCGGACACTTTAGGAACTTTCAAGCAGTTATTGGATAGGCACATGGAGCACACCAGAATGATAGGGAGTGGGATAGCTTGATCTTGGTTTCGGACAAAGCTCAGCACAACATCGAGGGCCGAAGGGCCTGTACTGTGCTGTACTGTTCTATGTTCTACGTATACCTATCGGGGTTGTTCTGGGCACAAATTAAACAATTATCTATATAATGGGCAACGTCATCGTGCAGTTCGGGCCACCAACATAATTCATTTAATCGCTCGATTGTTGTCTCTATGCCCTGATGGCCATGTCCGTCATGGTACTGGTAGATAAGATGATTTCTGTCCTGGGTAGGGACTACGTATGTGCCTGCCTTTAATATCAAACCATCCTGAATCTGTATTTTGTCTTTCCATTTCTCATATGGGGCTGGGTAGACTCATTCTAAAATTTGTTTTAGGGAACTGTCAGTGCGCTGCGCCTGGACCAGGTCAGCTATATTAGTTTGGCAAATGGTCACAGCGTTTACTTGCTCTCCTACAGGTGGCTGCCAAAACTGTCCCATGCGAGCACCAGCTTTGGCTAGTGCATCAGCCTTACAGTTACCAGGTGGGGAGGTCCTATGGTGGCTTCTAACCTTAAGAATCCCATATATGCGCCCTTCGGTGGCCTGCAGAACGTATTTGAATAAGGGGCTGACGGAAGGGGCTTTCCATCCGTGGGTACGAAGCCTCTGGCTTCCCATAACGGTAGGAACTCAGGTTGTTGCACACGTACATACTATCGGAGTGTATGTTGGTGGGGGTTGGAAATAGGTCTGGGTGACTCACTACGTATGCGACTGCTGCCAGTTTGGCAGCTTGAGCACTCAAATGGCTGGGTAGTTTGAGGGCGAGTTCTATTAGTGGCTGTCCCTGTTGATTTTCCACATAAATGCCACATCCTGTGATTCTGGTCCCATTCTCTATGGTGGATGAACCGTCCACATAAATTCTCATGGCTGAGTCTGTCCGTTGGGTGGCTGTTTGTTTTGTCCCTGATCGTCTCTCCTGTTGTTTCGGGATAGCACAGTAAGAAGTCTCACAACACCAGGTTAAAGTCCAACAGGTTTATTTGGTAGCAAATACCATAAGCTTTCGGAGCACAGCTCCTTCGTCAGATGGAATGATAAACAGGATAAACAGGATTTCGGGATAAATAGACCTGTGGGGTCCTTGGCGGCTATAACCTGACACTCATGCGGATCTCCCCCATAATTTGAATTATCTGCCAGGAATGTGGGCACTTTGGTTCACTTTACAGTGATGTCCCTACCCTGCAGTAGTCGTGTCCAACGGGCAGCGTGGACCTGGCTTACTGAGCCATCTTTAAGGCAGCCATCCAGCAGAAGCTGGGTTGGGGTGTGTTCAGTGAGAACAGTTATTGGGTTCAGTCCGGTGATATCGGCGAAATGTTGCACGGCCCAAAATACCGCACGACCCAAAATACCACGAGCAGGTGTTGTTCATACCCGGAGAAGCCTTGTTCGACCGTGTCTAATACTCGTGAGGCATAGGCTACTGGGCCTGGTCTACCGTGTCTTTCTTGTAATAATACTGCTGAAAGTGTGTGGTCGGTGGCTGCAACTTCGAAGGCGTCTGGTAGATCTGGGTCAGGGACTAGTAAGGCTGGCGCTGTGGCGAGGGCACGCTTTAAATCGGTTACTGCAGCTGTGTGCTGCACAGTCCACTTCCAGGTTATGTTTTTCTTTAGCAATTCGGACAGTGGGGCTGCCTTGGTGGCGAAGCTGTCTCTGGTTCCGACAGTACCCTACTAGACCTAGGAAAGATCGGAGGGCACTCACATCTCGGGGCAGTGGGAGGGGCAATATGGAGTCTATCCTTTTCTGTTCGATCTCCCTCTTCCCATGGGTAATCACTGTACCTCGGTATATAACCCTGGGTTGCAAAATTTGGGTCTTTTTCGGGTTGACTTTGCAGCCTAATGAGCGGAGCAGTGCAGTAATTCATCCAGCAATGTTATATGTTCCTCTTTGGTGTTAGTCTGTAACAATAAATCATATGCATATTGGACCAAGCACTCGGGTCGGGAAAACTTTTCTAGCCCGGTAGCTAGTCACCTGTGAAAGATGGACGGGGAATTATGGAAGCCCTGTGGTAGGCAAGTCCAAGTATATTGCTGTCCTTGGAAGGTAAAGGCAAACTTGTACTAACAAGACCGGTTTAAAGGGATGAACCAGGAGCCGTTACTAATATCTGGTACCATGAAAAACTTTGCCTGGGCTCCCTGTCTCAACATGGTGAAGGGGCTTGTGGCTACTGTGGGGGCCGTGAGTGGGGTAACCTTATTTAATTCCCGGTAGTCGACCGTTAACCTCCATGATCCATCTACCTTCGTCATGGGTCATATCGGCGCATTATTTGTGGATGGCACTCGTCTCAACACCCCCTGCTGTAATAGACGATCAATTACTTTGTCCACCTCCCCCTCTGCCTGTCTGGGGAAACCGTATTGCCTCTGTGGTTTCGGATCCGGCCCTTCAATTAACACCTCCCCAGGTATCTGGCCACAATCATGTTTATGCCGCGCAAACACCCCATTGTTTCTTTGAAGCACCTCCCTGATGGCTGGATCACTGCTAATCGTTAAGGGATCAAACCAGAATTCCCCTATTGTGCTAACCCTATTAGCATATGTCCCGACTGGAATGATCGATGGCGCTCTGCTAATCGTAGCTATCTGCCAAATGCATCGATTAGCTGGATCGAATGAAAGATTACATTTATCCATATAATCAGACCCCAGGATGTGTTCAGCGCTCGGGGGAAGGTCAACTAACGCCACCGGATGGTCACACACCATGTTACCGAGACGGACCAGTACAGGGCTTGTAATGCATCCCTCCTGCATGTGTCCTGTGAACCCACTGAGTGTAATTGTGCCCGTAGTTGGCCATGGGATGTCTGTTTTTAATGTTAATACATTCAGGGTAGTTCGGGAGCCTCCGGTATCCCAAAGGAATTCTACGAGGTGGCCTCTTACCTGCCGTTAACTAGGGGTCTCCCTACGCTATCCCACCTGGTGCTACAGATCCAGGTTGAGGAGGCCGGGCACCGTCAATCTAGGGTTCCATAGGCGGGGACAGTTGGATACAGTGATGGGCTCGTGCTTACGGTATACATGGGGTGACCGGGACCTTCCATCGGTGGTGGGCAGTGTTCTCTCTCATACCTAGGAGCTGCCCTAACTGGTGGAGCCGGTGGTCCTGGTAGTCTCGGGGACCGTGTATATGGTGGCGGGGGTCTCCTACAATCTCGGGCGAAGTGACCTGGCTGCCTGCAATTAAAACATGTCCCTCTATCTCTCCCTGGGCTGCTGTGTAAGGTGGTGCTGTACCTCTCCGGTATTGGTGATCCCCACTACTCTCGTTTCTCCATACTGGACCCTGGCTCGCCCTCATCGGAAGCATTCTTGCCTCCCTTTCTGACTGTGACATTGGGGCTCCCTGAACTTCCTGTAACCAGACTCGAGCTGAGCGTCGGAGAACCCATGCTTCATTGTGTGTGGTCTCTGCGGGGTCAAAATTAGCGCAGGCTTTCTTGCCTTCCTCTGTGGTGTACGAGACTAATGTCCGAGCCCATTTGGATGAATCAGCTTCATTTAATCTAGCCCTATCTAATTCCCCATATACTCCCGAGAAGTGGATCCATAAACAACTGGCAAAGGCAGTCAGATGTCCCCCTTTCCTCTGCCTATATTTGGTAAACCCATCTACAGGATCCCCTTTATTAAACCCTACCGCGGTCAATATCGCTTCCTTAATTTCATTTAAGGTTTCTTCCCCGACATTTTGAGGGGCTGGCAGGGCAGACCGTACAGATTTGCTTAAGCACATGACTATCAGCTTCACCTCCTCCCTTTCATCTAGCCCATGCATTATCTTCTGCTGCCTGGAACGTAGAACATAGAACAGTACAGCACAGAACAGGCCCTTCGGCCCACGATGTTGTGCCGAGCTTTATCTGAAACCAAGATCAAGCTATCCCACTCCCTATCATCCTGGGGCGCTCCATGTGCCTGTCCAATAACCGCTTAAATGTTCCTAAAGTGTCTGACTCCACTATCACTGCAGACAGTCCATTCCACACCCCAACAACTCACTGCATAAAGAACCTACCTCTGATATCCTTCCTATATCTCCCACCATGACCCTATAGTTATGCCCCATTGTAATAGCTCCATCCACCCGAGGAAATAGTCTTTGAACGTTCACTCTATCTATCCCCTTCATCATTTTATAAACCTCTATTAAGTCTCCCCTCAGCCTCCTCCGCTCCAGAGAGAACAGCCCTAGCTCCCTCAACCTTTCCTCATAAGACCTACACTCCAAACCAGGCAGCATCCTGGTAAATCTCCTCTGCACTCTTTCCAGCGCTTCCACATCCTTCTTATCCTAACATCCTCAAAGAAACTGTGTACTTATAGAACATTACAGCGCAGAACAGGCCCTTCGGCCCACGATGTTGCACCGACCAGTTAAAAAAAAACTGTGACCCTCCAACCTAAACCAATTTCTTTTCGTCCATGAACCTATCTACGGATCTCTTAAACGCCCCCAAACTAGGCGCATTTACTACTGATGCTGGCAGGGCATTCCAATCCCTCACCACCCTCTGGGTAAAGAACCTACCCCTGACATCGGTTCTATAACTACCCCCCCTCAATTTAAAGCCATGCCCCCTCGTGCTGGATTTCTCCATCAGAGGAAAAAGGCTATCACTATCCACCCTATCTAAACCTCTAATCATCTTATATGTTTCAATAAGATTCCCTCTTAGCCGCCGCCTTTCCAGCGAAAACAATCCCAAATCCCTCAGCCTCTCCTCATAGGATCTCCCCTCCATACCAGGCAACATCCTGGTAAACCTCCTCTGCACCCTCTCCAAAGCCTCCACATCCTTCCTGTAATGTGGGGACCAGAACTGCACACAGTACTCCAAGTGCGGCCGCACCAGAGTTGTGTACAGTTGCAACATAACGCTACGACTCCTAAATTCAATCCCCCTACCAATAAACGCCAAGACACCATATGCCTTCTTAACAACCTTATCTACTTGATTCCCAACTTTCAGGGATCTATGCACACATACACCTAGATCCCTCTGCTCCTCCACACTATTCAAAGTCCTCCCGTTAGCCCTATACTCAACACATCTGTTATTCCTACCAAAGTGAATTACCTCACACTTCTCCGCATTAAACTCCATCCGCCACCTCTCGGCCCAACTTTGCAACCTGTCTAAGTCTTCCTGCAAACTACGACACCCTTCCTCACTGTCTACCACACCACCGACTTTGGTGTCATCAGCAAATTTGCTAATCCACCCAACTATACCCTCATCCAGATCATTAATAAATATTACAAACAGCAGTGGCCCCAAAACAGATCCCTGAGGTACACCACTTGTAACCGCACTCCATGATGAATATTTACTATCAACCACCACCCTCTGTTTCCTATCCGCTAGCCAATTCCTGATCCAATTTCCTAGATCACCCCCAATCCCATACATCTGCATTTTCTGCAGAAGCCTACCATGGTGAACCTTATCAAACGCCTTACTAAAATCCATATATACCACGTCCACTGCCTTGCCCCCATCCACCTCCTTGGTCACTTTCTCAAAAAACTCAATAAGGTTAGTAAGGCACGACCTACCTGCCACAAAACCATGCTGACTATCACCTATCAATTCATTACTCTCCAAATAACTATAAATCCTATCCCTTATAATTTTTTCCAACATCTTGCCGACAACAGAAGTGAGACTCACCGGTCTATAATTCCCGGGGAAGTCTCTGTTCCCCTTCTTAAACAATGGGACAACATTCGCTAACCTCCAGTCTTCTGGTACTATACCAGAGGCCAACGACGACCTGAAGATCAGAGCCAGAGGCTCTGCAATCACTTCTCTTGCCTCCCAGAGAATCCTTGGATAAATCCCATCCGGACCAGGGGATTTATCTATTTTCAGACCCTCCAGAATATCCTGCACATCCTCCTTATCAACTGTAATACTGTCTATTCTACTCCCTTGCAACCCAGTGTCCTCCTCAGCTATATTCATGTCCCCTTGCGTGAACACCGAAGAGAAATATTGGTTCAATGCTTCACCAATCTCCTCCGGTTCCACACATAACTTCCCTCTGCCATCTATAACTGGCCCTAAACTTGCCCTAACCAACCTTCTGTTCTTGACATACCTATAGAACGCCTTAGGATCAGCCGAAGGCTCAAAGGTTGTAATTTTATTTGTGATTTCGGCCAATTGTGCCACGGTAAATGGGGTTGTATATGTAACAGCTGGGGCCTGCGACTCTCCTACCCGACGTTCAGTCGTCACTGGGTGCTGGAGGTGAATCTGGGGGCGCAGTGAGTATGACTTCCCCTGGGAAAGATGGTGGTGGACCCCAATCCTCGGTTTGTGTAACGTAAAGTCTAGAATTCTCCTTTAACTCTCCCCAATCTGCATTCTCTATCTTCTCTTCCTCTACTGTCCCGAAGGTTCAAATAAATCAATTCTGAACCGATAATAGGGATTCCAGCCGTGAAATTTCTTGCTGGCATTTGGAGTGGTCAGCGGTGGCCTGTCTCGGTTCTTTACTGGCTTGATGTAGCGCTTTTATTGCCGCCTGCAGATCAGTGCACTTAGTATTGGCACAAGATTCTGCCCGTAGGGGCCACCCTTCTTAATAAATTCCCTGATTTTTGTTTCCCATACGGGACATTTCTCTGTCTCTGTGCTGTTTCCTGACATTCGATATTCAACGACAAGGAGTAGGGAGTTGATCGGACTGCGGGTACGGCTTTGGGCTTTGTTCCAGTCCTCATCCCTCCGGATTCTAATGTAAACCTACGGAGTTTACCCTATCCTCCCTGTTAGTAACAATGCATGCACAATAAACAATTTCCCGAAAGCAGTTATTTGTCCAATAAGGAGTTTACACCTGTTGGCTCTGAGTTTTAAATAACCGTTCAATATAGATTCTGCGGGATTCGATATCGGAGCAACAAAGTTACTTCTTGTCGATGTCCCGGCGGAGTCGCCAATTGTTGTGCCTGCCGCACAGTCTATTGTAACCCTTATACGGTGGACAAATAACTGCGAGTAGACGTCTTGTTAGTACAACCAATATTTATTTAAGACACACAACCAATAATCACCCACCCAACCAACAATAACTTAATCTTACAGAAAATACGAGAGTTCAAGTCCTATACAAGACCTTGACAACTTTCCGTGACTGGCAAGTACCCAAGCAGATATTGGCCTTTATCTGTGCGCTGGTCTCGGTCGTCCTCTGTGTAGTCTGGTCCTTTGGTCTGGTCTGGCACTCTGGCTCTGGTCTTCCTTCCTTCTCAGGTGTGGTGGCTCTCCTCGTGCTGGTCGTCGCTGGCGATGGTCACCGGTGTTGTAGCTCGTTCGTGGGGTCAGAGAGAGAGAGCGATTCTTGGTTGCGCAGCACCCTTTATACCCCGTTGGGTTTCGTGCTCCTTTTGGCCATTGCAAATCAATCGATCAGGACTTGATCAACCTGATCGATAAAGTCCAATCTGGTGCTGCCACACCAGTCTCTGGATGTGTCCCCAACGGCCATGTCTGCAGGTGCTGGGAGCACGTAGGGTTCACACCTCCCTCCCAAATAAGGTGTTACGGTGCCCTTATGTCTGGTAAACAACCCAGTTTGACCAGAAAGTCCCTTTTGTCCTGGAGATGACCCATATCCTGTGTATTCACTCGTCTGGGTTGCAGCCTGTTTATCTGTCTTTTAGGCTGCAGCCTGTCGTTTTAGTCCTTGCCCAATTGTCCCAGAGTGCTTTACACATCGCCATTTTAGATGGCCTGTTTGGCCACAATTCCAAACACCTTGCCTGGCAATGCCAGGAATCCATCTCGAGGATGAAAGCAAGACCTTGGAGGGAGACGTGCACCGTACCGGATAGGCACACCACTGGTAGGAATCAATAGTGAAGTGATTCCCTGCTTAGCTGCCTGATATTTCGAGATGTCGAGGGTCTGCTTCAGAGCCGCAATGAGGGAGGGCGATGTTAAAACTGTGGTGAGACGCGTCTCAGATATCAGTGGGAACAAAATGAAACTGCTTCAATTGCAGAATCTTTAACTTCTGCGTTACCCGTGGACTGGGTTAGCTCACGACAACTCAATTGCAGCCAGCTTGATAGCTGTAACTCAGGTAATCCGTTGTAATGTTATCGAGCTGATGTGATATTGTTCTTTGGGGATATTGCTTTATAAGTGGCTGAAAAATGTTTTATGCTTTATATACACTTTATTTTATTCATTGAGAAATATTCAGAATTTTTTTAGCCAGGGGCTCCGATGAAGGGTCATCCTGACTCGAAACATTGGCTCTATTCTCTCTCCACAGATGCTGTCAGATCTGCTGAGTTTCTCCAGCATTTTCTGCTTTTGATTCAGATTTCAGCATCAGCAGTATCTCCCCCCCCCCACCCCACCCCCCCACCCCCCCCCCCCCCCGCAAATCACTCTCTCTTGCTCTCAGTGGATTCTTCTCTGAGTGAGGATGTATGTTAAGCTGGGTACACCCATCACGTCATTTGAATACAGATTATTGTGGATGCATTAAAGGTAATCAACTATAATGTGAAATAATGACATAACCCTATGAAGAGAAAAAAAAATACTCTGGCAGCTGAAATATCCAAGCTGTAAAATTGCATTTTTACATGAAACACATTTGTCAGACATAGAACATAGGAAGCTGGGCAGATCTTGGGCAAACCAGGAGTTCTCTTCTTCTCGTGCATCAGGAAGAAAGAGGGGTGTAGCAAATTTCTTCCACAGACCAGTGAATTTCTGTATCCACTCACAACAAAAAGACAATGAAGGCAGGTTCATATTGCTTTATGAAACAGTGGAAAAGGGCAGAGATAGCACTGATAAATGTATACGCCCCAAACGATTTAGGAAAAGGATCTTCAACCTTACCTCAGATAAAAGTACAGGATTGCACTTGGTGGGTGGGGATTTTAATTGGATTATGTCCTAAACATGGACAGATTCTCAGCATCATCAAACCCCTGTTCTAAAATGAGCAAATCATTGAGATGTCATGTAATGTATGTTGTGCTCATAGATATAAGGTGGGACCCATTCCCGAGTTGCAGAAACTTCACATTTTACTCCAACAGGCACTGTTCATGCTCATTACAACTAAGTCAAGTTACCTCCAACATATCTCCTGTTTCACCAGAGGCCCAAACATTCTAGACCACTGTTCCACAAATAATCTAACATGCCTTCTGCTCTATAGCCCACCCACACTTTGGCAAATCAGACCCACAAGGCTGTGCTCCTACTCCCAGCTTACAAGCAAAAACTGAAACAGGAGAATCTGTTAAAGGAAGTCAAGCAATGTTGGTCTGAGGAATCGGATGGTCTCCTACGGGACTGCTTCGAGTCAGTGGACTGATCAGTATTTAAAAATTCAGCAACCAGCCTGAACGAGTATGCCACGACAGTAACTGACTTCAGCAGTAGATGTGTAGAAAACTTGTGTGCCAAAGAAGCAAATCTGAGTGTTTCCCAACCAGAAACCATGGATGAACAGGGATATCCTCTGCTTGCTGAAGTCCAGGTCTGAGGCGTTCAAATCAGGCAAAACTGACCTCTCCAAGAAACAGAGATCCATCAAAGATGCCAAAAGACAGTACCAGACCAAGCTAGAGGCCCAGGCTAGCCACACGGATTTCCACTGGCAAGGTCTGCAAGACATAACAGGCTACAAGATGAATGCATGTGGAATCGCTGGCACCCATGCACCCCTCCCTGAGTTACTGAGTTGGATGGTCAACCATGATCATAATAATTGGTGGAGCAGGCTTGAAGGGGCAAATGGCCAGCTCCTGCTCCTATTTTCTATGTTTCTATAACTCTCACCCATTCCTCAGCCCCAGACATCTTGCCAACTCATTCCACCCACCATTTCACCTGACCCCTTACAACCCCTTGACCAACTGAGTGCCAATTCTGCCCCCACCCCCCTACTTCTGCCCTTTGATCCATCATACCACTCAGTATCCACCATAGGTAGACCTCAGGAGCGTTCTGACAAGAATAGCTATTGCAGACATCACTGCATGAAAAACATTCACTCATTCATGAAATCTCACTCAGTACAGTTAAAGACTCTCAAGTACATAATCTGCAATGAAAAACAGACATTGGTTTTCATAAACCAATATCAAATATAGCTAATCCTTCAATTACATCGTGAAGCTGTCACTCAAACTGTGATCTTACAGCAACACCCACCCCCCCATCCCCTCAGTGTGAGAGGTTGTGGTAAGCAGCCAAGCAGTAATAATGTTGTCATGATGATACCTGACTCTTGATGTGGTTCGGTGTCATATTTTGTTTTATATTGTTCCTGTGGAACAATACAAGTTAATAAGGCTGCAGAGTGCAACCAAAACATTTCTATTGGAATAGAAAGGTGATATATTTTATTAAACCTTGGTTAAATCACATTTGCTGGGCCTTGTGCAGTTCAGGTTGTATATATAATATTGAAGCTCTGCAATAAACAGAGAATAGATTTACAAAGTTGGTACCTGAATTGACAGAATACAACTAACAGGAATGATTGGACTGGGCCGGTGCTTTTTTTTCATCAGCGAAGACTGGGAGAATACCTGAGGTCTTTGTAATTGTGAAGGACTTTGTAAGGAAAGATGGAGAGAAGATATTTCCATTGCTAGTGGAGGGTGGGGAATGGGGAGCAAATCGGGTCTATCAATATAAAAAGCTACCAGCAAATCAGATAGACAGTTGGGGGATAATTTGTTTACCCAGAAAGTATGGAACACACAACATGGTTGAAGAAAGTAGCACTGGTGAATACATGAGGAATACATAATGGTATTTGCTACCAAATAAGCCTGTTGGACTTTAACCTGGTGTTGTGAGACTTCTTACTGTGAATACATGAGGGAGAGAGGCAAAGAGAGCTAGTACTCAAACATCTTGGTTGAAGGACGAGTTTTGAAATGGATATATAATCACGGAACGGCATCTGAATTACAATACTCCACAATACACATGATATGAAAGTCCTGCAGGTAAAGAGTGTTTTTGTAATGTTTTCCAGATGTCAGTTAGATGCGTGCGCCTGTGTCTCCTTGCTGTCTGTCTGTCCTTTGTGAGATCTTCAAAAATGCCATTTCTAATTAATTGACAGCTACTTTACCTGATCAGGGGCAGCACGCTGGCACAGTGGTTAGCTGTGTTGCCTCACAGCACCAGGGACCCGGGTTCCATTCTCAGTTTGGGTCACTGTTTGTGTGGAGTTTGCACGTTCTCGCTGCATCTACGTGGGTTTCCTCCAGGTGCTCCGTTTTCCTCCCACTGTCGGAAAGGTGAGCTGGTTAGATTCATTGGCCATGTTAAATTCTCCCTGAGTGTACCCGAACAAGGGCTGGAATGTAGCGACTCGGATGTTTTCACAGTAGCTTCATTGTAGTGTTAATGTAAGACTACTTGTGACACTAATAAATACACTTTAAACTTTAAAACTTAATGATTTCCAATCTCTCGCCAATCAGAAAAATCATCAGGATCATTTTGCAGCTTAAAAAGCCAACAATATATATCTATGCCTATGTGTCTGCTATGTCTTCTGGTCCCAAGACATTCAAAATAATCACACTTTAGATTCAAAATATTGGAGCTTCACTGAATATATTTCTTTCAACTCTCCATGTGGCTCTTGGACTGGTAAACTGATACATTGTTCCTCAGCACGTCACTGCAGTACGACAATGAATGTGGTACCCCAGGACATATATGCATGTAACAATTAGTTCCTGCTTATTTGGAATAACATAACAGTATAACAATGTACACATCTGCACATCACAATAATCAGAAATGGTTCAGATAAATGCACTTCATTGAGTGTCTTTAAGACAGAGAAAGATAGGTTCTTGATTAATAAGGGAACCAGGGGTTACCGGGAAAAGGCAGGAAAATGGAGATGAGAAAAATATCAGCCATGATTGAATGGTGGAGCAGACTCAATGGGCCGAATGGTCTAATTCTGCTCCTATGTCTTATGGTCTTATGGAGTGGTTTCCATTGACTAACTCCGAAACCATTTTTTTTCCAAGCCAAATCTATCTCTTCCTCTCTATGACCTGAAAGTTAGGGTGTGTTATGATTGACATGTCATTGAAACAAATGATGAATTGTTAGTCGTCCAGATAGGATATTCAGCACATGGAAAGATGGTGCCAATGGCATTTGTTGTGATGGGGGTTATAATCAATGTTAAAATCATTTATGGTTATTTAAGTAGTCTACAGTTAGGAAACTTTTTATTTCAATATCTCTCTTATGAAGAGTGTGACGTAAACACTTTGGAAAGTCTCAACTAGTTTAAAGTTTATTTATTAGTGTCACAAGTAGGCTTACATTAACACTGCAGTAAAGTTACTGTGAAAATCCCCGAATTGCCACACTCTAGCGCCTGTTCGGGCACACAGAGTGAGAATTTAGCACGACCAATGCACCTAACCAGCATATCTTTCAGACTGTGGGAGGAAACCGGAGGACACCCACACAGACACGGGGAGAACGAGCAGATTCTACACAGACAGTGACCTAAGCTGGGAATTGAATCCGGGTCCTTGGCACTATGAAGCAGCAGCACTAACCACTGTGCCACCGTGTCGCCCCTCCAGGGTCTGTGGATACCAGTTTGAAAACCACTGGAATAGAGAGATACAGATCAATGTGAGAAGAGATGATTGGAATCTCTTGTGGAGTGCATATACACTGGCATACATAACTTGGACTGAATGGCTTATTTTGTGCTTCAGATTCTATGTAAAGAAAAGATTTGATGTGGAGATGCCGGCGTTGACTGGGACACAGTAAGAAGTCTAACAACACCAGGTTAAAGTCCAACAGGTTTATTTTGTAGCAAACGCCACTAACTTTCGGAGCGTGCTGCTCCTTTGTCAGGTGGAGTGGGAGATCTGCTCACAAACAGGGCACACAGAGACACAAACTCAATTTACAGAATAATGATTGGAATGCGAGTCTTTACAGCTAATCAAGTCCTAAAGGTACAGACAATGTGAGTGGAGAGAGCATTAAGCACAGGTTAACGAGATGTGTATTGTCTCCAGACTGGACAGCCAGTGAGAGTTTGCAAATCCAGGCAAGTTGTGGGGGTGACAGATAGTGTGACATGAACCCAAGATCCCAGTTGAGGCCATCCTCATGTGTGCGGAACTTGGCTATCAGTTTCTGCTCAACGATTCTGCGCTGTCGTGTGTCGTGAAGGCCACCTTGGAGAACACTTACCCGAAGATCTGAGGCCGAATGCCCGTGACCGCTGAAGTGCTCCCCAACAGGAAGAGAACAGTCTTGCCTGGTGATTGTCGAGCGGTGTTCATTCATCTGTTGTCATAGTGTCTGCATGGTTTCCTCAATGTACCATGCCCCGAGACCTCTTTTCCTGCAGCGTATCAGGTACATAGAACATAGAACAGTACAGCACAATACAGGCCCTTTGGCCCACAATGTTGTGCCGAACCTTTTCCGAAACCAAGATCAAGCTATCCCACTCCCTATCATTCTAGTGTGCTCAATGTGCCTATCCAATAACCCCTTGAAAGTTCCTAAAGTGTCCGACTCCACTATCACAGCAGGCAGTCCATTCCACACCCCAACCCCTCAGTGAGTAAAGAACCTACCTCGTACATCCCTCCTATATCTTCCACCACGAACCTTAAAGTTATGCCCCCTAGTAACAGCTACATCCACCTGAGGAAATAGTCTCTGAATGTCCACTCTATCAATCCCCCTCATCGTCTTATAAACCTCTATTAAGTCACCTCTCAACCTTCTCCGCTCTAAAGAGAAAAGCCCCAGCTCCCTCAGCCTTTTCTCATAAGACCTACCCTCCAAACCAGGCAGCATCCTGGTAAATCTTTTTTGCACTCTTTCCAGTGCTTCCACATCCTTCTTATAGTGAGGTGACCAGAACTGCACACAATATTCCAAATGTGGTCTCACCAAGGTCCTGTACAGTTGCAGCATAATCCCACGGCTCTGAAACTCAAACCCACTGTTAATAAACGCTAGCACATTGTAGGCCTTCTTCACGGCTCTATCACCTTGAGTGGCAACTTTCAGAGATCTGTGGATATGAACCCCAAGATCTCTCTGTTCCTCCACATTCCTCAGAACCCTACCTTTGACCCTGTAATCTGCATTCAAATTTGTCCTACCAAAAACGGTAGATGTGGTTTATATGGATTTTAGCAAAGCGTTCGATAAGGTACCCCATGCAAGGCTTCTAGAAAAAGTGAGAGGGCATGGGATCCAAGGGGCTGCTGCCCTGTGGATCCAGAACTGGCTTGCCCAAAGGAGGCAGAGAGTGGGTATAGATGGGTCTTTTTCTAAACGGAGGTCAGTCACCAGTGGTGTGCCCCAGGGATCTGTTCTGGGACCCTTGCTGTTTGTCATTTTCATAAATGACCTGGATGAGGAAGTGGAGGGATGGGTTGGTAAGTTTGCCGATGACACGAAGGTTGGGTGGGGTTGTGGATCGTCTGGAGGGATGTCAGAGGTTACAGAGGGACATAGATAGGATGCAAGACTGGGCGGAGAAGTGGCAGATGGACTTCAACCCAGATAAATGCGTAGTGGTCCATTTTGCAGGTCACATGGGATGAAGGAGTACAATATAAAGGGAAAGACTCTTAGTACTGTAGAAGATCAGAAGGACCTTGGGGTCCGGGTCCATAGGACTCTGAAATCGGCCCCGCAGGTGGAGGAGGTGGTTAAGAAGGTGTATGGTGTGCTGGCCTTTATCAATCGAGGGATTGAGTTTAGGAGTCCGGGGATAATGATGCAGCTATATAAGACCCTCGTCAGACCCCACTTGGAGTACTGGTTAGTTCTGGTCGCCTCATTACAGGAAGGATGTGGAAAAGATTGAAAGGGTGCAGAGGAGATTTACAAGGATGTTGCCTGGATTGAGTGGCATGCCTTATGAGGATAGGCTGAGGAAGCTTGTCTTTTCTCCTTGGAGAGACGTAGGATGAGAGGAGACCTAATAGAGGTATATAAGATGTTGAGAGGCATAGATCAGGTGGACTCTCAGAGGCTTTTTCCCAGGGTGGAAATGGCCGCTATGAGAGGACACAGGTTTAAGGTGCTGGGGTGTAGGTACAGGGGAAATGTTAGGGGGAGGTTTTTCACACAGAGGGTGGTGGGCGAGTGAAATCGGCTGCCGTCAGTGGTGGTGGAGGCAAACTCAATAGGGTCTTTTAAGAGACTCCTGGATGAGTACATGGGACTTAATAGGATGGAGGGTTATAGGTAGGCCTAAAAGGTAGGGATATGTTCGGCACAACTTGTGGAGCTGAAGGGCCTGTTTTGTGCTGTAATTTTTCTATGTTCTATGTCCGAGGCATATTTTTTACACAGAGGGTGGTGAGTGCTGGAACTCGCTGCCTGGGGAGGTCGTGGAAGCAGATACGATAGTGAGTTAGTGAGTCTCGACAAATACACAATGAATAGGATGGGAAGAGAGGGATATGGTCCCCGGAAGGGTAGGGGGTTTTAGTTCAGTCAGGCAGCATGGTCGGTGCAGGCTTGGAGGGCCAAAGGACCTAATCCTGTGCTGTAATTTTCTTTATCCTTTGTTCTTTGTAAAAATAAGCAAGTTAGGAAATGTTATGTGTACACCTAACATTATCTTAACTCCTATTTGCACATACCAATTGTGTCTTTAAACATTTTAGCGATTACGTTTAATTGTCTTTTAAAAATGTGCGGCTGTTTAGTTCGTCCAGTTGTGAGCTGCACATATCCAAACAGATTCATGCATAAGTTACAAAGTAGCTGCCTTCATTCGTACCAGCTATTCTTAAGCCAGAAATGCTTAGGTCTCTATTGTGTTGCATTATTAGGTGACTTGCTTAATTCACAGTTTGCAGTACTGTGTATAGCAGCATGAAACATCTGGCATAATTTTGAACAAATTTGTTTAGCACATCTGTTGATATCTTATTGCTGCAGCTGTTTTTCTTTAATTGTGTCTCAAGTCTCCTCAGATTTTGCCACTGTATGTTATTTTTAAATGCAGACACAAGAGACAATTTGTTGGACGTTGCACAGATGTCCTTCAACTCCCCGATCATCACTGGATCTATATTTGTTGGAATAGCTGGATCGTGATATGATTAGGGCTTAAAATGTTTCATTTTGTTTCGATCATGTTTCTGACTGGGCTTGTGCTGTCTCAGCACAGAACGTTATTGTTTCAGTATTTATTCTTGTCTAATGAGCAGCCAGCCCATCATCTCCCTGTGTTAATTAACTTTACTGGTAACAGAAACTCTCTTGGATTAGAGTGCTGGCTCACTGAGCGACAGACCCAACTGACATGAAAGCAAAATACTGTGGATGCTGGAATCTGAAACATAAACAGAAAATGCTGGAAAATATCAGCAGGTCTGACAGCATTTATGGAGAGAGAGTAGAACCACGTTTGAGACTGGATGACCCTTCGGCAGAGCTCTGACATCCAGACTTGAAACATTAACTCTGTTCTCTCTCCACAGATGCTGTCAGACCCGCTGAGGTTTTCCAGCATTTTCTGTTTTTGCTTGAGAAACAACTGAACCTCTAAACTTCACCCCACTTTCCTCCATTCTCACATTGCAGCGATTCGGGGCGGGGGTGCAGTGGGGAGGGTGGGGTGTGGAGGTGAAAACATGAAAGCTGGAAATTTCGAATAGAAAATTCTAGAGCTAACCTGACACGTGGATGAACGTGATCGCACCTTTTGAGAAATAACTGCAGAAGATTATGACAAGATTTTTCCAGCCATATACTGCTAAATCATTTGAGTACTTTCAGCGGGTTTTATCTTGATTAAAACTAGTTGGTCCCAAAATATTTACTCTCTAAAGGTTATGTTTTTCTTCCTTTATTAATTTTAGCCATTGGACCAAAATAGTGTGTGAAAGCTGGATGCTGTGTGCAGCAAAGATGGCAACTAACCCTATGATCCCCAATCTAAGCCTCAAGAGCACTGCGGCTGAACTGCCTGCTGGACTTTTAAGGAAGTTGTACCTAACGTTCCATAAAGGTGGTGTGGCAGTGTGCATGGTGTGCAACTTTCATCCCAGGCCTGAGGTGATCTTTGATCTCCTTGGATAGTTGACGCACCGGCAGTTGGTCTGTCAGGTCGACCTCTCTGCTGACTGGAGAACCATGCCTAAGTCACTTTCTATTCACTCCTGCAGCTATGTGCATTCATAGGAGAGACAAAAGTAAACATAAAACCTCAGAGCCAGTGAAGGGATCGCGCTCTGGAAAGTTTCTCATTGACCCAGTCCAAAGATGTGCGGGTTAGGTGGATTGGCCATGGTAAATTGCCCGAGTGTCAGGGAAACTATAACCATGCACAGTACTCACAAGCATGGCCAAACCACAATTCTATGCAAGTTTTTTTTAATTCATTCATTCACGAGATGTGGGCTTTGCTGACTAGAACAAAGAACAAAGAAAATTACAGCACAGGAACTGGCCCTTCGGCCCTCCAAGCCTGCACCGACCATGCTGCCCGACTTAACTAAAACCCCCTACCCTTCTGGAGACCATATCCCTCTATTCCCATCTCATGCACTTGTCAAGACGCCCCTTAAAAGTCACTACCGTATCCGCTTCCACTACCTCCCCCGGCAACGAGTTCCAGGCACCCACCACTCTCTGTGTAAAAAATCTGCTTCGTGCATCTCTTTTAAACCTTGCCCCTCGCACCTTAAACCAATGCCCCCTAGTAATTGACTCTTCACTCTGGGAAAAAGCTTCTGACTATCCACTCTGTCCATGCCTCTCATAATCTTGTAGACTTCTAACAGGTCTCCCCTCAACCTCTGTCGCTCCAGTGAGAACAAACCAAGTTTCTCCAATCTCTCCTCATGGCTAATGCCCTCCATACCAGGCAAATCCTGGTAAATCTTTTCTGTACCCTCTCCAAAGCCTCCACATCCTTCTGGTAGTGTGGCGACCAGAATTGAACACTATATTCCAAGTGCAGCCTAACTAAGGTTCTATAAAGCTGCAACATGACTTGCCAATTTTTAAACTCAATACCTCGGCCGATGAAGGCAAGCATGCCATATGCCTTCTTGACTATCTTCTCCACCTGCATTGCCACTTTCAGTGACCTGTGTATCTGTACACCCAGATCCCTTTGCCTATCAATACTCCTAAGAGTTCTGCCATTTACTGTATATTTCCTATCTGTATTAGACCTTCCAAAATGCATTCCCTCACATTTGTCCGGATTAAACTCCCATCTGCCATCTCTCCGCCCAAGTCTCCAACTGATCGATATCCTGCTGTATCCTCTGATGGTCCTCATTGCTATCCACAAATCCACCAACCTTTGTGTCGTCCGCAAACTTACTAATCAATCCAGTTACATTTTCCTCCAAATCACTTATATCTATTACAAACAGCAAAGGTCCCAGCACTGATCCCTGAGGAACACCACTTGTCACAGCCCTCCATTTAGAAACACGCCCTTCCACTGCTATTAGGCCAGCATTCATTGCCCATCCCTAATTGCTGTTGAGAAGGTGGTGGGGAGCTGCCTTCATGTAGTGCAGGTACATTCACAGTGCTGTTAGAGAGGGCATTCCAGGATTTTGACCCAGCGACAGTGAAGTTTGATATAAATAAGCTGCTAAGTTTAAGTTGGCACCCCCGCCCCGAATCGCAGCCTCTCTGGTGGGCGGACATACTGCAGCAGCATGAGGAATTGCCACTCTGGGCCCAGTCTTATGACCTTGTCCTGCTCGTTGTTCGGTGTCGAGTGGTGGTAAGATTGCATGCGGCATTACTTTAACATTACTTTCTAAAGGGGATGATGCTTCATCATCCTCAAAATAAAGCATCTCCAACCACAGCATTCAAGAGCAGCATGGTGGCATAGTGGTTAGCCTCAGCTCAAGGGACCTGGGTTCAATTCCGGCCTCGGGTCACAGTCTGTGTGGAGTTTGCACATTCTCCCTGTGTCTGCATGGGTTTCCTCTGGGTGCTCTGGTTTCCTCCCACAGTCCAAAGATGTGTGGGTTAAGTTGATTGGCCCTGCTAAATTGACCCTAGTGTCAGGGGGATGAGAAGGGTAAATATGTGGGAATTGGGTCTGGATGGGATTGTGGTCGGTGCAGACTCGATGGGCTGAATGGCCTCTTCTGCACTGTAGGAATTCTATGATTCTATTCTGTGATTCAATATTCACCACGTAGGATATTTCTGAATCACATCAGCAGCCTTGAAATTTAGTCAGTTCAGAGGAAGATTGACTGTTCACCAACTGAGTGACAACCCATCAATTTAAACTTATCGATGAAAGCTTTGTAGAATTTTTTCAAGGGAGTAAAAGATTCTCCTTTCTTCTGTAGCATCTGACTGACTTGAACAGCAAAAGGGCTTCGGCTCAATTGACCCTGATATTCCAAAAACAGAAGTCATGTCTAACTTGACCTGCCCTTAATTATTTCCAAAGGAAATATGAATGACCAAAACTTGTGAAAGAGAAAATCCTGATTATAAATGCAGTTGAAGAAAATGAAACAATATTGTGCAATTCTGACTCATTGTATTTGCAGGTGACATCTGCGTAGTTTTATTTGACCTGGAACTACTCTGTTCTACTGCACTGTGGAGCAGTTTCCAAGCAACGCTATTAATTAGATCATTCAGGGTTTGAAGTGAGCATTGTGTTTTTGGTGAATAATTCTAGACATTGGTAGCACCCAATTCAATTAGACTTGCTTATGCAGTAACCTCTAAAATATCCAACTTATATACTTGAAAGAGTGTAGTGCAGTGATTGTGTCAGGATCAAGTGGTTGCAGTTTGCATTTAAAATGCTGCATGAATACGTGAATTTCTGGTAATATGGGATCACTGTTTCACCTTGTCCCAGAATAGGACTTTGTGCTTGGTACTTTTTCTTCAAATAACTTCACAAAGCATGAAAACAAATGTTGATCACTTTATTGAGGTGAATTTATATAATGTTTCTTTAAAAACAGAGAGGTTGTGTGTATGAGCAAGGGTAAAAACTCAACCCTGGCTGTGATGCAAAATGGGTAGAATACAGTGAATTTGATATTCAGTTGCTTTGGAGTCAATCAGGATTAAATATTAGGTGCTGCATAGACCAGGTGGCCTCACCAATGCCACTTGTTGTGTGGCACAATGTAAAATGAATTTATACCCTTGCGTTTTGGCTTCATGTCCTTAATATGCTATCAACATGCCAGCGGCACGGTGGCACGGTTGTTTGCACTGCTGCATCACAACGCCAGGGACCAAGGTTCAATTCCCGACTTGGGTCATTGTTTGTGCAGAGTCTGCATGTTCTCCCCATGGATTTCCTCCAGATACTCCGGTTTCCTCCCACAGTCCAAAAGACATGCTGGTTAGGTGCATTGTCCATGCTAAATTCTCCCTCAGTGTACCTGAACAGACGCCCAAGTGTGGCAACTGGAGGATTTTCACAGTGACTTCATTGCAGTGTTAATATAAGCCTACTTGTGACACAAATAAATTTCAAAATAAACTTACAATGAGGACGAGAGAACTGACATCAGAGAGAAAGCCTTAGTTTAATGTTAATTCAAACAAATACAATTTCGTCAAAAAATTAATAAACCTGCCTGTGTTTTGTAGATTGTCAGAAAATATCAAAAGTCATTTAGACCAGTGAAATAGACTTGAAATTCTACCATCTGTTCAGTTGAGACAGGGAAGGGCAGAAAAATACAAGTAAGAGAGAAAGGTAGGTGGGTACTTTCCTTACCCATTCTAATTTGTTTTTTTAAAAACATAAACAATGAACGTTGAAAGCAAATAAAATCACATTTGAAGGAAACAAATGAGAAGGGTGTATCAGTCCGTTCAAATTGTCCCCTGCCTTTTTGAACCCCACTTCACGTGAAGGTCAGGAACAGTTCTGACCTGGGAGGGTTGTGGAGACAAGTAGAAGTGATTGAAGTAGTGGGACGATTAAGAATGAGCTGTCTCAAAACAGAGGGAAGGACATTTTTCTTGTACGATAGTTAATGCTTGGGAGGGTGACAGAGTGTTAGCAAGGCAAGGAGGAAAGGACAGTGGAGAGTAATTGGGTAAGGGACATGATGAGATTGAGGGACGTTGAATTAAGTGAGGTTTGGGGGAAATTGTGACTGATTCAGTTCAGATTGATGGCTTGGATATTGACTGGAAGGAGGTTGAAAATGAAGGTGATGCAGCTAAAATGACAAGAATTTGGTCACCATTCATGCACTATTTTGAGCAATCTTCCTTTAGAACATAGAACATAGAACATAGAACATTACAGCGCAGAACAGGCCCTTCGGCCCACGATGTTGCACCGACCAGTTAAAAAAAAAAACTGTGACCCTCCAACCTAAACCAATTTCTTTTCGTCCATGAACCTATCTACGGATCTCTTAAACGCCCCCAAACTAGGCGCATTTACTACTGATGCTGGCAGGGCATTCCAATCCCTCACCACCCTCTGGGTAAAGAACCTACCCCTGACATCGGTTCTATAACTACCCCCCCTCAATTTAAAGCCATGCCCCCTCGTGCTGGATTTCTCCATCAGAGGAAAAAGGCTATCACTATCCACCCTATCTAAACCTCTAATCATCTTATATGTTTCAATAAGATCCCCTCTTAGCCGCCGCCTTTCCAGCGAAAACAATCCCAAATCCCTCAGCCTCTCCTCATAGGATCTCCCCTCCATACCAGGCAACATCCTGGTAAACCTCCTCTGCACCCTCTCCAAAGCCTCCACATCCTTCCTGTAATGTGGGGACCAGAACTGCACACAGTACTCCAAGTGCGGCCGCACCAGAGTTGTGTACAGTTGCAACATAACGCTACGACTCCTAAATTCAATCCCCCTACCAATAAACGCCAAGACACCATATGCCTTCTTAACAACCTTATCTACTTGATTCCCAACTTTCAGGGATCTATGCACACATACACCTAGATCCCTCTGCTCCTCCACACTATTCAAAGTCCTCCCGTTAGCCCTATACTCAACACATCTGTTATTCCTACCAAAGTGAATTACCTCACACTTCTCCGCATTAAACTCCATCCGCCACCTCTCGGCCCAACTTTGCAACCTGTCTAAGTCTTCCTGCAAACTACGACACCCTTCCTCACTGTCTACCACACCACCGACTTTGGTGTCATCAGCAAATTTGCTAATCCACCCAACTATACCCTCATCCAGATCATTAATAAATATTACAAACAGCAGTGGCCCCAAAACAGATCCCTGAGGTACACCACTTGTAACCGCACTCCATGATGAATATTTACTATCAACCACCACCCTCTGTTTCCTATCCGCTAGCCAATTCCTGATCCAATTTCCTAGATCACCCCCAATCCCATACATCTGCATTTTCTGCAGAAGCCTACCATGGTGAACCTTATCAAACGCCTTACTAAAATCCATATATACCACGTCCACTGCCTTGCCCCCATCCACCTCCTTGGTCACTTTCTCAAAAAACTCAATAAGGTTAGTAAGGCACGACCTACCTGCCACAAAACCATGCTGACTATCACCTATCAATTCATTACTCTCCAAATAACTATAAATCCTATCCCTTATAATTTTTTCCAACATCTTGCCGACAACAGAAGTGAGACTCACCGGTCTATAATTCCCGGGGAAGTCTCTGTTCCCCTTCTTAAACAATGGGACAACATTCGCTAACCTCCAATCTTCTGGTACTATACCAGAGGCCAACGACGACCTGAAGATCAGAGCCAGAGGCTCTGCAATCACTTCTCTTGCCTCCCAGAGAATCCTTGGATAAATCCCATCCGGACCAGGGGATTTATCTATTTTCAGACCCTCCAGAATATCCTGCACATCCTCCTTATCAACTGTAATACTGTCTATTCTACTCCCTTGCAACCCAGTGTCCTCCTCAGCTATATTCATGTCCCCTTGCGTGAACACCGAAGAGAAATATTGGTTCAATGCTTCACCAATCTCCTCCGGTTCCACACATAACTTCCCTCTGCCATCTATAACTGGCCCTAAACTTGCCCTAACCAACCTTCTGTTCTTGACATACCTATAGAACGCCTTAGGATTCTCTTTAACCCTATCCGCCAAAGTCTTCTCATGTCCCCTTTTAGCCCTTCTAAGCTCGCTCTTCAACTCCCTCTTAGCCAATCTAAAGCTTTCTAGTGCACTACCCGAGTGCTCACGTCTCATCCGAACATAAGCCTCCTTTTTCTTTTTAACCAACAAAGAAACTTTTTTGGTGCACCACGGTTCCCTAGCCCTACCAATTCCTCCTTGCCTGACAGGGACATACCTATCACAGACTCGCAGTAGCTGCTCCTTGAAAAAACTCCACATGTCGGACGTTCCCAGTCCCTGTAATCTCTTAGTCCAACCTATGTTTCCTAATTCTCTCCTAATAGCCTCATAATTACCCTTCCCCCAGCTAAAACCATTGGCCCGAGGTTCATGCCTATCCCTTTCCATCACTAAGGTGAACGTAACCGAATTGTGGTCACTATCACCAAAATGCACACCAACTTCCAAGTCTAGCACCTGGTCTGGCTCATTTCCCAGCACCAGATCCAATATAGCCTCACCTCTAGTTGGCCTGTCTACATACTGAGTCAAAAAACCTTCCTGCACGCTTTGAACAAAAACTGACCCCTCTAACGAGCTAGAGCTATAACAATTCCAGTCAATATTAGTCAAGTTAAAATCCCCCATAACAATTGCCCTATTACTTTCACTCCTAAGCAGGATTGACTCCGCAATCCTTTCCTCAACCTCTCTAGAACTTTTAGGAGGTCTATAAAAGACTCCCAACAGGGTGACCTCTCCTCTCCTATTTCTAATCTCCGCCCATACTACCTCAACAGATAAGTCCTCATCAAACCTCCTCTCTGACACTGTGATACAATCTCTGACCAATAATGCTACCCCTCCCCCTCTTCTACCTCCTTCCCTACTTCGACTAAAACATTTGAACCCCGGGACCTGCAGCATCCATTCCTGCCCCTGCTCTATCCATGTCTCTGAAATAGCCACAACATCGAAGTCCCAGGTACTGATCCACGCTGCAAGTTCACCCACTTTATTGCGAATACTCCTGGCATTGAAGTATACACATTTCAAACCCTGCTCCACCCCACCTCTGCAATGCCGTGCATTGCAGTCCCCATCCATGCATCCCTCACTTTCAGCCCCACTACTCAGGATCCCTCCCCCCCCCCGAATCAGTTTAAACCTCCCTGCATGGCCTTAGCAAATTTACCCCCCAGGATATTGGTCCCCTTCTGATTAAGGTGTAGACCATCCTTCTCATAGAGGTCACACCTTCCCCAGTACGAGCCCCAATTGCTTAAGTACCTGAACCCCTCCCTCCTGCACCATCCCCTCAGCCATGAATTCAAACCTTCCCTCTCCCTATTCCTCTCTAAACTATCCCGTGGTACAGGCAAGAGTCCAGAGATAACCACTCTGTCAGTCTTGGCCTTTAGTTTCCACCCCAACTCCATAAATCCCTGCCTAATATCCCCTTCCCCTATCCTCCCTATGTCGTGTGTCCCCACATGTACAATAACTTGTGGTTTATCTCCCTCCCCCCTAAGAGTCCTGAATACCCTGTCAGACACATCCCGGACCCCAGCCCCTGGTAGGCAACACACCAACCCTGAGTCCCTACCTTTAGTTCCGACCCTCCTATCTGTCCCCTTAATTGTGGAGTCCCCAATCACAAGGCCCAGTCTTTTACAGCCCCTAACCACCTGAGCTTTCTCACTCGGCTCACCCCCAGAGATCTGCTCTCTATGCTCAGTTGATTCCTCCTCAACTGTAGCCTCCAGCACCGAAAACCTATTATGGAGGGGAACCGCCCCAGGGGATTGTCTTCCCGATTGCTTCTTACCCCTCCTCCTGGCATTGACCCAAGCCTCATTTCTAGGAGTTACTATTTCTCTATAACTCCTATCAACTTCCACCTCCGCCTCCCGAATTATGCGGAGTTCCTCTACCTCCCCCTCCAGCTCCTTTACACGCTCCTCCAGAAGCTGCAATCTAATGCACTTCTTACAACTAAAATCTCCTGAAACACTACTGGATTTCCTCACCACATACATCCCACAGGAGATGCAGCATACTGCCTGAACTGCCATCCCTGAAGCCATTACCAGCAAGAAAAAAAGAAAACAAAAAAAACTTCCCCACACTTCCCCAACTGTCACTCTCCACTAAAAAAAACCAAAAGAAACATATACTCTAGTAATGTGGTACTGCTGGGGGTGAGGTGGGATAAAGTGGTGACTCTATACTTGGCACCTTACATTTTGGGTACCCAGCTCTCCCAAGGGCAATGACTCACAAATACAATGATAAAAGTCATTCTTCCATTTTAACAAGCCAATGCCCTTATTTCTAACTGTATTCCCCCTTGTTACTTGGCACAAACCCCCCCTCGAACACTGGTCTTACTCTCGCTTACTTTATCTTCCGACAGGAGTCAGGACTGGTTGCTGCCACTAGGGCAAACCAGATGGTCACCCAGGGATGGCAAAAAAACTGAACTGAACCTAAACAGAACTTTAAGGTGAGCAACTTTCCACGAGTGAGCGAAATTGCCACAGGCGTCTCACTAGTACTCATGTTCCATTTGCTGTAGATTTCCAGTTCTGCTGAATTTGTAAGGTGTTTTTGAGAGCTTTCTGCAAATGTGTCCCATTAAGATCAGTGCCATAGTTATTCTGGCTATGGTCCAGGTCTATGTTGTCACATTTGATGAATTGTTTGAAACAAGTAAAGCTCCATTGAAAAGTGGATAGTGCCTCAATAGAGCTCATTCTTCTGTTAAATTAGCTCATATATGAACCATTTTACTTAGCGGACATATGTGACTACACTACTTATTTAGGAGGCCACAAAAGAGAATAACTTCACCAGAGGAATAAGTAATTAAGCTACAATACCTACAATTACATACAGACTGAATGATTGGCAAGTGTTAATGTTTGTAACCCAGGGGGAGAAATGCTGAAATTGTTAATCTGGAGAAAAGTAAAACACATTAACATTCAAGACAGTTTAATCAGAAAAATCTAAAAGATTGCAAATTGAACAAATTTAGTTTGCTCCCTCAGCAAAACTTTGCTAGGGTCCATTCTCCAAACTGTGTTCCCATCTAGCAAGGCTACAGACTGGTGGGTTACATGTACAAAATGTACGTTTGAATGAAAAGAGTCCATCCCCTGCTTCCTGAGATTGTCCTGGATGCTTAAATGAAACCTGGTTTCAGAGATGCACTTGAAAGCTCCAGTCGCTCTCTGATCTTCTGATGTGTTCTCTCCAATACGTGATTCAGGTAACGTTTGCAACTATTGTGTGATTTTTGTTAGCTTCCCTCAGGTTCTTATCAGTGCTCTGCATCTCACTACTAATCCTGTGCTTCAAGCCTATAGAGCCTACATTGATTGATCTTATCCTCTGATTTCTCACGATAATCATTCAGGTTCAGCTTTTTGTGTTTTGGAATGAAAGGTGATTAATTTGTCATGCTTGTCCCCTTGTTCTCTTGCTGTGGCTCTCAATTACATTTTATAATCTCTCGGGTGCTAATTTGTTTAAGGTTTATTTATTAGTGTCACAAGTAGGTTTACATTAACACTGCGATGAAGTTACTGTGAAAATCCCCCGAATCACCACACTCCAGTGCCCGTTCGGGCAACTGAGGGAGAATTTAGCATGGCCAATACACCTAACCAGCACGTCTTTCAGACTTTGGGAGGAAACCGAAGTAGACACGGGGAGAATGTGCCAACTCCGCACAGACAGTGACCCAAGCTGGGAATCGAACCCGGTGAAACAGCATTGCTAACCACTGTGCCACCAAGCCAATTGCGCACCTCTTGTCATTCCCTGTTGCGGTATGGATTGGGGCTAAGAGTCTCTTTGCTGGTGTCTCATTACAGGTCCCTTATGCTGCTCGCCTCTTGCTGCTGAGAAATACCTGAATATCATGAAGAATAGCTAGTAAGTATTGAAACCAAAAACTTGGAAAGGGTTTAAACTCTGAATTTTCTGACATGTGCTATGGACATTTTCAGATTGGACATCTCAGTAACAGCATTTGACAAAGTGGTAAGAGGCCAACTGTTAACCGCATGGGAATATATAAACTAAAACAACCAAATTTATTAAATGATCCGCAAATGAAGAAATTACAGGACAAGATTTCACTTCTTGTATATTTTACTCAAATATGAATCAGAATCAATTTAAATTAATCATGAATTAATAGGGAAATCACAGTCAACACAAACTATAAATTACTAATGAGATAGCAGACACAACAAATACTATCTCAAGGAATTAGTTGGCAGCCACTCTGCCTGTATGGACTCAGTTTCAGCCACAAAGTTCTTCCAAGCAAAATTCCAATTCCTTTCCTTTAAGGACTTAACTTATTCTCCGCAGGCTGCAGTTTCTATGTAAACAGTGTTCCACTTGTGCAATCTTCCCAATACTGCATATGTCTTTCAAGAACTTAACTGACATCTTCCATCAATCGTGGTCACATGAATCCACTCGAACTGCCATTACCTAGGGGCCACATGGCTGATTCTGTCCAGACAGCAACTTTTAAATGTGCTTTCTAACTATTTTTGTCCACCTTTTCTCTCTCCAACTCTTCACTTTCTTCACTGTGTCTGTGCTACATGGCCTCCCTATTTCCTTCCTGTTCTTACTGCTTCGAGGTCAAAGGTTGTCACACTTCATTGGGTTTTGTATTGAGTTTCTGTCCGATAGCAACTGGGTAATATGGGCATATTGCTCATCTGAGGTATTTGTTTGGAATTTTCTATCTTATTTTGAGTTAAGAATACAATTCAAAACATAACATGTAAAGTTCAGCATTCCTGACACCAGCTAAGTTCATTACATTCAATGGCAATTGCTTGTACTTTCAAAATGATTCCAGGTAGTTAACTCACAAAATCATCACTGTGGATGCTGAAAACCCCTCTTGTAATATTATGAACTCAAGAAGTAGGTAGTGTGAGATACCTGGGAACACCACCATTTGTAAGCTCTCTCTCAAGGCACGCACCATCCTAACTTGGAAATATATCGCCATTCCTTGACTGTCGCTGGGTCAAAATCCTGGAAAAGTCCCTCACTGACTACACTGTGGGTCAGAAAGCACATTACTGGCTTAGTAATAGGAGTAAGAATTTTAACAACACCAGGTTAAAGTCCAACAGGTTTATTTGGTAGCAAAAGCCACACAAGCTTTCGGAGCTGCAAGCCCCTTCTTCAGGTGAGTGGGAATTCTGTTCACAAACAGAGTTTATAAAGACACAGACTCA
Organism: Mustelus asterias; assembly: GCF_964213995.1. Lineage (NCBI taxonomy): Eukaryota > Metazoa > Chordata > Chondrichthyes > Carcharhiniformes > Triakidae > Mustelus > Mustelus asterias. Next base: position 128,630,182 of record NC_135805.1, on the reverse strand, counting down.
ATTTACATGAATAATGGTTGGAATGCGAATACTTACAACTAATCAAGTCTTTAAGAAACAAAACAATGGAGTGGAGAGAGCATCAAGACAGGCTAAAAAGATGTGTATTGTCTCCAGACAAGACAGCCAGTGAAACTCTGCAGGTCTATGCAGAAACTATGCAGACGCTGCGACAACGGATGAATGAACACCGCTCGACAATCACCAGGCAAGACTGTTCTCTTCCTGTTGGGGAGCACTTCAGCGGTCACGGGCATTCGGCCTCTGATATTCGGGTAAGCGTTCTCCAAGGCGGCCTTCGCGACACACGACAGCGCAGAGTCGCTGAGCAGAAACTGATAGCCAAGTTCCGCACACACGCGGACGGCCTCAACCGGGATATTGGGTTCATGTCACACTATTTGTAACACCCACAGTTGCGTGGACCTGCAGAGTTTCACTGGCTGTCTTGTCTGGAGACAATACACATCTTTTTAGCCTGTCTTGATGCTCTCTCCACTCCCATTGTTTTGTTTCTTAAAGACTTGATTAGTTGTAAGTATTCGCATTCCAACCATTATTCATGTAAATTGAGTCTGTGTCTTTATAAACTCTGTTTGTGAACAGAATTCCCACTCACCTGAAGAAGGGGCTTGGAGTTCCGAAAGCTTGTGTGGCTTTTGCTACCAAATAAACCTGTTGGACTTTAACCTGGTGTTGTTAAAATTCTTACTGTGTTTACCCCAGTCCAACGCCGGCATCTCCACATCATTAGTAATAGGACACAGAGTAGTGGTAGAGGCTGCTCGAATGACTGGCCGGTGTCCAGTGCTGTACCACAAGGGACCTAACTTGTTTGTCATGTACATAAATGATATAGATGAAAATGTGAGAGGAATGTTAAGCAAGTTTGCAGGTGACACCAAGATTGTTAGGGTGGTTAATAGTGAAGAAGATGATTGTAGGTTACACAAGATATAGATGGGTTGGTCAGATGGGCAGAGCAGTGGCAGATGGTATTTAACCCTGATAAATGCGAGGTGATGCACTTTGGAAGAAGAAACAAGATGAGGGAGTATTTAATGAATGACAGGATACTGGGTAGCTCAGAGGAACAGAGGGATTTTGGTGTAATTATTCACAAATCCCTGAGAGCGGCAGAGCATGTGAATAGGATAGTTAAGAAGACGTATGGGACACTTGCTTTCATCAGTTGTGATATAGGGTGTGGCCAAACAGGCCACCTAAAATGGTGATGTGTAAAGCACTCTGGGACAATTGGGCAAGAACTAAAACGACAGGCTGCAGCCTAAAAGACAGAAACAAACAGGCTGTGACCCATACAAGTGAATACACAGGATATGGGTCATCTCCAGGACAAAAGGGACTTTCTGGTCAAACTGGATTGTTTACCAGACATAGGGGCGCCATAACCCCTTAGTTGGGAGGGAGGTGTGAAGCCTACGTGCTCCCAGCACCTGCAGACATGGCCGTTGGGGACACACCCAGAGACTGGTGTGGCAGTCGATCAGGGTGTGACTTTATCAATCAGGGTGATCAAGTCCTCATCGATTGATTTGCAATGGCCAAGAGGGCGCGAAACCCAACGGGGTATAAAGAGTGCTGCGCAACCAAGAATCTCTCTCTCTCTTTGACCCCATGAATGAGCTACAACAACAGTGACCATCGCCAGCAACGACCAGCACGAGAAGAGCCACCACACCCGAGAAGGAAGGAAGACCAGAGCCAGAGTGCCAGGCCAGACCAAAGGACCAGACTATGCAGAGGACTACATAGACCAGCGCACAGATAAAGGCCAATATCTGCTTGGGTATTTGCCAGTCACAGAAAGTTAAGTCAAGGTCTTGTATTGGACTTGAACTTTAGTATTTTCTGTAAGATAACTTATTATTGGTTGGGTGGATGATTATTGATTGTGTGTTTTAAATAAATAATATTGTACTAACAAGAAGTCTACTCGCAATTCTTTGTCCTTCATATAAGGATTAAAACAGACTGTGCGGCAGGCACAACAAGGGTATAAGAGCAAGGAGGTAATGTTGGAGTTGTACCATGCATTTGTTTGGCCACAGCTGGAGTAGTATGTGCAGTTCTGGTCACCTCATTATAACAAGGATGTGATAGCATGAGAGGAGTATAGAGGTGGTTCACCAGGAGATTGCTTGAGACCGGATAGGCTTGGATTGGTTTCTTCAGAGCAGAGAAGACGAAGGGGGGAGGACATGATTTAGTTGTATAAGGTTATGAGAGGTATGGACAGGGTGAATAGGAAGCAGCTGTTCCCCTTAGTCGAGGGGTCAATCAAGGCGGCATAGCTTTAGGATAAGGGGCCGGAGATTCAGAAGGGACTTGAGAAAAAGCTTTTTCACTCAGAGGGTGGTGGGAATCTAGAATGCACTGCCTGGGCAGGTAGTGGAGGCCGGAAACCTTACAACATTTAAAAATTATTTGGATGAGCATTTGAAATATCATAACATTGAAGGATATGGGACAAGTATGGGAACATGGGATTAGCACGCCTTTAGTGGTTGATAGTGTCGGTGCAGACTCAATGGGCCAAAGGGCCTTTTCTATGCTGTCCGACTCTATGACATGGCCTGTAGCGTTTCAAGAAGGCAACGCACCACCAACTTCTCAAGGACAATTAGAGATGGGCAATAAATGCTGGCCTAGCCAGCGACACCCACATCCCATGAATGAATAAAAAAAAGTATTTACAGCATTGGACCAGCCACTTTCTGCAAAGGGTCCATGCTAGAGATTGCATTCTGCACAGCACTGTTCATTTCATCCAATAAACATTCCCCTTTTTCTTTCTCCCTCACTCACTTATCTCACTTTGAATCAATTTCAATAAATCAACTAATTCCATTTTATTATCCACATGAAAAATCATTGCGGATACTTTGCTTGTTTGTTAAAAGAATTACATACAAATGAATAACAAATTTTTTATCATGGAGATCGAATTTTAATTAAATTCGTATTAAAAAACTATTCCAGTGCATTAAAATAATAAGTCAATGAGTTCCACCCTGAGTGTATCTCCTCATCAATTTAACTCCTGTTAAAAGTTGTTCTGGAGGATACATCAAATTCAGGAACTGATTTGTTCTGCATGTGAGGGATTGTAGCTTTACACCTCCCCTCTGCTGTTCCCAACAGCAACCAGCAGTTAGACTGAGACAAGGGATGAATCTCATTGTTAATGACACTTTTTACTTTGGTCAAAATTCTTCCAGAGCAGAATTCATCAAGATAGATCTGCTCATGAACTTCCTGCCTGGTTCAGTAATCCAAAAAGTCTACTTTTCTAAGACAACCGTACCAGTCGAGACATCCAAAAATCATACAACACTCTCAGCTACAGACATGCAGAAGATTCTCATGATCGTAGGATCTGGGTGAGCAGATATTAATTTTCTGAGGCCATATAATCATGCATGTCCCTCCGCCACCACATCTGTACACTGTTCCCTTCAATTCAACCTTCTATCAATCTCCTTTGACACGGTAATACTTGTACTTAGTAATGATGAGTAAGTAAGGAAGCTTCCCCTTAAATAAGTACAGATATTTTTCTTAAAATGGTCCATTTGTTGAAATATTGCCAGCAGCGCATGAAACATATTATAGGTTTCCAAAAATATGTATGTTTTTCATATACAGCTTTTCTCGGTCAGTAATAAAGTATATGAACAAAATATTTATAGATTTTCCTATAATGATCACATATTGAGATCTCAGTGGTAAATACTGTCTCCCATTCAAAAGAACTGAGATGTTTATTAAGCCAGATGGAGTATGAACCACTGTTTTAAATGTGTTGCCCATCTTGTAAACGTTTGTAGTCCACCTGCAGATGGTAAGGCAGACAGTGCTATGTGATCAGTATGAGGGTTAAGGTTTCCATGGAGCTAGCATACCTGGCTGATCGGAATATACAAATTAGGAGCAAGAATAGGCCATTTGGGCCCCATACGGCTAGTCCGACATTGAATAAGTTGATGGCTGATCTGATTGTGGCCTCAACTCCACGACCTCAACTTCTGACTACCCCTGATGCCCTTTGACTCCCTTTGCCTTAAAAATATTAATTTACCCTGCCTCCACCGCTCTCTCAGGGAGAGAGTTCCAAAGATTCACGACGGTCTGGAAAAAAAATTCTTCTAATCTCTGTCTCAAATGGGAGACCATATGTTTTTAAATGGTGCCCCCCAGTTCTAGTCTCTCCCACAAGAGGAAACTCCTTCTCCAAATCCACCCTATCAAGATCCCTCAGGATCTTATATTTTTCATTAAGATCACCTTTCATTCTTCTAAACTACAGTTCATACAAGCCCAGCCTGTCCAACCTTTCCTCATAAGATCCCAGGTATAAATCATCCCAGGTATAAGTCAAGTGAACCTTCCCTGAATGATTTCTAATCCATTTATTTTGTTTCTCAAATGAGACCATAACTGTGCACAGTACTCGAGATCTCTAGATCTGGTTTCACCAATGTCCCACAAAACCTTTGCAATAAAGGACATTATTCCATTTGCCCTCCAAATCGCTTGCTGTACCTGGATATTAATTTTTCCTGATTCATGTGCCAGGTCACTCAGATCCCTCTGTACTTCAGAATTCTCTAATCTCTCTCCATTTAAGTAATATCCTGATTTTCTGTTCTTCCTGCCAACGCGGACATGTTCACATTTTCACACGTTATGCTCCATCGGCCAAATCTTTGTCCACTCACTGAACCTATCTACTTCCCTCTGCAGAAGACCAATGTCCACTTCACAATTTACTTTCCTGCCAATCTTCGTGTCATCAGTCCTGTTGTAGGCAGACACTGTTACTCTAACAGGCAATACTTGCTGTTTGTCTGGCATTGTATCTTCTGGAATTTTACATGTCAGATATATCATGTTGACTTTGTCTTAATAATTGAACTGATTAGTCTTCCATGATGGGACATCGCTTTTGTGTCATAGGATACTGAGTCTTGATCCAGCAGTGGGCAAGATATCTTGTACAATGCAGAAATAATTACCTGTCTCTTTCTGGAGGTAGTTTTGCCATTGACTTTTCTCCTATTTGCTTTTGTACATCATTGAGATTTCAGCGGAGCTGTCATTCATGGCCGCACGAGTCAGCCCTTGTTCAGAGACAACTGAACTAGCCAAAACAGCTGAACTGCCAACAAATTTTGACTAACCCTTGTGCTGGAGCATCCAGGATGCAAGGAGGCCATGTCACCTTCCTTATTAGGCTTTCAGATGCAATCAAATGCCACATCAGCTTCTGTTTCTTAATTTCTGTTTCTTAAATGAACCAGAACAATTTTGAAACAAAAACAAAATGCTGGAAAAGGTGAACTAATCTGGCAGCATTTGTGGCGAGAGAAACAAAGTTAATGTTTCAAGTCTGTATGACTCTTCTTCAGAACTGAAGTGGAGTAGAAATGTAAAGAATTGTATAGTTGGAGAGAGATTGAAGGAAGTGGGGCAAAATAGAAGGTCAGAATCATAGAATCCCTACAGTGCAGAAAGAGGCCATTCGGCTAATCGAGTCTGCACCAACTCGAAAGATCATCACACCCAAGCCCTTCCCTCCATCCTATCCCCGTAGCCCCACACATTTACCATGGCTAATCTACCTAACCTACACATCTTTGCAACTAAGGAGCAATTTAGCATGGTCAATCTACCTAACCTGTAAATCTTTGGGATGTGGGAGGAAACTGGAGTACCCGAAGGAAACCCACGCCGACACGGGGAGAAGGTGCAATTTCCATACTGATAGTCACCCAGAATTGACAGAATCGAACCCGGGTCTCTGGAGCTATGAGGCAGCAGTGCCATCAGGGATAGGCTGGAGCTAAGGAGAGAAATGTGCTTAATCAGAAGATGAGATGTTATATCCACAGTTTGCGTTCGGCTTCGCTGGAAACACCTTGTGAAACACCAAGAGGGAAATAGAAAGCAGTGAAAATGAACATGGTAAAGGAGACAAATGTTTCAGATGGTATAGAGGCAGAGGGAGAGTGAGGCAGAGGCAGAGCGAGCAGGGAGCAGAGTGAGAGCTGAAGGGCTTTGGCTCAACGGGCTTAGGAGGAAACAGGCAGAGGCGCAGGGTAGGTTCTGTTCTTCGTTTTTCCAGTAATTTTTAAAAAGGGGTAATTATGAGTGGGAGGCCAGTTTGTTGCTGTCGGTGTCGGATGTGGGAGTTCATGGAGTCGCCTAGCCTCCCGGGAGTCCATATCTGCACCAGCTGCGTCGAACTGCAGCTCCTGAGAGACCGCATTAGGGAACTGGAGCTGCGGCTCGATGACCTTAGTCCAGGCAAGGAAAATGAGAAGTTAATAGAGAGAAGTTACAGGCAGGTCGTCACACCAGGGTCACGAGAGGAAGACACGTGGGTCACGGTTAGGAAGGGTAAAGGTCACGTACCAGAGAGTACCCCGGTGGTTGTCCCCCTTAACAGTAAGGGATGGGTGACAGACAGGAGAGAGGGGAGAGAGCAGTCAGTGATGGGATCCCCTGTGGTTGTCCGCCTCCAAAATAAGTATACCGTTTTGGATACTGTCGGGGGGGGGGGGGATGACCCTCCAGGGGTAAGCCACGGTGACCAGATCACTGGCACGTAATCGGGCTCTGTGGCTCAGAAGGGAAAGAGGGGGACTAGGAGAGCAATAGTAGAGGGGGATGCAACAGTTAGAGGCACAGATAGGCGGTTCTGTGGGCACCAATGAGACTGCAGGATGGTAGTCTGCCTCCCTGGTGCCGGGGTCCTGGATGTCTCTGAGCGGGTAGGAAGCATCCTAAAAGGGGCGGGTAACCAGACAGACATCATTGTCCACATTGGTGCAAATGACGTAGGCAGAAAGAGCAGGGAGGTCCTGCGAGAGCAATTCTGGGAGTTAGGTAGTAGGCTAAAAAGCAGGGCCTCTAGGGTAGCGATCTCTGGACTACTCCCAGTGCCCCGTGCTAGTGAGGCTAGGAACAGGGAGATTGTACAGCCGAACGCGTGGCTAAAGGACTGGTGCAGGAGGGAAAGTTTCGAATTCGTGGATCACTGGGAAGTCTTCAAGAGAGGATGGCACCTATACAAGAAGGACGCGTTACACCTAAACTGGAGGGGCACGAATATCCAAGCTGGGAGTTTTGCTAGCGTGGTTCGGGTGGGTTTCAACTAATGTGGCAGGGGGGTGGGGATCAGAACAAGAGGTCAATAAGCATAGAGGCTGGGGCCGAGGTTGGGGCCAAGACAAGGCTATCTAAGAGGAAGAGCATTCTGGGGGAGGATGACCTCAGTGGGCCTGGAGGTCTGGAGTGCATCTGCTTCAATGCAAGTAGCGTCACGGGCAAGACAGACGAGCTTAGAGCCTTAATGCTTGCGCAGAACTTGGATGTGGTTGCAGTGACGGAGACTTGGTTAAAAGGACAGGACTGGCAGCTGAATACTCCGGGGTATAAGTGTTTTTGGCGAGTCAGAGAAGGGGCTAGGAGAGGTGAGGGAGTAGCAATGCTGGTTAGGGAGCATATTACAGCGGTACAGAGGGTGGACAATTTGGAAGGGTCAGGTAACGAGTCACTGTGGGTGGAGCTCAGAAACAGGAAGGGCGCAGTCACTATGCTGGGGGTATACTACAGGCCTCCCAACAGCCCACGGGAAGTTGAGGAATGGATATGTAAGGAGATTCTGGACAGGTGCAGAAAAAATAGGGTTGTTGTAGTGGGAGACTTTAATTTCACTTGTTTGACTGGAAATCGCTTAGGGCTGGGGACTGGACGGGGAAGAATTTATAAAATGTGTACAGGAAGGTTCTTTGGAACAATATGTTGACAGTCCAACTAGAGAGGGGGCTATACTGGACCTAGTACTGGGGAATGAGCCCGGTCAGGTCATCAAAGTTTCAGTAGGGGAACATGTGGCAAATAGTGACCACAATTCTGTAAACTTTAGGATAGTAATGGAAAAAGATGAGTGTTGTCCTATGGGTAAGGTACTGAATTGGGGGAAGGCTAACTACAGCCGGATTAGGCAGGATTTGGTGGCTGTTGATTGGGAGAGGCTGTTCGAGGGTAAATCCACATCTGGCATGTGGGAGTCTTTTAAGGAGCAGTTGATAGGACTGCAGGACAGGCATGTGCCTGTAAAGAGGAAGGATAGGAAAGGTAGGATTCGAGAGCCGTGGATAACCAGTGAAATTGTGGGTCTAATCAAAAAGTAAAAAGAGGCATACATGAGGTCCAGGCAGCTAAAAACAGATGGAGCACTGGAGGAATACAGAGAAAATAGAAAAGAACTCAAACAGGGAGTTAGAAGGGCAAAAAGGGGTCACGAAATGTCCTTGGCAGACAGGATTAAGGAGAATCCTAAGGCATTTTATACATATGTTAGGAACATGAGGGTTATTAGGGAAAGAATCGGACCTCTCAGGGACAAAGGAGGGGAATTATGCTTAGAACCAAAGGAAGTAGGTGAGATCCTAAACAAAGACTTTGCATCAGTATTCACAAAGGAGAGGGACATGTTGACTGGTATTGTCTCAGAGAGATGTGTTGACCCGTTAGAAAAAATCTCAATTACAAGGGAGGAAGTGTTGGGTTTTTTAGGAAACATTAAGACAGACAAATCCCCAGGGCCAGATGGCATCTATCCTAGACTCCTCAGGGAGGCAAGAGATGAAATTGTTGGGCCTCTAACAGAAATCTTTGTCTCTTCGCTGAACAGAGGTGAGGTCCCAGAGGATTGGAGGACAGCAAATGTGGTCCCGTTATTTAAGAAGGGTAGCAAGGATAACCCAGGTAATTATAGGCCGGTGAGCTTGACGTCCGTGGTAGGGACATTGTTGGAGAAGATTCTTAGAAATAGGATATATGCGCATTTAGAACTGAATAATCTCATTAGCGATAGACAACATGGTTTTGTATGAGGGAGGTCATGCCTCACAAATTTGGTTGTGTTTTTTGAGGAGGTGACAAAAACGATTCACGAGGGAAGGGCCATGGATGTCGTCTATATGGATTTTAGTAAAGCGTTTGACAAGGTCCCTCATGGCAGGCTGGTGCAAAAGGTTAAATCTCACGGGATAAAAGGTGAGCTAGCTAGATGGGTGGAGAACTGGCTTAGCCAGAGAAGACAGAGGGTAATGGTGGAGGGGTCCTTTTCCGGTTGGAGGTCTGTGACTAGTGGTATTCCGCAGGGCTCTGTACTGGGACCTCTGCTGTTTGTGATATATATAAATGATTTGGAGGAAGATGTAGCTGGTGTGATCAGTAAATTTGCGGACGACACAAAGATTGCTGGAGTTGCGGATAGTGATGAACATTGTCAGAGAATACAGCAGGATATAGATAGGCTGGAACATTGGGCGGAGAAATAGCAGATGGAATTTAATCCAGATAAATGCGAAGTGATGCATTTCGGTAGATCTAATGTAAGGGGGAGCTATACAATAAATGGCAGAACCATCAGGAGTATAGATTAACAGAGGGATGTGGGTGTACAAGTCCACAGATCCTTAAAGGTGGCAGCACAGGTGGAGAAGGTGGTGAAGAAGGCATATGGCATGCTTGCCTTTATTGGACGGGGCATAGAATATAAAAGTTGGCATATGATGTTGCAGCTGTACAGAACGATGGTTAGGCCACATTTGGAATACTGCGACCAGTTCTGGTCGCCACACAACCAGAAGGACGTGGAGGCTTTGGAGAGAGTACAGAGAAGGTTTACCAGGATGTTGCCTGGTATGGAGGATCTTAGCTATGAGAAGAGATTGGGTAAACTGGGGATGTTCTCCCTGGAAAGACGGAAGATGAGGGGCGACCTAATAGAGGTGTATAAAATTATGAAGGGCAGAGATAGGGTTAACAGTGGAAAGCTTTTTCCCAGGTTGGAGGTGACGAACACAAGGGGTCACGGGTTCAAGGTGAGGGGGGCAAGGTTCAACACAGATGTCAGGGGAACATATTTTACACAGAGGGTGGTGGGGGCCTGGAATGCACTGCCAAGTAAGGTGATTGAGGCGGACACGCTGGGATCGTTTAAGACTTATCTAGATAGCCACATGAACAGACTGGGAATACAGGGATACAAACGAATGGTCTAGTGGTGGATGGAGCTATTACAAGGGGGCATAACTATAGGGTTCATGGTGGGAGATATAGGAAGGATATCAGAGGTAGGTTCTTTACGCAGAGAGTGGTTGGGGTGTGGAATGGACTGCCTGCAGTGATAGTGGAGTCAGACACTTTAGGAACATTTAAGCGGTTATTGGATAGGCACATGGAGCACACCAGGATGACGGAGTGGGATAGCTTGATCTTGGTTTCAGATAAAGCTCGGCACAACATCGTGGGCTGAAGGGCCTGTTCTGTGCTGTACTGTTCTATGGTCTAGTTGGGCACATGAGCGGCGCAGGCTTGGAGTGCCTGTTCCTGTGCTGTATTGTTCTTTGTTCTTTATAAAAGGTGGAGGGGTGGCATTGTTGGTCAGGAAAATGTTACAGTGGTACTCAGGCAGGATAGATTAGGGAGCTTGTCTACAGAGGCCCTATGGGTGGAGCAGAGAAACAGGAAAGGTATGACCACATTAATGGGGTTGTATTATAGACCACCCAATAGTCAGCGAGAATTGGAGGAGCAAATCAGCAGAGGGATAGCTGCCAACTGCAAGAAACACAAAGTTGTGATAGTAGGGGATTTTAATTTTCCACATATAGATTGGGACTCGCATACTGTTAAAGGTTTAGACGGGGTAGAGTTTGTAAAATGTGTTCAGGAGAATTTTCTACATCGGTATATAGAGGTGCCAACGAGAGGGGATCGATATTGGATCTCCTATTGGGAAATGAGTTAGGACAGGTGATGGATGTGAGTGTGAGGGAACACTTTGGATCCAGTGATCATAATGCCATTAGTTTCAACCTGATCATGGATAAGGATAGAACTGGTCCTCGGGTTGAAGTTCTGAACTGGAAAAAGGCCAAATTTGATGAAATGAGAAGGGATCTGGGAAGTGTGGATTGGCACAGGCTGTTCTCTGGTAAGGATGTAAATGGAAAGTGGGAGGCCTTCAAAGGAGAAATTTTGAGAGTGCAGAGTTTGTATGTTCCTGTCAGGATTAAAGGCAAAGTAAATAGGAATGAGGAACCTTGGTTCTCGAGGGAGATTGTAACACTGATTAAGAAGAAGAGAGAGTTGTATGAAATGTACAAGCAGCAAGGAACAGATCAGATGCTCGAGGAGTATAAAAAGTGCAAGAAACTACTTAAGAGGGAAATCAGGAGGGCTAAAAGAAGACATGAAGTTGCTTTGGCAGACAGAGTGAAGGAAAATCCAAAGAGCTTCTATAGGTATGTTAGGAGCAAAAGGATAGTGAGGGATAAAATTGGTCCTCTTGAAGACCAGAGTGGTAGACTGTGTATGGAACCAAAAGAGATGGGGGAGATACTAAATGGTTTTTTTGCATCCGTACTTACTGAGGAAATGGGCATGGAGTCTACGGAAATAGGGCAAAGAGGTAGGGAGGTCATGGAACCTTTACAGATTAAAGGGGAGGAGGTGCTTGCTGTCTTGAGGCAAATCAGAGTGGATAAGTCCCCAGGACCGGACACGGTATTCCCACGGACCTTGAGGGAAGCTAGTGTTGAACTTGCAGGGGCCCTGGCAGACATATTTAAAATGTCAGTATTCACGGGGGAGGTGCCGGATGATTGGAGGGTGGCTCATGTTGTTCCGTTGTTTAAAAAAGGTTCCAAAAGAAATCCGGGAATTTATAGTTTGACGTCGGTGGTGGGCAAGTAATTGGAATGTGTGATAAGGGATAGGATCGACAAACATTTGGATAGACAGGGACTTAGTAGGGAGAGTCAACATGGCTTTGTGCGTGGTAGGTCATGTTTGACAATCTATTAGAGTTTTTCGAGGAGGTTACCAGGAAAGTGGATGAAGGGAAGGCAGTGGATGTTGTCTACCTGGAGTTCAGCAAGGCCTTTGACAAGGTCCCTCATGGGAGGTTAGTTAGGAAGGTTCAGTTGCTAGGTATACAGAGGGAGGTAGTAAATTGGATTAGACATTGGCTCAATGGAAGAAGCCAGAGAGTGGTTCTGGAGGACTGCTTCTCTGAGTGGAGGCCTGTGACTAGTGGTGTGCCGCAGGGATTGGTGTTGGGTCCATTGTTGTTTGTCATCTATGTCAATGATCTGCATGATAATGTGGTAAATTGGATCAGCAAATTTGCTGATGATACAAAGATTGGAGGTGTAGTGAACAGTGAGGAAGGTTTTCAAAGCTTGCAGAGGGATTTGGATCAACTGGAAAAATGGGCTGAAAAATGGCAAATGGAATTTAACGCAGACAAGTGTGAGATATTGCACTTTGGAAGAACAAACCAAAGTAGAACGTACAGGGTAAATGGTAGGACTCTGAAGAGTGCAGTTGAACAGAGGGATCTGGAAATACAGGTACAGAATCCCCTAAAAGTGACGTCACAGGTGGATAGGGTCATTGGCACATTTGGTACATTGGCCTTTATAAATCGGAGTATCGAGTATAAAAGTTGGAGTGTTATGGTAAGGTTATATAAGGCATTGGTGAGGCCGAATTTAGAGTATTGTGTACAGTTTTGGTCACCTAGTTACAGGAAGGATGTAAATAAGGTTGAAAGAGTGCAGAGAAGGTTCACAAGGATATTGCCGGGACTTGAGAAGCTGAGTTACAGAGAGAGATTTAATAGGTTGGGACTTTATTCCCTGGAGCGTAGAAGAATGACGGGAGATTTGATGGAGGTGTATAAGATTTTGATGGGTATAGAGTGAATGCAAGCAGGCTTTTTCCGCTGAGGTTAGGGGAGAAAAAAAACAGAGGGCATGGGTTAAGGGTGAAAGGAGAAAAGTTTAAAGGGAACATTAGTGGGGGGCTTCTTCATGCAGAGAGTGGTGGGAGTGTGGAATGAGCTGCCGGATAAAGTGGTAAATAAAGTGGTAAAAGTGGTAAATGATGTCACTTTTAACATTTAAGAAAAACTTGGACGGGTTCATGGATGAGAGGGGTGTGGAGGGATATGGTCCAAGTGCAGGTCAGTGGGACTAGGCAAAAAATGGTTCGGCACAGACAAGAAGGGCCAAAAGGCCTGTTTCTGAGCTGTAATTTTCTATGGTTCTATGGAAATCCTGTCAGAGAGAATAGCAGTACTTCTTCAAGAAAGGCATTCCTGGAAGAGAAGTGGCAATTAATTAAATACTCAAGTAAAATCAAAGCACTGCAGATACTGGAAATCTGAAATATAAACTGAAAATTCTGGATAAGCACAGGAGGTCTGGCAGCATCTGTGAAGAGGGAAACAGAGTTAACATTTTTTTGCTTTTACTAATTTACAATTGATTGATTGCTGGTTATTTCGTAAAAATGATGTTACTCGTCGATAGGAGGAGCTGCCTCAGTTTTTTCAATGCGATCTCTTTTACCACTGAGAGGACAACAAAGAAATCTTGGCGAGAACTTAGTGCCTTTATTTGAATGACCATCATGAATGCATATGTCAATGATGTGGGAAGGACAGTCCACATGAATATCCCAAAGGAGTTCATATCAGGAGCACACAGTAAAAATGTGATGAAAACCCTCTCCTATTTCACTATAGTGCTGTGAGCTGGAGGTTCAGTGGACATTGCCATTTGGTGAGATATTGCAGTGTTTGTTTGCAGTGGGCAGCAATGGAGTGGGGCGGGGGGGTGGGCATAAGATATCACAGGAACCACATAAAGGGGATTTACGAGTTAGAGATACCCTGCAGCGAATGTCCCCAGCCTCCTCCACTAACGTGGGGTTCGAGGTGGGGAGTATTATAACTAATTATTTTTACCATTAAAACTATTATATCATTAGTGAGCAGTCCTGCTGTAACCTGCCCCAACGCACGCTCATCTGCCCTGGCGTCACGACCCCAAGCCGGCAGGGTTTACAACAGCTTTTTAAAGCTGGGAACCTGTCAGCCTCACTTCCAGAGGTAAGTGACCAGGGAATTCCAACAGCCTATTTGTAGAGAGATCGAATGAGAGCAGGCAGGCACAAATAGGGGGCAAAAAGTGAAGTTTCATACATTGACAAAAGTTTAATCCTTACATAAGTGCTTGCTATCTACAATTGCCGAAGAACACCAGTGCCCCCTTGGCACAGGGGCAGTCCTGTCCCTCTTTGGCATGCAACTCAGCTCCTTCTTCAAACTCCGTTCGGAGTTCAACTCGACTATTCATCAGCCAGACTGTGCCCTCTCTCCTGGCAGTTGTGAAACAGCTTTTGCTGCGTGGGAGCAGATGGGGAGCGTGTAAGCAGGCTGTGAGGCAGGGATGTGTGCAGGTGTGTGTTTGCGTGCGTGCGCGCAGAGGTTGCTCAGAACAGTAACTTACCCCGGCTGAGCAGAGGAGGTCATTCATTCTTTTCTTGCACGACACACCTGAGCTCCCATGCAGGGAGTTGGTGCTTACCAGCGCTGCCACCATGTTGGGTTGGTGACCTTGCTGGATGCTCTCCTTGCTGGATGCTCTCCTCTCCGCCTGAGGATAAACAATCTGCACTCTCATCTCCACTATGTTCAGCATTCTGGTCAGGTCTCAGTTTGCACACTTTGATGCGGCCTTCCTGACAGCCACCCTCTGCTTTGGACTTGGGAGAGGAACAGGTGCTGGGGAGGTGTTTAAGTTGAGCTCCCTAATAATTAAGCACTCAGCCTGAAGGAGGTATGACCCAATCAGATTCCACTCACCGATAAGGTGGCGTGAAAACCAAGAAAATTTTGTTCCATGTCTCAGTGGCTAAAGAGATGGCGGGAAAATCCACCACCAATGCCAGTGGGCAACACACTAGTTTTCCCACCTGACTCAGCACTTTGTCAAAATATCAGAAAATTCCGCCCCCCGGGTGGAATTTTCCTGGTGCACTCCCTCAAAGGTGGGAAAATCCTGCCCGAGGTCAACGGACCTTTGCATGGTCCGTGTCCCGCCTGTGGCAGGTGGGACGGGAAAATTCCGCCCACTCTGTATGTTGCGGGTTTACTGTTGCTGAAAATTGTTCCTTTCCTGATAACCATGCAAGCATCTATTTTTTGTCACATCTGTCTGATGGCTATGCATTTGAACAGCGTGATAAGGTCCATGTGACATGAGTTTTTTTTAATGTGACTGTCAGCTGCGAGTGATGATTTGGCATCGTTGTCTTTCTTAAGTTGTGGAGAAAAATGGTAAAACTACTGATGGAGAAATGATCTTTCCTAATTTTAAAAATTGCTCTTTGTGCAATGTCTATATACCATCAAAGCACAATCCCGATTGTCGCTGCACCAACTTCAAAGTTCTTCCTTGAAAGACATGAAGGTGCATCATTTAATACTTATAATGATATTTTCTCAGGATTTAATAACTAGCATTAATTATGCATCACATCAATTGAATACTGCAAGCTATGTATGACCTGTCATTTAAACAACCTGCAGACCCAGCATGACAACACTGTGTCAACTTTATATTCTGCAGTGTGTTTTATTCATTATTTTAATGCACTCTCAGAGATTCTTACCTCTGCTTTTGACCCATAAATCAAAAATAATTATTCAGGAGAGATTAAGCTAGTTTAAAATACCATGCTGGGTTTTTGCTATCATGGTTACTCACAGTTTTTGAGTGGACAATGTTCAATAAAATTGATCAAAACCTCTGATGGTGAAAAGAAGAGAAGCTTTTCGTTGATTGTTATTCCATCACTGCCAGGTTAAAAAGAAATGTGTTGGATTCTGATATCAGTCTCGACGGTACCATCCTCACTTTTGAGTTGAAAGATCAGGAGTTCAAGATCCACTCCAGATTCTTGGGCCAGGATTTTAAAGTCTCTGCCCCCCCCCCCCATGCCAACTCCCCAGTGGATGCAGAGGGCCTTTAAATTGCCATTTACTTCAGTGGAACCGTAATAGCCTGTCAATATGTATTGTTTATATTGGACCTGATCTAATCTCATAGCTGTCTTTAAGAATTTGGTGCAGTGCACTAGAGGAAAGGCCCTAAAATCCTGGCCTTGAGCATTGACATTTCAGTACACAACTGAGGGAGTGCTACATTGTTGGAGCTGATATCAGTTTGAGGCTTGCTAAAGTACATTGCTGTCTGTGGGAGCATGCTGTGTACAAATTGGCTGTGAGTCCCCATGGCATAGCAGCACCTAGAGGTATCTGAAAGATGTGAAAGACCTTTATCTCTTTGTTATTCTTCTCACAGGATGCGAGAAGGTGGCTGTAAGTAGTCTTCTTGAACTGCAGCAGTCCATGTGATGTCGGGGAGGAATTTCCAGGATTTTGATCCGGCGACAGTGAAGGAACAGCGATATATTTTCATTTGCATTGGAGGGGAACTTGCAGGTAGTGATGTCCCCATGAGTCTGCTGCTTGTCCTACTAGGTAGCAGAGGCCACGGGTTTGGAAGGTGTTTTCGTAGGAACCTTGATGAGTTCCTTTGGTGCATTTTGTAGATGGTTCACACTTGCCACTGTGTGTCAGTAATGGAGGCAGTGAATTTTTGAAGATGGGGTGCCAATCAAGCTGTTTTGTCTTGGATGGCGTTGAGCTTTATCAATGTTATTGGAGCTGCATTCATCCAGGCAAGTGGAGAATATTCCATCACACTCCTGACTTGTGCCTTGTAAATGATGGACAGGCTCTGGGGAGTCAGGAGGTGAGTTACTCACTGCAGAATTCCCAGTCTCTGTCCTCCTCTTGTAGCCACAGCTTTTATATGACTAGTCCAGTTAAGTTTCTGGTCAATGATAACCCCCAGGATGTTGATAGTGATGGATTCAGCAATGGTAATGTCATTGAATGTCAAGGGGTGATGGTTAAATCCTCTCTTGTTGGAGATAATCATTGCACGGCACTTGTGTGGTGCAAATGTTTTTGCCATTTACTATCCCAAGCCGAACTGTTGTCCAGATCTTATTGCATATGGAAATGGACTGCTTCAGTATCTGAGGAGTCATGAATGGACAGTACATTGAAATGAGGGAAGGTCATTGGTGAAGCAGCTAATGGTTGGGCCTAGGACACTACCCAGAGGAACTCTTGCGGTAATGCCATGGGACTGAGATTATTGGCCTTTAACCAACCGCAGCCATTGGCCTGTAAGATGTGACTGTGTCAGGCTGTTGCTGAAGTAGTTTGAGGGACAGCTATCCCAATTTTGGCACAACCACCCAGATATTGGTAAGGATGACTTTGAAGGATCGATAGGCGTGGGTGTGCCATTAACATTTCCAGTGCTCGGGTCGAATCTAATTTTATTCCTTTTTTACTTTTCTGAAGCGGTTTCACACAATTGAGTGGGCGATTTCAGAGGGTAGCTAAGGGTCAACCATATTGGAGATGCTGTATAAATGGTCTTTCTTTCTGTTGAAATAGGCAAAAGAGAGAAAATTGAAAATGTGTTGTTTATATTGGACCTTATCTAATCTCATAACTGTCTTTAAGAATTTGGTGCAGTGCATTGCTTCCAAAGCTACAATCTCTACCATCTAGAAGGACAAGGGTAGCAGACACATGGGAACACCACCAGTTGGCAGTTGCCCTCCAAGGCGCACACTATCCTGGCTTGGAAATACCCCAGTCCAACGCCGGCATCTCTTTTTTTTAAACCTGTTGGACTTTAACCTGGTGTTGTGAGACTTCTTCTGTGCTTGGAAATATATTGCCATTCCTCATTGTCACTGGGTCAAAATCCTGGAACCACCTCCCTAACAGTACTGTGGATGTACCTGCACCACATTCTTGATTTGATTTATTATTGTCATCTGTAATAGTATACAGTGAAAAGTATTGTTTCCTGCACGTTATACAGAAAAAGCATACTGTACAGAGGGAAGGAAAGGAGAGAGTGTAGAATGTAGCGTTACAGTCATAGCTAGGGTGTTGAGAAAGATCAACTTAACGCGAGGGAGATCCATTCAAAAGTCTGATGGCAGCAGGGAAGAAACTGTTTATGAATCAGTTGGTACGTGTCCTCAGACTTTTGTATCTTTTTCCCAATGGAAGAAGGTGGAAGAGAGTTTGTCCGGGGTGCATAGGGTCAGATTTCCTTAGTCTCCTGAGAAAGTAGGGGCACTGGTGTTCTTTCTTAACCATAGATTCGGCATGGGGGGACCAGGACAGGTTGTTGGTGATTTGGACACCTAAAAACTTGAAACTCTGCAGCGGTTCAAGAACAGTAAGAAGACTCACAACACCAGGTTAAAGTCCACCAGGTCTGTTTGGTAGCACAAGCCACCAGCTTTCGGAGCACTGCCCCTTCATCAGATGAGTGGAAGTTCTGGTCACAAACAAGGCATTGTGACTACATGACAAACAGGGCGGCACGGTAGCACAGTGGTTAGCACTGCTGCTTCACAGCTCCAGGGACCTGGGTTCGATTCCTGGCTCGGGTCACTGTCTGTGTGGAGTTTGCACATTCTCCTCGTGTCTGTGTGGGCTTCCTCCGGGTGCTCCGGTTTCCTCCCACAGTCCAAAGATGTGCGGGTTAGGTTGATTGGCCATTCTAAATTGCCCCTTAGTGTCCCGGGATGCATAGGTTAGAGGGGTTAGTGGGTAAATATGTAGGGATATGTGGATAGGGCCTGGGTGGGATTGCGGTTGGTGCAGACTCGATGGGCCGAATGGCCTCTTTCTGCACTGTAGGATTCTATGATTCTATGATAAGGCATATAAAGACACAAACTCAATTTACAAAATAATGGTTGGAATGCGAGTCTTTACAGGTAATCAAGTCTTAAAGTTACAGACAATTGTCTGTACCTTTAAGACTTGATTACCTGTAAAGACTCGCAATCCAACCATTATTTTGTAAGTTGAGTTTGCGTCTTTATATGCCCTGTTTGTGACCAGAACTCCCACTCACAAAGAACAACAAAGAACAAAGAACAGTACAGCACAGGAAACAGGCCCTTCGACCCTCCAAGCCTGTGCCGCTCCTTGGTCCAACTAGACCATTCGTTTGTATCCCTCCATTCCCAGGCTGCTCATGTGACTATCCAGGTAAGCCTGAAACGATGCCAGCGTGTCTGCCTCCACCACCCTACTTGGCAGCGCATTCCAGGCCCCCACCACTCTCTGTGTAAAAAACGTCCCTCTGATATCTGAGTTATACCTCGCCCCTCTCACCTTGAGCCCGTGACCCCTCGTGATCATCACCTCCGACCTGGGAAAAAGCTTCCCACTGTTCACCCTATCTATACCCTTCATAACTTTGTACACCTCTATTAGGTCTCCCCTCATTCTCCGTCTTTCCAGGGAGAACAAGCCCAGTTTACCCAATCTCTCCTCATAGCTAAGACCCTCCATACCAGGCAACAGCCTGGTAAACCTTCTCTGCACTCTCTCTAACGCCTCCACGTCCTTCTGGTAGTGCGGCGACCAGAACTGGACGCAGTACTCCAAATGTGGCCCAACCAGCGTTCTATACAACTGCAACATCAGACTCCAGCTTTTATACTCTATACTCCGTCCTATAAAGGCAAGCATACCATATGCCTTCTTCACCACCTTCTCCACCTGTGCTGCCACCTTCAAGGATTTGTGGAGTTGCTCACCTAGGTCCCTCTGTGTTTCTCTGCTCTTGATGGCTCTGCCATTTATTGTATAACTCCCCCCTACATTAGTTCTTCCAAAATGCATCACTTCGCATTTATCTGGATTAAATTCCATCTGCCATTTCTCCCGCCCAATTTTCCAGCCTATCTATATCCTGCTGTATTGTCCGAGAATATCCGCAAGTCCAGCCATCTTTGTGTCATCTGCAAACTTGCTGATAACACCAGTTACACCTTCTTCCAAATCATTTATATATATCACAAATAGCAAAGGTCCCAGTACAGAGCCCTGCGGAACACCACTGGTCACAGACCTCCAGCCGGGAAAAGACCCTTCGACTGCTACCCTCTGTTTCCTGTGGCCAAGCCAGTTCTCTACCCATCTAGCCACCTCTCCTTGTATCCCATGAGCCTTCACCTTCTTAACCAACCTGCCATGAGGGACTTTGTCAAATGCCTTACTGAAATCCATATAGACGACGATGAAGGGGCAGGGCTCTGAAAGCTAGTGGCTTGTGCTACCAAACAGACCTGTTGGACTTTAACCTGGTGTTGTGAGACTTCTTACTGTGTTTACCCCAGTCCAACGCTGGCATCTCCATATCGCGGTTCAAGAAGGCAGCTCACCACCACCTTCTTACAGGGCAATTAGGGATGGATGATAAATGCTGGCCTTACCCACAATGTCCGCATTCCATAAATTTTAAAAAATGCTTTTAATTGCAATGGCTCTTGTTTATCAGGCCAATAATACAGCCATTTTGTTCTGAGTAAGATTGCAGAAGCAACATCGAGGTTTTGCAGTATGGAGGAAGCCAATTTGGCCCATTGTGTCTTCAAATTACTATTCCAGCCATCCCATTTTTCCCAACAGTATTGCAATTTTTTCCTGTTCAAATATGTGTCCAATTCCCTGTTGAAAGTTAATATCTTTCCACCAGGTAGTTCATTCCAGATCACAACAACTCTGTATAAAAAAAATTTTAAATTCTTATTTGCCATCACTAACCACACAGTATTGTGGTGGACTACAGTTGCGCCTTTGTCCTGTCTGGACCACCGTTGTTGTGTTTGTCATGCCTGGACACATCCCCTGCCGGCTCCTCCCCTTGTCACCTCGTATAAAGGCGGCTGCTTCCTCCCCCTTGTTCAGTTCGGGTCGGTTATCTGTTAGGATATGCTCCTAGTTCTGTAATGAATAAAAGCCTACAGTTGTATTGGCACACAAGTAGTCTTTTGCCTAATTGATAGCGCTTCAAGTATTTTCACCAATTACCTTCAATTTGTGTCCTCTGGTTATCAACCATCCTGCCATTGAAAATGGTTTCTCCCTGTCTTCTCCATCCAAATTCTTCAGGCTATCAGTTTATGAGAGGAAAATAAAAATAAAATTCAGTCTGTTGCAATCGCAAACTTTTTTTTTCCAACTGAATGCAGCTGAAGAATTACACTGTGGGGTGAACAGTTGTGATGGTTCGGGAGCTGGTTATTAATGAGATGTTTCTTAAAATCAATAATGTAATTGCTTCAATCTGAGAGATGCAGTTTATCCAATATAGCCTTGTCTCTTGTGTATTGTTTTGTGTACGCATGTTACATTTTGTTCCACATTGTGATAGAAAGTTTATACAAATCTTATGAGACATTGTCAAGTTACTTCTTACTGGCCACGTGATTTGTTGTTCCTCGTCAAAGAAATCTGCTGATCTTGCAAGTATCAATTAATTAAAAGAGCCCCACTTACTTTATACCAGTAAAAATGTTGACACTATTGTCATTACCTCTGAGTTAGTGGTGCATTATTTTTCTGGTAACAACTGCTCAGATTGTGTTTCCCTCACACACACAGCCACAATTTACTTTTTACCTTGACATTTCCACAATTAGTTTTTTTCAAAAAACAGAATGGTTGGTCGAATGAGATTGCACAGAAAGAGGCTATTCAGCCCATCACACCTGTACAAGATGTTTGAAAGACATGGCCAGCTTGTCTCATTCCCCATAAGTCTTGGAAAATGTTCCTCTTTAAGTATTTATTCAATACTCTTTTGAAAATTACTGTTCATAGAATCATAGAAACCCTATAATGCAGAAGGAGGCTCTTCGGCCAACCAATCTGCACTGATTCTCTGACGGAGCATCCTACCAAGATCCACCCACCCTATCCCCGTGGCTCCACTAATTCCCGCTAACCTACACATCTTTGGACGCTAAGGGGCAATTTAGCATGGCCAATCCACCTAACCTGCACATCTTTGGACTATGGAAGAAACCAGAACATCTGGAGAAATCGCATGTAGACACAGGGAGAACATGCGAACTCCACACAGACTATTGAATTATCTCCACTCAGGCAACATATTCCAGAAACAAACACTTGGCGTGTTAAAAAAAACTTCTCGACTCTGGTTTAAAATTCAAAGTTTATTTATTAGTGTCACAAGTCAGCTTACATTAACACTGCAATGAAGTTACTGTGAAATTACCTTAGTCGCCACACTCCAGTGCCTGTTCAGATACACTACGGGAGACTTTAGCATGGCCAATACACCTAACCAGCACAACTGATGTGCTGTCCAAAGATGTGCGGGTTAGGTTGATTGGCCATGCTAAAAATTGCCCCTTAGAGTCCTGAGATGCGTAGGTTAGAGGGATTAGCGGGTAAATATGTAGGGATATGGGGCTGGAGCCTGGGTGGGATTGTGGTCGGTGCAGACTCGATGGGCCAAATGGCCTCTTTCTGCACTGTAGGGTTTCTATGATTCTCTGACTTTCGGACTGTGGGAAGAAACCGGAGCAGCCGGAGGAAAACCACGTAGACACGGGGAGAACCTGCAGACTCCTCACAGACATTGACCCAAGCTGGGAATCGAACCCACATCCGGGTACTGTGAGGCAGCAGTGCTAACCATTGTGCGACCGTGCTGCCCGCAGTCTTCCAATTGGAGAAGAAACGAATGTTCAGATATTTGCCACTGTTTAGCACATGACCCAGAGGAAGTCTTGATTTGCACATTTGTGCGATACTTCGACAAGAGCTTCACACTTCTGGAGGGTAGAGAAGTGCTGCCCAGACGCCTCTGAGGAAGCTGTAGCATTTATAATAGACTTGGGATAGTTGCTCTCAACCTGCTCAGAAATTTACACCCGAAAGCCTGGAAATCACAGGCTAAGGATTATAGTTGGCAGTGATGTATTGCAGATGATGTCTTCGGAAGGACGTTTTTCTCATACAAAATGTATTTAAAAGCAAACTTGCTGGACACTTCCTACCCATTTCCAGACAGGCAGTCCACCCACCTCCAGCCACGCCTGTATAAACAGTTCAAACCTCTTAAAGCCACTTCAAAGCCACAAGAGCAATTACGAGCAACAGTCTCCCCTCAGAACACGTTGAGTTCAATAGTATAAACTCATTTTAAAAACTGGAATTAATCCAAAGTGGCACGGTAGCACAGTGGTTAGCACTGCTGCTTCACAGCTCCAGGGTCCTGGGTTCGATTCCCGGCTCGGGTCACTGTCTGTGTGGAGTTTGCACATTCTCCTCGTGTCTGCGTGGGTTTCCTCCGGGTGCTCCGGTTTCCTCCCACAGTCCAAAGATGTGCAGGTTAGGTTGATTGGCCGGGTTAAAAATTGTCCCTTAAAGTCCTGAGATGCGTAGGTTAGAGGGATTAGCGGGTAAAATATGTGGGGTTAGGGCCTGGGTGGGATTGTGGTCGGTGCAGACTCGATGGGCCAAATGGCCTCCTTCTGCACTGTAGGGTTTCTATGATTTCTATTTCTATGATTCAAAGTCCTATAAACCACTGTGTAAGCAATTCAAACCACTTGAAACCACTGTGTAAACAACTAAAAGTAAACATATAAGAGCAGTCGAAAAACATTTAACCGATGAGAAATTGTTGCAACATTTACGCTAGTATAAAATAGACGTTGCAATTTATTTCATGCTGATTACATTTTTAATTCATTTAAAGACTTCCACATTTAATTATATTAAATTAAAAGGTTATACAAGCAAATCAAACCAATTAAGAGACTTGGATGATTAAATATTATTTAAAAAAGAAATGCTGAAAATATTCTCTCACCACAACACTGCAAGGCAGCTGGATCTCGAGGGCTGTTCCTTCCACTGCTGGATCAGAGGTTTGGCCTCGGCACTTCATCCTGCTCTCTGCTCCTCGTGGTTATCTCTGATGATGTCTGTGTCCTGCAGCTGAGGACAGGAGTTCCTCAAATCTCCAGAGAGAAATGGTAAGGCCGCATGTTAACTCATAGCCAGTGGCAGTCAGGCACCTCAGCCTCCCCACTGACCGCAAAATCTGACCTTTATCTCAAGGGCGGCACGGTGGTTAGCACTGCTGCCTCACAGCGCCAGGGACCTGGATTCAATTCTGGTCTTGGGTCACTGTCTATGTGCAGTTTGCTTGTTCTCCCTGCATCTGTGTGGGTTTCCTCCAGGTGCTCCGGTTTCCTCCCACAATCCAAAGATGTCCAGGTTAGGTTGATTGGCTATGCTAAGTTGACCTTAGTGTCATGCCGTGATGATGACACAGAACCGCAAAATCTGACCTTTATCTCAAGGGCGGCACGGTAGCACAGTGGTTAGCACTGCTGCTTCACAGCTCCAGGGTCCTGGGTTCGATTCCCGGCTCGGGTCACTGTCTGTGTGGAGTTTGCACATTCTCCTCGTGTTTGCGTGGGTTTCCTCCGGGTGCTCTGGTTTCCTCCCACAGTCCAAAGATGTGCAGGTTAGGTTGATTGGCCAGGTTAAAATTGCCCCTGAGATGCGTAGGTTAGAGGGATTAGCGGGTAAATATGTGGGGGTAGGGTCTGGGTGGGATTGTGGTCGGTGCAGACTCGATGGGCCGAATGGCCTCCTTCTGCACTGTAGGGTTTCTATGATTTCTATAAGAACAGGAACCATGAATTCTTGATTGGGACCTTATTTTTAAATGACTGCTTTAAAATCTCATTTTAACTGAAATGTTGTGGAACATGGTGGCTGAACATCAGATGTGCATTTTTTGAGTTGCCGAGTTGATTGCTGTGAATTGGGAAAAAGCTTCTTTAATATGGTTAATATTTGGTAACAAATATATATTTTATTTATATATATTAACAGTAAATATGTGGGGTTACCGGAATAGGGCCTGGGTGGGATTGGGTGGCCTCGATAGGCCGAATGGCCTGCATCTGCGCTGTAGAGATACTATGATGATTCAAGTCTGGTTATTTTGCCAATTCTGCATCCTCTGGTCACCAGCACCTCTGCCCCAGCAATAGACTTGAATGGCCCAGAATAATGCATTTTAAGACATGTTTTTATCTTAAGGGATACTGCTACTAGATCTTTTGTCATTTCTGCTGATTAATAGCAACATGCTGCATTAAAAACAATAATGAAAGGTTTTACATCAGAAGCAAAACTTTGTTGTCCTGATGCGCGACAATCAAGCACGTGGAACAAGGCTTCAGTATTGAAGGCTTTTATTGTCTAACAATGGAACTAACTAACACGAATACACCGGTTCAGACTGAAGGGGTCCTGCCGGAGCAGAGGGTCTTATACCTCTCCTCCGGAGGCGGGGCCCCACCGGGATGTGCCATAATAACATTTACAACAGGTAAACACCCTAACCCAACAACATTGTACAACCCCCACAGTGAC
Source organism: Mustelus asterias (assembly GCF_964213995.1). Lineage (NCBI taxonomy): Eukaryota > Metazoa > Chordata > Chondrichthyes > Carcharhiniformes > Triakidae > Mustelus > Mustelus asterias. The sequence goes on along the minus strand of NC_135805.1, from coordinate 128,604,897 downwards.
AACACCCTAACCCAACAGTAACATAAGAACAACCCCCAGTGGTAACCAACGATGGTTCACCACATTCACCCCTCCTTTAAAAACAAAGGCCGGCGGGGTGCAAAAAAAAAACAGGTCATATGTACAAAATTCACAAGTCCAGACGGTCTGGAGGACCGCACCGTCGCTGTGATCTCCTCAACACCGGTTGCGAAACCGGAGCAGGTGCTTGCGGTGGCGTTCTCTCCAAAACAACGTCCGGCTGTCCCCTCAAGGACTCCCGGGCCGGTTGGCCCTGGTGAGGCGATGGTGCAGGGGATCCTGGAACCTTCTGTGGTGGCGCCGATCTCCGAGTCTCAGGCAAGCTGTACATGGGAGTAGAACTGTTATGCACTGGTCCCGGTGCTGACCGCGCCACGTCTGGGGAAGAAATGAGTAGTAGGGGATTCGTGACAGGGGGTATGGGAGCGACAGGAGTTGCTACGTCCCCTGCGGGCGCCAGGTCTCGAATGGAGACAGTGTCCTCTCGCCCGTCAGGATATGCCACATAGGCATACTGAGGGTTGGCGTGGAGGAGTTGGACCGGTTCGACCAAGGGGTCGGACCTGCGAGCCCTCACATGTCGCCGCAGAAGGACGGGTCCTGGGTACGTCAACCAGGCTGGTAATGAGATCCCCGAGGACGACTTCCAAGGGAATGAGAACATCCTCTCGTGGGGAGTAGCATTGGTTGCCGTACACAGGAGGGAGCGGATAGAATGGAGCGCATTTGGAAGGACCTCCTGCCAACGGGAGACTGGAAGGCCCCTGGATTTCAGTGCCAGTAGGATAGCCTTCCAGACTGTAGCATTCTCCCTTTCCACCTGTCCGTTACCCCTAGGGTTGTAGCTCGTGGTTCTACTAGAGGCAATCCCGAATGAGAGCAGGAATTGCCTCAAGTCGTTGCTCATGAACGACGAGCCCCTGTCGCTATGAATGTAGCAGGGGTACCCGAACAGGGTAAAAAGCTCACTGAATGCCTTGATGACGGTGGCAGTCGACGTGTCCGCACAGGGGACAACAAACGGGAACCGGGAGTACTCGTCTATTATGTTGAGGAAATAGACGTTCCGGTCCGTTGAGGGAAGGGGGCCCTTAAAATCCACACTCAGCCTCTCAAAAGGGCGAGTGGCCTTGACCAATTGTGCCCGGTCTGGTCAATAAAAGTGTGGTTTGCATTCTGCGCAAATCCGACAGCTTCTCGTCACTGACCTGACATCCTCCACCGAGTAGGGCAGGTTGCGGGCTTTGACGAAATGGTAGAGTCGGGTGACTCCAGGATGACACAGGTCATTGTGGAGGGCCTTCAAGCGGTCCTCCTGCATGATGGCGCATGTTCCGCGCGAGAGGGCATCCGAGGGCTCATTGAGCTTCCCTGGACGATACATAATATCGTAATTATAGGTGGAGAGCTCAATTCTCCACTGCAAGATCTTATCGTTCTTGATCTTGCCCCTCTGCGTGTTGCTGAACATAAACGCCACGGATCGTTGATCCGTGATCAGAGTGAACCGCTTCCCCGCCAGGTAATGGCGCCAGTGTCTGACTGCCTCCACAATGGCCTGAGCCTCCTTCTCCACCGCTGAGTGCCGAATTTCGGGGCCTTGAAGGGTGCGGGAAAAGAACGCGACGGGTCTGCCTGCCTGGTTTAGTGTGGCGGCTAGGGCGAAATCAGATGCATCACTCTCCACCTGGAAAGGGATGGATTCATCCACCGCGTGCATCGTGGCTTTCGAAATGTCGCTTTTCAAAGCCTTGAAGGCCAATTGGGCCTCCGGCGTAAGTGGGAAGGTCGTGGACTTGATGAGCGGATGAGCTTTGTCCGCGTAGTTGGGGACCCACTGCGCATAGTACGAAAAGAACCCGAGGCATCTCCTCAGTGCTTTTGTGCTAGCGGGCAAGGGAAGTTCAGTAAGGGGGCGCATACGGTCTGGATCAGGGCCAATGACCCCGTTTTCCACCACGTATCCGAGGATGGCTAGCCTGCGCGTACGGAATACGCACTTCTCCCTGTTATAGGTCAGATTCAGGCGAGATGCAGTGCGCAGAAAGTGTTGGAGATTCGTGTCATGGTCCTGCTGGTCATGGCCGCAGATGGTGACGTTATCCAGGTACGGAAAGGTAGCCCGCAACCCGTTCTGGTCCACCATTCGGTCCATAGCACGCTGGAAGACCGAGACCCCATTGGTGACACCAAATGGAACCCTGAGGAAATGGTATAGATGACCATCCGCCTCAAAAGCCGTATATTGTCGGTCCTCTGGGCGGATGGGGAGTTGATGGTAGGCGGACTTAAGGTCTATGGTAGAGAACACTCGGTACTGCGCAATCTGATTGACCATATCAGAAATGCGCGGGAGAGGATACGCATCCAGCTGCGTATAACGGTTAATGGTCTGACTGTAGTCGATGACCATCCGAGGTTTGTTCCCGCTTTTGACTACCACGACCTGCGCTCTCCACGGACTAGCACTGGCCTGTATGATCCCTTCCTTGAGGAGCCGCTGAACCTCAGATCTAATAAAGATCCAGTCTTCAGCGCTGTAACGCCTACTTTTAGTAGCGATGGGCTTGCAGCCTGGTACCAGATTCTTAAATAGGGATGGTGTAGTGATTTTCAGAGTGGAAAGATTGCATGTGGGGCGCTTTGGGCAATTTGGAGGCTGCGGCTGATTCCCTACTGCCAGCGAAGGGAGTGGCCCACCGTACTGTAGGATCACACTCTTCATGTGGAACATAAAATTTAGTCCGAGGAGAATTGGCGCACAAAGGTGAGGTAACACAAGGAGCCTGTATTGCTCGTAAATTGTGCCCTGTACCTCTAGAGTTACCATACATCGTCCTTGGATCGGTACAGACTGGGACCGTGATGCCATGGAAATTGTCTGCTTGGCAGGGAGAACCCGGAGTCCACACCTTTTAGCAGTGTCAGGGTGTATGAAACTCTCGGTGCTCCCACTGTCAAACAGACAATTCACATTTCGACCATTTACCTTGATATCCATCATTGAATTCTCAAGCCTGTGGTGCTTAGTCTGGTCCAGGGAGATCGACGCCACCGTTGGCCCCTGGGCGTCACTGCATGCCGCCGATGTTGATGCTGAGGACCCCTGCTGGTCGCTCCTAGTCGTCGTGGACAATGATGGCCGCCCCCATGAATCGCACGTGGGCGAGGGCGCCAAACGCAGCGACTCCTGGTGGTCTTCCTCCTCCTCCGTCAGCCACGATGGCGCCGTCCTGGATTCGCACGTGGTCGGACCTCGTGGGTACTGCGACGCCGAAGGAGATTGTCTCCGTTCTGGAGGGTTACAAGCTGCACTGCCGTTTTTGGACTTCGACCTGCAAACTTTACCGTAGTGGCCTTTTTTACCGCACTGGCTACAGATTGCCGTTCTTGCCGGCACTGTTGCCGTGGATGCTTGGCCCCACCGCAAAAATAGCATCGCTGGCCGCCTGGAGCTGCCGCCGTCGTCGGATCGATCCGGGAGCGCGAGTTTGCGGGGCGAGGAGGGAGTTGAGCTTGCTCTTGCCACGTTGACTCCACGTGGTCCTCAGGGTACAGCGCCAAGCTTTTCGACGCCGCTTCCAGCATCTCAGCCATCTCCATCGCTTGGGTCAAGTCGAGGTTCCCCTTTTCCAGTAATTTAAGCCGGATGTACGAGGACCCTACCCCTGCTACGAACGCGTCTCGGGCGAGGTCGTACATGTATTGTTCGGCTGATACGTCTTTACAATCGCAACCCCTGGCAAGCTGCAGGAGCTCATTGGCGTAGTCCTCCATGGTTTCGCCCGACTGCCGACGTCATGTAGCGAGGAGGTAACGAGCGTGTATCTCGTTGGGTGGTTTCGTGTATCGTTTCTTCAAGAGCTCGACGGCCCTCGGGTAAGTGGGAGCCGCACGAATCGCGAGATAAATCGTGTCGCTTACCCTTGCGTGGAGGACTTGGAGTTTGTCGCTGTCTGTAGTAATAGCTACAGAGGCAGCCAGGTAGTCTTCGAAACACTTCCACCAGTGGTCGAAGGTGTTAGCGGCACCGACCGCACGTGGGTCCAACGCCAGACGATCTGGTTTCAAGATCTGTTCCATACTCTTTTTTTGTACAGCTGAGAGTTTTCTGTTAGACAATAAAATTGATGCGCGACAATCAAGCACGTGGAACAAGGCTTCAGTATTGAAGGCTTTTATTGTCTAACAATGGAACTAACTAACACAAATACACCGGTTCAGACTGAAGGGGTCCTGCCGGAGCAGAGGGTCTTATACCTCTCCTCCGGAGGCGGGGCCCCACCGGGATGTGCCATAATAACATTTACAACAGGTAAACACCCTAACCCAACAACATTGTACAACCCCCACAGTGACAACACCCTAACCCAACAGTAACATAAGAACAACCCCCAGGGGTAACCAACGATGGTTCACCACATGTCCACTATGAACTGGATGAGGAAGTGGAGGGATGGGTTGGTAAGTTTGCCGACGACACGAAGGTTGGTGGGGTTGTGGATAGTCTGGAGGGATGTCAGAAGTTACAGAGGGACATAGATAGGATGCAAGACTGGGCGGAGAAGTGGCAGATGGACTTCAACCCAGATAAATGCGTAGTGGTCCATTTTGGCAGGTCAAATGGGATGAAGGAGTACAATATAAAGGGAAAGACTCTTAGTACTGTAGAGGATCAGAAGGACCTTGGGGTCCGGGTCCATAGGACTCTAAAATCGGCCCCGCAGGTGGAGGAGGTGGTTAAGAAGGCGTATGGTGTGCTGGCCTTTATCAATCGAGGGATTGAGTTTAGGAGTCCGGGGATAATGATGCAGCTATATAAGACCCTCATCAGACCCCACTTGGAGTACTGTGCTCAGTTCTGGTCACCTCATTACAGGAAGGATGTGGAAAAGATTGAAAGGGTGCAGAGGAGATTTACAAGGATGTTGCCTGGATTGAGTGGCATGCCTTATGAGGATAGGCTGAGGGAGCTCGGTCTTTTCTCCTTGGAGAGACGTAGGATGAGAGGAGACCTAATAGAGGTATATAAGATGTTGAGAGGCATAGTTCGGGTGGACTCTCAGAGGCTTTTTCCCAGGGTGGAAATGGCTGCTATGAGTGGACACAGGTTTAAGGTGCTGGGGGGAAGGTACAGGGGAAATGTTAGGGGGAAGTTTTTCACACAGAGGGTGGTGGGCGAGTGGAATCGGCTGCCGTCAGTGGTGGTAGAGGCAAACTCAATCGGGTCTTTTAAGAGACTCCTGGATGAGTACATGGGACTTAATAGGATGGAGGGTTATAGGTAGGCCTAAAAGGTAGGGGTATGTTTGGCACAACTTGTGGGGCCGAAGGGCCTGTTTTGTGCTGTAGCTTTTCTATGTTTCTAAGAGATGGCTGAGTGATATTGTCACTCAACTATTAATCCAGAAACTCAGCGAATGTTCCAGGGACCTGGCTTTGAATCCCGTGACAGATGCAGCAATTGAAATTGAATTCAATTAAAAAATGTCTGGAATTAAGAATCTACTGATGACTGTGAAACCTTTGTATATTGCCAGAAAAACCCATCTGGTTCACTAATGTCCTTTCGGGAAGGAAATCTGCCATTCTTACCTGGTCTGGCCTACATGTGACTCCAGAGCCACAGCAAATATGGATAACTCTCAACTTCCCTTGGGCAAGTTGGGATGGGCAACAAATACTGGTCAGCCAGTGATGCCCATGTCCCACAAATGAATTAAAAAAAACATGGATGCAGATTACACATTACTTGTGATGTTATTTTATGGCTAATCGAAGGTTGCAAAGGTTCATCAGGTGCCATGTATCCCTCATAGACTCAGGCCATGCACAGACTTAACTGTGAAGGATGCTCCACAGAAAAGACCCAATTTCTGTTGCAATGTGCATTTATGGGATAGCAGCATGACATCACCCGAAAGGGTGTTGTGTAATCCAATCTCCATTTCATTTTGGTTTGTAAGCAGAGCACAGGACATCCTGTGCTGGGGGGGGGCGGCACGGTAGCACAGTGGTTAGCACTGCTGCTTCACAGCTCCAGGGTCCCGGGTTCGATTCCCGGCTCGGGTCACTGTCTGTGTGGAGTTTGCACATTCTCCTCGTGTCTGCGTGGGTTTCTTCCGGGTGCTCCGGTTTCCTCCCACAGTCCAAAGATGTGCGGGTTAGGTTGATTGGCCAGGTTAAAAAATTGCCCCTTAGAGTCCTGGGATGTGTAGGTTAGAGGGATTAGCGGGTAAATATGTGGGGGTAGGGCCTGGGTGGGATTGTGGTCGGTGCAGACTCGATGGGCCGAATGGCCTCCTTCTGCACTGTAGGGTTTCTATGATTTCTATGATTTCTATGATCCGGCTCTGCTGTTAACACCTTCAAGTATTCAACCTGTGTATAACTGTTCCCATGTGCCTAGTCTGAATAAACAACTCTACAATATGTTTACCCACTCCCTTCTGAGTGATTGATGCCTTTGTATCCTTGGGAAATGTTGAAGCCAGGTGGATTCCCTGTGAATTTTAGAACAAGCTATCCGTTGAACTGACTATCTTCTTTGTTGAGACTGCTGCAGTATGCACCATATGCACCAAATGTGTGCTCCCTGACAAATCATCCAGTGTGTAGGGCAGTATCGTTCATGTTTGTATATTGCTACCTATGGGTCCTTGCAATTTACCTGTCAGATTTGATTCCCACATGTGCCAAATGTCATTCGTTAAAACACTTTTTTAACATGAAGATTGGAAAGTGGCAAATGCTGTGCCTTTGTTAAAAAAGGGCTGCAGGGAAAAGCCTGGGAACTACAGACTAGTGAGCCTCACATCTTTGGTGGGTAAATTGTTGGAAGGTATTTTGAGAGACAGGATCTGCAGGCATTTAAAGATGCAAGGACTGATTAGGGACAGTCAGCATGGCCCTGTGAGTGGAAAATCATGTCTCACAAATTTGATTGAGTTTTTTAAAGGGGTAACCAAGAAAGTAGATGAGGGCAGTGCAGTTGCTGTTGTCCACATGGACTTCAGCAAGGCCTTTGACAAGGTACCGCATGGTAGATTGTTGCATAAGGTTAAATCTCACGGGATCCAGAGTGCAGTATCTAAATGGATACAAAATAGGCTTCTTGACAGAAGCCAGAGGGTGGTTGTAGAGGGTTGTTTTTCAAACTGGAGGCCTGTGACCAGCGGTGGGCCTCAGGGATCAGTGTTGGGTCCACTGTTATTTGTCATTTATATTAATGATTTGGATGAGAATATAGGAGGCACGGTTAGTAAGTTTGCAGATGACACTAAGATTGGTGGCCTAGTAGACATGAAGAAAGTTATCTCCAATTGCAATGGGATCTTGATCAATTGGGCCAGTGGGCTGACGAATGGCAGATGGAGTTTAATTTAGACAAATGTGAGGTGATGCATTTTGGTAGACTGAACCAGGGCAGGACTTACTCAGTTAATGGTAGGGCTTTAGGGAGAGTTACAGAACAAAGAGATCTAGGGGTACATGTTCATAGGTCCTTGAAAGTGGAGTCACAGGTGGACAGAGTGGTGAAGAAAGCATTCAGCATGCTTGGTTTCATCGGACAGAACATTGAATACAGGAGTTGGGACATCTTGTTGAAGTTGTACAAGACATTGGTAAGGCCACACTTGGAATACTGTGTGCAATACTGGTCACCCTTTTTTAGAAAGGATATTATTAAACTAGAAAGAGTGCAGGAAAGATTTACTGGGATGCTACCGGGAGTTGAGGAATTGAGTTATAAACAGAGGCTGGATAGACTAGGACTTTTTTCTCTGGAGCGTAGGAGGCTGAGGGGTGACCTTATAGAGGTCTATAAAATAATGAGGGGCACAGATCAGCTAGATAGACAATATCTTTTCCCAAAGGTAGGGGAGTCTAAAACGAGAGGGCACGGGTTTAAGGTGAGAGGGGAGAGATACAAAAGTGTCCAGAGGGGCAATTTTTTCACTCAGAGGGTGGTGAGTGTCTAGGACAAGCTGCCAAGGTAGTAGTAGAGGCGGGTACAATTTTATCTTTTGAAAAGCATTTAGATAGTTACATGGGTACGATGTGTATAGAGGGATATGGGCCCAATGCGGGCAATTGGGATTTGTTTGGGCGTTTAAAAACGAAAGGGCGGCATGGACAAGTTAGGCCGAAGGGCCTGTTTCCATGCTGTAAACCTCCATGACTCTATGACTTTTACTTGTGAGACAAAGGGGGGAATTTTACCATTTTGAGTTTAAGTGCCGGATCTGGGCGTCAAATAGATCCACGCCTGGAATCCTCTTTCCAGCGCGCCCATATGCGTTTTGCCGGCTCTGGCCCGATCCGTGCTGTGGGCGGGGCTTAGCGCTGGCGGACCGATCGGAGCTCTGAACTCCGCATGCGCAGTTCGAAAAAAATCTGACAGCACGCCCGGGCATGAAAAAAAAAGCAGAAAGCGGAGAGAGCGGCTCTCTGACGTTCATCCTCTGGTCGGGGTGGGGCGGAGGTGGGAGGGTGTGTGACGTATCATCCCCTGGCGGGTGGGGGGGGGTGGAGAGTGGGTGTGACATATCATCCCATGGGGGGCGGTGGAGAGGGGGTGAGACCGATCATCCCCTGGTTGGGGGGGCGGGGGGGAGAGGGGGTCTGACGTATCACCGTCTGGGCGGAGGGGAGGGGGGGGGAGGAGGAGAGGGGTTGTGATGTACCATCCTCTGGTCGGGGGGGGGGTCCGCTGCGTGTCTGCGGCTGATCCCTCCTGGCACCATCACTGGTACACTACCAGCCACAGCCATCTCTCCTGCTCTCTCGCACCTGCAGGGAAGAGTAATCTGTGGCTGGTCGTGTACCAGTGATGGTGCCAGGAGGGATCGGCCGCAGACAGGCAGCGGAAACCCCCCCGACCAGAGGATGATTGGTCACACCCCCTCCTCTCCCAGAGGATGATCGGTCACACCCCCTCCCCTCCCACTGCCCCCCCCCTCCCAGAGGATGAGACGTCACACCCCCTCTCCTCCTCCCACTTCCCTCCCGCCCTGACCAGAGGATGACCTGGGTCAGAGAGCCGCTGCAGTTTCTGACCCCGCTCTTCGGAGGCTGCAGCGGCGACTTCAGACTTTTATTTTGCAGGTCGGTTACAGCGTGGACGCGGATCGGGCCAGAAGAGGGTAAAGTGGGATTTGGCGGTAGAGTTGGGCGCGCGGTTCATTCGGTCAATTTAAGTGCATGCAAATGCATTTAAATCGTTGGGCCGCCCGATTTTGGAGCGGGCCGGACCTGCGCCCGAATCGGGTGTCAGTGCTCGGATTCGGGTGCAGATCGTGTTAAAGGCCCGACGCCCAACTTTACCGCAATTTCACGCCCGAAAACAGGCGCGAAGTTTTGCTAAAATCAGGCCCAAGGTGTCTTGTTTCCAAACTGACAGAGGCTGGCAGACTTGAGTGTCAGGTGAGACTCAAGCTGATGGCCTTCTGGGGTAGAATGCGTGCATGCGATTGCGAATTTTCATTCTATCTGCACATTTTGGATCCTTCCGACAGGAATGTAACCACAGCTTTACTTCAATAACAGTATCATTACTGTGCTATCGACAAGATAAGGCAATTTCAGGAATAGTCACAGAGTGAACCACTTCCAAATCTCTTCACAGCAGTCTGATCTTAATACAGATGTATTGCCTGCCAGCAGAAGGTCCTCAAACTGCTGCACTGCTATGAGATTAATGAGTTTTTCAAATAAATTATTTTTAAAAATCCAAGATACTTGCCAGGGTAGTGACATTTAGCTTCAGTGGGAGTTCTTAACCAATTAGTGCTGCTGCTAACTTAGGGAGACACAGTTGCAAGAATTCACACATCTGTCCATGCATTAACATTTGTCCTTTATTGAAGTTACTGTGAAAGACATTTAGTCCAAAGATCCTTTTTGGAAGAGTGCACACTGCTTCTCATTAATGGGAAAAAACTATCGGAAATTTTTCTTTGGCATCGCTGGATAGTTTGTGATATTCCTTCGCCCATTTTGCTGCTAACATGTGTAAACGTAACACACAACTCCAGTGCAGTCCTACTGTAAGGACAACAGCATCTCCTGAATGCCAGGACCTTGTGTTGATTAGTGAATGCGACCTTTCCTAAATTTCAACAACATGTCCTATGACACAACATGTTTATGAAGATGAAGTTTTGCTGGTTGCACTCATTAACCTTTTGTCGGCTGCCTCCCAAGATGACTGGAATAAATTAGTTGGTGTGGTATCAAGTTTATCGAAATTGTGACCTGCATCCTCAAAATCGCTTCTGACATCGGAAGCCAGATGATGGGTTTTTCCTTCCTTCAGACATCAGTGCTATTTCACTGCTTTGCGATCCAGCTCTGATGAGAGCTTTCCATTTAATCATTCTAACATGATTCCCTTGCTAAAAGCAATTATCTTATCCAGTCTTTAGAAAACTATTGTCTTGCTTGACAAACTAGAATTGTGACAACCCTGAAGTCCCAAGGACTCCTATTTAAACATTTCAATGTCGAACAATTCAATTCTACGCGACGATAATTAAAATGAATCTGTGGGTTCCAGCAGTTTCTTATAGGATAGAAGTAAGCATTCAGTCAAATTTATATCCGAGTCTTTTTTTGGAAGAGTAATAGTTGAGTAGATAACTGCATCATAGAATCAAAGAATCCCTATAGTACAGAAGGAAGCCAGCTGGTGATTTCCTGCCATCGCTTGACTATTTGAATGCACGCTTGAGTAGCTTCTCTGTTCCGTCCTCTCTAATGGTGAAGACATGTAAAATTCTGCTACCAATGTCCTAACTCTCAAAAGATCCCATTCCCCCATCACCCCTGTGATCACTGACCTATATTGGTTCCCGGTCAAGCAGTGCCTCAACTGTAAGATTTTCATTGTCCTTTGCAATTGCCTCCATGGTGATGGGTCTCCCTACCTTTGGCCCTCAAACCCTCTGAAATATCTGCATTCTTCTCATTCCAGCCTTGTGCCCCAATTTTAAACACTATACCATCGGTGACTGTTCCTTCCGCTGCCAAGGCCAGAAGTTCTGCAATTCCCTCCCTAAACCTCTGCACTTCTATCCTTCTCTTTCCTTTTTAAAGATTGTAAAAATGCTGGGATCCCAAAGACTGGCAAACCAAGGACAAGTAGCAAACAATACTTTGTTCACTATCAGAGCAGCCACTCCTTGCTTGTGATCTGCCCGCGCTCCAAGGAGAACATCAGCACTTCCATCATGTGACCTCCTCAGTAGCCAAGTCCTCACATGACCACTGAGTCCAATGATGTTCCTTAAAATCTGATTCTTTCACCGAGTATTTAGTGATCTGTCATAATATAGACGACAGCGGTTCCAGGACGCAGTTCACCATCACCTTTTTGAGGGTAATTAGAGATGGGCAATAAATGCTGGCCGAACCAGCTTTACATATATTCAATGTACGAATAAATACATGGAATCATAGAATCCCTGCAATGCAGAAGGAGGCCTTCGGCCCATCGAGTTTGCACCAACTCTCTGAAAGAGCATCTTACCCAGGCCCACGCCTGCCTGTACCCTATCCGTGTAACCCCGCACATTTACCTTCACTACTCAACCTAACCTACACATCTTTGGACACTAAGGAGCAATTTATCATGGCTAATCCACCTAATTTACACATCTTGGACACCAAGGGAAAATTTAGCATGGCAAATCCACCTAACCTGCACACCTTTGAACAATTTAAAATAATCTCCTCATGCTATTCAGTGTCAAATAATGTTAATGTGAAACACCTTGAGATGTTTTACTATGCAAACAGAGCTCTGTACGTATGAAACATTACTGTTGTTTCATAAAGATACAAGCTCAGCCATCAATTTGTGCTGTGTTAGCTGACCTTAGCCAGCGATTTGGGGTACAGAATTCCTGGACTGGGTAAAAGGAAAGAGGTAAGAATCAGTTGTTCTTACCTCTGAGATTTAGGTGACATAGACCTTAATGATCCCTGAAACAAAGGTGGTCAGTTAACCACTTAATATATTCCATAATGAGCTGGCCATTTCTTTACTCTCATATCAACTTCTTTTCATCCATAACTCTTGACTTGCCGATCTGCATTAGCTCCAAGTCCGGAAATGCCTCCATTTTAAAATTCTCAGCCTCAAATCCAAATCCTTCCATGGCCTTACCCCTGCTGATCTCTGTAACCTTTTCATGTACCTTTTCAAGTTCCATGTACTTATCTAAAAGTCTCTTAAAAGACCCTATCGAATCCGCCTCCACCACCGTTGCTGGCAACCCATTCCACGCACCCACCACCCTCTGAGTGAAAAACTTACCCCTGACATCTCCTCTGTACCTACTCCCCAGCACCTTAAACCTGTGTCCTCTTGTGGCAACCATTTCAGCCCTGGGAAAAAGCCTCTGACTGTACACTCGATCAATACCTCTCAACATCTTATACGCAGGGAGAGAGTGAGTCTTTAGATGTAGATGCTCACAGACATTTGTGCCCTCATCAGTGAGGACCTCATACTTTGTTGCACTGATTGCCACATCCTGCTAGGAGTGGTCAAGGTTCCAGAGCCTTGAAATTCTTGGCCATAATAGGACCAGAAGATGTCGGAACAGAATTGAACCATTTGGCCCATCGAGTCTGCTCCACCATTCAAACATGGCTGATAAGTTTCTCAACCTCATTCTCCCACCTTTTCCCTGTTGCCTTTGATCCTTTACCAATCAAGAACCTATCTATCTCTGTCTTAAATACACTCAATGACCTGGTCTCCACAGCTATCTGTGGCAATGAATTCCATAAATTCACCATCCTCTGGCTGAAGAAATTCTTCCAGATCTTGGTTCTAAAGGGGCATCCCTTTACTCCTAGGCTGTGCCGTCAGATCTTAGTCTCTTCTACTTATGGAAACATCTTCCCCATGTCTTCACTCTCCAGGTCTTTCATTATTCTGTAAGTTTGAATGAGATTCCACCCCCTCCCCCCATTCCTTCTAAACTCCATGGAGTACAGACCCAAATGCTCTTCATGGACCAAGCTTTTCATTCCCGGGATCATTCTCGTGAACCTCCTCTGACCCTCTCTAAAACTAGCACATCCTTCCTATGATACAGGGTCCAAATTTGCTCGCAATATTCCAAATGTGGTGTCACCAGAACCTTGTAAAGGCCACTGGATCCTTCCAGCTGTTTAACTCTGCAACATCCCACAGGCATCACCATGGCGATAGATTCCCCCTTCACCAAGAACACATTAGATTCCCAACTGATGGGGCATTGCAGGCTCAGAGGGCACTGGGTTTTTTCTGGCACCATTGGATTCCCCCAAATGTAGGGCCTTGCTGACCTGACTCATTGAGGCATCCAGTGGCTGATTGCAAAGTTTTATTGATAGGAAGGCCTACCAGTTCCTGAATGTGCAGCTGGTCTGCGACCACAAGAAGCGCCTCCTTCATGTATGTGCATGCTTTCCTGGGAGCTGTTTGACTATGTCATTCTCCACCAGTCAAAGCCTTCATATCTGTGCCATCCTACCCACCAATCTGTGGACCAATTTTAGGGGACAAGGGCTAGAATTTAAGGAGATGGACTTCTCACCAATCTGCTAATGACTAAAACAGAGCCACCGAGCCCCTACAATGACAGTCATCTGCTGACTAGAACCCTCATCACGTCGTCCATCAAAAGGACATTAAAAGTGCATTTTCACTGTCTGGAGGTGCCCGGCAAAACACATCTGCTAGGACCTCATGGTTGATTGTGTACATCACAATCTGGCCCAGCAAAGAGGAGTGGATCTTGAAGGTGCAGTGAGTCAAAGGAATGGTCCTATTGGAGCAAACAAAAGGGAGCGGGACATGGGAAAGCATGGGAGAGGGGTTGCAAAGGGACAACCTTCTGCTGCGGGTGGTGGTCCACTTGAACAAGGAGGTGTCCAGGCCTGGGCTGTCAGAATGAGATCTATCCAGGAAGCCAGAAATGTCAATGATCATCCGATCCATCAGAGGTTCAGTTGATGACCTCCAAGGATTGAGGGACTTAGCAGGTGTGAATGGTCCAAACCTGCACTGTCACATAGAAATCATAGAAATCATAGAAACCCTACAGTGCAGAAGGAGGCCATTCGGCCCATCGAGTCTGCACTGACCACAATCCCACCCAGGCCCTACCCCCACAATGAATGATATCCATGCATGAAGACATTGGAATCTTACCATCACGGAGAGCTGGATTGCACACTTTTACTGGAGTCTTCACTGTCACTGGTGAGGAGCTGCTGTTTGACTGACGCATTGTTATTATAGTTTGGTGGAAAATTAATATAAACATGCATCTCATGATTATGATAAGTGATTTGTGTTTACACTTGCTGCTGCTGATATTTACATAGCACAGCAGTGACCCATTCAGTACTCAGCAATGTGGTGTCCCCTGTAAATAATGTTCTCCTTATGGCCCTGGGAGAGAAGAAGGAAGCCTGACCATATCATTTTCTGACAAATGTGGTGGTCATCCTAATTGTGAGGGGATGCATCAGGCCACTCCTGGGGCTGCTTTGCTTGAGGCAGTTCCCTCTGTCAGAGGGGCCAAGGAAGCCCAGGATGATGAGGTTGTGCCAAGAATTGTGCCCCCCCACCCACCCCCACCCCCATCCTCGTGTGTCACATCCTCAGCCCTCATTTGGCACTTCTGTTGCCTTAAGGGAGGCTGCCACTGGGGCAAAGTTGGCATCTTTTCCAGGCACCTTGTGCCATCACGGGGCGGCACGGTAGCACAGTGGTTAGCACTGCTGCTTCACAGCTCCAGGGTCCCGGGTTCGATTCCCGGCTCGGGTCACTGTCTGTGTGGAGTTTGCACATTCTCCTCGTGTCTGCGTGGGTTTCCTCCGGGTGCTCCGGTTTCCTCCCACAGTCCAAAGATGTGCGGGTTAGGTTGATTGGCCAGGTTAAAAATTGCCCCTTTGAGTCCTGAGATGCGTAGGTTAGAGGGATTAGTGGTTAAAATATGTGGGGGTAGGGCCTGGGTGGGATTGTGGTCGGTGCAGACTCGATGGGCCGAATGGCCTCCTTCTGCACTGTAGGGATTCTATGATTCTATGATTCTATGATCATTGACCTGTCTAGGCTGTATGGCTTTCCATGGATGTCATTGCTCAGGTTCTGGTTAGACTGGCAACGACTGAATAAAATACCATGAACAACTATTGCTGGCATTGTTGGATGTCACTGGGATCTGTGTGAGACACAAAAAAACTCAGGGGAGCCAGCATTGGAGACCCTGTAAAGGCTTTGTGATGTCAAGACCTTCCAAACCAAGCATGACTTTAGATGATGAGTCGACCCCCAGCCTCAAAGAATGTAAAGAGAAGCCACGTCAGTGACCGTGTGCATCTGTAATGGCAGCCTTATCAACTCCAGCTTCCTCCAGCTGCAGCACCGCAGTCCTATATGGAGAAGGAACATATCCCCCGGATTTTGAGAGACAGTTTGTTTCCACAGTCACCTGTCCACTGAGGCACTGCACCCCAGAGCACCTCCGAAAGCTGAGTGAATGCAGTGCCTCCTCGCTGACTGAGAGTGCTGTAGTGTGCATAGCCATGGGCGTACCCCATTTAGTAGAGGTCTCACTGATCACTCCAGTCTGAAGAAGACCATCAAAGGACTTGCAGCACTGGATCCAGGTGCACCCCACCTCTCCAGTGCCAATCAGTATGTTTGAGATCTCCAAACCTCTTGGTTGTCACTGGTGGCATCTTTTTTTCTGGGTGCAATATGTCCCTCTTCTCCCTCACTGTGACCACCAGTGAAGTCCGTGTCTGAAAATGTGGGCACTGGCCTGGCCTGGTCTGGTCCTCCTGGTTGCTGCTCTGTTGCAGTGTTCTAGCTTTGAAGTGGAAGATGCATAGAAGTCAAATATGTTTTTCTGGTTTATTCGGAGTATCACTTCAGCCAAGGAAACTGGAATCTGAGCAGCTGCTCAGTTCTGGGTAACAGACAAATGATGGCTATCTTGTGTGTGAGGCTCGGTTTTCTCACTGTTAATGTGTGCAGCTTCCTGCAGTGAGACGAGGTTAATGAGTGGTTGATCTCTCTAAGTTCTACAATCCCACGGGATGGTATGAAGTTCAGTGTGCCAAAGTCATTATTTATGAGGAAGATATTCATCGAAAAAATCGCCACATTGAGTTATTGGAAAAAGCCTCTTACTGCAGGTTCATATATCTGGAGAGCCCCCTCAAAATGGTTACTCACTTCAAATTCCACATGTGACAAGCACTTGCATTATTTCTACTTTGCAGTCTGCACCCAAATGCTTGAGGTCTGTTCTCCAGCATTTCTGCACATTATTTACAAGCATACTCTGTCCGAGTGAAAGGTGAAGCAACAAACCATGAACAGCTACAAAGATTTTTTTCTTTGAATTCTTGTACCATCAGTGGACTTTCCAGAGGGGAGGGATGGGGTGACAATCGAAATCCAGAAATGAGAGGCAGCCGGCAAATATTTATTTCTTACCGCCCTCCAAATTTGCCAGCATTTTGAGAACAGTTGCAGTTGCCAGCCACACCGATGACTGCCCAGGACACTCACTCGGCCCTTGCAGATGCTCTGAGGTGCAGTGCGGGAAGGATTATCGGTTTGAATTTTGTGACAGAGGAGTGTGTACGACCTGGAATCAAACACACTTCCCGTTTCCCTTCTCGATTGAATGGTTAATTTATTGTTGTCACATGTACTGGTATACAGTGAAAGGTATTGCTTCTTGCAAACTATACAGACAAAGCATACTGTTCAGAGAGTACTTAGGGAAGAAGAAAAGGAGAGGGCGCAGAATGTAGTGTTACAGTCATAGATAGGGTGTAGAGAAAGATCAGCTTAATATAAGGTAGGTCCATTCAAAAGTCTGATGGCAGCAGGGAAGAAGCTGTTCTTGAGTCCTGCAGGAAACCCAACCCCCAAGTATTTCTTCCTATCTCTCTCGATTGTGGGATTGGTTGGGAAAAGACTGGCGGCATTATTAATAGCCAATCAGTAATATCCTTATTCTGTTGCAAGCATGTTTTAATGCAAAATGTATTTTGTACTCTTCACATTTTCCAGCAATTCACAGTTATTGAACATTGGTGGAGTAGTGGATGAGGTGGAGGGCTGTTGTAGGCTGCAAAGAGACATAGATAGGATGCAAAGCTGGGCTGAAAAATGGCAAATGGAGTTTAACCCTGATAAATGTGAGGTGATTCATTTTGGTAGGACAAATTTAAATGTGGATTACAGGGTCAAAGGTAGGGTTCTGAAGACTGTGGAGGAACAGAGAGATCTTGGGGTCCATATCCACAGATCTCTAAAGCTTGCCAATCAAGTGGATAGAGCTGTGAAGAAGGCCTACAGTGTGTTAGCTTTTATTAACAGGGGGTTGGAGTTTCAGAGCCGTGGGGTTATGCTGCAACTGTACAGGACCTTGGTGAGACCACATTTGGAATATTGTGTGCAGTTCTGGTCACCTCACTATAAGAAGGATGTGGAAGCGCTGGAAAGAGTGCAGAGGAGATTTACCAGGATGCTGCCTGGTTTGGAGGGTAGGTCATATGAGGAAAGGTTGAGGGAGCTAGGGCTGTTCTCTCTGGAGCGGAGGAGGCTGAGGGGAGACTTAATAGAGGTGTATAAAATGATGAAGGGGATAGATAGAGTGAACGTTCAAAGACTATTTCCTCGGGTGGATGGAGCTATTACAAGGGGGCATAACTATAGGGTTCGTGGTGGGAGATACAGGACGGATATCAGAGGTAGGTTCTTTACGCAGAGAGTGGTTGGGGTGTGGAATGGACTGCCTGCAGTGATAGTGGAGTCAGACACTTTAGAAACATTTAAGCGGTTATTGGATAGGCACATGGAGCACACCAGGATGATAGGGAGTGGGATAGCTTGATCTTGGTCTCAGATAAAGCTCGGCACAACATCGTGGGCCGAAGGGCCTGTTCTGTGCTGTACTGTTCTACGTTCTATGTTCTATTAACTTTGGAAGAACACTATCAATATGATTAAAAGTATTTAAAAGATGAGCTACTGTCTTGGTTTCAATTGCATAGATCTCTTTATAATCATAATAGTGGCCACAGTTATTTAGACAGCAGTTTCCCAAACAAATTATTTCTAATCTCTGTGCAGATTGTACGTGTGTGATTATTGGAGGAAATGCCTGCTTTGGAAAGAGAAGTGATGAATCATTCAATCTGTGATGGATGGGAAACAGCATTCACTCCTCTTGTCTCACCCTCACACTGAATGGCTGAGTAGAATTATCTCGGCAGCTTTGGAATTGGGAGGAGTTGCTGGGAGAATACTGGGAGCTATGTTCGGACAAGCCCACGACAATATTCCAGCCCCTAGGGACCTTACTAAGGGATGTGCTGGGAGGTGGGTCAGCTGCCCAATCCATGGATGTGGTCAGTCACTAGGCATTGTAAAAACCCCAATCAAAGTTAAAGTTTATTTATTAGTGTCACAAGTAGACTTACATTGACACTGCAATGAAGTTACTGTGAAAATTCCCTAGCCGCCACACTCCAGTGCCTGTTCGGGTACATTGAGGGAGAATTTAGCATATCTAATGCATCTAACCAGCAAATCTTACAGACTGTTGAAGCACCCAGAGGAAACCCATGCAGACAAAGGGAGAACGTGCAGACACCCAAGCTGGGAATCAAATGCGGGTCCCTGGCATTGTGAGACAGCCATGCTAACTACTTTGCCACTGTGTTGCCATGGGGGCTATCTTGTGCTCTCTCTGCTATTTTTTGTTGGCAGCAGAGCCCCCCACCACCACCACCACTACCCCACCTCACCACCCACAGTGCATGCGGAGGCTGCCAGTTTGATGAAGGCAGCCTCCCTACAACAAGCTGGAGAAACTATTGGGGTGGAGTGGGGAGGAGGGGGGGAGGAGTGCAGTTCCATGCCACGAAGAGGAACCGTGCACATCAAAGGCTGCAACTACAGTTAAGATCAATCCATCAGTGGACTTTCCCATCCACCACTCAACTTACAGTTTAGATCCTGTTGTTTTTATTCCATGTTGTGCAGCCCAGTGAGAGTGCTTCGTGGTCTCCAAACCTGCCTCAGCAGTGCCCACCATTCCTGGTGGGACTCCAGAGTTGCTGGCCTTTTGACGGAGTTGGCAACATCAAGAACCCGAAGGCCAACCTTAATAGATGGCGTACCTCCTAGTTAACCAGGAGGCCAGCTCCAGGAAAGTCTTCTCTGTCGTCATCTTGCCAGAAAGTGCAAATTCTGGACCCCGATTTGATTCCAAAGTTGGGGTCCCAAATCCTGCAGTAAAATCCAGCCAGTGCTGTAACAAGTTCCATCTATTTTTGAGTGTAGCATCATCATTTATTCTTTTTTTCAAAGTCCCAACGATCATCAGGACCCCCATTCTACGAACCAAACACACTAACATGGACTGCTGTAAGAAAGTGAAGAACTTGCATTAATCAAGTCTCTTTATCCAATATTCTGCTGTCTCAAAGTGGCTGACAGCCAGAGGAGTGCTTTTGAAATAGTCTCACTTTTGTATTGACATGAAGGTCCCATGAACAGCAATGGCCAGATATGTTTACCATGAAGTTGGTTGAGGGATAATATTGGACAGAACACCGTAGAAGTTTCCCTTGCTGTTGTACAAATAGGACCATGGGATCGTCCACCTGAGAGGGTAGATGTGGCCTAAGTTTAGCATCTCATCCAAAAAGCAGCACCTCCAACAATGCAGCTCTCCCATGGCACTGCATTGACAGTTGAGATTATGTGGTTAAGTCTCCGGACTTCATGGCAGGCAGTGACTAGTGGGGTACCGCAGGGATCGATGCTACGATTATTCACAATATGTATAAACTACTTAGATGAGGGAACTAAATGTAATATCCCCAATTTGCAGATGACACAAAGATTGGTGAGAGGGTGAGCTGTGAAGAGGATGCAGAGATTGAAGGGCGACAGTGATTAGCACTGCTGCCTCACAACATCAGAGACCCGGCTTCGATTCCAACCTTGGGTCACTGTCTGTGTGGACTTTGCACGTTCTCGCTGTGTCTGGGTGGGTTTCCTCTGGGTGCTCTGGTTTCCTCCCACAGTCCAAAGATGTGCAGGTTAGTGGGTAGGTGGATTGGCCTTGTTAAATTTTGATTTGATTTGATTCATTATTGTCACATGTATTAGTATATAGTGAAAAGTATTGTTTCTTGTGTGCGATACAAACAAAGCATACAATACACAGAGAAGCAAAGGTGTAGAATGTGGTGTTACAATCATAGCTAGGGTGTAGAGAAAGAACAACTTAATACGAGGTAGCTCCATTCAAAAGTCTGATGGCAGCAGGGAAGAAGCTGTTTTTGAGCTCGTTGGTAAGTGTCCTCAGACTTTTGTATTTTTTTCTTGACGGAAGAAGGTGGAAGAGAGTATGTCCAGGGTGCGTGGGGTCCTTGATTATGCTGGCTGCTTTTCTGAAGCAGCAGGTGGTGTAGACAGAGTCAGTGGATGGGAGGCTGGTTTGTGTGATGGACCGGGCTTCGTTCACAACCCTTTGTAGTTTCTTGCAGTCTTGGTCAGAGCAGGAGCCATGCCAAGCTGTGATACAACCAGAAAGAATGCTTTCTATGGTGCATCTGTAAAGGTTGGTGAGAGTCATAGTTGACGTGTCAAATTTCCTTAGTCTCCTGAGAATGTAGAAGTGTTGGTGGGCTTTCTTAACTATCGCGTTGGCATGGAGGGACCAGGACAGGTTGTTAGGGATCTGGACACTTAGAAACTTGAAGCTCTCGACCATTTCTTCTTTGTCTCTGTTGATGTAGACAGGGGCACGTTTTCCACTACACTTCCTGAAGTCGATGTCTATCTCCTTCGTTTTGTTGACATTGAGAAAGAGATTGTTGTCATCGCACCAGTTCACCAGATTCTCTACCTCTTCCCTGTACTCCGTCGCATCATTGTTTGAGGTCCGACCCACTATGGTGGTGTCATCAACAAACTTGAAAATTGAGTTGGAGGGGAATTTGGCCATACAGACATAGGTGTATAAAGAGTATAATAAGGGGCTGAGGACACAGTCTTATGGGACACCGGTGTTAAGGATGATCATCGAGGAGATGTTGTTGCCTATTCTTACTGATTGCAGTCTGTGTGTTCGGAAGTCTAGGATCCAGTCGTAGAGGGAGGAGCCGAGCCCCAGGCCACGAAGTTTGGAGATGAGTTTTATAGGAATAATGGTGTTAACGGCTGAGCTGTAATCAATAAATAGGAGTCTGACATAGATGTCTTTGTTGTCTCAGTGTTCCAGGGTTTAGTGTAGGGCTGGGGAGATGGCGTTTGCTGTGGACCTGTTGCGGCTGTAGGCAAACTGTAGTGGTTCCAGGCAATCTGAGAGGCTGGAATTGATTTGGGCCATGACGAACCTTTCGAAGCACTTCATAATGATGGATGTCAGAGCCACCAGATGATAGTCATTAAGGCACTGGTTTGCATGATGGACTTGGCTTCATTCACAACTCTTTGTAGTTTCTTGCGGCTTTGGACAGAGCAGGAGCCATACCAAGCTGTGATACAACCGGAATGAATGATTTCTATGGTGATCTGTAAAAGTTGATGAGAGTCATAATGGGCGTGCCAAATTTCCAAAGCCTCCTGAGAAAGTAAAGGCGTCAGCGTGGAGGGACAAGGACAGGCTGTTGATTGGGCACCTAGAAACATGAAGCTCTTGACCATTTCACTTTATCCCCATTGATGTAGACAGGAGCATGTCCTCCACCACGCTTCTTGAAGTCGATGACTATCTTCTTCATTTTGTTGACATTGAGGGAGAGATTATTATCATCGTACCAATTTACCAGATTCTCTATCTGTTTCCTGTACTCCATCTCATCATTGTTTGTGATCTGACCCACTACGCCAGTGTCTTGAGCAAACTTGAAAATCGAGTTGGAGGGAAATTTGGCCACATAGTGTCCCAAGGTTTAGCAGGATAAATACATGGGAGCAGGGGAGTGGGCCTCGGTAAGTTGCTCTGGCAGAGATTCGGTGTAGACTTGATGGGCTGAATAGTCTCATTCTGCACTGTAGGTATTCTATGATTCTATTCTATGACTTGAACTCGTAACCTCAGATTCAGCAGTGTGAGTGCTACTCAATGATGTACCACTGCCACGACAAGGACTGAGAATAGCAGAAGAGTGATGCTCACTCTTAATTTCTGAAACCATCTCTCCCTGCAGAAAGCAACAGTCCTTCACTCATGACTTTTCCGCACAATGAAGTTGATTGAATAAGAGGAACATAAATTGTCCATGATGCATTTATGGTTCACTCCATTTTCTCCTGCAGATCCTTACTTGACAGGACCATTATGGGATGCGTGATCAAGATTATTATTGGGTTTGAAGGAGCTTATTTACTTAAATTTGAAAATATTTGAGTGACGGAGGCAAGGAAGTGGAAAAGCAATAAATGGAAAGTGCTCAGAACAACTATAACCACAGGAAAAAAAAGTCACAATGAGGTGGTGAGGCGTTAAGGAATCAGAAGGTAAAAAACAATAGACAAGAATATAATAGCAGGGATCATTACAATATTGACAAGCATAAATGCAATACCAACTTAAAGAGTAGGTAGAAGTGTTGGAGCTTGAAGACTGTATCTGGAAGATGAAAGAGATAATTGGTTTAACATAGACAAGTTTAAAGTCCAAGCTAAGTCTGAGTTTGTTATATTGGGATTTTAAATATTTGGAAGGACCATAGTATCACTACGGTGCAGAAGGAGGCCATTCAGCCATCGAGTCTACACTGCTTTCCGAATGAGTATTTATCCCGCTAACCCTTCGCATTTCCCATGGCTTATCCACCTTACCAACATAGCTTTGGACTGTGGGAGGAAACTGGAGCACCTGAAAGAAACCCACACAGACACAGGGTGAACATGCGAACTCCACACAATCACTCGAGGCCGGATTTGACCCAGAGTCCCTGCTGCTGTGAGGCAGCAGCGCTAACCACCGTACCACCATGCCGCACCCAAATGGGGCGAATCTTCCCATCCCGTACACCACGGGAATCAGAGCGGGAGAGGGGTGGAACATGGAAAGGTCCGTTGACTTCGGGATTTTTCGGTTTTGGCGTGAGCGAGGCCGGAAGATCCTGCCCAATGTGTTCAGAAAGATTTTCTATAGCAGTATGCTTTCAGTCCAACGAAAGGGACCCGTTGCCAGACATGGTTCTTGGGAATGAGGCAAACCAAGTGGATCAAGTGTCAGGAGGAGAACATTTAGGAAAAAGTGATCATTGCAACAGAACATTTAGGTTGGCTTTAGAAAAGAACAAAGAACAATCCAGAGTAAGAATAATTAACTGGGGAAAGCCAACTTCAGTGGGGGTAAAAATGCACCTGGGCTTTCTTAACTGGTGTGAAAGGTTAGCAGGAAAACCTAACTGAACAGTCAGAAAAATAGTTTGAGCACAGTCGAGGCATATTTCCTCAAAGGAGAAAGGTTGGGACAAACTAATCCAGAGCTACCTGGGTGACAGAAGAAGGAAAGATTAAGATGAATAAGAAAAGGTGCGCTTGCGACAACTGCCAGGCAGACACTACAACTGAGAAACACATTGAATTAAAACTGAAAATGCTAGAAAATCTCAGCAGATCTGAAAGCATTTGTGGAGAGAGACCTGTGATCAGATTTTCCAGCATTTTCTGTTTTTGTTTCATATTCCAGCATCCGCAGTAATTTGCTTTTACCACACCGGATATACAGGGTTAAGTGGGAAAGTGCAAAAACAAATAAGAGAAGCAAAGAGGGAGAATGAAAATAGACTGGCAGCTGACATAAAAGGAAATCATAGGATAAGATAAAGTAAAAACATAACAAAAGGAGTCGGGCCACTTAGGGGCTAAAAAGGGGATTTTCTCAGGGAGGCAGAGGTGATAGCAGAGGTAATATGTGAATAATTTGCATTTATACCAAGGAAGATGATGATACTGTACTTATATCATCTTATCAGTATTACAGTTGATAAGGAGGATGTGCAGGATATTCTGGAGGGTCTGAAAATAGATAAATCCCCTGGTCCGGATGGGATTTATCCAAGGATTCTCTGGGAGGCAAGAGAAGTGATTGCAGAGCCTCTGGCTCTGATCTTCAGGTCGTCGTTGGCCTCTGGTATAGTACCAGAAGATTGGAGGTTAGCGAATGTTGTCCCATTGTTTAAGAAGGGGAACAGAGACTTCCCCGGGAATTATAGACCGGTGAGTCTCACTTCTGTTGTCGGCAAGATGTTGGAAAAAATTATAAGGGATAGGATTTATAGTTATTTGGAGAGTAATGAATTGATAGGTGATAGTCAGCATGGTTTTGTGGCAGGTAGGTCGTGCCTTACTAACCTTATTGAGTTTTTTGAGAAAGTGACCAAGGAGGTGGATGGGGGCAAGGCAGTGGACGTGGTATATATGGATTTTAGTAAGGCGTTTGATAAGGTTCACCATGGTAGGCTTCTGCAGAAAATGCAGATGTATGGGATTGGGGGTGATCTAGGAAATTGGATCAGGAATTGGCTAGCGGATAGGAAACAGAGGGTGGTGGTTGATAGTAAATATTCATCATGGAGTGCGGTTACAAGTGGTGTACCTCAGGGATCTGTTTTGGGGCCACTGCTGTTTGTAATATTTATTAATGATCTGGATGAGGGTATAGTTGGGTGGATTAGCAAATTTGCTGATGACACCAAAGTCGGTGGTGTGGTAGACAGTGAGGAAGGGTGTCGTAGTTTGCAGGAAGACTTAGACAGGTTGCAAAGTTGGGCCGAGAGGTGGCGGATGGAGTTTAATGCGGAGAAGTGTGAGGTAATTCACTTTGGTAGGAATAACAGATGTGTTGAGTATAGGGCTAACGGGAGGACTTTGAATAGTGTGGAGGAGCAGAGGGATCTAGGTGTATGTGTGCATAGATCCCTGAAAGTTGGGAATCAAGTAGATAAGGTTGTTAAGAAGGCATATGGTGTCTTGGCGTTTATTGGTAGGGGGATTGAATTTAGGAGTCGTAGCGTTATGTTGCAACTGTACACAACTCTGGTGCGGCCGCACTTGGAGTACTGTGTGCAGTTCTGGTCCCCACATTACAGGAAGGATGTGGAGGCTTTGGAGAGGGTGCAGAGGAGGTTTACCAGGATGTTGCCTGGTATGGAGGGGAGATCCTATGAGGAGAGGCTGAGGGATTTGGGATTGTTTTCGCTGGAAAGGCGGCGGCTAAGAGGGGATCTTATTGAAACATATAAGATGATTAGAGGTTTAGATAGGGTGGATAGTGATAGCCTTTTTCCTCTGATGGAGAAATCCAGCACGAGGGGGCATGGCTTTAAATTGAGGGGGGGTAGTTATAGAACCGATGTCAGGGGTAGGTTCTTTACCCAGAGGGTGGTGAGGGATTGGAATGCCCTGCCAGCATCAGTAGTAAATGCGCCTAGTTTGGGGGCGTTTAAGAGATCCGTAGATAGGTTCATGGACGAAAAGAAATTGGTTTAGGTTGGAGGGTCACAGTTTTTTTTTTAACTGGTCGGTGCAACATCGTGGGCCGAAGGGCCTGTTCTGCGCTGTAATGTTCTATGTTCTATGTTCTATACCCAGACCACGGTGAGGTAATTCTGGGAACATGGGAAATAGGAGCAGGAGTAGGCCATTCCACCCCTCGAGCCTGTTCTGCCATTCAACTAGATCACAGCTGATTTTCTACCTCGAATCCATTTTCAGCACTATCCCCTTGTCACTTAATGTTTTTAATATCTGGAAATCTATCAGTCTCAATGACTGGGCCTTCACAGTCTGAAGGGGTAGAGATTTTCAAGGATTCAACACCCTGTGAATAAAGAAATTCCGCCTTCTCTCAGTCCTAAATGGCCTGCCTCTTATTCTGAGATGTTTCCCCGAGTTCTGGACTGTCCAGCCAGGGGAAACACTCTTATAGGGCTCAACAGGTTAGATTCAGTAAGGATTTTGTACATTTCAATGAGATTGCCTCATTTTTTCTAAACTCCAGAGGAAATAGACCCAGTTTCCTCAACCTCTCCTCATAGGCCAATCTTCCCATTCCAGGAATCAGTCTGGTGAACGCTCATGAGAACATAAGAACTAGGAGCAGGAGTAGACCATCTGACCCCTCGAGCCTGCTCCGCCATTCAATAAGATCATGGCTGATCTTTTCGTGGACTCAGCTCCACTTACCCACCCGCTCACCATAACCCTTAATTCCTTTACTGTTCAAAAATTTATCTATCCTTGCCTTAAAAACATTCAATGAGGTAGCCCCAACTCCTTCACTGGGCAGGGAATTCCACAGATTCACAACTCTGTGTGAAGAGGTTCTTCCTCAACGCAGTCCTAAATCTGCTTCCCTTATTTTGAGACCATGCCCCCTAGTTCTGGTTTCACCTGCTAGTAGAAACAACTTCCCTGCTTCAATCTTATCTATTCCCTTCATAATCTTATATGTTTCTATAAGATCTCCCCTCATTCTTCTGAATTCCAATGAGTATAATCCCAGTCTCTCCTCATAAGCCAATCCTCTCAACTCCGGAATCAACCTAGTGAATCTCCTCTGCACCCGCTCCAGTGCCAGTATGTCCTTTCTCAAGTAAGGAGACCAAAACTGTACACAGTATTCCAGGTGTGGCCTCACCAGCACCTTATACAGCTGCAACATAACCTCGCTGTTTTTAAACTCCATCACTCCAGCAATGAAGGACAAAATTCTATTTGCCTTCTTAATTACCTGCTGCACCTGCAAATCAACTCCTTGTGATTCTTGCACAAGGACACCCAGGTCCCTCTGCACAGCAGCATGCTGCAATTTTTTACCATTTAAATAATAGCCCATTTTGCTGTTATTCCAACCAAAATGGAAGACCTCATATTTACCAACATTGTACTCCATCTGCCAGACCCTCGCCCACTCACTTAGACTATCTATATCCCTTTGCAGACTTTCAGCATCCTCTGCACACTTTGCTCTACCATTCATCTTAGTGTCATCTGCAAATTTGAACACACTACACTTGGTCCCCAATTCCAAATCATCTGTGTAAATCGTAAACAATTGCGGCCCAACACTGATCCCTGAGACACACCACTAGTCACTGATCGCCAACCAGAAAAACACCCATTTACCCCCACTCTTTGCTTTCTGTTAGTTAACCAATCCTCTATCCATGCTAATACATTGCCCGTAACACCGTGCACCTTTATCTATGTAGCAGTCTTTGGTGTGGCACCTTGTCAAATGCCTTCTGGAAATCCAGATACACCACATCCACAGGTTCCCCATTGTCCACTGCACATGTTCTCAAAGAATTCCACCAAATTAGTCAAACATGACCTTCCCTTCATGAACTCATGCTGCGTCTTACCAATGGGACAATTTATATCCAGACGTCTCGCTATTTCTTCCTTGATAATAGATTCAAGCATTTTCCCAACTATAGAAGTTAAGCTAACTGGCCTATAGTTACCTGCCTTTTGTCTACCTCCTTTTTTAAACAGTGGCGTCACATTTGCTGTTTTCCAATCTGCGGGAACCACCCCCGAGTCCAGCGAATTTTGGTAAATTACCACGCGTGCATTTGCTTTTTCTCCCACCATTTCTTTTAGTACCCTGGGATACATTCCATCAGGACCAGGATATCTGTCTACCTTTAGCCCCATTAACTTGCCCAACACTACCTCTTTCGTGATAATGATAGTTTTTAGGTCCTCACCTGCTATAGCCTTCCTGTTATCAATTTTTGGCATGTTATTTGTGTCTTCCACTGTAAAGACCGACACAAAATACCTGTTCAATGCCTCAGCCATTTTCTCATTTCCAATTATTACATCCCCCTTCTCGTCCTCTAAAGGACCAATGTTTACTTTCTTCACTCTTTTTCATTTTATATATTTGTAGAAACTTTTGCTATCTGTTTTTATATTCTGAGCTAGTTTACTCTCATAATCCATCTTACCTTTCTTTATAGCTTTTTTCGTGGCTTTCTGTTGACCTTTAAAGATTTCCCAATCCTCTAGGTTCCCACTAATCTTTGCCACTTTGTATGCATTTTCTTTCAGTTTGATACCCTCCTTTATTTCCTTAGATATCCATGGTTGATTATCTCTTTTTCTACAGTCCTTCCTTATCCCTGGTATATAAGTTTGCTGAGCACTGTGAAAGATCGCTTTGAAAGTCCTCCACTGTTCCTCAATGGTCCTACCATAAAGCTTTTGCTCCCAGTCTACATTAGCCAATGCCTCTCTCATCCCTTTGTACTCTCCTTTGTTTAAGCACAAGACACTGGTATTGGATTTTACCTTCTCACGCTCCATCTGTATTTTAAATTCAACCATACTGTGATCGTTTCATCCAAGAGGATCCCTAACTGCAAGATCATTAATTATTCCTGTCTCATTACACAGGATGTGGAGATGCCGGCATTGGACTGGGGTAAACACAGTAAGAAGTCTCACAACACCAGGTTAAAGTCCAACAGGTTTATTTGGTAGCAAACACCACTAGCTTTTGGAGCGCTGCTCCTTCGCCAGGTGAGTGGGAGATCTGTTCACAAACAGGGCATATAAAGACACAAACTCAATTTACAAAATAATGATTGGAATGCGAATCTTTACAGCTAATCAAGTCTTAAAGGTACAGACAATGTGAGTAGAGAGAGCATTAAGCACGGGTTAAAGAGATGTGTATTGTCTCCAGACAGGACAGTTAGTGACATTTTGCAAGTCCAGGCAAGTCGTGGGGGTTACAGATAGTGTGACATGAACCCAAGATCCCAGTTGAGGCCGTCCTCATGTGTGCGGAACTTGGCTATCAGTCTCTGCTCAGTGACTCTGCGCTGTTGTGTGGCGTGAAGGCCGCCTTGGAGAACACTTACCCAAAGATCAGAGGCCGAATGCCCGTGAGCTCTGAAGTGTTCCCCAACAGGAAGAGAACAGTCTTGCCTGGTGATTGTCGAGCGGTGTTCATTCATCCGTTGTTGTAGCGTCTGCATGGTTTCCCCAATGTGCCATGCCTCGGGACATCCTTTCCTGCAGCGTATCAGGTAGACAACGTTGGCTGAGTTGCAAGAGTATGTACCGTGTACCTGGTGGATGGTGTTCTCACATGAGATGATGGCATCCGTGTCGATGATCCAGCACATCTTGCAGAGGTTGCTGTGGCAGGGTTGTGTGGTGTCGTAGTCACTGTTCTCCTGAAGGCTGGGGAGTTTGCTGTGGACAATGGTCTGTTTGAGGTTGTGTGGTTGTTTGAAGGCAAGAAGTGGGGCTGTGGGGATGGCCTTGGCGAGATGTTCGTCTTCATCAGTGACATGTTGAAGGCTCTGGAGGAGATGTCATAGCTTCTCTGCTCCAGGGAAGTACTGGACGACGAAGGGTACTCTGTCCACCGTGTCCCGTGTTTGTCTTCTGAGGAGGCCGGTGCGGTTTTTCGCTGTGGCGCGTCAGAACTGTCGATCGATGAGTCGAGTGCCATATCCTGTTCTTATGAGGGCATCTTTCAGCGTCTGGAGGTGTCTGTTGTGATCCTCCTCATCTGAGCAGATCCTGTGTATATGGAGGGCTTGTCCGTAAGGGATAGCTTCTTTAATGTGTTTAGGGTGGAAGCTGGAGAAGTGGAGCATCGTGAGGTTATCCGTGGGTTTGCAGTACAGTGGGGAAACCATTCAGGCGCTATGACAACAGATGAATGAACACCGCTCGACAATCACCAGGCAAGACTGTTCTCTTCCTGTTGGGGAACACTTCAGTGGTCACGGGCATTCGGCCTCTGATCTTCGGGTAAGCGTTCTCCAAGGCGGCCTTCACGCCACACGACAGCGCAGAGTCGCTGAGCAGAGACTGATAGCCAAATTCCGCACACATGAGGATGGCCTCAACCGGGATCTTGGGTTCATGTCACACTATCTGTAACCCCCACGACTTGCCTGGACTTGCAAAATGTCACTAACTGTCCTGTCTGGAGACAATACACATCTCCTTAACCTGTGCTTAATGCTCTCTCTACTCACATTGTCGGTAACTTTAAGACTTGATTGGCTGTAAAGACTCACATTCCAATCATTATTCTGTAAATTGAGTTTGTGTCTTTATGTGCCCTGTTTGTGAACAGATCTCCCATTCACCTGACGAAGGAGCAGCGCTCCGAAAGCTAGTGGCGTTTGCTACCAAATACACCTGTTGGACTTTAACCCTGGTGTTGTGAGACTTCTCACTGTCATTATACAGGACCAGATCTAGGATAGCTTGCTCCCTTGTAGGTTCCATTACATACTGTTCAAGGAAGCTATTGCGGATACATTCTATGAACTCCTCCTCAAGGCTGCCTTGACCGACCTGGTTTGACGAATTGATATTTAGATTAAAATCCCCCATGATAGTTGCTGTACCATTTTTACATGCATCAGTTATTTCTTTGTTTATTTCTCGCCCCACCATGATGTCATTATTTGGTGGTCTAAAGACTATTCCTATCAGTGACTTTTCCTCCTTACTATTTCTAATTTCTACCCAAATGGATTCAATCTTTTTTTCCATAGAACCGATATCATCTCTCACTACCGCCCTGATGTCATCCTTAAATATCAGAGCTACACCACCTCCCTTACCTTCCTCTTTGCTTTCACTCTGTGGCAAGTGCACCCTTCCTTGGATAAGGAGACCCAAACTGTGCACAATACTCCAGGTGCGGTCTCACCAAGGCTCTATACAAATGCAGGAATATCTTTATTCATGTCCTCAAACCCTCTTGCAATAAAGGCCAACACATCAGTTGCCTTCACAATTGTTTGCTTTGCCTGCATGTAAGCGTTCAGTGACTTGAAAAGGGATAAATTAATCGATTGATGAATATAATTGAAGGATTTAAATTTTATAGGAAGGCAGCTGTAGATAGGCTGTCTGCAGTTACTTTCAATAAGGTGCCAGGATTTCATGCAATACATCCAAGGAAACTGAGGGAAGTGAGAATGGAAATTGCCGAGGCAATGGCCACAATTTTACAATCTTCCTCAGACTCGGGTAATGCCAGAGGACTGTGGAGAATTTTAAACATTGCACCCTTGTTCAAAAAAGATAAGCCCACCAACTCCAGGCCAGTCAGTTTAACGTCGGTGGTGGAAAAATGTTTAGCCACAATAATGTGGGACAACTTTATTAGCCAGAAGGACAAATGTTGGTTCATTAAGGAAAGCCAGCACGGATTTGTCATAGGAAAATTACATTGGACTAACTGGCTGGAGATTTTTGAAGAGGTAACAGTGAGGATTGATGAGGGTTATGCTGTTAATGGGGTGTCAAACCTGGTTTGGAGACCAAGCTGACAACTGTGCAGATTTGTCAGTCATGCATGGAGGCTAAAGGCAGGTGACAGTGACTCCAGCAAGCAAAATACCAGCAGTACACCATAATTGGTCCACCATAAACTGACTGAAAGAGACCTGACCGTCAGCGCCTCCTCCACCCCCCCCCCCCCCCCCGACCTCTCACACTTGCTCTGCCATTGAATAAAAAGACTTTATTAAGTTCAAAAACTGAAAAATGCATCATTTGCAAGCTAAATGTTTTCAGTAGCTGAAAATATTAAAGGTTGTGAATAATCCTGCAGTGAAATGATTGTCGCACTTTACTTCAGTAAATGTTTAAGCAATTTACCAGGAATTTATGCTTTGCAAAAAAAATCTAATCTTTGCAACTAATGCTTTCCTCCACATGCAGTACAGAACAATACCAGTGTTTATATTAGTGCAACAGGACAAAATTGCTGTGTTCATATTAATGTCAAGCAGAACAATATTAGTGTGATAGATCACAGTAATACAGGAGAACACGACAATGTTCATATTAATGTACTTCAGTTCAATAATGCAGAGTATATATTAACGTAATACAGTTCAGTACTGTATTACATTAATATACAGTACACCCCAGAGCATATATTAATGTAATACAGGACAATACTACGGAGTATATATGAATATAACACAGTCCAATACTAGAGTATATATTAATGCAATACAATTCAATACTACAGAGTATATATTAACATAAAATTCAATACTGCAGAGTATATCTTAACATAAAGTTCAGTACTGCAGAGAAATATATAATACAGGACAATACTAGAGTATACATTCATGTAACACAGTTCAATATTGCAGAGTATATATTAACATAATACAGTTCAATGTGACAGAGTATATATTAATGAAATACAGCACAAGACTAGAGTATATGTTAACGTAACACAGTTTGATACTGCAATTGGTATAAACAACAATATTAATGTAATACAGGACAATACTACAGAGTGTATATTAATATAAAGTTCAATACTACAGAGTATATATTAATGGAATACAGAACAACACTATTAACGTAATACAGTTCAATACTACAATTTGTATAAGCGAAAATATTAATGTAATATATTTCAATACTACAGAGTATAAATTAATGGAAAACAGTTCAATACTCCGGTATTTTTAATGTAAACACAGTAAGAAGTCTCACAACTGTTGTGGGACTTCTTACTGTGTTTACCCCAGTCCAACGCCGGCATCTCCACATCATTTTTAATGTAATACAGGTCAATACTGGGGTATATATTAAAGTAATATAGTTAAATACTAGAATATATCTTAATGTAATACAGTTCAATATACAGAGTATATATTAACAATACACTTCAATACTAGAGTATACTTGACTTGATTTATTCTTGTCACGTGCATTGAGATACAATGAAAAGTATTGTTTCTTGCGCGCTATACAGACAAAGCATACCGTTTGTAGAGTACATAGGGGAGAAGGAAAGGAGATTGTGCAGAATGTAGTGTTACAGTCATAGCTCGGGTGTAGAGAAAGATCAACTTAATATAAGGTAGGTCCAATCAAAAATCTGATGGCAGCAGGGAAGAAGCTGTTCTTGAATCGGTTGGTACATGATCTCAAGACTTTTGTCATTTATATCAATGATTTGGGTGGGAATTTAGGAGGCATGGTTCGTAAGTTTTCAGATGACACCAAGATTGGTGACACAGTGGACACTGAAGAAGGTTATTTAGGATTGCAGTGATCTTGATCAATTGGGCCAGTGGGCTGATGAAGGGCAGATGGAGTTTAATTTAGATAAATGCGAGGTGATGCATTTTGGTAGATTGAACCAGGGCAGGACTTGCTCAGTTAATGGCAGGGCGTTGGGGAGAGTTATAGAACATAGAGATCTAGGGGTACAGGTTCTTTGAAAATGAAGTCACAGGTGGACAGGTAGTGAAGCAAGCATTCGACATGCTTGGTTTCATTGGTCAGAACATTGAATACAGGAGTTGGGACATCTTGTTGAAGTTGTAACGACATTAGTAAGGCCACACTTGGAATACTGTGTACAGCTACGGTCGCCCTATTATAGAAAGGATATTATTAAACTAGAAAGAGTGCAGAAAGGATTTACCAGGATGCTACCAGGACTTGATGGTTTCAGTTTAAGGAGAGGCTGGATAGACTGGGACTTTCTTCCCTGGAGCGGAGCAGACTTAGGGATGATCTTATAGATGATCTTATACAATAACGAGGGACATAGATCAGCTAGATAGTCAACATCTTTTCCCAATGGTAGGGAAGTCTAAAACTAGAGGACATATGTTTAAGGGGAGAGATACAAAAGTGTCCAGAGGGGCACTTCTTTCACACAGAAGATTGTGAGTGTCTGGAATGAGTTGCCAAAGGTAGTAGTAGAGGCAGGTACAATTTTGTCTTTTAAAAAGCATTCAGACAGTTACATGGGTAAGATTAGTAGAGAGGGATATGGACCAAATGCAGGCAATTGAGACTTGCTTAATGGTAAAAATGGACAAGTTGGGCCAAAGGGCCTGTTTCCATGCTGTAAACCTTTCTGACTCTATAGACAGAGCAGGAGCCATACCAAGCTGTGATACATCAGGAAAGGATGCTTTCTGTGGTGCATCTGTAAAAATTGGTGAGTGTCATAGCGAATATCTTGGATCATATATATTATTGAAATGAAGTGCAATACTGGAATATATATATTAACAATACAGTTCCGTACCACAGTTTGTATATGATGATGTGGAGATGCCGGCGTTGGACTGGGGTGGGCACTATAAGAAGTCTCACAACATCAGGTTAAAGTCCAACAGGTTTAATTGGTAGCATGAGCTTTCAGAGCGCTGCTCCTTCATCAGGTGAGTGACCTGCTGAAAGTGACCTGCTGAAATTGCTCCGAAAGCTCGTGCTACCAAATAAACCTGTTGGACTTTAACCTGGTGTTGTGAGATTCTTACGTTTTGTATAAACATTAATATTAATGTAATACAGGATGACACTACAATATTAGAATCACTGTAAAAGAGACAATATTTTTGGTGACTGTTGTCCATTGATGTTAGGAGTCTTCATGTGATTGAACAGGTCAATTCTCAACCCAGGGTTGAGCAGGACGTCCCACGAGATAGTGGGATCCGGAGTGCAAGATTTGATTCCTTTTCTTTCCTTCTGTGTTGCTGCTCTGCCTCATCATTAAGATCTTGTGACTCAAAGTGTGATGCTGTTTGATGGACAAGTTGTTGCCATTTTGAATGACTGAAAGCAAGCTTCTTCCAGGCATTAATGTTAGTGCTGCAGTGTTTCAAAGAGAGCTTCAAGGTGTCTTTGATGTGCTTCCTTTGTCCTCTGCTTAAATGTTGGCCAGTTGAGAGTTGAGAAAACAAGACCTGGTGATATTGGGATTTCTCAGGTGCTCTTGTGTGTCACTGATACACAGTACAGGTGTCAATGGTGGTGCCCGTGGCTCTGTACACTGGGACCTTTGACTTTTAGAGGTCTGTATTGTCAACCACTTGAGTCAGTTGGAACATGTTCTTAAACTTCTGTATCTTTTTACCAATGGAAGAAAATAGAAGAGAGTATGTCCGGGGTGCATGGGGACTTTGATTATGCTGGCTGCTTTTCCAAGGAAGTGTAGACGGAGTCAGTAGATGGGAAGCTGTAGTTTCTTGTGGTCTTGGCCAAAGCAGGAGCCATACCAAGCTGTGATACATCTGGAAAGGATGTTTTCTATGGGCATATGTAAAAATTGGTGAGAGTCAGAGCGGACATGACAGATTTCCTTAGCCTCCTGAGAAAGTAGAGGTGTTGCTGGGCTTTCTTAACTATAGCATCGGCATGGAGGGAATAGGACAGGTTGTTAGTGCTCTGAGCACATAGAAACCTGAAGCTCTTGACCATTTCCACTTCATCGCTATTGATGTGGACAGGGGCATATCCTCCACTGTGTTTTATGAAGTTGATTTGATTTGATTCGATTTATTATTGTCACATGTATTAGCATACAGTGAAAAGTACTGTTTCTTGTGCGCTATACAGACAAAGCATACCGTTCATAGAGAAAGAAATGAGAGAGTGCACAATGTAGTGTTACAGTCATAGCTAGGGTGTAGAGAAAGATCAATCTAATGCAGGGTAGGTCCATTCAAAAGTCTGATGACAGCAGGGAAGAAACTGTTCTTGTGTCGATATGTGACCTCAGACTTTTGTATCTTTTTCCCGGCAGAAGAAGGTTGAAGAAAGAATGTCCGGGGTGCGTGGCTGCTCTTCCGAGGCAGCGGGAAGTGTAGACAGAGTCAATGATGGGAGGCTGGTTTGCGTGTTGGATTGGGCTACATTCACGACCTTTTGTAGTTCCTTGCGGTCCTGGGCAGAGCAGGAGCCATACCAAGCTGTGATACAACCAGAAAGAATGCTTTCTATGGTGCATCAGTAAAAATTGGTGAGAGTCATAGCTGACATGCCAAATTTCCTTAGTCTTCTGAGAAAGTAGAGGCATTGATGGGCTTTCTTAACTATAGTGTCGACAACCTGGGGAGACCAGGTTGTTGACGATCTGGACACCTAAAAACTTGAAGCTCTCAAACCTTTCTACTTTCTCTCGACTCTTTCTACTTCGTCCCCGTTGATGTCGACAGGGGCATGTTCTCCTCTACGCTTCCTGAAGTCGATGACAATCTCCTTCGTTTTGTTAACATGGAGGGAGAGATTATTGTCACCGCACCAGTTCACCAGATTATCTATCTCATTCCTGTATTCTGTCTCGTCATTGTTTGATATCCAATCCCCAACGATAGTGTCGTCAGCAAACTTGAAAATCAAATTGGAGGGGAAGTTGGCCACACAGTTATAGATGTATAAGGAATATAGTTGGAGCCTTGTGGGACACTGGTGTTGAGGATAATCGTGGAGGAGGTGTCATTCCCTGACTTTCCTAACAGCAGTCTGTGGGTTAGGAAGTCTAGGATCCGTCGCAGAGGGAGAAGTTGAGCCCTAGGCCACAGAGTTTGGAGATGAGCTTTCATGGGATAATGGTATTGAAGGCTGAGCTGTAGTCAGTAAAAAGGAGCCTGACATAGGTGTCCTTGTTGTCTAGGTGTTCCAGAGTTGAGTGTAGGGCCAGGGAGATGGTCTCTGCTGTGGACTTGTTGGGGCGATAGGCGAATTATAGTGGATCCAGGTAATCTGGGAGACCAGATTTGATGTGTGCCATGACTAACCTTTCGACGCACTTCATAATGTTGGATGTCAGATTTGATTGATATATGAATTTTGTTTTGGTAACATCCAAGGACAGGCTGAGTTTCTTGTATGCAGATTTGTAGGGACCGTGAATAGTTTTCAAATCTGGTGTATTGTGGACAATGATACTGCAGTCAAACTGTAGATCATGTATGGTGGTCAGTTCAGTTTTGGCATGGAGGCGATTGAGGTTAAAGAGCTTCCATTTAGGATGTATCGCCAGAGTTAAGTTAATCTTTGAGGTGAATAGCCACTGTCACGTAAATGATAACTGGCATTGGGGCTATCACCGATCTATGTTTTCATAGAATCATAGAATCATACAGCGCAGAAGAGGTCCTTCGGCCTATCGATTCTGCACCAACACATTAGAAACACTTGAACTCCCACCTAATTCCATCTGCCAGCACTTGACCCATCGCCCTGAATGTTATGATGTGCCAAGTGCTCATCCAGATACTTTTTAAAGGATGTGAGGCAACCTGCTTGTACCACTCTCCCAGGCAGCGCATTCCAGACTGTCACCACCCTCTGGGTAGAAAAGTTTTTCCTCACATCCCACCCCCAAACCTCCTGCCCCTCACCTTGAACCTATGTCCCCTCGTGACTGACCCTTCAACTTAGGGGAATAGTTACTCCTTATCCACTCTGTCCATGCCTCTCTAATCTTGTACACCTTGATCAGGTCGCTCCTCAGTCTTCTCTGCTCCAATGAAAGCAACCCAAGCCTATCCAACCTCTCTTCATAACTTAAATGTTCCATCCCAAGCAGCATCCTGGTAAATCTCCTTTGAAGGCGTCTGTTTTAGATCTCCCACTCAGGATGTTGCAGCCATATCACCATGAAACAATTGTAGGATTGTGATGTTCCAAATCTTTGGAACATAATCTGCCAAGCCATACCATTTAATGACTCAATTTCTTGGGTCAGGTTGATGAATGCAGTAAAGTGTTCCTCTTTTAAAAGCAGACAGTGCTGTAAACACTCACAGATTTCGCCAGGCTTAGTTTTTCCTGCACTTATTGGGGGGATTTTCCAGGTCCGTTATGCGCTGCCAAGTAGGGTGGTGGAGGCAGGCACGCTGACATCATTTAAGACTTACCTGGATAGTCACATGAGCAGCCTGGAAATGGAGGGATACAAACGATTGGTCTAGTTGGACCAAGGAGCGGCACAGGCTCGGAGGGCCGAAGGGCCTGTTTCCTGTGCTGTACTGTTCTTTGTTCTAGCTCCGACCTCAAATCGCAATGGGCCAGAGAATCAGGAGTTGGTGGAAAAACGAGGTCTGCGCTGGTCACCTAGACTCTCCCAGGCTGCACTGCCAGCCCCAATCGGGTTCCTGTCCAGAGCGAGCGGGAAGCCCATTAATATTCAAATTGCCCCCTTAGCATCTCATTCAGGGGCTTGGACGCCAATTCAGAGGCCTTTTGAGAAGCTTCCAAACCTCCAGCAGGAGGTCACATGGACATGAATTGTTACAGGTCTTGAAAAGCAGGGACTTGAGCACCGAGCAGCAGCAAGGAGATAAGACGCCACTTAAAAATTATATTGGGGTGTCCAGTTGAGCACTTGTGGGTAGTGGTGTTCCTGCTGGTGGCTCATGGGTGACCTTCCCCAATGATAATATCATGCGCTCTGTCCATTTGCGAGGCTGCATTACTCTCCAAGGAATCCACCAGTAAACTGGGCTTGCCCATGGTTGAGTCAATGACCCGGATATGTTGACACACCTCCATGAACTACTCCTACTCAGTGCAGTTATCAGGCACATTTGGGATCTTGCCCTGTCAAGGTTGACTGTGGCCCACGTACAAAGCCTCTGTTTCTTTTGTTTTAACAATTCATCGAAATACATTTGAAATTACAATCCAAATACATTTCCATTTCACAATGATAAATTATTAAAAGAAAGGTCAACAGCAAATATACCTTCCTTAATACAGCAGCAAACAACTTCCCTTCCACTGAAAATGGAGTCCATTGTAAGTCATCTGTCACCTTTGGGCTGTGCCTTCTGGGGCCTCGGCTTCTGGGGTTTCACTGTCCAGGGTTTCACCTTCTCGGACACACAAGTCCCAACTGGAACAGTAGTTCTCATCCAAGTCCCATTCTTCTTTTTGGTAAAACAATTAAATTAAAGCAAACAAACTAAGGGATAAAGCAAGGCAGGCAGCCCCCTTAAAGGGTGGCAGGGCGGGGGGGGTGGGGCGGGGGGGGGGGGGTGGCGGTGGCGGGAGGGGACTGCCTGAAACAAAGCATAAAGGACAGTTAAAATATTAAACCAAAATGTGATTAAAGGGTCAATAATACATTCCAATCCCAGCAAGCACGGAAGGCCTCGATGGTGCCGTGAACACCGCATACTCACTCTCCAGGGTCACTCGACCGTGAATGTAACCATGGTAGAGGGCCAGACAGACAGGTTGGACGACCTCCTCAGCCACACGATGCTGGAACTGTTTATGGCAAGTTTAGCCAGGCCCAGGAGCAGGCTCACGAGGGGGTCCTACTCCTTCCCGGCCTCCCTCTGCACCAGGTGCCGGCCAAGCAGGAGCGTGGGGCTTAAGTGCATACAAAACATTAATGAAAGATTTTACAAATAACTGAAAAGGGAGTGCAGCCAAAAGCAAGTAACATAGACATGGTCCACAGACCAAAACGGTTGATGAAGGAAGGGCCGTGGATGTCGTCTATATGGATTTCAGTAAGGCATTTGACAAAGTCCCACATGGCAGGTTGGTTAAGAAGGTTAAGGCTCATGGGATACAAGGAGAAGTGGCTAGATGGGTGGAGAACTAGCTTGGCCATAGGAGACAGAGGGTAGTGGTCGAAGGGTCTTTTTCCGGCTGGAGGTCTGTGACCAGTGGTGTTCCGCAGGGCTCTGTACTGGGACCTCTGCTATTTGTGATATATATAAATGATTTGGAAGAAGGTGTAACTGGTGTAATCAGCAAGTTTGCGGATGACACAAAGATGGCTGGACTTGCGGATAGCGAAGAGCATTGTCGGGCAATACAGCAGGATATAGATAGGCTGGAAAATTGGGCGGAGAGGTGGCAGATGGAGTTTAAGCCGGATAAATGCGAAGTGATGCATTTTGGAAGAAATAATGTAGGGAGGAGTTATACAATAAATGGCAGAGTCATCAGGAGTATAGAAACACAGAGGGACCTAGGTGTGCAAGTCCACAAATCCTTGAAGGTGCCAACACAGGTGGAGAAGGTGGTGAAGAAGGCATATGGTATGCTTGCCTTTATAAAGAACAAAGAACAGTACAGCACAGGAAACAGGCCCTTCGGCCCTCCAAGCCTGTGCCGCTCCTTGGTCCAACTAGACCAATCGTTTGTATCCCTCCATTCCCAGGCTGCTCATGTGACTATCCAGGTAAGTCTGAATCGATGTCAGCGTGGCTGCCTCCACCACCCTACTTGGCAGCGCATTCCAGGCCCCCACCACCCTCTGTGTAAAAAACGTCCCTCTGATATCTGAGTTATACTTCGCCCCTCTCACCTTGAGCCCATGACCCCTCGTGATCGTCACCTCCG
Source organism: Mustelus asterias (assembly GCF_964213995.1). NCBI lineage: Eukaryota > Metazoa > Chordata > Chondrichthyes > Carcharhiniformes > Triakidae > Mustelus > Mustelus asterias. Next base: position 128,564,681 of record NC_135805.1, on the reverse strand, counting down.
ACCTGGGAAAAAGCTTCCCACTGTTCACCCTATCTATACCCTTCATAATCTTGTACACCTCTATTAGATCTCCCCTCATTCTCCGTCTTTCCAGGGAGAACAACCCCAGTTTACCCAATCTCTCCTCATAGCTAAGACCCTCCATACCAGGCAACATCCTGGTAAACCTTCTCTGCACTCTCTCTAACGCCTCCACGTCCTTCTGGTAGTGCGGCGACCAGAACTGGACGCAGTACTCCAAATGTGGCCTAACCAGCGTTCTATACAGCTGCATCATCAGACTCCAGCTTTTATACTCTATACCCCGTCCTATAAAGGCAAGCATACCATATGCCTTCTTCACCACCTTCTCCACCTGTGTTGCCACCTTCAAGGATTTGTGGACTTGCTAGGTCCCTCTGTGTTTCTATACTCCTGATGACTCTGCCATTTATTGTATAACTCCTCCCTACATTATTTCTTCCAAAATGCATCACTTCGCATTTATCCGGATTAAACGCCATCTGCCACCTCTCCGCCCAATTTTCCAGCCTACCTATATCCTGCTGTATTGCCCAACAATGCTCTTCGCTATCCGCAAGTCCAGCCATCTTTGTGTCAACCGCAAACTTGCTAATTACACCAGTTACACCTTCTTCCAAATCATTTATATATATCACAAATAGCAGAGGTCCCAGTACAGAGCCCTGCGGAACGCCACTGGTCACAGACCTCCAGCCGGAAAAAGACCCTTCGACCACTACCCTCTGTCTCCTATGGCCAAGCCAGTTCTCCACCCATCTAGCCACTTCTCCTTGTATCCCATGAGCCTTAACCTTCTTAACCAACCTGCCATGTGGGACTTTGTCAAATGCCTTACTGAAATCCATATAGACGACATCCACGGCCCTTCCTTCATCAACCGTTTTTGTCACTTCCTCAAAAAACACCACCAAATTTGTAAGGCACGACCTCCCTCTTACAAAACCATGCTGTCTGTCACTAATGAGATTGTTCCGTTCTAAATGCACATACATCCTGTCTCTAAGAATTCTCTCCAACAACTTCCCTACCACGGATGTCAAGCTCACCGGCCTATAATTTCCTGGGTTATCCCTGCTACCCTTCTTAAACAACGGGACCACAGGACGGGGTATAGAGTATAAAAGCTGGAGTCTGATGATGCAGCTGTATAGAACGCTGGTTAGGCCACATTTGGAGTACTGCGTCCAGTTCTGGTCGCCGCACTACCAGAAGGACGTGGAGGCGTTAGAGAGAGTGCAGAGAAGGTTTACCAGGATGTTGCCTGGTATGGAGGGTCTTAGCTATGAGGAGAGATTGGATAAACTGGGGTTGTTCTCCCTGGAAAGACGGAGAATGAGGGGAGATCTAATAGAGGTGTACAAGATTATGAAGGGTATAGATAGGGTGAACAGTGGGAAGCTTTTTCCCAGGTCGGAGGTGACGATCACGAGGGGTCACGGGCTCAAGGTGAGAGGGGCGAAGTATAACTCAGATATCAGAGGGACGTTTTTTACACAGAGGGTGGTGGGGGCCTGGAATGCGCTGCCAAGTAGGGTGGTGGAGGCAGGCACGCTGACATAGTTTAAGACTTACCTGGATAGTCACATGAGCAGCCTGGGAATGGAGGGATACAAACGATTGGTCTAGTTGGACCAAGGAGCGGCACAGGCTTGGAGGGCCGAAGGGCCTGTTTCCTGTGCTGTACTTTTCTTTGTTCTTTGTTCCTCAAGGCCGTAAAAAGGACAGGTTTCTTGGGAGCCTGTGAAGCGATTCAATTTATGATTGTGCAGGAATGCTCCAGACACTACCCTCCAACCTAGGTTCCCAATGTAGTGGAGGAGGATCACTCCACAGAGGGACCTCCCCTGAGAACCTCCACCACCGGACGGCAACAAGGCACGCCAAGGCGTGTCTGGGTGATGAGCGAGGGCACGATAGTAGAAGGTGTACAACAGCAGCCCAGATAGTGGCAAAGCACACAGAGGGCATTTCCGTGAGGCGGCTCGGACTGTGGGGCCCCAGCCGTGGGGAGCAGGTCTGGGCTTGGGACCAATCTGAAATTTCCGTCCAAGCAGAGGTGCGCTCAGATGGGATTCCACCACACAGTTGTGCTTCCTCGACACCACGTGTAATGTCGAGTCCGAACATGACCGTTTGAGGTCACGGATGGCATCGGTCATGAGCTGAATGTCCACCATTGCTGTGCATTGAGCCAACTTGTGATGTGTCATCCAGCCTACTCGCAACCCAGCACTTCCCTGACACTGGTCACCTCAACAGCCAAAGTCCGTCTCTCCGCCAGCCACCAGAAATTCAGTAGGTGGAGGAGCGGGTTACTGAGCATTGGCTCCTGGATGACAGCCGCCCCCAAGACAGGGAAGAGCTGCAGCACGAGGCGACCGTGTCCCAGACTTTGAGTAGATTCTAGCAAAAGACGGGCAATGCCTGCAGGGAGTTCCAAAGACCACTTAGGTCTATGAACAGGAGCTGTACTTTATAATTCATGCACCCGGCGGAAGTAATAAGTCGCCAGGGCACACAATCGAGGAGGGGGCTCAGCGTAAAGTAATTGCTGCAGTATCTGAAGATGGAATGTCGCCACCTGAGTATGAAGGCACACCAGCGCCTGACCGCCCTCCCTAAGCAGGAGAATCAGAGCCGCAGCAGTGACCAAGTGCAGTCTTTTGTCCCAGAAGGACTCTATGAGACTTTGCTGGATGTTCGTGACAAAAGCAGGGGAGGGGTCAAAATGACCAGTCGGTACCACAACTTGGAGGCAATCAGCTGGTTTATGACGAGACAGCACCCAGGAAAGTCCTGTCCAGAAATTCAGGCAAGCGGGGACCTTGGCCTCCAGCACTTGCCAATTCACCCCCAGGCAAAACTGGGCAAAGGTGGACTCCCAAGTAGAGGAGCCTGGTCCTGCTCTAGGTGAAAAGTCTGAACCCCACTGGGGGGGGGTCCATCTGCCATAGACTGAGCAGGAGCCTGGAACACTTGGCCTAGTTTAGGCTGGCACTCGTAATACAACACATTACAGTGTTAGAATCACTGTGATATAGGACAATATTATAAGTGTAAGAATCACTGTGATACCACACCATATTACAGTGTGAGAACCACAGTGATACAGGACAATATAACAGTTTTCGAACTACTGTAATACAGGATAATTTTCCTTGATTTGATTTATTATTGTCACCTGTATTAGAATACAGTGAAAAGTATTGTTTCTTGCACGCTATACAGACAAAGTAAACTGTTCATCGAGAAGGAAAGAAGAATGTACTGTTACAGTCATAGCTCGGGTGTAGAGAAAGGTCAACTTCATAGAAAGTAGGTCCATTCAAAAACCTGATGGCAGCGGGGAAGAAGCTTTTCTTGAGTCTGTTGGGACTTGACCTCAGACATTTGTATCTTTTTCCTGATGGAAGAAGGTGGAAGAGAATATATCCAGGATGCATGGGCTCCTTGATTATGTAGCTGCTTTTCCGATGCAGTGGGAAGTGTAGACAGTCAATGGATGGGAGGCTGGTTTGCATGATCAACTGGGCTTCATTCACAACCCTTTATAGTTTCTTGCAGTCTTGGTTAGAGCAGGAGCCATACCAAGCTGTGATACATCCAGAAATGATGCTTTCTATGTTGCATCTGTAAATGTTGTTGAGAGTAGTAGTGGTCGTGCCGAATTTCATTAGCCTCCTGAGGCATTGATGGGCTTTCTTAACTATAGCATCAGCATGGAGGGACCAGGACAGGTTGTTGATGACCTGGATACCGAGAAACATGAAGCTCTCGACCATTTCCACTTCATCCCCATTGATGTAGACAGGGGCATGTCCTCCACGACACTCCCTGAAGTCGATGACTATCTTCTTCATTTTACTGACATTGAGGGAGAGATTATTGTCGTCACACTATTTCACCAGATTCTCTATCTCTTTCCTGTCATCCATCTCATCATTGTTTGAGATCCAACCAACTACGGTGGTGTCATCAGCAACCTTGAAAATCGGGTTGGACATGAGTTTGGCCATACAGTCAGAGCTGTATAAGGATTATAATAAGGGGCTGAGAACACAGCCTTTCGGGGCACTGGTGTTGAGGAGGTGTTGTTGCCTATCCTTACTGATTGTGGTCTGTGGGTTTGGAAGTCTAGGATCCAGTTGCAGAGGGAGGAGCCAAGCCCTAGGCCACAGAGTTTGGAGATGAATTTTGTTGGAATAATGGTGTTGAAGACTGAATTAGCAGTAGCAATAAAGATTTGGCAGTCAATAAATCGAAGTCTGACATTAGTGTCTTTGTTATCCAGGTGTTCCAGGGTTGAGTGTAGGGCCATGGAGATGGTGTCTGCTGTGGACCTGTTGCGGTGATAGGCGAACTGTAGTAGATCAGGCAATCTGGGAGGCCGGCATTGATCCATGCCATGACTAACCTTTCGAAGCACTTCATGATGATGGATGTCAGAGCCACTGGGCTCATTGTGAGAATCGCTGCAATACAGGTCATTACTACAGTGTTAGAACCATTGTAATACAGAATGATTCTACAGTGTGAGTATCACTATAATGTAGGACAATACTATAGTGTTAGAATCACTCATACAGGACAATACTACAATGTTAAAATCAATGTTTTTATACAAGATCACAGACTTTAAGCCTTGGTACCATTCTAAAATCTAGAAATTCATGCCTGCTGTTTGGTGACATGGAGGATTAAATGCAGAGACATCTGCATTAGTTTTCGTGTATTGATTAGCTGGCTTTAGTACCAAATTTTACATATTCTCGAGGGGATTCTGCATGCAAGGGCAAGAAAGTTCAAAGAAACAGCACAAAGTAGAAAGGAACTTGTTCAAATCATTAACTAGATAATTACAGTCAATATTGCGTTGATTTTTGTAAATGGTGTCACAAGTCTAGCACTAAGTTTTTAAACCTCATTGTGCCCTTAAATGTACTGTTTTCTTCCTAAAAATAAATACTTGAACTCATTAAGTCCTTAAAGATCTTTCTTTGAACTAATCCACCAATGATTCCTGCTTTCCTTTGTCTTGCTTTCGCACAAAAGACGATTTTTTTCCTCCTGTGGGCATGATAGTAGATATGGTGACTTAAAGAAAACTTGGGAAGAAATATGAAACAACTTGCTTATTTCTGTGCTGGAAGAGGATTTAATGGGTTACATGTGAGTCATGGAAGTTATTGTTGTCAGTAAAATAGACAGTATTGTCCCGAAATATATAACAGAAGTTTAAGCACAAATGCATTTTCAAAATGGGTTAAATAAAAATGGCAAACCATTAAGTTATTTGAAAGGATCATGTGACTTTTGTTCTTGCGCGGTGGCACAGTGGCTGCCTCACAGCGCCAGGGACACGTGTTCGCTTCCCGGTTTGGGTCACTGTCTATGTGGAGTTTGCACATTCTCCCCGTGTCTGCGTGGGTTTCTTCCGGGTACTCCGGCTTCCTCCCATAGTCCAAAAGACGTGCTGGTTAGGTGCATTGGCCATGCTAAATACTCCCACAGTGTACCTGAACAGGTGCTGGAGTGTGGCAACCAGGGGACTTTCACAGTAACTTCATTGTAGTATTAATGTAAGTCTACTTGTGACACTAATAAATAATAAATAAATTAACTTCTTTCAGGCATAGATGCGACAATCTTATGATCCCTCCCTCTTCTTGGTTTGGAAGGATCAAGTGTTACGAGCATATCGATAATTCAGCCCCAAGGATGCTTTATATTGTGCTTTAGTAGTGAGTGTTGTGTGAAAATTTTGCTCCATCATTTCCTCAAGCTGTGACAGAATGTCACTTTTACCACTTAACAGATTGTAACTGCAGCAACATTTCCAAAAGATGTCTGAGAAAAGCAAAATTGTAATATTAACTTGAGAAAAATGAATTCCACTCGTATTGTATCACCCCCTGTGATAATGATAGTTCATGCCCAATAATTTAGCTGTAATTAATTTAATCATTAACATTTAGCATTTCTTAAATAGGACTCTTCCAATTGAATAGATGATTGTAAATTTCTGTGGACTGGCCTTAAGTATTGCATTTTAATCTAGTATCAATATCAAAGAAAATTCCTTATTCCTTTTAAGATTACTACAATAAACACATTGATCAACGCAATCCAAGGATCATAGAAACCCTACAGTACAGAAAAGGCCATTCGGCCCATCGAGTCTGCACTGACCACAATCCCACCCAGGCCCTACTCCCATATCCCTACATATTTACCCACTAATCCCTCTAACCTACGCATCTCAGGACACTAAGGGCAATTTTAGCATGGCCAATCAACCTAACCCGCACATCTTTGGACTTTGGATTTTGGATGATTGTAAAAAGATTGAAAAAGTAAATACTAAGTAATGTTGTCACTTTTATGCCAATTATTCAGGTCCATTCTAAGTAATTCACATTTACCAGAATCGATTACTCTGTGGTTTGACCTCTGGAAGCATCAAAAGAAAATTTGCTTTTATGCTTGTATTTTTTTTCATCATTTACTGAGGCGCACAATGCAGCCTTGTATTTATATAATGTGCGAGTGATGGATTTGAACATAAAAAGCTGAATCCACGATGATGAAAATTGCCTCTTGCACTAAATTTAACGTGTATTTCTCTCCCCCCCCCCCCATGATTGTCACATGGTGGTCACACGATTAAAATCTAACTGTGACAGTTTATTGAAATGGTTTGTAGTGATAAACAACCAAACCTTTTATTAACTGTATTCAAGGGACGTGGAATGCAATTTGAAATGATGTTGTACGTTAGTGATTGCTTACACATGACTGCTACCTCCCCACACACACCACCAACATCACCGTGCGCGCACCCCTGTGGCAAAGGCACATGTAATTGTCAAATAACTGGAATGTAGGGATAATGTCTGAGGGAAACCAGATTCTCTTGAGTTGCTCAGTGTTGGCCAGATTAGAACGATTGTGTCCCAGATGCCTCCTTCCTTTTCTCCTCCTCTCCCTCTTCACCTTTTAGCCCTTGATGAAGGGCTATGCCCTCAAGAGAAGCATAATGCCCAGATGTTTATCCCTTGGTTGAGAGATTTCTTGGAGAACCAGACCTTTAAAAATGGTCGACTGCTGGTTGGATTTTCAGTTGGGGTGGGAGGGGTGTGTATGGTGGACAAGCTGAAAAAGGTGTTGGGATAGGCGACTCTGGAATGAATGTGCAGCTGCTGGGTACGGGTCACAAGGTCTGCCTCTGTGTTTAAATAACGAAAAATACAAGAATAGAACAAAGATCATCCCTCCAGCCCTCACCCTTCATTCTCCCCAAACCTTGCCATCTCAAAATGGCCAAGCCATGCATCCAACCAAACCCAAGGCCCCCTTGCCCCTTATTTCCATGCCCATCTAACCAGCCTCTATTGCCCCACATACCCAGTGCCAACTCATGTGCCCCACCCAGTGCCTTTTTTTCTTCCCCCTCCATGCCAATTCACCGAGTACCCTTGACCAGTTCCTTGAAAGCTTTGACACATCCTGGACAGCATTGCCAACTTTTCCTGGGCAGCATTGGCAACTTTGACAACTGGACAGCTCTTTAACTTTTCATTGGTTGCTGGGAAGTTTCTTAATAACTGGTCAGATCATTTACAACTCCTTGACAGTTGGAATGCTCTTTGACAGTTTGGCAGTTCCAATAATTTACGCAGAGGAAAACGAATAATCTTGTTAACTTTTAATAACCCAAAGGTTGCCTTCCTCTCCTGAATATATCCAAAGGGGTGCCTTACCTCTTCAAAGAAGTGCTGAAACCACTAAGTTCAGACCTCCTCTTTTACCTGGTCTAATCTTCACACTTCACGATCCTGACCTTCCAAAATTCTACTTCAGTGGAGGCAGCTGTTGAATTAAATAGCCAGCTGTCTCCATAAACCAAGAATGTGCAAACCCCAGCCCAACAACAGTCCTGCCCTCACAAAGATGGGAAATTCTGGACTTGGGCCTCTCTATCATGGTAAAAATCTGGACAGAATGCTTCAGACTACCACGGATTTGGGGACATGATCCGATGGGAGTTTTAGGGCTGATGTGGAGATGCCGGCAGTTTGCGGTGTCGATGGTAGTCATGATGTGGAGATGCCTGGTGTTGTGAGACGTCTTACAGTTTTTGGGCTCCCAGTGAGCAGTCCAGACAGTAGGACCTTTCTTTGATAATGATTTGGATCAGAATATTTCTGGTCACTGCATGGCTTTGCAACAAATGTTCATCAGGTTGATACCAATGATTGCCCTATGAAAAGAGATTGAGGAAACCGGGCCTGTATTCTCGAGAATTTACGAGAATGAAAGATGATCTCATTGACGTGTATGCAATTCTTGCAGAGTAAGTGCAGGAAGGATGTTTCCCCTGTCTGGGGGAAAGGTTTGCACTGGGGGGGAGAGGGGCGGCAGGGGCATCTAGAAACAGCGGACACAATCCCAGGCTAAGAAGTGGCCAATGTTGGATTGAGAGAAGAAGGAATTTCTTCACTTAGGCTCTTAAACTTTGAAAATTAGCCATTCTGGTCTTTGGAATTCTCCACACCATTGGACTATGGAGGCTCAATCATTGAGTATGTTGAGGACAGAGATTGGTAGATTTGAGATGAGAACTGTCAAGTGATTTAGGGATATTTTAGAAAAAAAGGCAGTGAGGCAGCAGAAGATCAGCAAGTTGAATGGTCAAGCAAGCTTGAGGAGCCAAATGATTTATTCTTGCATGACACATCGGGACTATCACCCTTCCAAGCACGGCAATCCACACAGGAAGTGGTCAACATCAGATTGTCCACCATTTTCAGCTCCTTTAGGCTCCTATAGCATTGACACAAGTGATATTATAAAATGAAACTTTGCGACCCATCTCTTGTCCCAGTCTACATGTTTTTGTCTGCAGCATGGGCTGTAGGAGAGGTTCCTTTTTTATTGAGGGAATTATTCATGCAGCGATTATTCATTTTGATCATGTCTCTTGCGTTGGAAGGATCGTGCAAACATTACGGACTTGAAACAAATGATTTTGTCAAGTAACCCCATGGACCTAAATTTTCTTTGAAATCAAAGATTTGCTCTTTTGTTGAATGGGTGGTTTATGCACCCATTACACTCATTCTCGACTGTCACTTCTGATTCACTTAAAACATGATGAGCCATGATTTTTAATGGGTCCAATGGTCAACCCAAAATGATTTTTGCAGTTGGTTAACTTGCTAAAATAACCAGCAACGCATTCTAGGAATAAATGAGCCATGTGTGTTTTGCAGCCATTAGCAGAATCACTTTGAGTGCACTGAAGGTAAGCTAAAGGAACAGACTCCCTTAAATTTAATAGCTTGCCATCAGATTGACTGATCGCATCCATATATCCTTTTACTGTGTGGTCAACTGTTGCTTGACACTCCAGGAGCAATGAATGTACCTGCCAGCCTTCCAGAGCAGAACATCACTCACCTTCTCAATGCAGCTGGACACCGAGAAAGGATAACAGCAGCAAAAACACCCTTTGAGCTCTGGATGGTTTTACAGCTTGTAAATTGATGGCTGCCTTGGTATTAACAGTTTCAAGCAGAATAGTTAGAGTCACTGCAGACCCCTTCAATTCCGGTGTCACACATTGACATGACCAATCTGCCAAAGAGAGCTTCTATCCAGTAATGATAGTATATCTAAATTTAAGTCTATGTTCTGCTGAACTGCATTGTCTGGGTCAATCCCGTTAACCTAATAGTCTGAACAGTCACCTCAACTGTACAGTGGGTAGCAGAAGAACTCTTCCAGTGATAAACAGGAGGAAGAGCATCCAGCAGCGACAGAGGAGCATTCTGGGAGATGTCAGCACAGTCACCTCGACTGAACAGTGGGTAGCAGAAGAACTGATGTCAAGGAGCCGTTAAGCCAGACCTCCTCCTGCCCTCCTCCTCTAACCAAAAAGGAGGACAAGCAAGGTAAAAGCAAGGTGTGGTCTTGCCCTGCAGCAGCAGTAGATGACACAAGGGGAGGAGCTGATCGGTAAATAGTAAAGTCGGGTAAGTATTTAATCATTTTATCACTTGTAGTCTAAGAGGTCATTTCTGTGGTTTAGAGTTTGTAAAGGTTATATTCGGTGGTAACAAGGAGCAGGAAAGGAGGGCCCTAGAGAATTCAATATAATCTGAATCAAAGCATCTGTCAAAAGTTTAACTTAAAGGGCTAAGACATGACAGGTGAACTCCAAGCCATGGTCTGCTCTTCATGCTCCATGTGGGAGGCCGAGAATGTTTCTCATGCCCGGGGCCAGCATGTGTGCTGTCTCCAGCTGCAGCTCCTGAAAGCTCATGGTTCAGAGCTGGAGCAGTGGCAGGGGACACTGTGGAGCATCCGCGAAGCAGACAGTGTCGTGGATACCACATATAGAGAGGTGGTCACAGAATAGGCAGGAAGGGAATGGGTGACCACCAGGCAGAGGAAGAGAGCTAGTCAGGCAGTGCAAGAATCTCCTGTGGCTATTCCCCTGGAAAACAGATATATCCTTTTGGATACTGTTGAGGGGAGTGGCCTTTCAGGGGAAAACAGCAACAACCAAATCTGTTGCACCATGGTTGGTTCTGCTGCAGAGGGGAGGAGTAAAAATGTGAGAATGCAATAGTTATAGGGGATTCAATTGTAAAGGGAATAGATAGGTGTTTCAGTGGGTGCAAATGTGACCCCAGGATGGTATGTTGCCTCCCTGGTGCTGGGGTCAAGGATGTCTCGGAGCGGCTGCAGGATAACCTGAAAGGGGAGGGTGAACAGCCAGTGTTCGTAGCACAAGTTGGTACAAATGACAGTGATAAAACAGGATGAGGTCCTAAAAGCAGAATATAGGGCGCTAAAAAGCAAGCTGAAAAGCCGGACCTCAGAGGTAGTGATCGCAGGATTATTACCAGTGTCACTTTCTAGTCAGAGTAGAAACAACAGGATACATAGGATGAATATGTGGCTAAAAAGATGGTTTGAGAGGCAGGGTTTCAGATTCCTAGGGCATTGGGACCAGTTTTGGGGAAGTGGGACCTGTACAAACTGGATGGGTTACACCTGGGCAGGACCAGGGCTGATGTCCTTGGGAGCATACTAGCTAGACTGGTTGGGGAGGTTTTAAACTAATATGGCAGGAGGATGGGAACCTTTGCAAGGATTCAGAGAAGGGGAAATTAAGAAGAAGAGGAAAAGACAGAAAGGAGAATAAGGTAAGTGATAGTAGAGAAATCAAGGGCCAGAATCAGATAAGGACAGAGTAAAAAATAGTAGGAAAGGGAAAAGAAATGTTAAAAGTGCACACCTTCAGATTTTGTATCTGAATGCCCAGAACGTTCGAAAAAAAATGGATGAATTTGTTGCACAGAGGTAAAGGGGTATGATATAGTTGGCATTACAGAGATGCAGCTCCAGGGGACTAAGGATGGGAACTAAACATTGAGGCTATTCAGTATTTAGGACGGACAGACAGATAGGAAAAGGTGGTGGAGTTGCATTGTTGATCAAAGATGATATTGGTATGATGAGGAAAGATATTAGCAGAGAAGATATGGAATCTGTATGGGTCGAGTTAAGAAACAATAAGGGGCATAAAACATTGGTGGGGGTAGTATACAGACACAAAACTGTAATGGTAAAGTTGGGGAAAGCATTAGACAGGAAATCAGAGACGCATGTGTTGAAAGAACATCTGTTTTTATGGGTGACTTTAATCTGCATGTAGATTGGGAAAGTCAAATTAGTCACAGCACAATAGAGGAGGAATTTCTGGAGTGTACATGGGATAGTTTTCTGGAGCAATATGTTGAGGAATTAAGAAGGGAGCAGGACATATTGGACTGGGTGTTGTGTAATGAAAAAGATTAGCTGGCAATCTAGTAGTGAGAGAACCCTTGGGGACGAGTGACCATAATATGGTAGAATTCTTTGTCAAGGTGGATAGTGATATAGTTGATTCTGAGACCAGGGTCCTGAATCTCAGGAATGGTAACCATGATGATATGAAGCATGAATTGGCCGTGATAGACTGGGAAACATGACTGAAAGGAAAGACAGTGGACAGGCAATGGCAGGCATTTAAAGAATGAATAGGTGAACTCCAGAAATTGTTTATTCCTGTTTGCTACAAGAGTGGTAAGGGAATTGTGGCCAAACCATGGCTGAGAATGGAAATTAGAGATAGTCTCTGTAGGGAGAGAAAAGAGCTGATGTACTCTGGACTCGAAATGTCAGCTCTTTTCCCTCCTTACAGATGCTGCCAGACCTGCTAAGATTTTCCAGCATTTTCTCTTTTGGTTTCAGATTCCAGCATAAGAACATAAGAACATAAGAAATAGGAGCAGGAGTAGGCCATCTGGCCCTTCGAGCCTGCCCCGCCATTCAACAAGATCATGGCTGATCTGAAGCGAATCAGTTCCACTTACCCGCCTGCTCCCCATAACCCCTAATTCCCTTATCGATCAGAAAACTATCTACCCATGATTTAAACATATTCAACGAGGAAGCCTCCACCACTTCAATGGGCAGAGAATTCCAGAGATTCACTACCCTCTGAGAGAAGAAGTTCCCCCTCAACTCTGTTCTGAACCGGCCCCCCCTTATTTTGAGGCTGTGCCCTCTAGTTCTGGTTTCCCTTCTAAGTGGAAAGAATCTCTCCACCTCTACCCTATCCAGCCCCTTCATTATCTTATATGTCTCTATAAGATCACCCCTCATCCTTCTAAACTCCAACGAGTACAGACCCAATCTGTTCAATCTCTCCTCATAAGCCACACCCCTCATCTCCGGTATCAACCTGGTGAACCTTCTCTGCACTCCCTCCAAGGCCAATATATCCTTTCGCAAATAAGGGGACCAAAACTGCACACAGTACTCCAGTTGCGGCCTCACCAGTGCCCTGTACAGTTGCAGCAAGACCTCCCTGCTTTTATATTCTATCCCCCTCGCGATAAAGGTCAACATTCCATTCGCTTTCTTGATCACCTGCTGCACCTGCAGACTGAGTTTTTGCGATTCGTGCACAAGGACCCCCAGGTCCCTCTGTACAGTCGCACGATGTAATTTTTCTCCATTTAAATAATATTCCAATTTACTATTATTTCTTCCAAAGTGGATAACCTCACATTTGCTAACGTTATATTCCATCTGCCAGATCCTTGCCCACTCGCTCAGCCTATCCAAATCTCTCTGCAGACTTTCCGCGTCCTCCACGCAATTCACTTTCCCACTCACCTTCGTGTCATCAGCAAACTTGAATACCCTACATTCAGTCCCCTCCTCCAGATCATCTATGTAAATGGTAAACAATTGAGGCCCCAGCACCGATCCCTGCGGCACGCCACTGGTCACCAACTGCCAACCAGAAAAGCACCCATTTATCCCAACTCTCTGCTTCCTGTTAGATAGCCAATCCCCAATCCATGCCAACACCTTACCCCTAACTCCGTGTACCCCAATCTTCTGCAGCAACCTTTTGTGAGGCACCTTATCGAACGCCTTCTGGAAATCTAAAAACACCACATCCACCGGTTCCCCTCTGTCAACCGCACTAGTGACATCTTCATAAAAGTCCAGTAGATTCGTCAAACACGACTTTCCCTTCATGAATCCATGCTGCGTCTGCTTGATCGAACCATTCTTATTCAGGTGCTCTGTTATTTCCTCTTTAATAATGGACTCTAGCATCTTCCCAACTACGGACGTTAAGCTAACCGGCCTGTAGTTACCCACCTTTTGTCTACTTCCTTTTTTAAACAGCGGCGTAACGGTAGCTGTTTTCCAGTCAGCCGGCACTACCCCAGAGTCCAGCGAATTTCGATAAATTACTATTAACACATCTGCTATTACCTCAGCCATTTCTTTCAGTACCCTGGGATGCATTCCATCCGGGCCCGGGGACTTGTTTACCTTCAGTCCTATTAGTCTACCAAGCACCACCTCCTTAGTAACAGTAATTGTATTAAGGACCTCCCCTCCCACCAACTCTCGATCTCTAATATTCGGCAAACTATTTGTGTCTTCCACCGTGAAGACCGACACAAAGAACTTATTTAAAGTCTCAGCCATTTCCTCGTTTTCCACTATTAAATCCCTCCTCTCATCTTCCAAGGGTCCAACATTCACTCTAGCCACTCTATTCCTTTTTATATACTTGTAAAAACTTTTACTATCATTTTTTATATTTTGAGCTAGTTTAGTTTCATAATTTATCTTTCCTTTCTTAATCGCTTTCTTAGTCGTTCTTTGTTTTTCTTTAAAGCTTTCCCAATCCACTAATTCTCCACTATTTTTGGCCACTCTGTACGCATCTGATTTTATTTTAATACTCTCCTTTATTTCCTTCGTTATCCACATCCGGTTATCCTTTTTCTTACAGTCCTTCTTTATCACCGGAATATATTTTTGCTGAGTACTTTAAAAAATCTCCTTAAAAATCCCTCACTAGTCTCTCACTACCGTCCTGATATTATCCTTTATTAACAAAGCTACCCCACCTCCTTTTTCTACCTGTCTATCCTTCCTAAATGCCTGATAACCCTGTATATTCAGTTCCCAGTCCCGGTCACCCTGCAACCACGTTTCTGTGATGGACACTAGATCATATTTATTTGTATGGATTTGTGGCATCAACTCATTTACTTTGTTTCGAATGCTTCGTGCATTCAGGCAAAGTGTCTTTATGCCAGCCTTTATCTGGACCCGGTTTGTTGAAGCGCTACTAACATCTCCCAAGCCCTCTCCTCCTTTAGCTAGTTGTTTATTCACTATACTCCTGGCATTAGAGTAGACACATCTCAATCCTATGGTCTGACCTCTCCCCTTCTCTGTTCCCAGTCCACCTGCCCTCTTGCACTGCCTATAACCCTTCTCTGTTTGCGAGCTACCTTCCTCACTCTCAGTCACATCACTTTGATCCCCTCCCCCCAACCTATCTAGTTTAAACTCTCCCCAGTAGCCTTAGCCAACCTTCCTGCCAGGATATTGGTCCCCCTGGGATTCAAGTGCCACCCGATTTTAGTATACAGGTCACACCTGCCCCTAAAGAGGTCCCAATGGTCCAGGAACCTGAATCCCTGCCCCCTGCACCATTCCCTCAGCCACACATTCATCCTCCACCTCACTCCATTCCTTTCCTCACCTTCCCGTGGCACAGGCAGCAATCCCGAGATTACTACCTTTGCTTTCCTCCTTCTCAGCTGTCTCCCTAATTCCCTATACTCTTTTTTCATGTTCCCTTCTTACCCACATCAGCGGTACCAATATGTACCGCTACCTCCGGCTCCTCTCCCTCCCACCTCAGGATTTCTGGGACTCGCCCAGCGACATCCTGGATCCCAGCCCCAGGGAGGCAGACCACCATGCGAGACTCCCGCCTGCCTCCGCAAAATCGCCTGTCCGTCCCCCTGACTGTCGAGTCCCCAATTAATACCGTCTTCCTCCTCCTTTCCTTAGCCCTCTGAGTTACAGGGCCGGACTCCACCCCGGAGACACGGCCACTGCTGCTTCCCCCAGATGGGCTGTCCCCCCCAACAGTAGTCAGACAGGAGTACTTGTTATGTCGGGGCACTTCCACCGGGGTGCTCTCAATCACCCGTGTTTTACCCTTCCTGGCTGTCACCCACTTGGCCTCCTCCCGTGGCCCTGGTGTGACCACCTGATGATAGCTCTTGTCTATCACCTCCTCATTCTCCCTCACCTGCCTAAGATCGTCAAGCTGCAGTTCCAGCTCCCTAACACGGGCCCTCAGGAACCGCAGCTCGACACACCCCTCACAGATGTGGATGTCCAGGAGGCCAGGTGCCTCCAGGACCTCCCACATACTGCACTGCGAGCAACACACTGGCTTAACACACATATTTCACCCTTTCTTCCAAGGTACACAGAGAAAAGTAAATTATAAATTTTTAAAAAAAGAAACTCACCCCTGCTCGCCCTTTCTGCCTGAGCCCGATGAACCAAAGCCCCTCAGTTCTCACTCAGCTCCCTCTCACTCCGCTGCCCGCTCCCAACGCTGCCCGTTAGATAGTGGGGCCTGCCTTTTAAACCTCCCGTGCACTAAAAAAAACTCAAAAGACCCTTCCCAGTAAACCCCGCGGCCACTGCCGGTTTCGCGCCAAAATTTAAAAATAATTAAATAAATAAATAACACCCGCGAAAAAGTACTTTAAATTAAATCTTACCCCAAAAATCCTGTCACCAGTCACACCTCTGCCTTTCTCCAAAACAACAAAGAGCATCCACAGTAATTTGGTTTTATATTAAGTTAGAGATAGTATCAGATTCAAAGAAGAAACATACGCATTGGCAAGAAGAAGCAATAGGCTTGAGGATTGGGAGCAGTTTAAAATTCAGCAAAGAAGGACCAAGGGATTAATTAAGAAGGGAAAAGTAGAGTATGAAAGTAAGATAGCAGGGAACATAAAAAGTGACTGTAAAAGTTTCTAAAAGTATGTAAAGATGAAAAGATTGACAAAAACAGCTGTCGGCTCCTTACAGTCAAAAACAGGAAAATTCGTAACGGGGAATAAAGAAATGGCCGAATTAAGTTCGTACTTTGCTTCAGTCTTCACAAAGGAAGACATGAATAATGTACCAGAAGTTCTGAGAGAAACAAGTTTTGGTGAGGAGCTGAAGGAAATTAGTAGAGACATTGTCTTGGGGAAATTGATAGGATTAAAGGTGGATAAATCCCCAGGTCCTGATAATCTTCATCCCAGAATACTAAAGGAAATGGCTCTGGAAATAGTAGATCCATTGGTGTTATTTTGCACAATTCTTCGGACTCTGGACTGGTCCCTGCAGATTGCAGGGTAGCGAATGTAACCCCACTGTTCAAAAAGGGAGGTAGAGAGAAAATAGGGAGCAATAGACCAGTGAGCCTAATGTTGGTACTGAGGATGTTGCTCGAGTCCATTGTCAAGGATTTCATAACTCAGCATTTGGAAGGCAGGGTATAATCAGACAAAGTAAGCATGGATTTATAAAAGGGAAATCATGCTTGGAGAATCTATTGGAATTCTTTGAGGATGTAACGAGTAGAGTTGACCAGGGAGAACCAGTGGATACGGTTTATTTAGACTTTCAGAAGACTTTCAACAAGGTCTCACACAACGGACTAGTATGTAAAGTTCAAGCAGGTAATGTCTTGAGATGGATAGAAAGCTAGTTAGCAGATAGGAAGCAAAGAGTTGGCATAAATGAATATTTTTCTGATTGGCAGTCAGTGACCAGCGGGGTTCCGCAGGGATCTGTGCTATGACTCCAACTGTTCACATTTCTCCAAATTTGCAGATGATGCAAAGTTGGTGGGCGGGTGAGCTGTGGGGAGGATGCAGAGGATGCTTCAGCATGATTTGGACAGGTTAAGTGTGTGGGCATGTGCATGGCAGATGCAGTATAATGTGGATAAATGTGAGGTTATCCACTTAGGTAGCAATAATAGGAAAACATATTATTACTTGAATGGGTGTAAACTGAGAAAGATCGATACTCAACAAGACCCTGGTGTCCTCATGCATCAGTCACTGAATGTAAGCGCGCACGCAAAACAGGCAGTAAAGGAGGCAAATGGTATGTTGGCCTTCGAGGCGAGAGGATTTGAGTATAAGAACAGGGATGTTTGAAGCAATTGTATAAGGTGTTGATGAGGCCACACCTGGAGTAGCATGTGCAGTTTTGGTGTCCTTATCTGAGGAAAAATGTCCTTGCTATAGAGGGAGTAAGGCTAGCAGGTCTGTCATCTGAGGAGAGATTAAGTCGGTTCGGATTATGTTCACTGGAGTTTAGAAGAGTGAGAGGGGATTCTGATAGAAACTTATAAAATTCTGACAGGGTTAGACAGGGTAGATTCAGAAAGAACATTCCTGATGGTGGGGGAGTCCAGAACTAGGGGTCATAGTTTGAGGATAAGGGGTAAACCTTTTAGAACTGAAGGAAGGAGAAATTTCTTCATCCAGAAGATTGTGAATGTGTGGAATTCACTGCCACAGAAAGTAGTTGAGGCCAAAATGTTGTCTGATTTCAAAAAGAAATTAGATATCGCTCTTGAGGCTAAAGGGATCAAGGGATATGGGGGGAAGGCAGGATAGTGATATTGAATTCGAACTTTAGCCGTGATCAAAATGAATGGCGGAGCAGACTCGAATGGCCTACTCCTGCTTTTCATTTCTATAATTCTATGAACATATGCTTAGTGAACTAAATTGGATACACTTCTCAGTAATTAGGTTAATTAGTGTCCTTGATCCACTTGCGGTTGTGGTGGAACTCATGTAAACATGGGGGAATGGCAGTAAAACCACTTAAATGGGCCATAAACTCAGTTTCCTCCTTGACATATTGATAGTGGGAAAATGGTTCAAAGTTCTTTTGCCCAGTTGGTTGTCGTCTTTGTTCAGTCTCCACATACAGATCATCTCTGGCAGAACTTCATCAATTTGTGCTCTAAAACTAGCCAGACCACTAGCCAAGGCATTCCAGTGTGATTTCAACACTGGCATCCATCAGACAGGTGGATCCTGTCCGCAAAAGAACAGGCCAGATATCAACCTATCATTGAGGAAAGGGGATGTTAACAGTGCTATAAAGCAGCACCTAATTTATTCTTTTGGCAGATGTGGGCATCAGTGAATGTCTCGTTAGACCATTGCAGAGGACCTTTAAGATTCAACCACATTGTTGTGTATCTGGAGTCGTGCGTAAGTCTGGCTGGGTAAGTATAGCAGATTTCCTTCCCAAAAGGACAATAATAAACCGGATGGGCTTTTATGACTTATCAATGTTGGTTTTATGGTCACCACTACTGAGACTAGCTTTATATTCTAGATTTATTGCTTGAATTTAAATTCCACCAGCTGTGTGGTGGGATTTGACTTTGTGTCCCCAGAGCATTAGCCTGGGTCTCTTAATGATTAACCCACTGATATTGCTGCCTCACCAATAATCCGGTTTCTGATTCTCAGTTTGAGTTTCACCAGGATCACTCAGCTGTAAACCTGACTATGGTCTCGGTGTAAACATGGGCACAAGAGCTGAATTCCAGAGGTGAGGTGAGAGTGATTGCTGTTCACCAAGCCTGGCCTAAAGGTATCCTGGCAAAATTGAAGCCATTGGGAGTCAAGGAAAACTCTCTGCTGGTAGGAGTTATACCTGGCATAAGGACGATGGTTGTGGTTGTTGGAAGTCCATCATCTCAGCTCTAGGACATCAATGTGGGAGTTCCTCGGGATAGTGTCCTAGACCCAACCACCTTTAGCTGCTTTACCAATGACCTTCCTTCTACCATAGGGTCAGAATTGGGACAGTTCATTGAAGACTTTATAGTGTTCAGCACCTTTCACGATTCCTCAGAAGCAGTTCATGTCCAAATGTAGCAAGACCTGAACAATATTTAGTTTTGGGCTGACAAGTGGCAAGTAGCATTTGCGCCACACAAGTGCCAGGCAATGACCGTCTCCAACACAGCATAATTTAACCACTTGACCTTGACAGTCATAGAGTCATAGAGGTTTACAGCATGGAAACAGGCCCTTCAGCCCAACTTGTCCATGCCGCCTTTTTTTTTAAACCCCTAAACTAATCCCAATTGCCCGCATTGGGCCCATATCCTTCTATACCCATTGTACCCATGTAACTATCTAAATGCTTTTTAAAAGATAAAATTGTACCCGCCTCTCCTACTACCTCTGGCAGCTTGTTCCAGACACTCACCACCCTCTGTGTGAAACAATTGCCCCTCTGGACACTTTTGTATCTCTCCCCTCTCACTTTAAACCTCTGCCCTCTAGTTTTAGACTCCCCTCCCTATCTACCTTGTCTATGCCCCTCATTATTTTATAGGCCTCGATAAGGTCACCCCTCAGCCTCCTACGCTCCAGAGAAAAAAGTCCCAGTCGATTCAGCCTCTCCTTATAACTCAATCCATCAAGTTCCAGTAGCATCCTAGTAAATCTTTTCTACACTCTTTCTAGTTTAATAATATCCTTTCTATAATAGAATGACCAGAATTGCACACAGTATTCCAAGTGTGGCCTTACCAATGTCTTGTACAACTTCAACAAGACGGACCAACTCCTGTATTCAATGTTCTGACTGATGAAACCATGTCAAATGCCTTCTTCACCTCTCTGTCCACCTGTGACTCCACTTTCAAGGACCTATGAACATGTACCCCTAGATCTCTTTGTTCTGTAACTCTCCCCAACGCCCTACCATTAACTGAGTAAGTCCTGCCCTGGTTCAATCTACCAAAATGCATCACCTCACATTTGTCTAAATTAAACTCCATCTGCCATTCGTCAGCCCACTGGCCCAATTGATCAAGATCCCGCTGCAATTGGAGGTAACCTTCCTCACTGTCCACGATGCCACCAATCTTGGTGTCATCTGCAAACTTACTAACCATGCCCCCTATATTCTCATCCAAATCATTAATATAAATGACAAATAACAGTGGGCCCAGCACTGATCCCTGAGGCACACCGCTGGCCACAGGCCTCCAGTTTGAAAAACAACCCTCTACAGCCACCCTCTGGCTTCTGTCAAGAAGCCAATTTTGTACCCATTTAGATACTTCACTCTGGATCCCATGAGATTTAACTTTATGCAACAACCTACCATACGGTACCTTGTCAAAGGCCTTGCTAAAGTCTATGTAGACCAACTTCACTGCCCTCATCTACCTTCTCAGTTACCCCTTCAAAAAACTCAATCAAATTTGTGAGACATGATTTTCCACTCACAAAGCCATGCTGACTGAACCTAATCAGTCCTTGCACCTCTAAATGCCTGTAGATCCTGTCTCTCAAAATACCTTCCAACAATTTACCCACCACAGATGTGAGGCTCACCGGCCTGTAGTTCCCAGGCTTTTCCCTGCAGCCCTTTTTAAACAAAGGCACAACATTTGCCACTCTCCAATCTTCAGGCACCTCACCCGTGACTATCGATGATTCAAATATCTCGGCTAGGGGACCCGCAATTTTCCCCCTAGCCTCCCACAATGTCCTGGGATACACTTAATCAGGTCCCGAGGATTTATCTACCTTGATGCACTTTAAGACTTTCAGCACCTCCTTCTCTGTAATATGTACTCTCCTCAAGACACCAACATTTAATTCCCCAAGTTCCCTAACATCCATGCTTTTCTCAACAGTAAATACTGATGAGAAATATTTATTTAGGATCTCACCCATCGCTTGTGAGTCAATGACACCATTGCTGAATTCCCCATATAAATAACCTGGAGGGTTATTATTGACCAGAATTTGAACTGGATAAATAGAGATTGAAGAGATCAGAGGTGCAGAGGGATCTGTGTGTCCTAGTTCATGAATCACAAAAATGCTTGTATGCAGGTGCATCAACTAATTTAGAAAGTGTATTGAATTTTATTGTTTATTATGAAGAGAATGCATTACAAAAATAGGGAGGTTATACTTCAGTTGTACAGGATATTGGTTAGACCACATCTGGAGCTTTGTGGACGGTATTGATTTCCTTATTTAAAGGAAGATGTAAATTTGTTAGAAGCAGTTCAGAGAAGGTTACTAGACTAATACCAGGAATAGACAGGTTGTCTCATGAAGACAGGTTGGACAGGCTAGATTTGTATTCACTGAAGTTCAGAAGAGTAAGGTGACTTGATCAAAACATTTAAGATCCTGTGGGGTATTGAACCGGTGGGGGTGGAGAGGATGTTTCCTCTTGTGGGAGAATATAGAACTACGGGTCCCAGTCTATAAATAAGAGTGTCTCATTTAAGACAGTGATGAGGAGAATTTATTTCTCTCAGAAGATTAGAGTGTTTGGAACTCTCTTCCTCAGAGGCAGTGAAAAGTGTCTTGGAATATTTTTAAGGCTGAGCTAGATAGATTCTTGGATTCATGGAATACTCTCCAGTTGCCCCAACTGGTGACCTCTATCACCTGGAAGGACAAGGACAGCAGGTGTATAGGAACACCACCATCTGCAGTTTTCCCTCCAGATCAAAAACCACCCTGAGCTGGGAACAGATTGCTGTATTTCGTAACAGCATCAAAATCCTGGAACTCTCTCGCCAACGGCACTGTAGGTGCACCTACACCACATGAACTACAGTGGTACACCAAGGCAGCTCACCATGCAAGGGCAACAACAGTATAGCCAGTAAATGCTGGCCTTACCAGCGATGCCCACAGCCTGTAACCTACCTGTCTCACAGCGCCAGGGACTCGGGTTCGATTCCCAGCTTGGGTCACTGTTTGTGCGTAATCTGCACTTTCTCCCCATGTCTGCATGGGTTTTCTCTGGGTGCTCCGGTTTTCTCCCACAGGCCAGAGGATGTGGGTTGGCCATGCTAAATTCTCCCTCAGTGTACCCACTGGTGCCAGAGTGTGGCGACTAGGGGATTTACAGTGACTTAATTGCAGTGTTAATGAAAGCCGACTTGTGACACTCATAAATTAACTTAAAAAATGGTTGTCTCAATTCAATAATTTAATTTTCAGGATCCAATCTTTTTGACAACAAAAGGAACAGTTTACAAATAAAAATAAACATTGGGTAACGCTGTGGATCTCTCAGGATTTCACTTAGTCGATTCTTTGTTAAGAGATGCTGATGAGGTCATTTGAGACGAGGTACATTGTGCTGAAATCTCCCTCCTGAGTGCGCAGGAGCTGAGATTGGCTGCTCGCCCACCATATTCAAATAAGGAAATGAGGGTCAATTCGACTTGTTACCAAACTAATTGACTCTGGTAACATACTGTCCATGCCATAAGAGGTTTGGAATGGGCAGGGGCAGGTGCCCCGATTATTATTTTAAACAATCTCTCCAAAGAATGGAAAATAGTTCTATCTTTGGAGGCTCCGCTTTGGCATATCAGGGGCAACTGCCTCTAAGAAGCCCTCCCCCTTTCTTCCTACCATCTTGTAGCCTTGAATCCATCAGCCCCACTCCCCTCACACCCTTCCTAACCTGCCAAACCCCTGCCTACCAAAGACCATGGATTTACCAGTTTTTGGGGATCCATTGGGCCGCCTTCTTCCTCAACTTGCAGTCAAGGCACCGTCCGCTAAAATGCTCTTGGTGCTGTCAATACGAATGGAGCTGTGCGCCAATCAGAAATCGGATTGACTGGTAGCCCGTGAAGGTGGGACTTCCTCGTCAATAAAGGGCAGTATTCCCAATTGGTCCTTGTTTACATAGAACATAGAACAGTACAGCACAGAACAGGCCCTTCGGCCCACGTTGTTGTGCCGAGCTTTGTCTGAAACCCAGATCAAGCTATTTCCTCCCTATCATCCCGAAGTGCTCCATGTGCCTATCCAACAGCTTCTTAAATGTTCCTAAAGTTTCTGACTCCACTATCCCTGCAGGCAGTCCATTCCACACCCCAACCACTCTCTGCGTAAAGAACCTACCTCGGACATCCTTCCTATATCTCCCACCATGAACCCTATAGTTATGCCCCCTAGTTACCACTCCATTCACCCGAGGAAATAGTCTTTGAACGTTCACTCTATGTATCCCCCTCATCATCTTATAAAACTCTATCAAGTCTCCTCTCAACCTCCTCCGCTCCAAAGAGAAAAGCCCAAGTTCCCTCAACCTTTCCTCATAAGACCTACCCTCCAAACCAGGCAGCATCCTGGTAAATCTCCTTTGCACTCTTTCCAGTGTCTCCACATCCTTCTTATAGTGAGGTGACCAGAACTGCGCACAATATTCCAAATGTGGCCTCACCAAGGTCCTGTACAGTTGCAGCATAACCCCACGGCTCTTAAACTCAAACCCCCTGTTAATGAACGCCAACACACTATAGGCCTTCTTCACGGCTCTATCCACTTGAGTGGCAACCTTCAGAGATCTGTGGATATGGACCCCAAGATCTCTCTGTTCCTCCACATTCTTCAGAACCCTACCTTTGACCCTGTAATCCACATTTAAATTTGTCCTACCAAAATGAATCACCTCGCATTTGTCAGGGTTAAACTCCACTGTTTGCACAGTGCAGCCTCTTCCCCCCACTCCTCCAAACCCTGTCATCTCTCCATCCCCCACAATAGTATCCAGCTCTATAGCCCAGAGTTTCTGGTCTCTGGATAGTCACTATGTGACCCCTCAGAGATTCGAAGGCAATTAATTTGTGGTAATTGTCTAAGAAGTTTGAAATTTCAATGGGAAATTTCCCCTGTTCCCGGAACCTGCTGAAAAGTCTCCAACTCTAAATCGGAGATTGCAGACAGTTCCAATCTCCTTACCTGGATAGTTAACTAGGAAATATAAAACAGAAATGTCCCAGTCTAAATCCTGGATAACGATACAAATAATTGAATCTCTACAGTGCAGGAGGAGGACATTTGGCCCATCGAGCCTGCACTGATAATAATCCCACCCAGGCCCTATCCCCATAACCGCATGTATTTATCCTGCTAATCCCCCTGATATTAAGGGGCAATTTAGCATGGCCAATCCACCTAACCCGCACATCTTTGGACTGTGAAAGGAAACCGGAGCACCTGGAGGAAACCCACACAGACACAAGGCAAATGTGCAAACTCCACACAGACAATCGCCAGAGGCCAGAATCGAACCCAGGTCCCTGGCACTGTGAGGCAGCAGTGCTTACCCTTATCGACCCTACTCCCTTACCCACTTACCTCATCCACCTCATACCCTTACCCACTCTACCCACCCTTACCCACCCTACCTTCTTATCTACTCTCGCCCCTTACTAACCTAACCCCCTTATCTCTCTCCATAGCTTTTCAAAGCAGTTTTGGGGCACATAAACTCTTGATTACATAAAATATAGCAGCTAGTGCTGTAAAAAAGGAGATTCCATTCACTGATGTCTTTGAGATTTCCTGCATTGAGTTTGGATGGATGGCTCCTCCATCAGGTAATTGTCCAGAATAATTAAAGGAAGACAAATGGGTATTTTTTTGTCTTCTCAGGTTCAGAAATGGTGTTTTGATCCTGATTAATTGATCAGTCTCATCAAATGGACCTTTGCACAATTGACCAACAATATAGTGGACACAGTCACATTGGTCCGGCACCTTGCTCTGAAGGCTCTGGAGCCTTCATTGTTTATCATCTGCAAATGCTACTGCACATTACCTCTACAAATTCAGTTTTCAGCTCAGTACTATCACCTCTGAGGGTGAAGTTACAAATGAGCTGAAACAATAAACATATAAAGAAAAGTACAGCACAGGAATAGGCCCTTCGACTCTTCAAGCCCGTGCCGATTATGATGCCCTAACTAAACTAAAAAAAAATGTTATGCCCTTCCCCTCTATTCCCTCTCTATTCATGTACTGATCCAGGTCCCTTTTAAGTATTGCACTGGTAGACATTACACAGTCTGATATTCAATTCCATTCATATCCATTGATAATCACCAAATTGAACATCGAGTGAATAGCATAAGGGTCTATGCTACCCACCCATCTCCAATTTCATTAACCCCAAGGATAGTGCAGTTTAAGCAATTTGAGTTCAGAGCCTTGATATAAGACAGTTGTAAGAATGGGCATTGCTACAGATAGGAATAATCTGATTCCGTAGCTAATCCAGTTTGTAGGGAGGTGATGGCCTAGTGGTCTTATCGCTAGATTATTTATCCAGAAACTCAGTTGATGTTCTGGGGGCCCGGGTTCGAAACGTGCAATGGCAGATGGTGGAATTTGAATTCAATCTGGAATTAAGAATTTACTGATGACCATTAAACCATTCTCGATTGTTGTAAAAATCTATCTGGTTCACGAATGTCCTTTAGGTAGGAAATCAGCTATCCTTACCTGGTCTGGCCTACATGTGACTCTAGAGCCACAGCAATGTGGTTTGACTCTCAACTACCCAAATGCTGGTCAGCCAGTGACGCCCATGTTCCCCGAATGAATAAAAAAAAGTTCAGAAATGAATGGCAGCTCCTCCTTTCCCTCATATTTTAATTTCGTTTTTAAAATAATAAGAAGGATGAGGGACACTTCCAGTTAAAAGAATCTGGTTATGGTGGCTGAGAAGTATGAAATGTAAAAAAGTAAAGTGTATCAATTTTACAACATATCTTCAGAAACTTAATTATTGGATGCAAATTACTAAGTATCTGAGGCACTCTGACAATATGCCAAATAATCTATGTTAAGTATTTGTCAGTGTCAGCATCCAAAGGAGAGAGCCACAAAGAAAATTAGTTCGGGATAGAAAACAAATTTTGATCCTCAAAATTTGATCCTCAAAGTAGAGGAGGGGCGAGGAGAGGTGAGGGAGTAGCAATGCTGGTGAGGGAGCATATTACAGCAGTACAGAGGGTGGACAATATGGAAGGGTCAGGTAACGAGTCACTGTGGGTGGAGCTCAGAAACAGGAAGGGCGCAGTCACTATGCTGGGGGTGTACTACAGGCCTCCCAACAGCCCACGGGAAGTTGAGGAACGGATATGTAAGGAGATTCTGGACAGGTGCAGAAAAAATAGGGTTGTTGTAGTGGGAGACTTTAATTTCCCTCACATAGACTGGAAATCGCTTAGGGCTGGGGGCCTGGACAGGGAAGAATTTATAAAATGCATACAGGAAGGTTCTTTGGAACAATATGTTAACAGCCCAATTAGAGAGGGGGCTATACTGGACCTAGTACTGGGGAATGAGCCCGGTCAGGTCATCAAAGTTGCAGTAGGGGAACATGTGGCAAATAGTGACCATAATTAGATAGATAGAACAGGACAGCACAGAACAGGCCCTTCGGCCCACGATGTTGTGCCGAGCTTTATCTGAAACCAAGATCAAGCTATCCCACTCCCTATCATCCTGGTGTGCTCCATGTGCCTATCCAATAACCGCTTAAATGTTCCTAAAGTGTCTGACTCCACTATCACTGCAGGCAGTCCATTCCACTCTCTGTGTAAAGAACCTACCTCTGATATCCTTCCTGTATCTCCCACCACGAACCCTATAGTTATGTCCCCTTGTAATAGCTCCATCCACCCGAGGAAATAGTCTTTGAACGTTCACTCTATCTATCCCCTTCATCATTTTATAAACCTCTATTAAGTCTCCCCTCAGCCTCCTCCGCTTCAGAGAGAACAGCCCTCGCTCCCTCAACCTTTCCTCATAAGACCTACCCTCCAAACCAGGCAGCATCCTGGTAAATCTCCTCTGCACTTTTTCCAGCGCTTCCACATCCTTCTTATAGTGAGGTGACCAGAACTGCACACAATATTCCAAATGTGGCCTCACCAAGGTCCTGTACAGTTGCAGCATAACCCCACAGCTCTTAAACTCCAACCCCCTGTTAATAAAAGCTAACACACTATAGGCCTTCTTCACAGCTCTATCCACTTGAGTGGCAACCTTTAGAGATCTGTGGATATGGACCCCAAGATCTCTCTGTTCCTCCACAGTCTTCAGAACCCTACCTTTGACCCTGTAAACCACATTTAAATTAGTCCTACCAAAATGAATCACCTCACATTTATCAGGGTTAAACTCCATTTGCCATTTTTCAGCCCAGCTTTGCATCCTATCTATGTCTCTTTGCAGCCTACAACAGCCCTCCACCTCATCCAGTACTCCACCAATCTTGGTGTCATCAGCAAATTTACTGATCCACCCTTCAGCCCCCTCCTCTAAGTCATTAATAAAAATCACAAAGAGCAGAGGACCAAGCACTGATCGCTGCGGCACTCCGCTAGCAACCTGCCTCCAATCCGAAAATTTTCCATCGACCACCACCCTCTGTCTTCGATCAGACAGCCAGTTACCGATCCAATCGGCCAACTTTCCCTCTATCCCACACCTCCTCACTTTCATCATAAGCTGACCATGGGGGAACCTTATCAAACGCCTTACTAAAATCCATGTATATGACATCAACTGCCCTACCTTCATCAACACACTTAGTTACCTCCTCAAAAAATTCTATCAAATTTGTGAGGCACGACTTGCCCTTCACAAATCCGTGCTGACCATCCCGGATTAATCCGCATCTTTCTAAATGGTCGTAAATCCCATCTATAAGGACCTTTTCCATCAATTTACCAACCACCGAAGTAAGACTAACCAGTCTATAATTACCAGGGTCATTTCTATTCCCTTTCTTAAACAGAGGAACAACATTCGCCATTCTCCGGTCCTCTGGCACCATCCCCGTGGACAATGAGGACCCAAAGATCAAAGCCAAAGGCTCTGCAATCTCATCCCTTGCCTCCCAAAGAATCCTAGGATATATTTCATCAGGCCCAGGGGACTTATCGACCTTCAGTTTATTCAAAACTGCCAGGACATCCTCCCTCCGAACATCTATTTCCTCCAGCCTATTAGCCTGTAACACCTTCTCTTCCTCAAAAACATGGCCCCTCTCCTTGGTGAACACTGAAGAAAAGTATTCATTCATCACCTCGCCTATCTCTACTGACTCCATACACAAGTTCCCACTACTAACCTCACCCTGGTCATTCTTTTATTCCTCACATAAGAGTAAAAAGCCTTGGGGTTTTCCTTGATCCGACCCGCCAAGGACTTCTCGTGTCCCCTCCTAGCTCTCCTAAGCCCCTGTAATTCTGTAATTTAATTATGTAAACCTTCGCATAGTAATGGAAAAAGATGAGTGTTGTCTTATGGGTAAGGTGCTGAATTGGGGGAAGGCTAACTACAGCCGGATTAGGCAGGATTTGGTGGCTGTTGATTGTTCGAGGGTAAATCCACATCTGGCATGTGGGAATCTTTTAAGAAGCAGTTGATGGGACTGCAGGACAGGCATGTGCCTGTAAAGAGGAAGGATAGGAAAGGTAGGATTCGGGAGCCGTGGATAACCAGTGAAATTGTGGGTCTATTCAAAAAGAAAAAAGAGGCATACATGAAGTCCAGGCAGCTAAAAACAGATGGAGCACTGGAGGAATACAGAGAAAATAGAAAAGAACTCAAACAGGGAGTTAGAAGGGCAAAAAGGGGTCACGAAATGTCCTTGGCAGACAGGATTAAGGAGAATCCTAAGGCATTTTATACATACGTTAGGAACATGAGGGTTATTAGGGAAAGAATCAGACCTCTCAGGGACAAAGGAGGGGAATTATGCTTAGAACCAAAGGAAGTAGGTGAGATCCTAAACGAAGACTTTGCATCAGTATTCACAAAGGAGAGGGACATGTTGACTGGTATTGTCTCAGAGAGATGTGGTGGTCCAGGATCGAGGGTCACTCCCGGCCTCCATCCAAAATCTCCATAGGTGGCCCCAGGCATTCTTCAGGTAAATACTGACTTTCACACATTGGTCCAGACATGTTCTGGACCAGGGTGTTTTCCCACTGGCGCTGTGGAGAATTGGACATGCTGGGGGAAAATTCCATTCAGGCCTTCATCTGCATCCCATTACCAGAAAGCAAATCGGTTTCACGCCAGCCTCTGGTGGGATTTTCAATCGCCATGACAGCCAGTTGTAATTTAACCAATTTCTAGGCCTTTCCCACATACTATCCCCCCCCGCCCCCCCCCCCCCCCCCCCCCTCCCCGCCTGCCACTAATCCCACCCACAGAACTCCATCCACAGTCTCATCAACTAAAAAAGCCAGGCAGCATGTATTCTTAGTTTAGATTGCAATTGATGCCAACTCTGTACACAACAAATATTAAAGTAAAATCTCACATCAAAACATGACTGAACCATATCACAATCAGTTGACAACCATGAGGTAAAAGAAGCAAATCATTGAACTAGAAGACAGAACTACGTGGAAGGTCTAGACAAATGACAAATAGTTGAATGAGGAAGGTGAGGAAACTGAGTATGAATGAGCTGACGGCTCTAGTCATCAACGTTATCAGTTATCAGAGATAAAATAAACTGAAGGAACCATGTAAACTTGTTGACGCAACTGTTCGACAGAATTAAAGAAGTGAACCTGTGAACAGAAACGAATAGCGTAATTGGACGATGGAAAATATGACAAAGCTGAGTGATAAAGCTGGTCCATAAAATAGGACAATTTTCTCATTCTCTCATGCAACATGTCGCATTTAGTTCAACACATGTCACTAGGCAGTGAACTGGGTGACGGATGAGATGCAGCTGCAACTGAGAAGAAGTTTTATGGAAAGCAATGCGGAGGAAAACAAAGCTAAAATCTATTCTCCAGTCACAGTCAATGATATAAACCACATTTTTCTTGCTGACTACATAGAAAACATCACTGAATGTTCTTCAAATGACATTTTGGTAGTGGCCTCACGCATTTTTTACTTCTTTAACTCCTAATCATTCTTCCATTATGTTCCCCGGGTTTGCAGTTTTAACTAGCAATGTATGCTCGGATAACTTAGCAAGTAAAAGTTGAAAGTTCTGTGATGTAGAAGAATATATGGATATGACTCTTCGGGGAACCATAAGAAAAAAACGTCAACTACGTTCGACAGTTGCATGAGAAACATTGAATCTCCTCCAAATAAATGTCTCCAAGGCAATGAGATTTCCGAAGTGATGGTCGATTTGATAAATAAAGGAAATGCAGTACATGTAGTGTATCCAAATTTTTAGAAGACATTCAATGAGGCGCCTGCCAAGAAAAATTCAGGCATATGGTGCAAGAGAAAATGTAGCAGCACAGAGAGAAAATTGGTCAATGGACAGTAAATGAGAAATTAAGATCAGTGTGTGTTCTTGATACATTGAGATGATAGAAACTATTTTTCCTTTAAGCTTTCATGGGATCTGGGTGTCCCCTGTCAAACCAGCATTTGTTGCCCATCCCTAATTGTCCTTGAACTGAGCGGCTTACAGTCCATTTCAGAGGGCAGTTGTGGGCACATGTAGGCTAGACCAAGTAAGACCGGCAGATTTCCTTCCCTAAAAAGCATTGGTGAAGTAGGTGTGTTTTTTTTTATGGTCACCGTTACTGAGACTAGCTTTATCTTCTCGATTTGTTGATGCAATGCAAATTAAACCAGCTACTGTGATGGGATTTGGACTCAAGTCTCAAGAGCATTAGCAATTAGGGGAGGCACGGTGGCACAGTGGTTAGCACTACTGCCTCACAGCGCCAGGGACCCGGATTCAACTCCGGCCTGAGATCACTGTCTGTGTGGAGTTTGCACATTCTCCCCGTTTGCACATTCTCCCCGGGCGCTCCGGTTTTCTCCCACAGCCCTAAGATGTGCGGGTTAGGTTGATTGACCATGCTAAATTGACCCTAGTGTCAGGGGGATTAGCAGGGTAAATATGTGGGGTTACGGGAATAGTGCCTGGTGGGATTGTGGTTGGTGCAGACTCGATGGGCTGAATGGCCTCCTTCTGCACTGTTGGTTTTCTATGGATTCAATGGGACTTTGGATTGCTAGTCTAATAACATTCGCATGACACCACTCTCTCCCCATCAACACTGGAGCATAGAGAACATAACCACTCTAGGTCAAATAACAAAGCAAAATGTAAAAGACACATTTCCCGATGTATTTCGACTTTATTGGACTAAAAGTACAAAATAATATTCTCTGATACGAAACCAAAAAATGGGTGAAAACCTGCTGTACACCATGAGCAAGAAGACCAGAGGATCAAATATAAAACGCCCACAATATGCAAGTTTGCGGAAATAAAGCCATAAAAATAACCAACAGCATTTTGAATTTTATAAATGAGGACACAATATACAAGATTAAATTAGTACAAAGCCGAATTCAATCACAATTTAAAACACTGTGACAGCACGGTGGCACAGTGGTTAGCACTGTTGCCTCACAGCGCCAGGGACCCGGGCTCGATTCTCGGCTTGGGTCACTGTCTGTGTGGAGTTTGCACATTCTTCCCGTGTCTGCGTAAGTTTCCTCTGGATAGTCTGGTTTCCTCCCACAGTCTGAAAGACGTGCTGGTTAGATGCATTGATCCGAACAGGTGCCGGAGTGTGGCGACTAGGGGAATTTCACAGTTACTTCATTTGAATGTTCATGTAAGCCTTACTTGTGACTAATAAATAAACTTTTACTTTACTGGAGAAAGTTTTGGCACCCAATTATAAAAACATTCATAGATAGCCTACACCAGGGTGGAGTTATGTCAACAGTCTTCTGTTGATCAGAGAAAGCAAAAAAAATATTTAGTTGAGTTTTTTAAATTAATGAAGAGTTTTAATTGGGCAAACAGGCAAAGACTATTTCCTCTGTTTGGTCTGTCAGCATTGTGGTTATTTAAATAATTGTCAATAAGAAAGAAAAAAGAGTGGTTTGGAGAAATCCCTTCACACTGAGCGAGGTTGGAGTACTTGGCTATAGGGTGTGGCTGACACTATCGTTTCTTCTGAGGCTAAATTGATACATGAGTAAACCAAGGTACAAGGTTATGGAGAAGTGATTGGCTTTAGATTGTTTTTAACAAAGAGCCAGCATTGGCATGATGGACCGGAAAGTCTCCTTCTGTACTGTAACCTACTCTGGTTCAATTATTCAATGTTGGAAGTCAAGTAGGATTGTGTGATATTCTGGTTGGACCTATTTATGGAGATGGGAGATCAATCATTTACACATTCACTTTGCTTCAATTGAACCAAATGCATTAAGATTAAGTTATTTTCTGAGCAGTGGGCATTTGGGAACTTGATAGACTTTATTGTTATAATTGCACACCACGACTGGGAAACTATTGCAACTCATTTAATCTCATTTAAGTAGTTAGCTATAACATACCCGTAATCACAATTATGATACAAAATCAAGGGAGTTAAGTATTTATTTGGTGAAGGAGACTATGGTGAAAAATCAGAGATGTAATATAGTCTGTACCTTACAATACAGGTGGTTCATGACAGGAAGCTTGAAACATGTTATATGCATTTGATAGCTTGGGCCAGTCACCAGGATGGATGAGATGCTGTCCTGGGCAGATGGGGTGGGTAGGTGACAGTGATCCCATGGAGTACAAATCTCATGTTATCTTTCAATGTGATAGGGAGGACTCCAGGCAGGAGTGTTCCCTTCCTGTCGGGGAACACTTCAGCATTCAAGGGCATTCAGCCTCCGATCTTCGGGTAAGCGTTCTCCAAGGTGGCCTTCAAGACACATGACAATGCAGAATCACCGAGCAGAAACTGATAGCCAAGTTCCGCACACATGTGGGCGGCCTCAACTGGAATCTTGGGTTCATATCACACGACCTGTAACCCCCACCATTTGGCCTGGGCTTGCAAAATCCTACTAACTGTCCTGGCTTGAGACAATTCACACCTCTTTAATCTGTGATTCTCCCTCTCTCCACTCACATTGTCTGTACCTGTAAAGACTTGATTACCTGTAAAGACTCGCATTCCAACCATTGTCTTGCAATTGAGTCTTTGTCTATATATACCCTGTTTTTGAAGCCAACTCTCCACTCACCTGATGAAGGAGCAGCACTCTGAAAGCTCATGATACCAAATAAACCTGTTGGACTTTAACCTGGTGTTGTGAGACTTCTTACTGTGCCCATCCCAGTCCAATGCCTGCTAACAGCTGTTATACTGTTAACAGTATAATTCAACACTATAATCATTAAGTACTCGAATTTTACCACTGCTGAGCAATGTGCATGATCTGCTGACCCATCAGAGGCAGATAATAAGGTGATATAAATTAAATTCTAAAAGAATTCCTGAGCTTAGCTCCACATCATCTCAGCGTGATAGCATTTCTAATGGGAACCACTGAGGGAGCACCTCATTGGAACTCGAAGAGAGAAAAATAGATCATGGAAGAGGCATTAAGGGAAGGTGATGGGCGATTGGTTTAATTTTGTATCCATTGTGTCATGATTGATCAATTTGGATTACAATGTGTCTTTCTGGGATTGTCCAGGGTAGTGAAAGGTTAACGGGTGTGGGATTGTTGGATAATGGGGAGGTGTAATTGAGAATCCTAGCATTTCTCATTGATGATTTGATCACAAAGAGCCAGGCAGAGAGTTTGTGCCAACACTGTATCCTCCCTGTCCTCTCCCACTTTCTGTTCTGCCACTTGTTTCTCCTTCACCTGCTCTTTCTTGTGTTCCTGGGGCCTGCTTTACTCTGCAACAGAGAATGAAATGAAGT
Organism: Mustelus asterias; assembly: GCF_964213995.1. NCBI lineage: Eukaryota > Metazoa > Chordata > Chondrichthyes > Carcharhiniformes > Triakidae > Mustelus > Mustelus asterias. The sequence goes on along the minus strand of NC_135805.1, from coordinate 128,530,621 downwards.
TCCCTGTGACTTCTCCTCAGCAGCAACTTTGGACTTCAAACTGCAAGCTGTTGCTTTTATCTGCAGGAGTGGCTTGGAACAGAGCAGATATATAAAAAATTAAGAGTCACCTCCACTGATGGTGGGGAGGCAATCCTTGTTCTATTTTGAGATTGCAGCTGTGGCTGAAGCAGTTAGAATCATAGAATCACACAGTACAAAAGGAGGCCATTCGGCCCATCGAGTCTGCACTGACCACAATCCCACCCAGGCCCTATCCCCACAACCCCATGCATTTTTTCGAGCTAGTCTCTCTGACACTAAGGGGAAATTTAGCATGGTCAATCCACCTAACCCACACACCTTGGACAGTGGGAAGAAACTGGAGAACCCAGAGCAAACCCACGCAGACACGGGGAGAATGTCCAAACTCCACACAGACAGTGAGTCAATCTGGGAATCGAACCTGGGTCCCTGGCACTGTGAGGCAGCAGTGCTAACCACTGTGCCAACGTGCTGCCCAGATTTGGCAGATTTGAGTCAAAGCTTGTTTATTGAAGCAAAGACACTGGGGAGGCGGGCACAGGGGAGAACATGCAAACTCTACATAGACAGTCACCCAAGGCCGGAACTGAACCGAGGTCCCTGGCGCTGTGAGGCAGCTGTGCTAACCACTGTGGCACCGTGCACTTATTTATACCATTTCACTTGCCTTCACCCCTCACTGTCTGGACCTCCTCGGTTAAAACCCTTTGCCACTCCACCTTGCTGCAGGTTTCAAACCTTCTCGCAACCCATCTCTTTAACCAAACAGGCTTATTTTCTCTCTTTCTGTCTTAGCATCCATTTATTGCTGTTCGGTTTGCAAAGTGCTCAAGGACATTGTTATTTTAACATTATAGAAATATAAAAGTTCATTGATCCGGTGTGTTTTTCTTCACCGTGCCACGAGTTCATTTGGATTTTGTAGACAGTTTGAACATATGTAATGCCGAATCTCTTGCCTTCACGTCCCCCTGAAATATTTGGTCACACATCCAAGGCTCCTTTATTCTACAGATCCTCCAGTTCCTATTTTCATAAATGACTGTGTTGCAAAGGCTGGTTTGCAGTTTACTGCATCAAAATGGAGTTTTTTTGAAGGCAGTTATTGAAAATGGTCACACATTTCCTCAGTGCTCATTAAAGCTGCAGCAGAAAGTGCAAATGGGTTTGTTGGAAATGTCACATCTGCCAGTGATGTTGCGAAAGCTCATTAGTATTGTTTCCTGATACATTATCATTTACAAGAAAGGCTCTTCCTGATGATAAAAATCATTAAACCTATTGATGCAAAACTGTTAGACCTTGATCCAAGTGTAGCTGAGAGCTCTGCGCTCAGAATGGATAATAATGCCAGGCATTTGCACCTCACTTAATAATTGGCTTAATTAATGTCTTTAATCTAATGGAGGAGATCATTTACACTGAGTTAAACACATCTTCTATATTATAGAGAGACACTACCACTGACATTGATCCCATTTTTACTATTTTCTAATAGAGATGGAGTGTGAGAAATTAATGCTGAGGTTATATCAGATTTTTTGCAATCAATGGAGTGAAGAAACTTTCAGTTCACTAGCCTGATCAGGAATCAAACTTAGTTCAAAAGGTAAGAGCCCGATGTGCAAATTCCTCTGACAGCTCAGATTCAAATTATGAACTCGAGCATGGCCAGAAGAATTTGATAGCCAGGGGCAGAAATTACCCACCTCCTGAGGTGGGTAGGCAGGCGATCGGGGAGCGTAAAATAGGGCGCAGTAGGTCTGTTCGTGGTGTCTACATCCCGAAGCCCACCCTAATTTTACATGTGGTAGGAGAGATATCAGGCAGCCCACCCTCTTTGGGCAAATTGAAGCCCTCAAGTGGCCAATTCATGGTCTTGCCTTGGTGCACATTTTGCCACACTGGGTCAAGGCTCAGTGAGTAATGGGGAGGCGGGTGGAGAGTACATCATTTACGATCCCCTCAGCTAATCAGAAGTGTCCCTCCCAACGCAACCACCCCCACTCCCCCTCCACCATCCCCTATCGGTTTATGCTTCCCTGTGTTTTCCCTCATCCACTGGCCAATGCATCCCGGCCTCCACCCTCCCCACCCACCTTGCCACCCTCACGAGGGTCCCCCTGCCCTATCAAAAGCCCTCCCGTCTGGCTGCAGCAAAGATCTCCGTCAGGGCATTGAACACTCCCAGTAGTGCTGCTGGAACTGGGGAGATGTCAACCATTTGATTGGCCGGCAGGTCTCAGGGGTGTGACTTCCTCCACAGATCAGGGGTGGAAATCTCACACTGAGCATATTTGCACACCCCTCCCCCTACTCCCTCATCATCCCTCCCTCACCACTCTGCCCTAAGGATTAAATGACTGTGGCCAACCAGTCAGTGCAGGGGTGGTGGGTTCACCACTGACTTCGTGTTCGAGGTGGGGGTAGACAGGAACCCCACTGCATTGTAAATCTTGTCCCAGGAATAGTAATTTGTGTTTTATCGAGAATACAATAGATTACATGAGAAAAATGTTCAAAAGTCAAAGGCACAGCCTCAAGTTTTCCAATAGGTCCAGCATGACTTCAGATTCGGTAGCTGCACTCCATCCATTACAGCTGTCTGAGCTGAGTTTTCACTCAATGGAGTTACATGTATCATTGTATCTGTTGGAGACCCCTGACAGAACTGTTTCCCTGAGTTTGGTTTCAAATAAGACTGTCAGAGACAGAGCAAAATGTAGTAAATTTAGTGCTTGTGTGAATGGTGTTCCATATGAGGTACTGTACAGTACTGTAGGCCAATCCTGAACTTGTTCTCAACAAGTTCTCAGTTGATTGGAGGAGACTTAGAATCATAGAGAATCACAGATTCCCTACAGTGCAGAAGACCATAAGATCATAAGAAGGGGAGGAGTTTGTTAGGTGTGTTCAGGAGGGCTTCCTGACACAGTATGTGGATAAGCCTACAAGAAGAGAGGCTGTACTTGATTTGGTATTGGGGAATGAACCTGGGCAGGTGTCAGATCTCTCAGTGGGAGAGCATTTTGGGGATAGTGATCATAACTCTATCTCCTTTACATTAGCATTGGAGAGAGATAGGATCAGTCAAGCTAGGAAAGTGTTTATTTGGAGTAAGGGCAATTATGAGGCTATTAGGCAGGAAATTAGAGGCATAAATTGGAAGGAGGTTTTCTCAGGGAAATGTACAGAAGAAATGTGGCAAATTTTCAAGGAAAATTTGTCTGGAGCTCTGCACAGCAACGTTCCAATGAGACAGGGGAGTTATGGTAGGTTACAGGAACCATGGTGCACGAAAGCTGAAATGAATTTTGTCAAGAAGAAAAAAGCCGACAAAAGGTTCAGGGAGCTAGGTAATGTTAGAAATCTAGAAGAGTATACGACTAGTAGGAAGGAACTTAAGAGGGAAATTAGAAGAGCAAGAAGAGGTCATGAGAAGGCCTTGGCAGACAGGATAAAGGAAAACCCCAAGGCATTCTACAAGTATGTTAAGAGCAAGATAAGATGTGAAGGAGTAGGACCTATCAAATGTGACGGTGGGAAAGTCTGTATAGAACCGGTAGAAATAGCAGAATGAATACTTTACTTCAGTATTCACAGTGGAAAAGGCTCTTGGTAGTTGCAGTGCAGACTTGAAGTGGACTGAGAAGATTGAGCATGTAGACATTAGGAAAGAGGATGTGTTGGATCTTTTGAAAAGCATCAAGTTAGATAAATCGCTGGGACCGGATGGGATGTACCCCAGGTTACTGTGGGAGGTGAGGGAAGAGATTGCTGAGCCGCTGGTGATGATCTTTGCGTCATCAATGGAGACGGGAGAGGTTCCTGAGGATAGGAGGATTGCAGAAGTGGTTCCGTTATTCAAGAAAGGGAGATGAGATAGCCCAGGAAATTATAGACCAGTGAGTTTAATCTCAGTGGTTGGTAAGTTGATGGAGAAGATCCTGAGAGGCAGGATTTATGAACATCTGGAGAGGAATAGTATGATCAGAAATAGCCAGCATGGCTTTGTCCAAGGTAGATCATGCCTTATGAGCCTAATTGAATATTTTGAAGATGTAACTAGACGAGGGAAGAGCGGTAGATGTAGTTTATATGGATTTCAGCAAGGCATTTGACAAGGTGCCCCATGCAAGGCTTATTGAGAAAGTGAAGGGGCATGGGATACAAGGGGACATTGCCTTGTGGATTCAGAACTGGCTTGCGCACAGAAGGCAAAGAGTGGTTGTAGATGGGTCTTTTTCAGCATGGAGGTTGGTCACCAGTGGAGTGCCCCAGGGATCTGTTCTGGGACCCTTGCTCTTTGTGATTTTTATAAATGACCAGGATGAGGAAGTGGAAGGAAGGGTTGGCAAGTTTGCTGATGACACAAAGGTTGGTGGTGTTGTGGATAGTGTAGAGGGATGTCAGCAGTTGCAACGAGGCATAGATAAGATGCAAGACTGGGTGGACAAGTGGCAGATGGACTTCAACCCAGATAAGTGAGTGGTGGTTCATTTTGGCAGGTCGAATAGGATGAAAGAATATAATATTAAGGGTAAGACGCTTGGCAGTGTGGAAGATCAGAGGGATCTTGGGGTCCGGGTTCATAGGACGCTCAAAGCAGCGTCGCAGATAGAGGCTGTGGTTAAGAAGGCGTATGGAATACTGGCCTTCATCAATAGAGGAATTGAGTTTAGAAATCGGGAGATAATGCTGCAGCTGTATAGGACCCCACCTGGAGTACTGTGCCCAGTTCTGGTCGCCTCATTACAGAAAGGATGTGGAAGCCATAGAAAGGGTGCAGAGGAGATTTACAAGGATGTTGCCTGGATTAGGTGACATGCCTTATGAGGATAGGTTGAGAGAGCTAGGTCTTTTCTCCTTGGAGAAGCGAAGGATGAGAGGTGACCTGATAGAGGTGTATAAGATGTTGAGAGGTATTGATAGAGTGGATTCTCAGAGGCTTTTACCCAGGGCTGAAATGGTTGCCACAAGAGGTCACAGGTTTAGGGTGCTGGGGAGTAGTTACAGAGGAAATCATAGAAGAAATCATAGAAACCCTACAGTGCAGAAGGAGGCCATTCAGCCCATTGAGTCTGCACCGACCACAATCCCATCCAGGCCTTACCCCCACATTTTTATCCGCTAATCCCTCTAACCTACGCATCTCAGGACTCTGAGGGGCAATTTTTAACCTGGCCAATCAACCTAACCCGCACATCTTTGGACATGTTAGGGATAAGTTTTTCACTCAGAGGGTGGTGGGTGTGTGGAATCGGCTGTCGGTAGTGGTGGTGGAGGCGGATTCGATAGGGTCTTTCAAGAGACTTTTGGATAAGTCCATGGAAATTAGTAAGATAGAGGGTTATAGGTAAGCCTAGTAAGTAGGGACATGTTCGGCGCAACTTGTGGGCCGAAGGGCCTGTTTGTGCTGTAGCTTTTCTATGTTCTATAAGACCATAAGCCATAGGAGCAGATTTAGGCCACTCAGCCATCGAGTCTGCTCTGCCATTTAATCATGGCTGATATTTTTCTCATCCCCATTCTCCTGCCTTTTCCCCAGAACCCTTGATCCCCTTATTAATCAAGAGCCTATCTATCTCTGTCTTAAAGACACTCAATGACCTGGCATCCACAGCCTTCTGCGGCAAAGACTTCCACAGATTCACCGCTCCCTGGCTGAAGAAATTCCTCCTCAGCTCCATTTTAAAGGATCGTCCCTTTCACCTGAGGTTGTGCCCTCTGGTTTAGATTTTCCTACTAGAGGAAACATCCTCTCCATGTCCACTCTATCCAGGCCACGCACTATCCTGTAAGTTTCAAAAAGATCCCCCCTCATCCTTCTAAACTCCAACGAGTACAGACCCAGAGTCCTCAACTTATTCAGCCCATTGAGTCTGCATTCGCTGAGTTCTATCCCCATAACCCCATGCATTTACCATGGCTAATCTACCTAACTTACACATGTTGGGACAATAAGGGTCAATTTGGCATGGCCAATCCATCTAACCTGCACATCTTTGGACTGTGGGAGGAAACCAGAGTACCCGGAGGGAATCCACGCAGAAATGGGAGATTGTGCAGACTCCACACAGGCTGGAATTGAACCCGGGTCCCTGACGCCGTGAGGCAGCAGTGCTAACCACTCTACCACTGGGACCATCAGTCCCCTCATATTCTTTGGTGATTTTAGAATGATGTCACTTATTCTTGAATGAGTTCAGAATATAAATTATTTCTATGGATCCAGAATTATTGTGGTCACGTTAAATATCAGTGAGGGCGAGATGAAGTGCATCTTTTCATTAACATATTTAGAACATGTCATTGTCGGTTAGAAGTTACCAACATTCATAGATTCCTGTTGTGCGCTGGTGTTTAGTCTATTTTAATTTCTTGTTTCATCAGTTAATGGGAAGAAAAAACAAAGCTGGTAATTTGGGAATGGTGTAAGGGACACGAAAGTCTGAAGCAATGGATCAGAACAACCAACTCTGCAGCTAATGAGGCGAAAAGATATTGGTTGATCTTGCACAGCCATTAACTACGTCAATTTCAATAATATTTGTAGCAAACACAATACAGAATGTAATTGGTGGTTAACAAAGAACAAAGAAAATTACAGCACAGGAACAGGCCCTTCGGCCCTCCAAGCCTGCACTGACCATGCTGCCCGACTTAACTAAAACCCCCTACCCTTCCGGGGACCATATCCCTCTATTCCCATCCTATTCATGTACTTGTCAAGACGCCCCTTATAAGTCACTACCGTATCCACTTTCACTACCTCCCCCGGCAACGAGTTCCAGGCACCCACTACTCTCTGTGAAAAAAATCTGCCTCGTACATCTCCTTTAAACCTTGCCCCTCGCACCTTAAACCTATGCCCCCGAGTAATTGACTCTTCCACCCTGGGAAAAAGCTTCTGACTATCCACTCTGTCCATGCCTCTCATAATCTTGTAGATTTCTATCAGGTCACCCCTCAACCTCCGTCGTTCCAGTGAGAACAAACCAAGTTTCTCCAACCTCTCCTCATAGCTAATGCCCTCCATACCAGGCAAATCCTGGTAAATCTTTTCTGTACCCTCTCCAAAGCCTCCACATCCTTCTGGCTTGGGTCACTGTCTGTGTGAAGTCTGCACATTCTCCCCATGTCTACGTGGGTTTCTTCCGGGTGCTCCAGTTTCCTCCCACAGTCCAAGAGACGTATTGGTTAGGTACATTGGCCATGCTAAATTCTCCCACAGTGTACCTGAACAGGCGCCGAAGTGTGGCAACACGGGGATTTTCACAGTAACTTCATTGCAGTGTTCATGAAAGCCTACTTGTGATAACAATAAATAAACCTTTAAAAGGAAACTATGAGTGGGATTTTCCGGCCCGCCGTGCCAGCGCGATCTTCCGGTCCTGCCAAAGATGACCCTGGCGATGGGACGAGCGCGTTGTGCAAATCACCATTGTCATAGCCAGAGTTGGTAGATCCCACCAGCAGCCAATGGCAAGTCACCTCTGCCACGGGTAAAGCAGTCGGGACTGCAGAGTCCTGGCCTCTGCTTGGAAATCTGAGCTGCAAAAGCCATTCGACTTCATCTTAGGTTGGAATTTTCCATTGCACGAGTGGCCGGAATTTTCCATTGCACGAGTGGCCAGAATTTTCCATTGCACGGGTGGCCGGAATTCTACATTGCACAAGTGGCCGGAATTTTCCATTGCACGAGTGCCCGGAATTTTACATGGCTCGAGTGGCAGGAATTTTACATTGCCCGAGGGAGTGCATGCCCAATCTGGGAGCTCGTAAAATCGTACATGATGGTGTCGGACAAGCGTCCCGACTTCATTGTGCGCTCACACAATATTTTGGTCGGTAGGCACGTGCAAGAGTAGGAAGCTCTCCTGCTGACAATCAAGTGGGCAGTTTAGCCCATTAAGGGGCCATATGCCCAGTCTGCTTTTATGCTTGGCAGGCGGACCAATTGGCCAGACGGCGTTTACAATTTAGCTGCAACCACAATCCAGGGCAGGTTGAACTGTCATAGCTGAAATGGAATTAACAAATGAGTCTGGGGATGAGGTCTGTGTGGGATTGTGCTACATAGTTTTTCCATCGATATTTATTTTTCATGAGTCAGTAGCTGACTGAGACAGCTCTGCAGAAGCTACCCTCCCTGCACGAGCACAGTAGAAGCACTAGCCGACCACCTTCCTTTTCTCGGCTCTGGCCTCTCCTTGCCCTCCCTTGGAAGCACTCAGCATTTTGCAGAACGTTCTTCATACTGGACGGCCATTAATTGATCAATAAATGGGTAATAAATGCTGGCCCAGCCAGTGAAACCCACATCCCGTAGGAAATAATAAATGTGCACACTCGGTGAAAGCAGCTGCATGATATTTCTAATTCATTTGTGGGACATGGGCGTCGCTGGCTGGCCAGCATCCCTCGTTGGCCTTGGAGAGCAGTAAAAAGAGGCAACCACATTACTGTGGCTCTGGAGTCACATGTAGAACATAGAACATTACAGCGCAGTACAGGCCCTTCGGCCCTCGATGTTGCGCCGACTTGTGAAACCAATCTAAAGCCCATCTAACCTACACTATTCCAATATCATCCATATGTTTATCCAATGACCATTTAAATGCTCTTAATGTTGGCGAGTCCACTACTGCTGCAGGCAGGGCATTCCACGCCCTTACTACTCTCTGAGTAAAGAACCTACCTCTGACATCTGTCCTATATCTATCACCCCTCAATTTAAAGCTATGTCCCCTCGTGCTAGCCATCACCATCCGAGGAAAAAGGCTCTCACTGTCCACCCTGTCTAATCCTCTGATCACCTTATATGCCTCTATTAAGTCACCTCTTAACCTTCTTCTCTCTAATGAAAACAGCCTCAAGTCCCTCAGCCTTTCCTCATAAGACCTTCCCACCATGCCAGGCAACATCCTGGTAAATCTCCTCTGCACCCTTTCCAATGCTTCCTCATCCTTCCTATAATGCGGCGGCCAGAACTGTACGCAATACTCCAAGTGCGGCCACACCAGAGTTTTGTACAGCTGCACCATGACCTTATGACTCCGAAACTCAATCCCTCCACCAATAAAAGCTAACACACCGTACGCCTTCTTAACAACCCTGTCAACCTGGGTGCCAACTTTCAGGGATCTATGCACATGGACACCGAGATCTCTCTGCTCATCCACACGACTAAGTATCTTACCATTAGCCCAGTACGATGTATTCCTGTTACTCCTTCCAAAGTGAATCACCTCACACTTTTCACATTAAACTCCATTTGCCACCTCTCAGCCCAGCTCTGCAGCTTATCTATGTCCCTCTGTAACCTGCAACAACCTTTCGCACTGTCCACAACTCCACCGACTTTAGTGTCATCCGCAAATTTACTAACCCATCCTTCTACGCCCTCTGTAGGTCAGACCAGGTCACGATGGCAGATTTCCTTCCGTAAGGGACATTAGGGTACCAGATTGTTTTTTCCAACAATTGACAATGGTTTCATGGTCATCAGTAGAGTCTTAATTCCTGATGTTTTTTATTGAATTTAGATTGCACCGTCTGCCGTGTGGGTTTCGAACCCAGGTCCCCAGAACATCAGCTGAGTTTCTCAATTAATAGTCCAGCGATAATACCACTAAACTATCGCCTGCTTTATAGTGGCTCAGTTCAGAATCCAAATATTGTGTGTTTATGCCCCATTCCAGAGATTTTGGCATGTCATTCCAGAGGATCAACTCTGATGGAGTGCTTCCTGGTTGAATGTCCTTTCTTTAGGATTTTAAACCAAGGGCCCTTTTCCTCCTCTCAAGTGGATGGTATTATTGAAAGAAGAGAAAGAGAGTTCTCTCCTCCCCCTGTGTCCTGACCAATTTTTATCTCTCAACTAACATTGCTAAGAACGAATTATTTGGTCATTATCACATTGCTGTAAGTGGAACCTTGCTGTGTTCAATTTGGCTGCTGCGTTTCCACATTAGAATGGTGACAATACTTCAGAAGTTCTTAATTGGCTGTAAACCACTTTAGGATGTCCTCAGGATCTGCAATGCACTACTGAAATACAAATCGTTCCATTATTTCATTATTGTTTTAAAGAAACTGCACCAAACAGGCACTCAAGCAGAACATGGATCTGAACTTCATAAAGAAGTGCTATCATCTGTTTTATTTCTTGTAAATACTTTTAGAAATTTAGAGATGGAAGCAATTTACTTACATCACCTTGAACCACATCTATTATTTAATTTGCACCATAAACACAGCAGAGGTTGGGCAGTAACTAATGGTTTTGAAAATATGATCTTGCTTTCAATAAAATTCAACAAAATTGAAGTTGATGATAGATTAGATTATACAGTGCCGGGCTTGACATTAGTGTGTCCTGCACATTAACAGAGAGTGAGGTTATCTGAACAGCTCTGTCAGTCATACATTAATAAATTTAATACAGACTGCTTCTATTAGATAAATTCTGTACCTGGTAGATGCATGGTTTGACGTTGCTCTGGAAGACTTTCCCAAAATTTAATATGTACACATTTGAAAAGGCTTACGTGGATGGTGACTTTGAACGCATTGTGTGTCTGATCTAATTCCTAAACCGTGTCTTTTTGAACTCCATATTTCATTTGAATATAGATTGACAACCTTTTCAATCACCGATGCAGCACATTAGCTGTGTACATGATTACCACTACTGAACTTAATAGCATCAACTTTGCTACATTTATATTTTGCAGTCTGTCATCCCTATGCTCTGCAGATATGAAAATGCATATTACGGAAAGGTAAGGAACATAAGTAGCTCCCCAAAACTTTAAAAATCGCATAGAAAATCATACTTCTGTGACGATAAATCTGTCCACTGGAAGGTAACAGCATCCAGCTTAACAGTTCACTGGAAGAATTAAGTGATGAGATCCTGTAAGATGTAACATTTTATCATTGACAGGGAAATATGGTTTGAACACAAACATTGTGAGAAATAAGGAGGCTCAAACTAAATATTAATGACTACTAGCTTTGAACAAAGAACAATACAGCACAGGAACAGGCCCTTCGGCCCTCCAAGCCCGCACCGCTCCCTGGTCCCAACTAGACCATTCTTTTGTATCCCTCCATTCCCACTCCGTTCATGTGGCTATCTAGATAAGTCTTAAACGTTCCCAGTGTGTCCGCCTCCACCACCTTGCCCGGCAGCGCATTCCAGGCCCCCACCACCCTCTGTGTAAAATACGTCCTTCTGATATCCATGTTAAACCTCCCCCCCCCCTCACCTTGAACCTATGGCCCCTCGTGAACGTCACCACCGACCTGGGAAAAAGCTTCCCACCATTCACCCTATCTATGCCTTTCATAATTTTATACACCTCTATTAGGTCACCCCTCATCCTCCGTCTTTCCAGTGAGAACAACCCCAGTTTACCCAATCTCTCCTCATAACTAAGCCCTTCCATACCAGGCAACATCCTGGTGAACCTCCTCTGCACTCTCTCTAAGGCCTCCACGTCCTTCTGGTAGTGTGGCAACCAGAACTGGGCGCAGTATTCCAAATGCGGCCGAACCAACGTTCAATACAACTGCAACATCAGACCCCAACTTTTATACTCTATGCCCCGTCCTATAAAGGCAAGCATGCCATATGCCTTCTTCACTACCTTCTCCACCTGTGACGTCACCTTCAAGGATCTGTGGACTTGCACACCCAGGTCCCTCTGCGTATCTACACCCGTTGGTGGAAATGCTACTTAATAATATTATACACCCATTGGCAATGCAACCATTCGTCACAAATTCATTTCAAGGAATCACCCGGTTAACAGTCACCTCCCTGCCAATCATCTCCTTCAGTAGATAGACAGGATGTCTCATTGACAAGATTGTGCTGTGGATCGGGGGTTGGGGGTGGATCCCGCCCATTCAATTTTATGTTCACCACACCACCTTCCCCCAACCTCCCGAGAGTGTAAAGAATTACACTGACCACTTATTTGAGATTATCAGTCAGGCTCCCCATGTAGTTCACTTACACTTGTTAGAAGCTACATATGTTCATGTGTAGAGGCCTGCTCCATTCAGGCAAAAGAAAACATGACCAAGCATTGTATATTTTTACCTTCAAGGATCTGTGGACTTGCACACCCAGGTCCCTCTGCGTATCTACACCCTTTGGTGGAAATGCTACTTAATAATATTATACACCCATTGGCAATGCAACCATTCATCACAAATACATTTCAAGGAATCACCGGTTAGCAGTCACTCATCTCCTTCAGTAGCTGACCAAATTTTGTGACTTGGTAACATTTTCTCTATCTTTCCTTCCCAGATAGACTAGGATACACTAGTTTCCCGGTGCGTTCTCCATGTCAACGGCTTGACCAATCAGTGTTGAATTGTCAACCAATCAGCATCCTTGTCTCATGTAGCATAAATTCTTACTCCCTTTGAAATTTGGTATTCTTGCATTTGTCCTGATAACTGTAATTGTAAAGCTTTGACGTATCTCTCTCTCTCTCTCTCTCCTTTCCAAGTTCATTGTGAAACCTTTACACCAGGTCTGCTATAATAAAGCTCCTTCCTATCAAAATTTTCACCCAACTGCAGCTTTCCTTAAACTCCTCAGATATCTGTTTATTAACGGCGCTGGTGCAAATGTGCCTTGGTTCTGGAATGGCTGCTGACATGTAGGGTGGGATTCTCCCCAAAAAATTCTAAGTGCCGAATTCGCGTAAAAACTGGAGTAAATCCCGCTAGTTTCCTCAAAATGAATCTTCCACACTCTGTGCATCACAGAGAGCCCTAGCGTGAGTCACGCTGAAAAGATGGGGGTGGGGCCTATTCCCGCTGAAGAGGCCAGCAGCATAGTGTTGAGCGGACCACAGCACATGCACCGATCTGTCAGTGCAGAGTGCCACATGTGCAGTAGCTCCGCATTACTGGCCTCCTGATCGCTGGCCAGCCCCATGGCCCCCATCGCTGCCCCACTGCTCCCCTAACAGACTGATCGCTGGCCTCCCGGACATGCCCGGGCCAGTCGCAACCCTCTCTCCACCCCGGCCCAGTCCACTCCCGTGGTGTCGGGCCACCAGCTCCCCGCTAGTGGGGAACTGTTGTAAACCCTGCTGGAGTGAAACACTCCTGGCAGGGGCAGGGGAGACTTCAGTCCCAGGTCCGCTAATGAGATGCAAATCATCATTTAAATAATTTTGCTGACGATGCCGGAAATCCGGTGGACGGAGATGCATGGAGGCCGTGGCTGGGAGAATTGCCCCTGTAACCTCCAATGTCCTGTATGTTGTACAGCAATCACTTGCATTTATATGGTGCCTTTAATGTAGCAAAACATCCGAAGGTACTCCACAGTAGTGTCATTAGGACAAGTGTGAAAAGCTCGGTATTTTCAGGAGTTTTGAAGCAGAAAAGAGATGCAGAGAGATTGGGAGATTTATAAATCTATAAAATCAGTGCAACACATGCTTGTCGTATCGATGTGGTCGCTCACTGCTAAGGCACATGTAAGGAGGATGGGGGCGAATGTAATGCCCGGGCTATCTCTTTCTAAGAGCAGTATAGGACATAATAGCTGACTCCTATAATGAACCCTTTGGATGCAAAAGGCCCCCGTGGCATAATCATTGAGGAGACAAATGCAAGTTATATATCTGTGTCTCCAAACAAAGCACCTGATGTATGCAAACGTCCGCATGCCATTGGTTCAAATGCTTCATTTGCACCCACATTTATAGGCTAAGGAAATTCAGCATGTCCGCTATGACTCTCTTCCTCTGGGGAGGGGCCATGACCAGCACTACTGTTTCGTTAAATACAGTTTACTTGGTCAAATATACACAGTCATTAGCAGTGCAGTGCGGAGGACTAACTGTCCTTGCAGGTCTCATGTTAATAGCACACATTTGTCACAACCTCCCTCTTCAGCCTGAGTACATTGCAGTTTTATGATCCCTCAATAGGTCGTTTGATCAGCTAATCCTATTGCCTGGGTTTCTGGAACTTTCTGTGTTCACTTTATTTTTTGCTTTCCAATTTTGCTTGCTGTTGTGAAACTTTGGAATCTCTTCCCCAGAGGACTGCGGATGCTCCCTTGTTGAATACATTTAAGGCTGGGACAGACAGATTTTTGATTTCTGAGGGGATTAAGGGATATGGGGAGCAGGCAGGAAAATGGAGTTGAAGACATGGTGGTGCTGTATGGCGGAGCAGGCTTGAAACGCCCTGTAGTCTACTCCTGCTGCTCTTTCACATATTCTTGTCATATCCTTAGGCAGAAATCTCCTCTGTACAATTCCCTTCTTGTACTGATATGGAAATCTTCTGTTCCACGTCTTCATATGCTGTCATGAAGGAAAGTCATCTAATCTCTGATCTGATTTTCTGCTTATTAATTTTGTTTCTGTGGGCATAACGTTCACTTTGTATGATAAAATGTTGCCAACCCATTTTTCATCCCTCCTGATTATTGCTTCCGGTGATTTCAGTCAAGAGAAATGGAAAGTGTGCTGTTGAGTCGCTGTCATTTACACCATCACACAGTAAAACTGTCCCTCTCATGCATTTTGGTTCAAAGTCAAAACCGTTGTGTCTTTGTTCTAATTTCTGGACAGCATTTACATTTTCAGTTGTGCTAATTTGCTACAAAAATGCCAGCATAGAGCCACCAAAACAAAGGTGACTTCCAGCCGTATTACTGCCATGAAGTGTGTCTGACAGTGCTATAACGTGTTGGCTCCAGTCTGACAGATGGAGCAAACAACTAGCTTACTCTCCAGGTTACGGTGGAATAACCTGAAATGCATCTTCTGGCATGAGATGTATCTTTTGATGTCTTGACAAGTGAGACCGCACAAATACATGATAATTTGGCTTCCTGCGAATCATGGGGAACTCCTGAATAAGATACAGGTACAATTGTGTGCAGCGTGACAAATGAGGTGCCATTATTTAATCTTCATCGGCACCAACTGTTTTTAATGTAACTTGGCATTTATGTTCAGGAATGTTAGGAAAAGAACTAACTATTAGTTAACACCGGATCCATTCACAGCTAGTGTTGGAGTCATTGGGTGGGATATTCCATGCCTTCCCTCACAGCATGATTTTTTAGCAGCAAAGGCCACTGGCTGGTGGTGGGATCTTCCAGTCCCATCTCTGTCAACGTGTTTCCCCATTTCTCGCACTCTCCACCCTGGAGAATCTATGGCGGGGAGTCACTGTTGGCGGAACTGGAAGATCCCGCCAGCGGGAATGGCCAGAGAATGTTGGCCATTGAGTCATTACAACATCAAAGGAGGTTATTTGATGCACCAAGTCTGTGCCAGTTCTCTGCAGCTCAATCCAGTCAGTTCCATTCCCTTGCTGTATCCTGTAGCCTTGCAAATTTATTAACCTCAAATGCCCACCCAATTTGCTTTTGAAATCATTCATCCACTTCCAACTTAATCATAAGTAGTGAGTTTGCAACATTCTCCGTGTATTGTTGTTTATGTAAGTACAGTTTTATCCCCTTTATTCTTAATATGCAGCGACAGTTGGAGAAACTTTGTTCTCAGTGAAACTAAATCAACCCTGTATATTTGAAAAACAGAAATTAATTAAGTTATGTCTTTTTCAGTCATGGGGTTGGTGGGGAATTGCACTGCACAATACTGACTAGAGTCATTCTAACCAAGTTGAACCTCTGGCTCTGAGTTCTCCCTGGTGGATGCAGTACAGTTGTAGTAAGATAAAGCTCCCTGTACCATTTGGGTGTTAGCTGATGTATTTCGGACTCCACCATTTCCAGGGACTGGGTTTCCAAAGTGGGGGTGTGGGAACTGCTGCCTGGCGCCAGTGGCAAGTGCCAGCAACAGGAAGTTCCTTGGTGGCCTAAAGGTTGAATGCAGATGTCCAAAACGAAGGGAATGAGTGTGTTCCGGCACCCGATAAGACCATAAGACATAGGAGCAGAATTAGGCCACTTGACCCATCGAGTCTGCTCTGCCATTCAATCATGGCTCATATTGTTCTCATCCCCATTCTCCTGCCTTTTCCCCATAAACCCTGCTCCCATGATTAATCAAGAATCTATCCGTTTCTGTCTTAAAGACACTCAATGAACAGGCCTCCACAGCCTTCTGTGGCAAAGATTCACCACTCTCTGGCTGAAGAAATTCCTCCTCATCTCTGTTTTAAAGGATCGTCCCTTTAGTCTGAGGTTGTGCCCTCTGGTTCTAGTTTTACCTACTAGTGGAAACATTCTCTCCAAGTCCACTCTATCTAAGCCTTGCCGTATCCTGTAAGTTTCAATAAGATCCCCCATCATCCTTCTAAACACCAATGAATACAGACCCAGAGTCCTCAACAGTACCTCATATGACAAGCTCTTCATTCCAGGGATCATTCTTGTGAACCTCCTCTGGATCCTTTCCAAGGCCAGCACATCCTTCCTTAGATACAGGGCCCAAAATTGCTCACAATACTCCAAATAGGGTCTGACCAGAGCCTTAAACAGCCTCAGAAGTACATCCCAACTTTTGTATTCTAGCCCTCTCGACATGAATGCTAACATTACATTTGCCCCCCTAACTGCTGACTGAACCTGTACGTTTACCTTAAGAGAACCTTGAATGAGGACTCCCAAGTCCCTTTGTGCTTCTGATTTCCTAAGCATTTCCCCATTTAGAAAATAGTCTTTGACTCCATTCCTCCTTCCAAAGTGCATAACCTCACACTTTTCCACATTGTATTCCATCTGCCACTTCTTTGCCCACTGTCCTAACCTGTCCAAGTCCTTCTGCAGCCCCCCTGCTTCCGGATGACCAGATCATATTGTGCATTTAAAAAATAAACTGACCCTTCGTCTATGAGCAAACCCAACAGCAGTGCATTAACGCTTTCTTGAAAAATTACACTCCTGGCCTCTCTGCAGCCTGTTAACAAGCTACCCACAAAGCTAACTGGGTCGCTAATTGGAGGCGATTGTTGTCAGGAGTGGGAGTGTTATCAGTGCAGGCTCGATGGGCCAAATGTACTGTACTGGAGGGATTCTATGATTCTGTGATAAACATATCAGTACATTCACTCTGTGTCTGTATTCAGAGGTAGTTGCAGAGCAGGGAAATCTGTTTTGGCTACTCAGGGCACAGAATCAAATTTTTTCTCTCCCAATTTGGGTATGTGAGGTTAATTCATCTGCCACCACTTCCTGTCCTGAAATCCAGATAATTCTGCATTAAAACCAAGACTTTCATGGCAACCTAGCTTTTCCCTTGAGAAGTGCTCTCTTCATTACTTCTCTATACTTGCAAAATACATACATCAGACAGCACGGTGGCACAATGGTTCGCACTGCTGCCTCCCAGTACCAGAGACCTGGCTTCAATTCCAGCATCGGGTGACTGTGTGGAGTTCACACATTCTCCCCGTGACTGCATGGGTTTCCTCTGGGTGTTCCAGCATCCTCCCACAGTCCAAAGATGTATGGATTAACTTGACTGGCCATGCTAAATTGCCCTCTAGTGTCAGGGGATTAGCAGGGTAAATATGTGGGGTTATAGGGATTGGGCCTGAGTGGGATTGTTGTCAGTGCAGGCTTGATGGGCCAAATGCCCTCCTTCGGTACTGTAGGGATTCTATGACAAACATATCAGTACATTTACTATGTGCCTGTATTCAGAGGCAGTTACAATTGAGAGAAATTACCTCCTCATTAGTCCAAGTCCAAAGAAGCCAAATGAATTCTCCGGGGGCATCATTAGCCCAAAGCTTTCCTGTGACCTATTGCATTCCAACAACTTTAGTTCAGCACAAAATGAAATTAACTCTACATTTAGACTTCTAAATACTGGTTGCAGTGTCCAGATCATTCTATTATCTGAGAGAGAACTTGCCAATCAAGGCAAATGCTGTGTAAATTTCTGATGCTAGGATGCAGGATTTTTGAGTTATTGGTTCAAGTTATATTGGTGCCTCTGGCACCAACCTCGAGCTTTGGCCTGGGAACAGTGACTGTGAATAGGCATAATAAATTGTACAGATTGACTCTGTGGACACCATCTGCAGGGAATGCAATTTGGAATTCACGATGCTGTTCTTCACTTCACTGTTCTAATGGGGTTTAAAGTATTCAAAATGCAAAAGCTGAGGCTTTCTTTTCCTCTCTGGATCCTGCAAATTTACTTAAAGGAGTTCATCTCTTTCTCTTCAAATACCATACCCAATGAGGGCTTTGGTGACCATATTGGTTTCTGTTGGTCCATAATTCTGCTTGCCAAGGCACAACAGTGTTTTTGCCTTTGCCTTTTGCAATATGCCTGACCAAGAGACTCTCCAACTCTTACCACCTGCCATAGTCGCGTTGAAAAGATCTGCAGGTTGAAAATCAACTTGTTTGGATACATTACGAATGCACCTTTTATGGTTATCAAGTCCAAGAGCAAGACTCGAACGTGGAGAGGTAGGGAGGCTACCAACTCCGTCACAAGAGCTCCTATTAAAGGAACTCAGCACCAGGTGAATATCAGTCTTTTAGGATATTATTAGGTCAAATAGGACCACATTTTCAACAGAGTTTTCCTCACTTATTAATTGATCCACATAATAAAAATGAGAAGACATCTGTGCTTTGTGGACATGATGTTTGCTCATTTGTCAACTCACTTTAGATTATTTAATCTCCAAAAGAATATATTTGGGTAACATTTTCAAGGTTCTGATATATCTCCATCCTGGTATAATCCAGTCACATCCCAATGTTAATATCTCATGATCTACATTGTTCCATTCCTATGGTCTACCAAAAGTTTCTCCAGCTTTGTCGTGTGAGGGGACTCATTTCACTGTGAGAATGGGAGGAGAGTGCATGTTGCTATGTGGAGGTGTGGGTGAATAAGAACCCCGAGACTGGGAGTGAGCCAAATTTATGCACACACTGTCCCTCCTCACACATTCCTCCCTATTCCTTCCCTGTGTCCTTCAACATTATTTCCCCTCCACCTCTCTCTCTCTTATCTCACACACTCTCTCCCCTTCACACACTCTCTCCCCTTCACACACACTCATTCCCTCTCTCTCCCCCTCGCACTCTGTTTTCCCCTCACATTCTCTCTCTCTCCCTACAAACTCTCCTTCTCTCTCTCTCCCCCCTCATAAACACTCTCTCTCTCCCCCTTACACACACTCATATTCTCTCTCCTCCTCACAAACTAAAATTCTCTGTCTCTCTCTCCCCCTCACACTCTGTTTTCCCCTCACATTCTCTCTCTCCCTCGCAAACTCTAATTCTCTCACTCTCTCCCCCTCACAAACGCTCACTCTCTCTCCACCTCACTCTCCCACTGTCTTCAGTCACTCAAGCACCAGAGGGCCCCGTTCCAATTTGCCTGGTCCTTTCTTTGGCTCCCTTGCATTCCTGCTTCACCTCTTGTGGGACCTGCTCAGGCTCCCTTACACACTTATTCTCCGGGCCCTGCAACTTGAGGAATCAGCCTTTAATCAGCTGAGCTGCTTTACAGCATTTTTCAAATATAGGTCAGTTGAATGCCCAGCAAGTTTGGCAGGCCGGGTCCAAAGGCCAAAGGGCCCACAATGCATCCCATGGGTCAGACAAGCCTTGTCTCCAACAACCAGAGCTTGTATTTATGTCACTCACATCCAAGTAAAATATATCAAGGCACGTAATTGTAGCTTTGTCACACAAAACCTGGCATCAAGCTACAGAAGGAGGCATTAGGAGGGGTAACTAAAAAGCTCGGATAAAGAGCTTGGATTTAAGGAGTGTCTTAAAGAAAGACTGAGAAGTAGAGAGCTGTGAGGTTTAAGGAGGGAATTCCAGAGGTTGGGGCCAAGATAGCCAAAGGCTCAGCCACTAGTGGTGGAGGAATATCAACCAGAATGTGGAAGATACCAAAATTAGAAGAGCACTAAATGATACAGAGGGAAAAATCACTGAAACCTGGTATGTGATACAGAGCCAGAGATAAGCCTTAAGCAGGGAAGTCTGTACCGACTTGCATCTGATTTGCAAAGTAGAGGAATTGGAAAGACGGGAAGATCAGTCTAAAAATTTCAGGGCTAAATTCTCACAGCTGTTCACAGGACTAGGAAAGCTGAAGACAGCATAACACATCACACTACGCCCTGAAACAAAGCCAAAGTGTGTGGTTACACACAGAAAAATACTTTTTGTCAAAGGTTTAGAAGGAAGTTAACTCTGTGTTGAAGCAGGGGTTATTTTACTTGTGACAGAAACAACTAGCTGGAGCTTGGGAATGTTCCTGTGGATCTATTAGAATTTATATAGATCTTACACAGCTGATCAAATCAGTGGAATGAGAGCTTAGCAAAACTAGGGAAGAGTTCAATCTTCATGAAGCTAGATGCAAATAGTGTTTTTTTTGGCAACTACCCCTTGATGAAGAGTCTAAATTGCTCACGACCACCATTACCCAGAGTGGGGAGGGTTTTTTTCAATATGTCACCCTATGGCATCACATCGGCCCCACACGTCTTCGAGAGGATGATATCAGGTGTCCTAGAAGGACTGCATGGAGTGGTATGATGGATGTATGCTGTTCTGATCCATGGATCCACTCAGATAGAAGATGGCACGAAAATGTGTGCTGTGCTACAATGCCAACTGGAAGCAGGACTCAAAGACAAATGAGAATTCTCTGCCAAGGGCAATGCCCAGAAACAGCAAACCTTACTCTAAGTAACAAATTCAAATTCACTGCCAAGTTCCTTGGGAATATAGTAGATGCACTAGAGTCATCGAATCCCTGCAGTGCAGAAGAGGACATTTGGCCCATCAAGTCTGCACCAACTCTCTGACAGAGGATCTTACTCTGGCCCTCTCACCCGCCCTATCTCTGTAACCCCAACATATACCAAAATTAATCCCCCTAATAACCCTACACAACGTGGGACACTAAGGGGCAATTTAGCAAGGCCAATCCACCTAACCTGTATATCTTTGGGCTATGGGAGGAAAACAGAGCACCCGGAAGAAACCCCAGTGATATGGGGTGAACTTCACATAGACAGTCATTCAAGGCTGGAATTGAACTTGGGTCTCTTACGCTGTGAGGCAGCAGTGCTAACCACTGTGCCACCATGTCGTCCTGATCCACAGACAACAGGAGCAATCAAGGAGTTTCCAGCTCCTCAGAACATTACTTTTTTTAATTCATTCGTGGGACATGGGTGTCACTGGCTAGCCAACGGTTATTGCCCATGCTTGTTGCTCTTGAGGTGAGTGGTTTGCTAGGCCATTTCAGGGTGCAGTTCAGAGTCAACCACATTATTGTGGCTCTGGAGTCACATGTAGGTCAGATCAGGTAAGGATGGCAGATTTCCTTCCCTGGAGGACATTAGCAAATCCAGATCCCAGAGATTTATGGGAATGGTAAACCAAGTCAGAAAGTTCCTGCCCAACTTAGCTGCCATCAATGAGTCATAATGTCAGCCGTTATGACAGGACGTGGTGCTGGGAGGCAGCATAACAGAGGTCCTCTGAAACTATCAGAGAGATGCTGTTATCATTGATATCTTAGCTCACTATGACCTAGAGATACCCACTATAATTGCTGTAGACACATCTTCTGCAGCATGAGGAGCTGTACTCATTCTGATACAGACAGATGGAAAGTGTAGGTGAGTTTATTATGCCCTCTCTTCACTAACAGAAACTGAACAGAGACATATGCAGTGATAGTGAAAGAAGAATTTTCTGCTCGAAGGATGTGTGAAAAGTTGCAGATTATGTTCTTGGTCTGCATTTCAATTTTTAAAGTTTATTTATTATTAGCGTCAGAAGTAGGCTGACAATACTGCAATGAAATTACTGTGAAAATCCCCTAGTCGCCACACTCTCGCGCCTGTTCGGGTACACTGAGGGAGAATTTAGCATGGCCAATGCACCTAACCAGCACGTCTTTCGGACTGTGGGAGGAAACCGGAGCACCCGGAGGAAACTCTCACAGACATGGGGAGAACATGCAGACTCCTCACAGACAGTGACCCAAACCAGAAATTGAACCCAGGTTCCTGGTATTTTGAAGCAGCTGTGGAGCCACTGAGCCGCCCCACTATAGATAAACCGTTCGTGACATTTCACAAACCCTTAGTGACAGTTAAAGAGTGGTTATTCCGAGACTCAACAGACTGCAACGCTTACACCAAGAACATTGGGCGTCACAAAATGCCAAGCTGGAGCAAGATATTCTTTTGGTCGCCAGGGCTCTCAAAAGTAATTGGAAGAAATTATATCAAACTGTAGTACTTATGCTCATCATCATCAAGAGACAAGAGATCTGTTGATGTCATCTTCCTTTCCATCATGACCATGTTAATTCATCATGGTGCAAAGACTGAGAACTCAACTCTCTACTCTCCTATGTGCACTCATGTCATGATTACAAACCGATGACTTGATAAAAGTGAGGAAGAAAGATGAGTATCATTCCAGCCAGATCTGGCACGATGATGAACACCACAAGACATGCAATCTGCCAGATCTCCAATCAGGAGAGCCAGGATGGATCCAAACTAACTATAGATGAGTGCTTGAACAGACATCACATCCATGGTCCTACCTCATCCAACCAGAGCATGGTAAGGTGAGACAGGCCAGGCATGCACTGGTTTCCATACACAAGCAACCACCTAAACAGTGGAAGAAGTCATCTAGCCATTCCTCTTTTATCCAACAGAGTTTGAATATCACCCACAGGACCCAAAACCTCAAATCCCCCCAAAGAAGAAGAGAAGGACCATTCTGGTAAACTTGTGAAACTGTCAAACTGGCAGTCCCAATAGAAGGGAGGGATGAAAGAAGAGGACCGAAGAGAAGAAAACAAAATCGAGGACTGCAACACACCAGAGTTATGGTTCATTTGATCTTTGCTGTATAGAAATGGAAATCAATGACTTGAGGGAGAGATGTACTATAAAGGGTCAATTCAAACAGTTTAATATGCTAATTAGATACTGTATGCACCATCACAGGAAGTGATGCAATGTCACATGATCCTGATCTCTCAAACAACCTCAGGTTAAGAAGTGACTCACAGTAAGTTATGTTCCAAATAAGTTACCATTTCCTTTATGTTTGCAGATTCAGTCAATATTCTATATTAGTCAAACAATACCCTTAAGGGAGCTAGTTGATTTAGATCATAGAATCCCTACAGTGCAGAAAGAAGCCATTTGGCTTATTGAGCAGACATAGATTTGGTGTGTTATTCTCGGAGAGATTGTGATGCTGCCCCTTTGTATATGGGGAGCATGAGGCATGCTGTAAGACCAGAGGCAATTAATGCAAGTTTGTTTGAGATGTTGCACAGTATCACTGAGCCTCGTGACAGACAGAGAAGATGGTTCCCAAATGAGCAACCCACCTGCTTCAGTGTTTAAAAGCAGAAAGATTAGTATTTGGTCCTCACACTTCTTACAATTACGTCTGTTTAAAGATTGTGTTGTGTCACAGCTTGGGATGCAGGATTCAGGCTTGGGGAGTTGCATTAGAGCAAAGCCTGGAATCCAAATGGAGTGCTGGCCGTTTCTCCCATGGAACAAGTTTGGTCCAGTTTCAAACAACAGCTTTTCCTCCAATGCGGGCTCAGCCACTTTACACTTCCTGGTAGCTCTCATATGCAAGCCAGTGCCAAAACTTTTCTTGCATGAATCCCTTCCCAATAATTTTTCTCACTCCTTGTACCATTTTGGGTTCGTCTGCCTCTGTAATCATAGGATCCCCACTGTGCATAAAGAGGCCATTTGGTCCCTTGGGGCAGTATTGACAACAATCCCACCCAGCCAGATCCCTGTAGCCCCACGTATTTACCCTGCTAGTCCCCCTAACACTAAGGGACAATTTAGCATGGCCAATCAACCAATCAAATCTCTTGAGCATAGGAGGAAGCTGGAGCACCCAGAGGAAACCCACGCAGGCACGGGGAGAACGTGAACTCGGGTACCTTGTCCTGTGTGGCAGCAGTACTGTGCCTTGTTACCTGTGACATTTTAATTGTCAGTTTCCATCTATGCTTCTCGCTCTGCTATTTACCATTAATGGATGTGGATTTAATATTAAACTGATTCTAGTCCCAGAAATATCTTTATGCTTTTGTCTGAACAATAGGAAGTTTTTAGTGATACTAGTTTCTTGCCTCTACTCTGTTCTTTTCCACAGTCAAGGACTCATTCTCTCTTTTACCTGTTTTGCCCTAAAAATTCAAATGGCATAAGATGGGAAGCAACATTAATTAGGAAAGCGAATAAAAGTTATCATTTACTATGAGGGGATGCTTCAGTTAGATAGGGTGTTGGTGAGACCATATCTGGAGTATTATGTGCAGTATTGATCTCCTTATTTAAGAGCGTAAGTGTATCTTGTGGGAGAATCTAAAACTGGGGGTCACTGTTTAAAAATAAGGGGTTGCCTTATCTCTTAATGCAGAGATGAGGAAAGTTCTTTTTTCCTCTTGAGTGTCGTGAGTCTTTGGAAAAGACAAGGGAACCATACAATCTCTTTGTTGCAGAAAGAGGCCATTCTGCACTGACTCTCCAAAAAAGCATCCTGGCCAAGTCCTCCCCTTCATCCTATCCCCATTAAACCTGTGCATTTACCACAGTTAATCCACCTAACCCGCACATCTTTGGGCTGTGGGAGCACCTAGGGGAAACTCTCACAGACACGGAGGGAATGTGCAAACTCACCACAGTCACCCAAGGCTGGAGTCAAACCTGTGTCCCTGGCACTGAGAGGCAGCAGTGCTAACCACTGTGCCAAAGTGCTGTCTCAGAAGCAGAGAATTTGAATATTTCTAAGGCAGATCTGGATATATTGTTGATCAACCAGGTTAAGGGTACAGTCGGATCAGGCACATTTTTTTAGTGTATGTGCAGTAATCACCAAGTCAGACAATCGCTCCCACAGAAGTTAAATGGAGCTCTCGGAGCATTCAACTGAATTTTGTCAAGAGGCAGTCTTCAATGATGTGAGTCATTGATCGGGGGCGGGGGGCACTACAGCTTTAGTCCAGGTTCCCTGCAAGACCCCACTTGTGCCGATTTGCTGCACAAAGGCCTTGGCCAGTGCAGAAAGGGTTGAGGAGTGCCCACTGTTGGCGTGTCAGATTGAAGCCAGGTGGGCAGGCTGTGGGATCGGTGATGAGAAAGTGTTCTTTGGTGGTGGTGTGTCGATTCCATTTCTACTGCCATAAGGCCTCTGCTGGTGGTCTTAGCCATACAAGTAGGCATGATGGGAATGGGGGTGCAGAGAGAGGTAGTAGGTGTGGGTACATGGACTATATAGGTGCCAATTCAAGCACCATCTGCTAATTTCCCCAAACAATTTAAAGCCAAAGAGCTTCCTTCCATTGAGCACGCAGGTTTGTATGGACGCGGCAGTAGCAAATTCTACTTCTCAGTGCTAGATTTTCCATACTTGACCTATTTCTTGCCACTCAACGGTGTCCAATCTTTCACCCAGGCATTAAAAGTGGCAGTAAGGGTGGATTTACAATGAAACACTGTGCCATGGCACAGGTGACAATGGGTCCTCAAAATGCAGTGAGATATAAGCTAACATTGCAGCATCACCACAACGGACTGACCTTCAGTCTGAGAAATGCAGTGAAGCTGTTCAGCCAACCACAGGTTCATTCCTCCCTGCATTTGCTGCTGATAGGCTCACTGGTGAATCACGCGGGGAGGAATCGGCCTCTGATTGGCTGAATGGCTTTGCTCACATTGTTTCAAACAGCAGAGCGGTCAGTGGGTGAGGAGTCTTGGTTCCATTTGGAAATGTTGATACTTTCAGAAAATGTGCAAAGACTGAGACTGCCCCTCCGCGCAGGTCCCCAGTCAAGAGTTGGTCATGTTTGAAAAACCTGAGTGAAGCCATTCTGTGTCACTGTGAGCCTGGATTGGTAGTGTGAGGTATACATGAAGTGTTTTTGTTGTTTTATTTTTAGATACATGGTGCCACTCTGAATGCCTGTGCCTTTCTAGGATGTTTGTCACTCTGAGCTGCCACGCTGTGAGAACTAACCTGGGGAGCTGTTGCCATGCAGACGAGGTGATGGAGTTTTCCTCCAGGGCACCATGGGCTGTTGCCTGTGTAATTTGTGATTTTGTGTAACTCTGAATGTGCATCCAACCTTCCCTTGCACCCATCTGTAGACCAAACTCCATCCTTCAATCTGCACTGTCTGGGTAAGCAAAGTACAGTCAACAGAGTGAGTGCTTACATTCAATATCAGGAAACAACAATTTATTTTCAGCATTCCTGATCCTCTTTAGGACACTGTGCTTCCCTTTGGTACCCCTGCATGATGCTCTTCACAACTAATTGGATGTTCTATCTTGGTGCTATTGAGTGTGGGTCTGGACCTCAGCTACTAAGTGAGATTGTGATCCTTTTGTAACTGCAGGCAATGGAATCTTACCATGCAGCTTCTGTTGCCAGGACAACCTGGTTTTGCCTCCTTCCTTTACAGGGACAGGCTTTTGAAGGGTCTACTCAAAACAGTGTGGACGTTTCCACACAGACGGACAGTAACAACATGTGATCAGACTCGTACCAAAACATTGGAACTGCCCTTGGTTATATCTTTCCAGTGGTCAATCGGAGGACTGACCCATGGGCTGCAATCGGATCCACTAAGCACTGGGAAATGTTTGTCCATGTCTTTGAGCTCTTGGAAGTAGATGGTGTGTTTCCCAGTCTTTCCCCCGAAGTCTCAAATATGTGGAGGAAGCACTAACTGGTCTTGCAACCTTTGAATTGTGGAAGATAGCTGCAGTGTGGCCTGTGGCTGTCATGTACTCCTTATACGAATGATGCAATTTCCATGAAACAATGCTGAGATTGGCAATGGACTCTCCTATGACCTGACCATCTCCTATAAACAATTGGAAACCGTTCTCAGAACTTCTACATGTGCTTCACAAACATCAATTTTATAGCATGACTCATGAGAATGGGACTAAGGGCTGACATCTTCTGAGAGATCACTCAACACCACTTGGCTCTGTTTTCACTTCCAAATCAGCTCCTTCCTGCATTATGGGACGTCTATGTCGACTCCACAGAGGCTGATGAGCCTGGGTCAGTGAATGGACGAATGACAGCATGACTTGAGTTGAAAGAGCCTGGTTCTCCTTTCCCTGTTTCTGGGTGAGTCTTATCTGGAGGATGAGAAGATGGAGAGATTAAAATAGTTGTCAAATAAACTGAGACATGATGAGTTGCAGGGGAGGAGCAACAAGAGATTATTTTCAGGAAGATTGGCTGTGCTGTAACAGCAGGCGGGAGGGCGACATCAGCGGAGAGCAAACCAATCGAAGAGGTTGGAAAGCTGCAATCAAAACTGGAAACTCTGCAAAAACTGGCAGTCTCTGACTTGTGATGGTGAAACGGCAGATGGTCAAATCAAAACCAGTGTTGGCACTGGACTTTTGACTTCTTCAGAGCTGAATTTCAAACACAAATATTGAATGAAATGGAAACTGTGACCAAAACTAATATTTCCAAATGTAAAAATATTCAAACAGCTTTCTTTTTTTTTTACAGACTTTTTCTTTCAAATAACCAATTTATAAAATAAAATCAACTTTTAAAAAGATTTTTGACTTTTGAGTTTACGGGTGTGTGCGCGCGTGCGTGTGTCTTTCTCTTTTGTCACCTTCATGCGCAAGAGACTACAGACAAAATCAAAATATTTTGCTGTTTCACAACATGTTATCAGAAGGGTCAGAAACAGAAGGGGATGACCGGTTGCAGCGAGGAAGGACAAACAAGCTGAGGCACAAAGGTCAGAATGTATGGGAAGCTGTGAGAGCATTTTTCCCTGGTAACCGGGAGTCTGAGGAGACCACTGGCGGGCCTGCAGTCCTCTAGAGTGCTTGGTAATCTGCAGGAATAAGGAGTGAGGGACTGCCATGTAGACTGGTTAAGCAATAGGGCAGGCGCTCCCATACCTTGGATTTTCCATCAGTTCACTGAACCTCCTTTGTTGCTCTGCCACTCCAGGTCACTGGCAACCTCTGCCCTACACATGGGGCACATGTACAAATCCCATTACTAACCCAGCCCTGCCTCACCCCAGCTGCATCTGACCCAGGAGTGTCTCAAGGTCAGCCGCTTAAACACTTGTGACCAGCGTGTCAGTTGGTGCCAGTTTTCCAAACCCCTCTCGGATGCCATTCTTCCTCCGCCTGGGGTGAGTGCTAACCTGGGACTTCAGCTCCTCTTGCTGCTAAATCAGTCTTGATCAGCATCGTGATGAGAGCGCCTGATCCCATGAGAATTGCCTCTGCACTGTGTAGCAGCCGTCACAAGCTATGGCATGAGGTGGGAGTCCTAAAGGGTGTTGCGAATGGATGCTGTTTCCCAGTTTCAAATGCGCACCATTGTTCCTCAGTGTTGCCCTGAAATGCAGATGGATGGTATGTATCAGTGCCCACCTTCTGCACAATCTCTATTTGATCCACTTGCCTTACAACCATTGTCTCTCCTACTTGGTCAAGGGACCAATCACTAATCTTACTGGCAGCTGAGAGAGGTGTGGAGAACTGACACCAATTGACATGCTGACCACAAGTGTTTAAGTGACTGACCTTGAGGCACACTTGGGTCAGATGCAGGTGGGGTGAGGCAGGGCTGGGTTCATCATAGAAACTCTACAGTACAGAAAGAGGCCATTCAGCCCATCAAGTCTGCACCAACCACAATCCCACCAGGCCCTACCCCCATATCCCTATATATTTACCCACTAACCCCTCTAACCTACACATCTGAGGACACTAAGGGCAATTTTTAGCATGACCAATCAACCTAACCCGCACATCTTTGGACTGTGGGAAGAAACCGGAGCACCCGGAGGAAAACCCACGCAGACACGAGGAGAATGTGCAAACTCCACACAGACAGTGACCCAAGCCGGGAATCGAACCCAGGTCCCTGGAGCTGTGAAGCAGCAGTGCTAACCACTGTGCTACCGTGCCGCCCTCTCCACCCTGGTTAGTAATGGGATTTCTAAATGTGCTCTATGTGTAGGGCAGAAGTTGCCAGTGATCTTTCACTGGCACCTGGAATGGCAGAACAACAAAGGAGCTTCAATGATCTGATCTGTGAAATGATCGCAGCTTCCAAGTTCCCTGAGAATTTCTACTTTCTCCTATCCTGCTCATTAGCTCCGTTTTGAGCCAAACTTCTTCATTAACAACTCCCAAAATCTGAACTGTTCACCGCTGACATCTGAAAACATTTCACAGTACGAGCACACCATCACTTTTGTTTTTTGGTCCGACTAAGATTTAAATATCTTTGCTAGAATAACATCCTTATAATGAATATTAATATAAACTATTGGAAACGCAAGTCAGTAGTAATTTTTAGCACTGAAGTGTGAAGGGATTTGTAGAGCAGCTTGCAACTGTTGGAGTATCATAAAAAATTTGGGTCTCAACATCAAACATTGGGCAGATACTAATTGTGAACACTTTTTTGGATATGAAATCTTACATGTATAATTGCACTTCCAGAATGTTATTCATACAATAAGATGTATGGTGTACAATGTACACCACAGCTTTGATGTGAATACATCCAAACACTTTCAAAAATTGTGGAAATTTCTGAAGAATGCAAAGCCAGAGCAGATAACATGATTAATTCCAGAGAATGAAGAGAGAGATTGAACAGTTTAGTGCCTGCACACTCTGGAATTTAGGAGAATGAGGGGAGATCAAATTGACGTGTACAAGATGATAAAAGGTATGGATAAAGTAGATGTGGAGCGGATGTTTCCGCTGGTGGTGCATTCTTGGATGAAAGGCCATAATCTTAGGATAAGGGGTTGCAAATTTTAAACAAAATTGAGGCGAAACTACTTCTTCCAAAGAGTTGTGAATCTGTGGAATTTGCTACCCCAAAGTGCAGTGGATGCTTGGACAGTGAGTAAATTTAGTTTTTTAATTGGTAATGGGTTGAAGGGTTATGAGGAGAAGGCAGGAAAATGGGGAGGAGGAGCATATCAGCCATGATCGAATGGCAGCACGGACTCGATGGGCCAAATGGCCTAATTCTGCTCCTATACTATGAACATGGTCTGGAGACAGTTGTACGAGAGAGAGATTTGAAACATTTGGCTTGCCATCAGCAGGAATCCTGGTGGATGATGGAATTTAATTTGGCGGGAGGCCAAAAATCAGTTTCCTGATCGCGGGGTGAACTTTGACAATTAAGTTCTCGAGACTTTAAAGACGGATTTATTTTCCCGATGGACAATATTCGAAAGTCCTTTTACATATATTAGCATCAAATGTATGCTCAGTAAAAGGGCACCTCGATGGAATTAAGTTGCCTGTCAGATTAAGTTCCTTACCAATAAGAAATTGGAACATTGACATTCATGACTGCATCAAAGTGTGTGCACCAAGCAAGATAGATTCCTTCCATGATTACTGTTGCATTTTCCCATTTGGGGAGTGACAGGAAATGTCAGCCTGGGTTTGAGAGTGGGTGGGTGACAGTGCAGGTTGTGTGGAGG
Organism: Mustelus asterias; assembly: GCF_964213995.1. NCBI lineage: Eukaryota > Metazoa > Chordata > Chondrichthyes > Carcharhiniformes > Triakidae > Mustelus > Mustelus asterias. The sequence continues at coordinate 128,500,040 of NC_135805.1, read as the reverse complement.
ATGACCAGGTAGGGAAGAAGGGTGACCAGGTAGGGAAGAAGGGTCAACAGGGAGGTGTGGAGCACTGACCTGGCAAAAGTTTGCAGGCTCTCTGGGTTCTCTTTAAATATGGCACTCAGACCTTCGACACCATGAGGTAATGGTGGGAACAGTGACTTCCTACTTGGCCTCACCACAAGAATTGATGAGTACCTCATGGGTGCATACATAATGAGCTGAACAGCACAAGATTGCGCATCATCAGTTGTCGTATTGGAAATCTCTTCTGTGCCTGCCAAGAAGTCTGTGCCCCAGGGGCTAGGATGAGGATGCACAGCGCCAGATCATCCACAAGGATGCCATCATCTCACGTGAGAACACCATCCACCAGGTACACGGTACATACTCTTGCGACTTGGCCAATGTTGTTTACCTGATATGCTGCAGGAAAGGATGTCCTGAGGCATGGTACGTTGGTGAGACCATGCAGACGCTACGACAATAGATGAATGAATTCCATTCGACAATCACCAGGCAGGAGTGTTCCCTTCCAGTCGGGGAACACTTCAGCAGTCACGGCATTCAGCCTCTGATCTTCGGGTAAGTGTTCTCCCAGGCGGCCTTCACGACACACGACAACACAGAATCGCTGAACAGAAAGTGATAGCCAAGTTCCACACACATGAGGATGGCCTCAACCGGGATCTTGGGTTCATGTCACACTACCTGTAACCCCCACGACTTGCCTGGGTTTGCAAAATCTCACTAACTGTCCTGGCTGGAGACAATACACACCTCTTTAACCTGTGCTTGGCCCTCTCTCCACTCACATTGTATGTACCTTTAAGACTTGATTACCTGTAAAGACTGGCATTCCAACCATTATCTTGTAAATTGAGTTTGTGTCTGTATATGCCCTGTTTGTGAATACAACTCCTCACTCATCTGAAGAAGGAGCGAGACTCCGAAAACTTGTGCTGCCAACTAAACCTGTTGGACCTTAACCTGGCGTTGTGAGACTTCTTACTAAGAAGTTTGCAGCCAGAGTCTTTGCAAGTAGATATGCACAGCAAAACAATTTATGTTGTAACTTTCATGACCTTACGATGTCTCAGGGCACTGTACGGCTAATACACTACTTGTTGGAGTGTAGCCCCTTTAATAGGCGATCCTTTGTGGGCCACGTGATTGGGCCAGAACCAATAGCCTATCGGGAGCAAGGGTGTGCATCCCCAGGGTGGAGAGGCTGCAGTTAGAGTCAGGGCATGCTAAGAGCAGACCTGTCCAGTTGTGCTGTTAAACCCTTTGTTGTGTCCTCAATAATCCTTTGATCAATTATGTGCATCGAGTTACTACAGTACTTTAGAGATGTAAAGTATGAAAATACAGCAGCTAACTTGATTGCGGTCAGCAACTGGCTGCTATATTACAACATTGGTATCTATTTGACAATGTATAAACTTAGCCAGATATGACCAGTCCATAACAAGCAGAACAAACCCAGCATGGACAATTGCCACCCCAGCAGTCTCAATCATCAGCAAAGTAATGGAAGGTGTCATAGCGCAGCAAACAGCATTTCCTCATTAATAACCTGCTCATTGATACTCAGCTTGCGTCCTGCTGGGACCTCTCAGCTTTCAGCCTTGATCCAAAAATGGAGAAAAGAACAGAGCTACCTTTGACGTCAAGGCAGCCTTTGACTAAATGTGATATCAAGGGACGCTAACACAGTGAGAACCAGGGGGGAAGTTCCTTATACCTATCACAAAGGAAGATGATTTTGGGGCTAATCATCTCAGTACCAGGACATTGCTAGGGAGTTCTTCAGGATAGTATCCAAGGCTCACTCATCTTCAGTTACTTCATAAGATCATCAGAGATAGGAGCAAGGGAAGGTCATTCAAGTCATTCAGCCCTGTCATTCGATAAGACCACAATTTTTTAATACATTCATTCATAGGATGTGCTGGGCATTACTGGCTAAACCAGCATTGGTTGCCCATCCCTAATTGCTCTTGATAGATGGTGTTGAGCTGCTTTCTTGAAACGCTGTCGTCCATGTGATGTAGGTACACTCACAGTGCTGTTTGGAAGGGAGTTCCAGGATTTTGATCCAGCAACAGTGAAGTAATGGTGATATATTTCCAAGTCAGAATGATGGGTGGCTTGGGTGTGAACTCGCACATGGTGTCTGTTCTGATTGTGGCATTAACTCCACATTCCTTTTCATCCCCAAAACTCTTGATGGCCTTGCAGATCAAAATTCTAACTCAGCCATTCAATAAACCAGCCTCCCTGCTCTCTGTGCAAGAGAATTCTGAAGACCAATCAACCTGTAAGAGAAGAAATTCCTTCTCTCCATCTTAAGTGAGAGAACCCCTGAATTTTAACTGTCCCCCTTAGTTTTAGATTTCCCCAAAAGAGGAAATGCCCTCTTGGTATTTATCTTGTCAGGCCACCTTCGAATCTTGTGTCTCAATAAGATTACCCCTCATTCTTCGGAACTCCAATGAGTACCAGCCCAACCTGCTCAACCTGTCCTCATAAGACAATTCCTTCATTTGCCTAGTGAACCTTCTTTGAACTGCTTCCAATATAATTGTATCCCACCTTTAGTGAAGAGAAGAGGACTGTACCAGTGCCCTTGTATAGTTTGCAGCAAGAGTTTCCTACTTTTATAATTCATTCCCCTTGCAATAAAAGCCAGCATTCCATTGCCTTCTTAATTACTTGCATGCTAACCTTTTCTGATTCATGTACAAGGACACCCAGATCCCTTGGTACTGCAGCATTCTGCAGTTTTTTTGCCCACTAACTTAATCTACCGATATTACTTTGCAGATTCTGTATCCTCCTCACAGCTTGCTTTCCTACCTATCTTTGCATCATCAGCAAATTTGGTTACAACGCTGTTGTGAAAAGCTAAATCCCCAACAGTGATCCCAGCGGCACTCCACTGGCTACACTCTGCCAACGTAAAAATCACTCATTTATCCTGGCTTTCTTTTAGTTAACCAATCCTCTATCCATGCTAATATATACAACATGGGCTTTTTATCTTGTGCAGTGACAATTTCTAAGACACCTTATCAAATGCTTTTTGGAAATGCAAATACATTGCATCCACTGGTTCCCCTTTATCCTCCTTCCTTGTTACATCATGAAACAACAGATTTAGCAAATACATTGTCTCTTTCACAAAACCTTGTTGACTGTTCCTGCCTCTATTATGATTTCCTAAATGTCATGCTACTATCTCTTTGGTAATAGATTGTAGCATTTTCCCAACGTACAGATGTTAGGTTAACTGGCCTGTAGTTTTCAGCTTTCTGTCTCCCTTCTTTCTTGAATAGAGGTGGTACATTCTGGTTTTCCAATATGCTGGGACCTTTCTGGAATCTAGAGAATTTTGGGAGATTGCCATCAATGCATCCAGTATCTGTACACCAAATTCCTTTAGAATGCAGGCAATCCGATGCAGGGTATTTGTCAGCCTTCAGTTCTTGTCGTTTTCCAAATGTTTTTTCTCAAGTGATTGTCTAATTTCCTCCCTCCCTTTTTCCCCTGCTTTTCCATAAAATGCTAAGATGCTTTCCATATATTTTATTTGAAGACAGATACATCATACTTCTTCAAAGTCTCTGCCATTTCCATATCATAGAATCATAGAATCTCTACAGTGCAGAAAGAGGCCATTTGGCCCATCGAGTCTGCACCGACCATAATCCCACCCAGGCCCTACCCCCATATCCCTACATATTTACCGCTAATCCCTCTAACCTACGCATCTCAGGATACTAAGGGGCAATTTTAGCATGGCCAATCAACCTAACCCACACATCTTTGGACTGTGGGAGGAAACCGGAGCACCCGGAGGAAACCCACGCAGACACGAGGAGAATGTGCAAACTCCACACAGACAGTGACACAAACCGGGAATCGAACCCAGGTCCTTTCCATCCATCCTCAGAATAGAAGTAGGGATGTTTGCTGATAATTGCACAGTGCTTTCACAACTCATCAGATACTGAAACAGTCCATGTCCACATGCAGCAAGACCTGGACATCATTCAGGTTTGGGCTAATATGTCACAAGTAACACTTGTGACATAGTAGCCATAGAAGCACCAGGCAATGAAGAGCTCTAACAAGGGAGAACCTAACTATCTACCATAATGATGTTCAATGGCATCACTGAATTCCCCACCAGCAACATCTTCTGGTCAGACACTTAACCTGCTCATCCGGAGAACTACTACAAGTAGTGGGGAATTCTGTGGTGAGTAATTCACCTCCTGTCTCTCCAAAACCTGTCCATAAGGCAGAAGTCAGGAGTGTGATGAAGTATTTTCCACTTGCCTGGATGAGTGTAGCTCCAACAACACTCAAGAATCTGAACACCATCGAGGATAAAGCAGCCCCACTTAAGTGGCACCCCCACTTCAACATTCACTCCATCCAGTACCAAAGCACAGTGATAGCAGTGTGTATCACCTACAAGATGCACTGCAGTAACTCACAAAAGTTCCTTTGACAGCACCTTCCAAACTCTCAACCTTTACCTCCTGGGGTCTGCAGACACATTGGAATGTGATCTCCTTTTTACAGTGATAGGCTGCTGAGTGAGATTGCCACACAAACCTCCAGATCCCTGGATAATCCAGTGAACGAGAGAAATTGAGTGCCAGTGTCACTTCTATGGTGACAGATATTCAGTGACCCTCACATCCCTGTGACTTCAATTGCTGTTCCATTATCCCTCAGTTCTCTGCCGCTACCTCTTTGGAATGGTGCGGTTGACATCAGCATTGTTGTTCAAACTTCTCGATGAAGCTCAGCGTCAGCTGGTAGACACCTTGCGCATGGCAGCACCAACATCAGCCAGGTCGCCAGTTTTTCCCTTCTCTCTTCCTTCATTCAGTGTTATCCTCCAGCCACTCTGAAGCACCCTTATGTCTGCGAAGACACTCCATTTGGCGACGTGCCCATCTCTGGACTGCTCGCCTCACTGAAGGATGCATCAGCAAACACTCCACCCATTTTCAGATGATGCTTCCACTGCCTTGATACTCCTAGTGAGTTCTGGTAGATTCTTAGGACCTTGCAGACATCTTTCCAGGAGCAATATCTTTCTTTCGACCCTCACTCCACCAGGCAATAAACTTGGCCTGGTTGGGACTGCACATTGCAGCCTGGATTACAGAGCAGTCACTTATCCTCCTGGCCCTGTTGGCTGTTTTCACGTCTGCTTTCACTCCCCATAATTACGATGCTCCCAGGACTATTGTAATTCCCTGGAGTTCTTTGGCCTCCTCAGCTATCCAAAGTGCCTCCCAACTCCTTTCTGACTGACTTTGACCAGCCGCCACCCTTGAAAATATCGGCTGATGGCAGGAGACATGCAGGAATCCTGGTCAACATGGTCCCTCATGATGTTACCAGCCTTCTGGCCTTGTTCCCAATCTGTGCAAGCTGCTACAATTCAGGACTCAATGTAGTTTCAAAATGCACTTGAGAACAGAACCCACTTTCTTTTAGTTGACATCCAAATTTTTTAAGGATGTGACTTCTCGAAAGAGCCAAGATGACCCACCAGAGATCATTCCCATGTGCCCTCAAAAACAAGGCCCAGCTTCGGTAGCAGCTGTGTGATTTAGATACCTACCCGGGCCTTTTGAGTGCCATTGTTTCACATGGGCTCTGCAAAGCTGTGCATGCTTTTCTGGTGAGATTCTTGGATCTTTTAAGGCACAATAGCGCATCCACTGTCCATAAAGATTTCTAAGGACAGGATGTGCTTTGTTCTTGCCATCTTTCTCCTTCAAAGCAATTTCAAGGTTTTGTTTGGTTTATTATCATCATGAATGGGCTCTCATTGATGTGAGTCAACCAGTGGGACTCTGTCCTCTTTAGTATTTGGCACAAGAAACTAGTCATTTATCATCTGCTCTTCCCATATCGTGTCCATGGATAATGGCCTCAGTTTCGAAATGTACCTCCGTTCTTTCTCTTGCTATTGGCAGGCAACCAGAGAAGAATATGTTCACCCTCAGATTGATTTTACTGGTTGTTTTATTCTGAGTTGTATTCTCTATATAGCTGTAATTTTGCACAAGTTTTCAGAAACCTTGGAAGCCAAAGCACTGTTTGTTTTCATTTTTCACTCACGTTATGGCACTCCCCCCCCCCCCCCCCCCCCCAAGCTAAAGTGTATGTTCATGATAATACTAACTGCTAAGGTTCCCTGTGAGCCAGAGTCCAGCTCAGTCGTGAATCTGATGATAAAATCCTCAGCATGCATCTCCTGAGCGATGGACCAAATTGCTCTGAACCCCTAGTGTTCCAATGGTTCTGTGGGATCTTTCTTTATACCCTTTCTTTATATCGCTCTGGGCCTGTGCCATACAATGTTAAGCCTGCTTTTAGTCCATTTCATTCGTTTTTTTAATTACATCAATGCCTTTCCCCTTGTTGTTGTATCCTGGGCTGCTCACAAGGCCACGCTCAAAGGAATAGAACCAGCCTGACTCTGCTTTGTTATCACTTACGCTGTTTTCAATCCCCAGGCTGGTTCAGGTAAGCACCTTGACCCCCCTGAATGGACACAAAAGGGTCCATCTTGCCCATAGTTCCAGGTTAGCGCTCCTGCACATTTTGCAGACCTTGCTAATTCTGGCCAGAGTTTGACTTGGCTAAATGGACCATTGTGCTTTGTGTTTGAGCCCACAGTGCAGTTCAATACAGTTCTTTTACCTCAATGTTCCATGTCACTACCATGAGACAGAAGGAACAGAATGTTACACCACAGTCAGTTTACATTGAATAACATTGTAAGGGACTGAGAAAAATGGGGATTTGTGGGGAAGACATTTACAAATGTTCTTTGTCCCTTGTGGGTTTCAGTGTCCTGTTTGCTGAACAGGATGCTGTTTGTTGAGTGATGTGGGCTCGGCCAGTCGGATTGCTCTGGGGGCGGGAAGAAAAAAAAGGCGCCAGGAAGTGAAGCAGCTACGGAGTAAGGCAGGGAGTGGGCAGAGAGAGATAGCCATGTTTCCCAGGCAGTGAGAATTCGGTTTGGAGTGAGAGGCAGCCAGGCGTTCCCCTGCCTGTTCTTTTCATTACTGCTGAGGAGGACAGCCTTCAGCGCACTGGACCTGCGTTGCTGCACGGATAGCTCGCGGCACCTCTGCCTCCTGCGGCATCATCTTCCACACGTGTGTCTCTCCTGGACTGTGTGTGGGTGTCGTGAGTAACTGGTGGGGACTATACAATCCAACTGGAACAGTATCTATAAGTGTGTTACTGAGGACGAGTTTCCCCATGTGTGCACCAACGGATGGGCCCCAACGGTTATAGATCAGAGCTCACTGTTTTATGTCTGTTAATTATATTTGTTATTAAATTTATTTTTGATATTCCGATTACAGGACTGACATTTGTGGGTAAACAGGGAATTAGCCAAATCAACATCAACTGCTAGGAATTCGGGATCCTGTTGATTGAATATTTAAATAGTAGCCCCATATAGTGGTCACCAGGGGGTTACAACATAAAATACACAAAGAAACTGTTACATAGTTAAAAAAAAAAGTGACTGTACATTAAAAAGTTAAATAATATGTTGGCTTACACTCTTAGACAAGAGCCTCAGCCGCTACCCAAAACTGGAAGGTTAAAATTGCTACTGAACCTCATTGCAGCAGCAAGTAGAGCTGCCTAATTTTAGCTCACATCTCTCCCAGTTCATGCCAAATGGGAGTCCCAGGTCCCGGCCAATGGGCTGGCACAGTGGTTAGCACTCACAGCGCCAGGGACCCGGGTTCAATTCTTGGCTTGGGTCACTGTCTGTGTGGAGTCTGCACGTTCTCCTCGTGTCTGTGTGGGTTTCCTCTGGATGCTCTGGTTTCCCCCCACAGTCTGAAAGATGTGCTGGTTAGGTGTACTGGCCATGCTAAATTCTCCCTCAGTGTACCCAAACAGGCGACTAGGGGATTTTCACAGTAACTTCATTGCAGTGTTCATATCAGCCTTCTTGTGACATCAATAAATAAACTCAAACTTTAAAATTCCCTCTGCAATATCGTCCTTATAGCCACTGTTAAAATAGTTTACTTTAGAATATATATACATATAATATATATATGAAAAATACATTTTGATCTTCCAGTGCTAATCCTCAATATGTGCTCCTGTGTTAGCAATGTGCCAGCCATTGCACATTTATTTACCTTAGAAACTTTAGGTTATTTTGAAAACCTCTACTGGCCCCTCTTCTCACCTCCATTTTTTTTCAAAACAGGCCTCTCTAATTCCTTCGTACCATTTATTGCCCCAATGTTCTCCTTGTAGTGTTGAGCCTGAGACTGCACACAATGTTCCTTCTCTTCAGCCTGACCAATATCTTGTACAAACTCAGCCGCATACCTTGGTTTTACATTCTGTGTCACTATTTATAATGTTTAGAGTTGTCAGTACCTATTTTGTAGAAAATAGTCAAGAAAATATATATGCCCCACAGAAGGAGAAACCTTCTATTCTCAGTATAAGGGAAGGCAAAGGAAAACGGCACACGTGTTCAACAACTTGGTTCTGAACTTCTATACTAAAAATGTAAGGACAGACGCCCACTGTAGGTCAGAGAATCACAAGATTTTTTATATCACATAGTCATCTTTTAAAAACATGTATTTGCCTCCACCCCTCAGGTCTCTGTGTTCATTCATTTCTCTAACAATCATACCAGTTAGTATATACTTCCTTACAATGATTTTACTTATTTGTTCATAAGGTGGAGGAGATCTTTGGCAGCGTATGTGTAGCCTCTTCCATCTTAAACCACACAACACCCCAATTCTAATGTTCCATAGGTGCCATGGGTGACTGAAGTATCAATGTTATCTGCTAAGGAAATAATAACTCGCAATTCTATTGCGCCTTCATTCGGTTGGATTTAATCCACCTCATCATAGTGGGCAACATGTGGTGGATGGGCCCATTTAATCATAGGAGAGTCAATGATGTCAGTCTCCCAGCAGTGGAGGAATCTGAGGGGTTATCAGTCCTGTTAAGAAACTATAAGAAATATCTTTTTGAGCAGGTGAAACCTTGTCGTGTGATCCTTTAAATTGGTCACTGGGAATCTAATTGAAAAGCAGAACAGTGCAGATGCTGAAAATCTGAAATAAATGCACAAAAATATCAGAAAAGACCTCAGCAGGTTAGCTACCATCTGTGTCGAGTGAGGAACAGAGTTCATGTTTCAGACTGATGCCCTTTCATCAGAACTGGAGAAAGTTAGAGAAATAATAGGTTTTGAATAAGGGGAGGGCATGACAAGGACAAAAGGAAGCACAATCCTGAGCTTCCAGTAGGCCTTTATTTTGATTCTCAACCTTGCTCTGCCCTTGACCTGCTGCACTGTTCCAGTGAAACTCAATGTATGCTTCACGAACAGCATCTCATCTTTCCTCCCACAGTCCAAGGTTGTGCAGGTTAGGTGGATTAGTCATGGTAAATTGTCCCTTAGTGTCCCAGGATGTGTAGGTTTGATGGGTTGGCCATGGTGAATGTGCAGAGTTACAGGGATAGGGCAGGTGAGGGGGCCTGGGTAAGATATTCTGTCAGAAAGTCAGTGCGGAATCGATGGGCCAAATGGCCTCCTTCTGCACTGTAGGGATTCTATAATTAGGTACTTTACAGCCTTCCAGACTCAGCACTGAATTCATCAATTTCAGGCTGTTAACTCTGAAATATTTTGTCCCCTTTTTTCTGGTTGTTTTTTTTTGTTTTGGCAGGGTGGTACAGTGGCTAGCACTGCTGTCTCACAGCACCAGGGATCCGGGGTCAATTCTGGCCTCGGGTGACCGTGTGGAGTTTGCAAATTCTCCCCGTGTCTGCGTGGGTTTCCTCCGAGTGCTCTGGTTTCCCCTCACAGTCCAAAGATGTGCGGGTTAGGTTGATTGGCCATGCTAAGAGATTAGCAAGGTAAATATGTGGGATTACGGGACTAGGGCTTGGCTGGGATTGTGGTCAGTGGAGACTTGATGAGCCAAACAGTCTCCTTCTGTGCTGTAGGGATTCGATGATAAGAAATAGGAGCAAGAGTAGACTACTGGGCCTGTTGAGCCTGTTCCACCATTCAATATGATCTCAGCTGATCAGGCTTCAATTCCATTTTCCCACTCACTCCCCAATATCAGCCCAGTTCCATTGATTTTATTTCATTTTATTTCATTTTGTTTCTTCTTTTCATCTCATTCATCCATTTTTTTTATCATCCTTCTGTTTCACTTCCATTTTTCCACTTCTCCATTCCCGCTCTCCATCTTTCTCTCCCACCCCACCTTTCAACTACCATCTGTACCTCCATTCTGCCATTTGCACATTCTGATCACTGAATGAGCATTTTTAGCACTTTCTCAGCCTTTTTCATCCCCATTTACATTCCTCTTTTCTAATTACAGCCCCCCCCCGCCCCCTCATCTTCATATCATAGAACCATAGAACCCTACAGTGCAGAAAGAGGCCATTCGACCCATCGAGTCTGCACCGAGTCTGGGCCCTACCCCCATATCCCTAAATATTTTACCTGCTAATCCCTCTAACCTACGCATCTCAGGACACTAAGGGGCAATTTTAGCATGGCCAATCAACCTAACCCGCACATCTTTGGACTGTGGGAGGAAACCGGAGCACCCGGAGGAAACCCACGCAGACATGAGGAGAATGTGCAAACTCCACACAGACAGTGACCCAAACCGGAATCGAACCCAGGTCCCTGGAGCTGTGAAGCAGCAGTGCTAACCACTGTGCTACCGTGTCGCCCAAATATTCTCATAGAATAAATCTCTTCTGATGTTATTTGCTCTTAGCTCTGTCTAAGGGTCATCCAGACTTGAAACATTGGCTGTATTCTCTTTCCAGCATTTTCTGTTCTTGTTTCAGATTCCAGCATCCGCAGTATTTTGCGTTTACCCCAATATCCCTTGATTGCCCAAGAAACCAAAAATCTGTCTATCCCAGCCTTAAATGAATTTAATAATGGAGCATCTACAACCCTCTCGTGTAGAGAATTCCAAAGATTCACAGCCTTTTGAGTGAATAAATTTCTCCTCATCTCAGTCCTAAATGTTTGGCCCCTCATTCATCTTTTAGATTCCACAATCAGCGAAACAATCTCAGCGAAACTCCTACAGAATCTTGTATGGTTTCAGGTTTTAATGTTTAATTTACATGAAATTTAAAGTTTGATGTATTTGAAAATAGAACATGTCAAGTATTTGGCATGCATCGAGGGACCTTCTGTAAATATTATGCTATAAGCGACATACATTTTGAAAATTAATGATACTTGGTGCTCTGGTGCACATTGAAGAACATTAAGATAGCAAGCTCGAAAGCTATCCAGCACATCAAACAGTAAATTAATTGTCTCTATTCAGTAAATGTTTATTCTAGGATTTGTTTATCTGTGTCACAAGGTGGCTTACATTCACACTGCAATGAAGTTACTGTGAAAATCCCCGAGTCGCCACAATTTGCGCCTGTTTGGGTACACTGAGGGAGAATTTAGCATGACTAATGCACCTAACCAGCACATCTTTCGAACTGTAGGAGGAAACCAGAGTACCCAACGGAAACTTGCGCAGACACAGGCAGAATGTGCAAACTCCACTTAGACAGTGACCCAAGATGGGAATCGAATACGGGTTCCTGGAGCTGTGAGGCAGCAGTGCAGACCGCTGTGCTATATTTTGAATGAACAACATACAGAGTTTGCTCCTGTACAAATTGTTCACTGCTGATGCTAGTAGTAGGTTTCCTGTGGTACAGCTTATGGCAAGACAAAGGATACGTCATGTTTGTAATTATACCATACAGTATAATTTGGGCGGCAAGGTGGCACTGTGGTTAGCACTGCTGCCTTACAACGCCAGGGACCCAGGTTCAATTCCGGCATTTGGTGACTGTGTGGAGTTTGCACATTCTCCTCGTGTCTGCGTGGGTTTCCTCCGGGTGTTCCAGTTTCCTCCGACAGTCCAAAGATGTGTGGATGAGGTAGATTGGCCATGCTAAATTGTCCCTTAGTGTCCCAAGGTATGTAGGTTAGGGCGATTAGCAGGGTAAATACATGGGGTTATGGAAATAGGGGCTGGGTGGGATTGTACTCGGTGCAGGTTCGATGGGCCGAATGGCCTCCTTCTGCACTGTCCGGATTCTATGAGTACACAATGTATTAATCTGCAATTCACGTGTCATTCTGTGAATTGGAATGTCCCTTTGGGACCACAAAGTGCTGCAGTTCTCTTTAATGTAGCATGGACATTTCGATAAACCTTGATGTGAATTACCACAAAATAGAAACATCCTTCAACACTTTCAATTTTTCTGGCATTTTGCACCTATCAAACAAAATGTGTTACTATTCAGCCGCATAAGGTGATATTCAGAAAGGTTTCCAGAACCTTAGTCCAAGGCGCTAATTTTACAAGTAATTTTAAAGGAGGAGGAAGGGTAGAGAGTCAGAGAGCCGCCAAAAAGAAATTTGAAAATTAAGGCCAAGGGAACAGAAAGCCAATAGTAATAAGAGTTAGGAATGTGCACAAGATAAGAATTGGAGGAACACAGTGATCTTGGGGGTCGGGGGGGGTGGGGGGATTTGTATGGTTGACAACGGTTTCAGAGATAAGGAGGGTGCAAAAGGAAAGAATGAATTAGAAAGTAAGGATGAGAGTTTTGAAATTGAGGCATTGGCAGACCTGGTACTAACCTAGGACATGTACTAACTTGACTCTTAATGTTGCCCATGGCTGAATTCCCAATAATCAGGATAATATCAACATGTGCATCAGAAGCAGCCAGCTTGAAATTAAGATCGAAATTGGCAACCTGCTACTGGGACCTAATGAATTGAAATCCAACATCCAACCCACATTATCACAATTTTGCAAGTGCAATTCAAGTTCTCTGCTAAATAGAATCAGAGAATCCTACAGTGCAGAAGGAGGCCATTCGGTCCATCGAGTCTGCCCCTCCAGGCCCTATTCCCATAATCCCATACATTTACCCTAGCTGGTCCCCCTAACACTAAGGGGCAACTTAGCATGGCCAGTCAACCTAACCCACACATCTTTGGACTGTGGGAGGAAACCCACGCAGACATGGGGAGAACATGCAAACTCCACACACACAGTGACCCAAGCCGGGAATCGAACCTGGGTCCCTGGCACTGTGAGGCAGCTGTGGTAACTGTGCCACCGTGCCGCCCTATACTGTTGGTAATCTTCACCATTGTCCATCTTTAGCCACAAAAAATTAATTTGAGCTCAATGAGCAATTGCCATGAATGGTGATGCCTTTTGGTGTGTGTTTAATTTGCTCAACGTACCAATGTGATCCCTCTGTTGTTGCCCCTTTCAAAATGAATGAGTCATGCTTCTTGAATGGGGCCCACCAAAAGGAATCGGCACAGTGTAAGCTTTGAAAGGGACAATATCCATGCTAAATATCTCAGACTTTAATTAGGCTTCTTTGTGGTTTTGGTGCCATTCAGCCTTCCTCTACGTGGACTTCAATGTGCTCTGCGAACAGGAATTTCTAACCTTTCCATATCATGTAGCAGCAGAAGATAAGTGCAGTAGCAATTTGTATTCCTTTGTATTCCCTAGATTCTGTGGATTCAAATCTGCCCTCCATGTTTGTCGTACTCCCTGCTTGGTGAGTCTCCTACAGTTGGGTTAATACCAGCAGTTGTGGCATGAGGCCCTCAGATGGACCTTAATTACCCTCCTTAAGTGCATCAGTTGGGAGTGAGGCTGGAAGGCTGTTCAAAGACCTTCCCAGCATGGACGGATTTAACTGGAGCAGAAATGTACAGATGCTGAGGCCTCAACCAGTCAAATGCCTGCCCAATTAAATGCCCCCCCACCACCAAACTTGCCACAGAGGAGGGCATTAAATTCTGCCCCTCATCTCCTGTGCTATCAAATTCTAGTAGTTGATCTTGTGAATTTCAAACAAAGCAGGAATCCCAGTAGACAATATTAGATTGGTTAGTGCTATCAAAAAAGAAAGCAAGCAAATGTTTGGTTAGGAATTAATTATTGGTTAGGGACAGACTATGATGATCAAACGGTCCAGGAGCAATTGATGATGTTCTATCCCACTATGAGAATGGAGAATATATTCAGGGAAGGCTGAGTGGTGGAGATGTGAAGATGTTTAAATGTTCTCGACATTTTCAGGTCCAGATTCTGTACGAGCCTTCAGGAGAATAGATTGTTCAGCTGCTGTGCACAATAAGATCAAAGAAGTGAGTCTGATTGAACAGGGGGACCTTTCACATTGTTCTGTCCTTCTACGTCTTTGTTCAATTCTTAATTTGGCCCCGGTTTTCCTGGGATGAGGCACTTGGTCCTGCCAGTCACCTTTTACACCCTAACGTTGGTCAAATTAAAATCACAAGTTCCTTGAGCACTCACTGGGACAGAGAGTGCTCAAGGGCGGCACGGTAGCACAGTGGCTAGCACTGCTGCTTCACAGCTCCAGGGTCCCGGGTTTGATTCCCGGCTCGGGTCACTGTCTGTGTGGAGTTTGCACATTCTCCTCGTGTCTGCGTGGGTTTCCTCCGGGTGCTCCGGTTTCCTCCCACAGTTCAAAGATGTGCGGGTTAGGTTGATTGGCCAGGTTAAAAAAATTGCCCCTTAGAGTCCTGGGATGCGTAGGTTAGAGGGATTAGTGGGTAAAATATGTGGGGGTAGGGCCTGGGTGGGATTGTGGTCGGTGCAGACTCGATGGGCCGAATGGCCTCCTTCTGCACTGTAGGGTTTCTATGATTTCTATGAGAGAAGGAGAAATAGCTCAGCTGATATCTAACACAGGTCCGTGGAGCAAGGTGCAGACAGAGCAATAAGTTAGATTTCCTTAAGGAAGAAAAGAGCAAAACAACTTCCTAACTTACTGTTTAGGAAATCTCCTTTTTGTGCATTGATCAGAATTTAAACAGATTAGTTTTACATGGAGACTAAAGAAGGTAATATTAATGGCAATGATTAACATAAATATTGTATGATTTCATCCAATTTATTGGTTATACTTGTAAGGGACTTAGTTAAAGTCTGCCAAGCTGCAATAAAAAAAACATAACATGGTACCTCTCTTCAGGCAGACCCTGCTTGTTTCTGTTGGTCTTGCAAAAAAACTGTAGAATCCCGACAGTGCAGAAGGAGGCCATTTGGCCCATTGAGTTTGCACCAACAACAATCCTACCTTGGCCCTCTCCCCATAACCCCACATATTTACCTTGCCAATCCCTCCAACCTACACATCACGGGACAACAATTGAGTGTGGTCAATCCACCTAACCTGCACATCTTTGGACTGTGGGAAGAAACCGGAGCACCCAGAGGAACCCACACAGACACGGAGACCATGCAAACTCTGCACAGATAGTGACCCGAGCCGAGAATTAAACCCAGGCCCCTGGCGCTGTGAGGCAGCAGTGCTAACCACTGCCACGATTTGATCAGAATTGATTTTAACTTTCCCCAGATTCATGCTTCTATTTTTATTTTACAACTGATTTGTCCTATCGTTCTTACCTGGTGAGGGTCTGTAACACTGGTGGGTTTCTGAAGGAAGGGATTGCCAACAAAAACAGAAAATGCTGGAAAATCTCAGCAGGTCTGACAGCATCTGGAGAGAGAATGGAGCCAACATTTCGAGTCTGGATGACCCTTCATCAGAAGGAATTGCCATTTGGTGAAATTTGAACCTTGATGGAGCCAGTGATTCTTTTGCTTTTAAGCCTGGCTGTTAAACACTGATTTTTTTTACTTAGCTGAGATTTCAGGTCAAGATCCTGGAACGAGGCAATAGAATATGTTACCCTCAAGGATTCCTCTAAGATTGAGACATTAAGCTTTCTAAGTTCATTGGAAAATGAAGACCTTTCCTGATATAGGCAGCCCTCTGAGCAATTTCTTCACGCATTCTGATCCCTCCAGCATCCATCTATAACTCAATGATGTTTTTCTGTTATGGTCTAACTGTGAGTGCTGATCAAAGTAATATTAATTCAGGAAATTTTCATTTGTCATTGATTTTGGTGCAGGGCAGCACTTTATTATCTGTTTCGGTCAGGAGGTCGACAGGATGACACACAGGTCAGAGCTCTGATGAAAGGTCATCCAGACTCTCAACATTGGCTCTATTCTCCCTCCACAGATGCTGTCAGACCTGTTGAGATTTTCCGGCATTTTCTGTTTTTATTTCAGATTCCAGCATCTGCAGTATTTTGATTTTATCTTAGTAAAAAGCATAATAATTGGCCTAGATATGCCTTTACCATGGCACATACTGGCAGGAATATCTGACCTTTCAGGGAATCTTGTGATGTGAAAACCTTTGGAACTAGTTCAAGAGCCAGGGGAAACAGTATTTTTTTTTCTGCTTCCCAGTCTAAAAGTCAAATGTGCACAACATTTCATAAGTGTTATCTTGAATTTTTTGATTCAGTTGCCTGTGATTATGAATGAATACTCCTAAACAAAAGTCCACAAGCCAAGTTACTACCAGTTTTGAGGTCAGACGTTGAAATACAACCACATTGATAAATACACCAACTATTTGAGATCAAATTCTTAAACATTCAAAAGAGATGTTTTATTGGTTTGAGGTCATTTCTTTCTTCAGACCCAACAAGTGGCATAGCTTTCCTGTGGATGCAATCAAGGGACAGTGAGCAAAGCAGTGTTCAAGATCTGAACAAAACAACCAAAGCAAAATGAACAAATCGAGCTGCAGAATCTCTGGCTCATTGCAAGTTAAGATTTAGTTAGAGGTATCGAAAAGAAGGCAGATTTGTGGAGTATTTGAATATATTTTGTTTCTCAACATAATGGGTGATTTTCCGCTCTCTCGCTGCTGGAGGGTAGCCTGACCCACCTAAAAGGGCAATTGGAAATTCAGCCAGCAAGTTGCACACAATCTCATGGCCATTAATGCTAAACGGTTATAAAATTGTGCACAGCACGTATGAAATTTCCAATTTGTGCTTCCGTCAGGCGTGATGACTCTCTTGATGCTGGAATTCAGAAAATTACCCCCATCGATTCAAAGTAATGCGAAATGCAATAGAAAACCAATACCATCAGCTGATGGAGGCTTCTTTTGGGGGCAATTCTCAGAAAATGTGTTTCAAGTGAAGAAATGTTTCTTAAGTCAGTCAGAAAAAGTTGGTGGAAGGAACGGGATTCAGTTTGTGCAAATGTCGTACCTTATCTTTGGCAACATCCACCATTTTATCTTTTAGATGATTAAAAATGTTAATATAAATGTTGCCACAGTCCTATAGGCTACCTTCCCCTTTTGAGAGAGAGGTGACTGGTGGTGATTTAACCTAAGTGTCACCACACCTCGGGTGAGGGGTAAGGGTTGAGAAGGCAGGGCCTTCATGAATAACTTTTTGGGAGTGGGAACAGTTTCTCCCTATCTACTCTGACCAGTCATGATTTTGAATACCCCTATCACATCTCCTCTTAACCTTCTTCTCATCAAGGAGGACAGTCCCAACCTCTCCAATCCATCCTCAGAACTGAAGTTAGGAGCCTCTGTTGCTCTTCCATCCTGTCGGTACTCCAATAGTTGAGTCTTGATAGTCGATCAGATTATCCTCTGAAACATGCTCAAGCAGCCTCTACATGGTTCACATGAGGAATGAGTGCTGGCGGGTTGCTTAACAGTGGGGTGATGGGAGAGGGAGAAGCATCACAGGTTAAGGCCTGATCTTGTTTAAGCCAGTATTTCACAAATCTACCTCTTTGGCAGAAGTCTGTGGATAGTGAGTCACAACCCCAACCCCTTCCTTCTTCAACTGAAAGCAGTTGCTCCTGGTTGATTCTGGCTACCTCAAGTACGTACTTGGAATCAAGACAGTGAGTGACCGTCTAATCTGGAGCACTGTTGTTTGTAGATTGAATGTCCCTCACGACTACATCTGCAGGAAGTGTGTCCTGTTTCAGCTCCTGTCAGATGCCATGGATCGGTTTGAGAGGCAGTTGGACACACTTAGGAGCCTGCAGGAGTTGGCAAGCATTGTACTCAGGAGTTTCAGAGACATGATCATACCCAAAGTTCAGACAGATAGATGGATGAATGCTAGAAGGGGCAGGCAGGCACTGCAGGAGTCCCTTGCAGCTATCCCCTGTTCTAACAAGTATACCATTTTGAATACTGTTGGGGGGGAACTGCCCCTCAGGGGACGGCGACAGCAACAGCCAGAGCAGTTGCACCACAACTGGCTCTGCTGTACAGCAGGGAGGGCCAAAGTGCAGCAGAGCAGTAGTAATAGGGAGCTCTATCGTCAGGGGCACAGATAGGTGCTTCTGTGACTGCAAAAAAGACTCCAGGATGGCAAGTTGGCTCTCTGGGGCCATATGGGTTAAGGATTTCTCTGAGTGAGTGCAGGACATTCTCAAAAAGGAGGGAGAGCAGCCAGAGGTTGTGGTACATGTTGATACTAACAGCACAGGCAAGGAGAGTGACGAGGTCCTGCAAAGGGAGTTAGGAAATAAGTTGAAAAGCAGGACCTCTAAGGTTGTAATCCCTGTGCCATATGCCAGTGAGGCTAGGAATAGGAAAATAGTACAAAAATACGTGGCTTAGGATTTGGTGTAGGAGGGAGGGCTTGGATATGTGGATTATTGGGATGTCTTCCTGGCCAGGTGGAGCCTGTCCCACAAGAAGGATGGGTTGCACCTAAACTGGAGGGCCATCAATATCCTGGCAGGGAGGTTTGCTAGTGTCACTGAGGAGAATTTAAACTAGTGTGGCAGGGGGGTGGGAACAAGAGCAGTATGTCAGCAAATGAAATGACCAAGGAGGAGCTCAAGACTATGGGCAAAAAGGCTAAGAGGAAGAACAGACAGGGAGAGGTTACTGAACATGGCAGGACTGGTGGTTAGAAGTGCATTTGTTTTAATGCGAGGAGTATGACAGGTAAGACAGATGAACCGAGAGCTTGGATTACTACAGTAAGAAGTCTCACAACACTAGGTTAAAGTCCAACAGGTTTATTTGGAATCACGAGCTTTCAGAGCACTGCTCCTTCATCAGGTGAATGGAGAGGTAGATTTCATAAACACGGCACATATAGACAAAGACACCAATTGCAAGATAATGGTTGGAGTCACATTCCAACCATTATCTTGCAATTGTGTCTTTGTCTATATATGCTGTGTTTGTAAACCTACCTTTCCATTTATCAGATGAAGGGACAGCACTCTGTGAGCTCATGATTCCAAATAAACCTGTTGGACTTCAACCTGGTGTTGTGAGACTTCTTACTGTGCCTGTCCCAGTTCAACGCTGGCATCTCCACATCTTGGATTAGTACATATGACTATGATATTGTAGCTATGATAGAGACTTGGTTGAGAGAGGAACAAGACTGGCAGCTTAATGTTCGTGACTTAGTTTTTCAGGGTGATGCAGAGGGATGTAAAAGAGGTGGGGGAATTGCATGACTGATTAGGGAGAATATCACGGCAGTACTGAGGGAGGACCCCTTGGAGGGTTCATCCAGCAAGGCCATATGGGTGTAGCTCAGGAAGAGGAACGATGCAGTCACTTTGGGGTTGGATGACAGGCCTCCCAACAACCAGCGAGCTATAGAGGAATAGATACGTGGATAGATAATGGAAAAACAACAGGGTTGTTGTGGTGGGTGGTTTTAACTTCTCTTATATTGACTGGGACTCCCTTACTACCAGGGGCTTGGATGGGGGGGGAATTTGTTAGGTATATCAAGGAGGTTTTCTTGAAGCAATATGTAAATAGTATGTTAGCAAATGAAATGACCAGGAGGAGCTCGAGACTAAGGGAAGCAAAGGAACTAGGGAAGGGGCCATACTAGATCTGGTATTGGGAGATGAGCCTGGTGAGGTGATTGAAGTTTCAGTGGGGGGAGCATTTTGGGAACAATGACAATTCTGAGAGTTTGAAGTAACTTATGGATAAGGACAAGAGTAAGCTTACTGCGGCAATATTAGGCAGGAACTGGGGAATATAGATTTGGGGGCGAGGGGGGCAATCTGTCATGTGGGAACCTTTTACAGGCCAGTTGATTAGAGTTCAGGACCAGAATGTTCTTGTGAAAAGGAAGGATAAAGATGGCAAGACAGACAGAACTCTCAAAGAATATCAAGAAAGCAGGAAATAACTTAAACAATGAGTTAAGAGGGCTGAAAGGAACCATGAAATATCCTTGGCAAACAGGATTAAGGAAAATCCCAAGGTGTTTAATATGTATATCAAAGGATTCTTGACAGATGCATGAATAGGCAGGGAATAGAGGGATATTGACCACGTAGAGGCAAAATGCCTTTAGTTTAGAAAGGGGAATTTCACAGTAACTTCATTGCAGTGTAGCCTTACTTGTGAATAATAAATATACTTTTTTTAACTGTTGTGTCATGTGTCGGCGCAGGCTTGGTGGGTCGAAAGGCCTGTTCCTATGCTGTACCATTTTTTGTTCTATTGCAAATTCCTTTACCCAGGTTAATGCACAAATTCACAGCAACTTTGTGGATAACTCCATTCCCTCATTATGCAGTACAGGTTGTGGGAGTTCCATTGTTTCTGTGCATTGTAATTATAACTTTAAAATTCTCCTGGATACAAATGAGACTCTACAATGCACTGAACACCCCGATTTATTGGGAATATACAACAGGGCCACGAATAAAAACAAGACTTGTCATTTTGCATCCAATCCAGAAGTGCCCACAGCTGAAACATTAAAAGATCTTTTGCTTTCTCAGGTCCTGATTGATGCGATTCAGCGCTGACATCCATTTCTGTTGATGTTTACATCCATTAGTGGACACCCAGCATCTCAACAAAATTTAATAAATTATTGTCATTTAATTTTTAGCAGCTCAGTGTTAAAATAGTGTACTGTGCCATGGAGTGTTAAGATTGTGCTTTATATCCATGGCTGTCCATTGATCTATTTTATAAGGGAAAACCATCCTTATAAATTCTCATTCATTCTCATACATTCTGACGCAGCCATCTATAAAAGAGTTAACAATTGGACAAGATTCCTGTTAGAAGTGAAATCCACATCAGTCAAGATGCTATTGATTTGAAATTTAAGAAGCAACAGACTTGGGTTGTAGTGAGGAGAGGATGCATGAGGAGTGAAGCCGGAAGTCACAGTGGTGTTGCCATATGCTGAGAAATGATTGGTAAAGAGTCTGACTGAGAAAATACGTGCACCTGGGGTGAGAGATATTCTGGGTGATACAGAAGAGTGTGACCAAGATTCAGCTGGAGAGTAGAATGCTGCCATAGCAAGATACTGAGATCAATACACTCTGTTTATAGAGTGCTACAACATTTGTGGTATCGGATACTTACTGCATTAAATTGTATTTTGGCATTTATTGTAAAGGCAGTAGGGTACAAGAATAAGGGAGGCTTGCTAAAATCGTATAGGGCTTTGGTGAGGCCACATCTGAACTACTGTGTGCAGTTTGGTCTCTGTGTTTAAGGAATGGTCTACTTGTATTGAGGCAGTCCATTGAAAGTCTATCAGATTGGTCCCAGGGATGAGAGGCTGAGTAAATTGGTTCAATATTCTCCAGAGTTTCGAAGAATATGAGGTGAGTTCATTGAAACACTCAAGATTCTGAAGGGACAGGGGCAGCCACAAGAGGATGTTTCCCCTAGTTTGGGAAGCTGCAACACGGGGACCCAGTCTCAGGAAAGGGACCGATCATTTAGAACTATGATGAGGAGGAACTTCTTCACTCAAAGGGTTGTGTATTGTTACAACTCTCGAACCCAGAGGGTTGTGGATTCTCCATCAATTGATGTGTTTAAGGTTAAGTTAGACAGAATTTCTTTTTGTTCTCTCAGGGAAGTTATGGATATGGGAAACAGGTGGGAAAGTTGAGTTGAGACAGAAGGTCAACCATGATCATGTTGAATGGTGGGGAATCCTCTTGGAGTAGCATGTTCTTCTGCTCCTCTTATTTTTGTTCTTTTTTTTGGCCTTGTAACTCAAGTGAATGCAATGTCATTATGGAATCTATTGGCCTGTCAGTGCCAGCCTTCAGAAAGTGATGTGGTAAGAGAGCTTTAATCTCCCCTGTAGAGCTCTCATGCTTTTTAAGTGTCTTTAATTTGATGGCAACTGCCCCCAATGATCTGGAAGAGTAGATTTTACATAAAGTGCAAGCATTCCAATTATTCAGCAACATCCCTTAACAGTATGGATATTTCACTGAATTGAAGGATTGCATTTCATAATTGGTTTTCCATACTTAATTATTTTAAAGATGTGCGGGTTAGGTTGATTGGCCATGGTAAATTGCCGCTTAGTGTCAGGCGGATTTGCAGAGTAAATATGTGGGATTACGGGGATAGAGTCTGGGTGTGATTGATATTGGTGCAGGCTCAATGGGCCAAATGGCCGCTTACTGCTCTGTAGGGATTCTATTTGTAGAAAATGTTTCCTGAACAGTTCATCAAAATTGATTGACTTTACGATATTTGCAATTAAGTGGTGGAGCACAATTTAATGCGTGATTCACTGATTCTTCTTCACCTCTTTAAGGTCATTGGACAAGGTGGGTTGGGGGGGGAAAGAAGGATTTGTTCTTTCAGAGCAGATCTACAAGTCCTTCGTGTGTGAGAAAAGATCTCAGTCTGCAACCACTCTCATCTGAGCTTAGGTCCCAGCCAGAAATCTTTCATTCACTTCCAGCAGTCACTCCCCTGCTCATCATGATCCCTGGCAGCTTGTTCAGCCTTTCATGAATCATATCCTTGCAGTTTGCACTGCAGTCTCCCATGTCTTTCACTTCAATCATCACACCATGGCCAAGTGCATACTGCATCATAAGCACAGGAATAGGTTACTCAACCCCTTGAGCCTGCTCTGCCATTCACTTGGATCATGGCTGACCTGTATCTTAACATCTTCTATACAATTTACTTTGATAATCCTTAAAACCCTTATGTAATAAATATCTATTAATCTCAGTTTTGAAAATTTAATTGGACCCAGCCTTGAAAGCTTTTTGGGGGAGGGAGATTTTCACTGCCTTATTCACTGCTTCCTGGCATCACCCTCGAATGGTTTATTGCTAATTTTAAGGTCATGTCCCCTTGTTGCGAATCCTGCCATCTGAGCTCTAAGTTTCTCCTTATCAAGCCTCTCTCTCGACATGCCACTGCCCCCTTCAGCTCAAATGATTTGTGCATTAAAAGCAGCAAGCTGGCAATAGCATCGTGAAGGAAAGAGGGGATAGGAGTCAACAGGGCATTAACCAAGGAAATGAAAGGATTGGAAAATAGACGGCAGAAGGACTGAGAAGATGGGTTAACTCAATGACAAAACCAGCGCAAAAAGAAAAATAAAAGAAAATTATATTCCGAGAGAGAGCAAAAAGTAGCAAATGAAAAGACAAAAAAAATCAATTTGACATTTTTTTAAATCTCCTAAAAAAAATTCAAAATCTGAAGGAATAAGACTCTTGTGAGAATTAATTTAATTGTCAAAGAGGTTGATTGGGAGTTCATTGGTAATGATGAGATGTAAATTTGAATGGAAAATTCAATGGACAAAATATTTTAAACACAAATACGGACGTCTGATGGCGAGATGACATTTTTGCAAAGTGGCACAATGTGGACAGCAAATTTGAGGATATTTCCATCTAAGCACACCTCTCCCCTCACCTGAAATTGCTGTGCTCTTTGCGCATGAATAACAGCAAACACCATTAGCCTCAACGTTATTTTGACAGCAAATTCTGGCCCGTTTGTAACAGTTTAAGTTTATTTATTATTGTCACAAGTAGTCTTACATTAACACTGCAATTAAGTTGCTGTGAAAATACACTAGTCGCCACACTCCGGCGCCTGTTCGGGTACACTGAGGGAGAATTTAGCATGGCCAATGCACTGAACCAGCATGTTCTTCAGACTGTGGATGGAAACCGGAGTACCTGGAGGAAACCTATGCAGACACGTGGAGAATGTGCAGACTCCACCGAGGCAGTGACCCAAGCTGTGAATCAAACCCAGGTCCCTGGTGCTGTGAGGCAGCAGTGCAAACCACTGAGCCACCATGCCGCCCATAAGTTATAATAGTCCACTCGTGTGTTCACTTATGTTTCTTCGAGACATCACTTTCCCATTGTACAGCACAGCTCCTTCAGCAGATTTGGGACTGAGAAGCCAACCTCATTATACTTTCATATTTGAATACCATTTGCCATTGCATGTTTTATTTGCCTCAACAGTTTTGTTTCAGTGTTGACAGAAGAATGAGAGCGTCAATTTTCCTTGTTTACTTAATTCTGGGAAGGAAACACTAACTAGGATCTTTTGTTAGAAGCATATAATCTTCTGCAAATAGTTTAAAGCCTTCATATTTTAGAGCACACATGGTTTAGTTGATTTTTGGTGAAAAAAAATTAATTGTTGAAGAAGTAAATATTTAAGAGTGTAATAGTTGATAATGGTCCAGATCTAGTGCCTGCAGGGTTCTCTGTGCCCCAAGGGAAATGCCCATTTTCAGTTGGGACTTCCCATCTCAGCTGAAGTAGAAAATGGCCAGCGCAGCCTCTCCCATGGTATGTCACACAAGTGAAGGAGTGTCCATGAAAATGGAGGACATGCTCCCTTTTTAAGGCACTAGGTTCTGTATTCAATTAAGTGGTGGGTGAGCTGAAGGGCGAGTTGGGGTGAACGGGAGGGTGGGTGAGGGCGAGTGGATGAATGGGTCAGGACAAGTGGGTGACCCTCTGTGATGTTCTGCCCAATCATCAGCTCATGGTAATGGAAGGAATATATCAGCTTGGATTGACAGTTGGTAAATGGACAGAAAGAAAACAGCAAGAACAAATGAGTAGTTTTCTGGTTCACAGGCTCTGACTAATGGAGTACTGCAAGGGGCACAATACTTTGGTATCCGCTACTTACAATTATTTAATTACTTAAACATCGTCGTCCATTCAAATGTATTCAAGTTTGCTGATGATACAAAGATAGGTGGCAAAGTAAGCTGCGTGGAGGATATAAAGGCTTGCAAGTGCTTACAGTCTGTTAAACAATCAAGCATGAATATGGCAACTGCAGTGTAGGCTGGAATTTTGTCAGTGCCATTCCTAATGACAGAACTAATTGGTGTACCATTTCCACACTCTTGTCTTTTTGTTGGTTCCCACATGGTTTCAATTACAATTTAAAGTGCTGACGGTGTGTTTGGGAGACACTTAGACGAACATGTGGCAAAGGAAACTTTAGAGAGGTGAAACCAGCCATAGGGGGAAACTTCAGAACAGTGAAACCAGCCATCAGCTGACAATGCTGCAGGTATGGGTGGGCTAAAAAAAAAGAGTCCCCTGGTCAAACAGGGAGGCTCTACATCATGGTCACAACTGTTCTGCCCAATTCCATTGCCATTAACATAATACATACTGAGAGCACAAAGTTGGCACTGGTTTTTATAAAGATAAGTATTTCGCATTACATTGGTTTCACCTTATTCGTGTGTGCATCATCATTATTTGTTGAGACAAGTTTAGTCAGAGCGTTAATTGTACTGACACACCACCTGGTTGGTATGTACTGCTGTTTGGGGTGGGGCGAGGGTGTTAGGGACATTTCCTTTGTTGTGGTAGACACAGTGTTGTGTTTTTGGGTCTTTATTGAATGTTAATGTTAGCGTCTAGTGTTATACTCACCACTCTGTGGAACATGACTGAACTTGCAGAAGCAGCTGGCCCTCCCTTCAATGCATTGTGAAGGACATTGTCTGAGATCACTCTCAGCAAGGATAATTTAAATGTAGCAGGTGAACTCAAAGCCCTGACTCTGCCAGCCAACACCCTGAGATGAACACACATTTGGGCAGGTTTAACACCACCCTTTTGGCCTCTCATTTACTCAACCTGACTGATTTTCCCCACCACACCCAGGATGCCAGCTGTATCCCACATCACCCCATGCCCCTATTGCCTAGTCACTCTCCCATGCCTCTGACCACACTCAACCCTCCCTTCCCACTTATTACTGACTCACCGTTGCTAGGCCCTGGCCTTCATGCAAGCTGCCATTCTCCTGCTCCCCTAGCTTGTGCTGTAGAATTTGACAAGAAAAGCCGCTGACCTCAGAGTCAACGGCACAAAACTGACTGGTGTCCTCCACCTTAAACAAATGTGAACTATATGCCACGTGATTTTCAAGCACTTTATCATGAAGATAGGATGCAATTCTAATATGGTTTACGCGAATGAGTATTGGTAACATGCAAATGTATTGACAGTAATAACCTACCACAGGAGGATGTACCCCAGATTCTCTCTCTCTCCATCTCAAGCTGCCATTGGGAAATCACAATTTTGCTTTCCACCTAATTCTCATGCCATGTCTTCAGCTATTATCCCCATAAAATCCATAATGTGGAAAAACATTTTGCTCAAACAATGGGTAAGCAGAATCGTTAAAAGTAGAAGTCTTATTGCAATTGTAGAGGGTCTGAGTAAGACTACATCTTGTGTACTGTGTGCAGTTTTGTGTTTCCTTTCCTTGGGAAGGATATATTTGCCTTTGACCTCGAATAATGAAGGTGTGTTAGCCTGATTTCTGGAATGGATCGATTACCCCATGAGGAGACATTGAGTAAATTGCGTCAACATTCCTTAGAATTTAGAATAATGAAAGTTGATCTCATTGAAATATACATGATTCTTAAGAGTCTTGGCAGAGTAGATGCTGAGGATTCCAGAACTAGGGGGTCAAAGTCTCAGAAGAAGAGGTCTGTCATTTGGAATGAAGGTGAGGGTGGGATTTGTATTTGGGCGGCACGGTAGCACAGTGGTTAGCACTGCTGCTTCACAGCTCCAGGGTCCCGGGTTCGATTCCCGGCTCGGGTCACTGTCTGTGTGGAGTTTGCACATTCTCCTCGTGTCTGCGTGGGTTTCCTCCGGGTGCTCCGGTTTCCTCCCACAGTCCAAAGATGTGCGGGTTAGGTTGATTGGCCAGGTTAAAAATTGCCCCTTAGAGTCCTGGGATGTGTAGGTTAGAGGGATTAGTGGGTAAATATGTGGGGGTAGGGCCTGGGTGGGATTGTGGTCGGTGCAGACTCGATGGGCCGAATGGCCTCCTTCTGCACTGTAGGGTTTCTATGAGTATATTCTATGAGTATAGGAGAAAGGTTCAGAACTGAAAGCGTTCTGAACCTTTGGAGATCTCTACTGCAGAGACTCAGTCACTGAATATATTCAAAGTTGAGATTGGTAGATTTTTGGGCAATAAATGAATCAAACGTGTTATGATGGTTGACTTGCACAAGTGATATCAATCTGCAATTTCATCAGCTGATCAAACATATATTGAACCATTTAGAAGGAACTTCTAAAAAGCAAGGGAAAAATTCTGCCAAATTGCTAATGGCAATCGGTATGGATAATCTGGCGTGAGCCAAAAAGTTGGACCTGTGTAAAATTACATTGCAATTCTCCCAAGGGTGGATTGGTGACTCTGCTGACCGGTGATGGAAACACCATTTGCATTTATTTGCATGCCATGGATGCTCATGAAAATAGCTTCCAGCCAGCATCCTGTCAGCCCTTCCAATCTTGTGTCAATGGGAAATCATGTTTAGCGTCAAACCTGATTGCTAAAGAGTGGCATGCACAAGGACGGTCCTCTGTTGCCTTAAAATGGCTGCCACAAAGTCACCTGACATTTGATATTGTAAGTTGGCCAGTTTCTGGAAAGTTCTGATGTGAATTACATCTGTACATAGATGTAACAGTTGGCCATTCGGCTTCTTGAGCTGACTCCGCTATTTAACTAGATCACTATTGATCTTCTCCCTCAATGCCATCTTGTTGCACTATCCCTTGATGTCATTGGTATCCAGGAATCTGCTTTGAATATGCTGAACAACACAGCCCTCTCAGGTAGAAAATTCCAAAGATTCACTGCCCTCGGACTTAAGAAATTGCTCCTCATAGGACTCTTAAATTGCCTCGCAGGTAGAGGAGGTGGTTAAGAAGGCGTATGGTGTGTTGGCTTTCATCAATCGAGGGATTGAGTTTAGGACTTGGGAGATAATGATGCAGCTTTATAAGACCCTCGTCAGACCCCACTTGGAGTACTGTGCTCAGGTCTGGTCGCCTCATTACAGGAGGGATGTGGAAATGATTGAAAGGGTGAGGAGAAGATTTACAAGGATGTTGCCTGGATTGGTTGGCATGCCTTATGAGGATAGGCTGAGGGAGCTCGGTCTTTTCTCCTTGGAGAGACGAAGGATGAGAGGTGACCTGATAGAGGTGTACAAGATGTTGAGAGGTATAGATCGGGTGGATTCTCGGAGGCTTTTTCCCAGGGCTGAAATGGCTGCTACGAGAGGACACAGGTTTAAGGTGCTGGGGAGTAGGTACAGAGGAGATGTCAGGGGTAAGTTTTTCACTCGGAGGGTGGTGGGTGAGTGGAATCGGCTGCCGTCAGTGGTGGTGGAGGCAAACTCGATAGGGTCTTTGAAGATACTTCTGGATGAGTACATGGGACTTAATTGTATTGAGGGTTATAGGTAAGCCTATATATAAGCCTCGCTAGATAGGGACATGACCGGTGCAACTTGTGGGGCGAAGGGCCTGTTTGTGCTGTATTTTTTCTATGTTCTATTTCATTTTGAAATGCCTTGCTCTTGTTCTGAGACACCTGCCAACCATTGATGTATTCCCTTACTGAGTTGACAGGCTGAAGACTGATGCTGGATCATTCACTTTTCCGGTACAGGTAACTTCCATGCTGGCATAGACGTGGAGAAATGAATTAGTCTTGTAGGCGCTGGTATAGAAGTTTAGGAGTTCCAGCAGATTCAGCATAGATAGGGGCCAGGGCATTCAAGCCTGGAACAGAGCTCTGGTTCTGAGCAGTTTCTTGGCTGATGGAAGATGACAAAGATATGTGGCCATGCCAAGTTGCCCCTTAGTGTCCCAGGCTGTGTTGGTTAGAGGGATTAGTGGGGTAAATGCGTGGGGTTGTGGGGACAGAGCTTGGGGTGGGAGCAGATTCCATGAGCCGAATGACTTCCTGCACTATAGGATTTCTATGATTCTATGATGACAGTCTGAGCTTGGCAGCTGTACAAGACAATAATACCTTCTGCAGCAGCTTGGGAGTGGGAAGTGATGGGGGATGTAGTCACAGGGTTTATTAGTGTCTCTTTAGAGATAATGAGATATCAGCTTCTCTTGAATGACGGAATATTCTTTTTGTCTGAATTATTGCCAGCCATGACTTCAGCCTTTGTTCAGTTTTTTTTTAAATTATAACTTACCATGTACCTTGGCTCCCCAATATTTCAGGAAAGTTTTTCTTATCTTCCTCCTTGAAGGCAGACGCAAAGTGTTTTGGTTTCTCGGACATTTCCTGATTTCCCATTATAAATTTTCTAGATATTTTATTAGAAGTATACATAAATTAACCACTCTATATTATGGATATATGTGTGTGTGCACTGCCCAATCTCACTATTATTTTCTAAGTATCCCATAATCACATCCTTTATAACAGATTCTAGCATTTCCTCGACTACTGATGTCAGGGTAACAGGGTTGTTTCCTATTTTTTCTCCCCCACTACTTTCTTAAAGAGTGGGGTTACGTTTGCAACCACAGATATTTCAGACTGTAAAGAATTTTGAAAGATGATCATCAATGCATGCAGTATCTCTGCTGTCACCTATTTCAACTCTCTGATATGTCTATCATCAAGCTCAGAGGATTTATTTACTTTCCATCCTATCAATTTCTCCAGCACTGCGACTTTACCGATATTAATATCTTTCAGATTCTCAATCTCACTCTTGGTTCCCCAATATTTGTGTCAAACATTGGTCACCTTGTACCCACGACTCTGTAACAGCAATTAGGTCATATTTGTTTGCTTCTATTATTCCCATCAATTCATCCAACTTGTTGCTAATGCTGCATGCGTTCAGGTAACGTGTTGTGAGTTCTGTCTTGTTAGTTTTGCAGTCTCTGGCCTTGACTGCTGGTGTACTGGTTGCAAGTTCTGTCCCTTGTGGGTGGCATGGTGGCACAGTGGTTAGCACTGCTGCCTCACAGCGCCAGGGATCCGGGTTTGATTCCCGGCTTGGGTGACTGCGTAGAGTCTGCATGTTCACCCCGTGTCTGCTTGGGTTTCCTCCGGGTGCTCCGGTTTCCTCCTCCAATCCGAAAGACATGCTGGTTAGGTGCATTGGTCATGCTAAATTCTCCCTCAGTGTACCCGAACAAGCGCTGGAATGTGGCGACTAGGGGATTTTCACAGTAACTTCACTGCGGTGTTAATGTAAGACTACTTGTGATGCTCATCAAATAAAATTTATAAAAACTCCTGTTACATTACATAATCATTTCCCTTGCTGCTATTGTCCTCTCTCACTTTTTCATCTCTCGTAAGTTTATCACATCTTCCCTCACGCCCATTATTTACCAGAAAGCCCTCTCATACTACCCTCGTTAAGTGATTCACCAGTACACTATTCCCAGCTCAGTTGCGATGAGGACCATCCTACTGGTACAGCTTGTAATTTCCCCAATGCTGATGCCAGTGATCCAGGAACTGAAACCCATTTCATCCATACCAATCTTTGAGCCACACATTTAACTCTCTAAGTTTATTTACTGTAATAACTTTGAAGGCAACTCGTTGTGGCTTCAGGTTATAAGTCATTTTATTAACAATGATGTCCTTACTCCTGATTGGCTTGACTTCCTGTGTAGCCTCTCCATAGTGTCCAGTCCGATCATGTGGCCCTCAAGGATTGCCCCCTTAAAGGGGCCATGTTACCACATTTACCTGATGTCAATTTGCTTGTAGCTGAGAGTTATCTGTGAATTTTGGTTTTTAATTTAGCCTCTAGCTGGCAGCCCGCCATTGGCCGGTGGTGGGATCTTCTGCTCCCACCTCTCTCAGCAGGTTTTCCCATTGTTTGTGCCCTCCACTGCTTGGGAGCCTACAGCAAAGGTTGGCGTCGACAGATTTCCATCGGCTGAAAAATTTAATCATTTGTCCTTTGTCCCAAGAAAGCCCTGTCAAACAAGGTTCTTTGCAATCAACATGCGAATGGTTAAGCAAAGATATTGAGTAAATACCTTCATCCTTCCATTTTCACAAAAAATCCTGCTACTGTACTTGGAGTGGTAGGATAGGTGAGTCATTGTTATCCCTCGTCACACAGCCGTAACAAGTGATATGTGGATGGTTTGGTTAACTGGAGCTGAGGCGGAAGATCAACCGTGACCTTATTGAACAGCAGAACAGGCTCAAGAGTTCAAATAGTCTATTCGTGCAATATTCTCCAGAGTTATCCAGCTTATAGATCATGCACACTCTGTTCATCAATGGAAAATCCACTAGTGGGTCTTAATATCTCCTTCTGTTGCTAGATATTAAATGTTAAGTGTTTTGAGATGTTTTGCTGTGTTGAATGTACTATATAAAGACCGACTGTTGTCATTGCATGCCTATCTGTGTGTTGGTGACAAAGGGGACATTCAAGAGAAGATTTCCTGCCATACTTGAACTTCAAAAAGACAGAATTTTGATTTGGAGTAAACAACCTGCTGGAGATATTAAATCTTTAAAGGTCTATAAATTCCTGAAATGTTGCCAATGGGTTTATAGATTTTACATAAACCACGAAGTGTGAACTACCGAAAATCACAAGATCGTTTGATAGGAGCAACGTAGAACACACAACCAGTCAGGAATCTATAGATTGTTCAGAGACACATAACAGACCTTGGCATCCAGGAAGATACAATGGCTTAGATTGACTAGAACTGACTTTTTTTTTCTCATCTGCACCACAAGTAAGTTGATGCACAGAGAGAGAGATGATTTTACTGCAGAATTCCCAAAACAGTCTAAAAGCTAAGAACTTCAGTAATTACTAACACAGTTAGGAGTCACACTCCAGCAGATTATACCTCCACTTGCATTTTGCATGTAAGGATGTCATCAACACTCCTTTCCTGATGAGCAGGCCGGCATTCCTGCAGATTTCAGCTTTGCAAAAATAAAAAGAAAAGTTGCCTCCTTTTCTAATTCTCCTGCAAACGGTAAATGGCTTGTCTACTTCAGCTGACAGCACAAATCCCAAACAATGACATTTTTCCAACTGATGGCTGCAGCTGCAGGAAGGCTATTAAACTCACTGTCACAGATGAGATTCTTTGCTTATTCAACGGGGGAATATGTCTCCCTGTGCATCTTTGAATAAATGCATGAAAGGTCAGGTCGTGCGGCTAAAGTTACAGTGTCACCTCATATTGTGAGAGTTTCCTTTCTTTGGGGCTCGGGGAGGGGTGGTGTGGTTGGGGGTGGTTGTCTGGTAGGTGACATGTTGAACCCATGGGTTGTGAAATTACTGATCACATCTTACAGCATGATCTGCAATGCCACTCATCAGGCATTAGTATTTCAGCAGCGCTGATGGAACTGCTTTGATATTGCAGTGCTGAGAGCCTTTTTTAGGAAGGTGCTTTCCGCCCTCAAAATGGAAAGGCAAATTGAAATGAATTTAACAGGAAGGGAAAAGTGAAGTAGCAGATCAATTTGCTCATTAAAAGACTGACTGCTGTTTATTTGCAAATTAGAAACCATATATTAG
The DNA here is from genome assembly GCF_964213995.1 of Mustelus asterias. Classification (NCBI taxonomy): domain Eukaryota; kingdom Metazoa; phylum Chordata; class Chondrichthyes; order Carcharhiniformes; family Triakidae; genus Mustelus; species Mustelus asterias. The sequence goes on along the minus strand of NC_135805.1, from coordinate 128,467,348 downwards.
AGGTAATTCTCCTGATGTACCTTATTTGTTCCTGGTGATTTTTTTAGACAATTGTAGTTTAACACTCAAGTCCTGAAGTGCTTTGTATTTGTATTATTCTATTATAATAACATATATACAATGCACATTCCATGCGGATGAAACTCATTGCCAGTGTAACGAAGAGAAAAAGAGTTTGAACTTTATGTCGTATACTCCTCTGTCTATAGAACAGATCTGAATATGGCTGACTGTTTCTGTAGTAATTTAGTCAAACGCCAGTTTCCTGTCACCAAACACCCTTCATTGTTCAATTTGATTCGATTTATTATTGTCACATGTATTGGGATACAGTGAAAAGTATTGTTTTCTGTGTGCTATACAGACAAAGCATATTGTTCATAGAGAAGAAAAGGAGAGGGTGCAGAATGTAGTGTTACAGTCATAGCTAGAGTGCAGAGAACGATCAACTTAATATAAGGTAGGTCCATTCAAAAGTCTATGGCAGCAGGGAAGAAGCTGTTCTTGAGTCAGTTGGTACATGATCTCAGATTTTTGTGTCTTTTTCCCGGTGGAAGAAGGGATGTCCAGAGGGGTCTGTGGGGTCCTTGCTTATGCTGGCTGCTTTTCCGAGGCAGCAGAAAGTGCAGACGGAGTCAATGGATGGGAGGCTGGTTTGCGTGATGGACTGGGCTTCGTTCACAATCCTTTGTGGTTTCTTGCGGTCTTGGTCAGAGCAGGAGCCATACTAAGCTGTCATATATCTGGAAAGTTGGTGAGGGTTGTGGCGGACATGCCAAATTTCCTTAGCCTCCTGGGAAAGTTGGTGAGTTTTCTTAGCTGTAGCATTGGCGTGGTGTGGAGCAGGACAGGTTGTTGGTGATCTGGACATCTAAAAACTTGTCAACCAAAGAGAAGGGTTGCACCTACGGCTCACAGCTAGATAGTCTGCCCCTGGGGACCTCCAATGCCTGTCCCGGGTTGAATAGGTTTAAAAAACCCCGCTGACCACCCGCTCAATTAGGGTGCTTGTACTCCACGAAGCCCAAGGAGAGATTTATCGATGATCCCTCATGTCCTTCGTGGCCATCATAAGTCTCAAACAGATTTCTGCTGTAATGCCTCGGTCAGCAGAGTCAATTGCTCGTGTCTGCAATGTGAACATGTTTATAATTGGATGAAAAATCGAATGACTTTGTATTTCTCCTTGTTACACATCTCAGTGGGGTGAGAAGTGACACATAGTGAGTGTCTGTTTCTGAAAGTCATCAGCAGACTCCTCAGCACCTCATCCTTGGAGATATGAAATGACTGGATAGAAGTTGGCAGTGGCTCAGGAAAAGCAAGATCATGGTTCTTAGTATAGAATGGCTGCCTGTCCCTTGTGGGGAGTCTCCTCCCATTCATGTCATTCTAGCTGAGGCAAGAGGTATTTAAGTTGCAACTTTCAGATCTCAGACCCTCTCTTTGTTAGACGCCTCAGTGGTTTTAAGTGCTGTCCAAGCTTATAAGTTTTAAGTCTAGTTCTGACAGCATGTCAGCAAACTGCACGTTCAAAGGAATATAAATACACACAGTTAAAATGTTTTCCCCATTTTCTGCCAGTTCATCACAGTGCGCAGCGATCTTTCCATCTCCACCTATAAGGGACTGTTAATTCTGAATGCCTCTGTAGCCTGTTTGGCCCTGACATTGCATTGAACTTTGGACCTCCTCTGTGCTCACTGTCCTCTCCGGCACTTAGCCCTTGGTTTTAAAATTCACATTCTTGTTTTCAAGTCTGTCCTCAGCCTCGCACCTCCCTATTTCTATAACTTTCTCCAGCCCTCTGAGATGTCTGTGCTGCTCTTGAACGTACCCAGTTTTCGTGGCCTTACTCTGGAATTCTCTCCTCCAGTGTTCACCTCTTCATTTACGCTTCCTCCTTAAAACTTATTTCCTGAAACAATCTTTAACTACTCCTAACTAGCATGTGGTTCATTGTCAATTTTGGGATTTGCTACAACATTGATGCAAGTAGGTTGATGCACAGAGTCATAAAGTCAGAGGTTTAACAGCATGAAAACAGATTCTGGATATGTGTGGGGGTCACAGGGTAGTTGTCATGGGGAACTTTAACTTTCCAAATATTGATTGGAACTTTGTAGGTTGAATAGTTCGGATGGGACAGTTTTTGTGCAGTGTGTGAAGGAGGGTTTCCTGACACAATATGTGGATAGGCCGACAAGAGGTGAGGCCACATTGGATTTGGTACTGGGAAATGAACCGGGCCAAGTGTTAGATTTGGTTGTGGGAGAGCACTTTGGAGATAGTGACCACAATTCGGTGTCTTTTGTTATTGCAATGGAGAGGGATAGGGCCGTACGGCAGGGCAAGGTTTACAATTGGGGGAGAGGTAATTATGATGCGATTAGACAAGAATTAGGGGGCATAAGATGGGAACAGAAACTGTCAGGGAAAGGCACTAATGAAAAGTGGAACTTTTTCAAGGAACAAATACTGGGTGTCCTGTCAGGCAGGAAATGGCCGAGTGAGGGAACCATGGTTGACGAAAGAGGTGGAATGTCTTGTGAAAAGTAAGAGGGAAGCTTATGTAGGGATGAGGAAACAAGGTTCAGATGGCTTGATTGAGGGTTACAAGTTAGCAAGGAATGAGCTGAAAAAGGGGCTTAGGAGAGCTAGGAGGGGACGTGAGAAGTCCTTGGCGGGTCGGATCAAGGAAAACCCCAAGGCTTTTTACTCTTATGTGAGGAATAAAAGAATTAGGGCCGGTCAAGGACAGTAGTGGGAACTTGTGTATGGAGTCAGTAGAGATAGGCGAGGTGATGAATGAATACTTTTCTTCAGTGTTCACCAAGGAGAGGGGCCATGTTTTTGAGGAAGAGAAGGTGTTACAGGCTAATAGGCTGGAGGAAATAGATGTTCGGGGTGAGGATGTCCTGGCAGTTTTGAATAAACTGAAGGTCGATAAGTCCCCTGGGCCTGATGAAATATATCCTAGGATTCTTTGGGAGGCAAGGGATGAGATTGCAGAGCCTTTGGCTTTGATCTTTGGGTCCTCATTGTCCACGGGGATGGTGCCAGAGGACTGGAGAATGGCGAATGTTGTTCCTCTGTTTAAGAAAGGGAATAGAAATGACCCTGGTAATTATAGGCCGGTTAGTCTTACTTCGGTGGTTGGTAAATTGATGGAAAAGGTCCTTAGGGATGGGATTTACGACCATTTAGAAAGATGCGGATTAATCCAGGATAGTCAGCACGGATTCGTGAAGGGCAAGTCGTGCCTCACAAATTTGATTGAATTTTTTGAGGAGATAACTAAGTGGGTTGATGAAGGTAGGGCAGTTGATGTCATATACATGGATTTTAGTAAGGCGTTTGATAAGGTCCCCCATGGTCGGCTTATGATGAAAGTGAGGAGGTGTGGGATAGAGGGAAAGTTGGCCGATTGGATAGGTAACTGGCTGTCTGATCGAAGACAGAGGGTGGTGGTGGATGGAAAATTTTCAGATTGGAAGCAGGTTGCTAGCAGAGTGCCACAGGGATCAGTGCTTGGTCCTCTGCTCTTTGTGATTTTTATTAATGACTTAGAGGAGGGGGCTGAAGGGTGGATCAGTAAATTTGCTGATGACACCAAGATTGGTGGAGTAGTGGATGAGGTGGAGGGCTGTTGTAGGCTGCAAAGAGACATAGATAGGATGCAAAGCTGGGCTGAAAAATGGCAAATGGAGTTTAACCCTGATAAATGTGAGGTGATTCATTTTGGTAGGACTAATTTAAATGTGGATTACAGGGTCAAAGGTAGGGTTCTGAAGACTGTGGAGGAACAGAGAGATCTTGGGGTCCATATCCACAGATCTCTAAAGGTTGCCACTCAAGTGGGTAGAGCTGTGAAGAAGGCCTATAGTGTGTTAGCTTTTATTAACAGGGGGTTGGAGTTTAAGAGCCATGGGGTTATGCTGCAACTGTACAGGACCTTGGTGAGACCGCATTTGGAATATTGTGTGCAGTTCTGGTCACCTCACTATAAGAAGGATGTGGAAGCGCTGGAAAGAGTGCAGAGGAGATTTACCAGGATGCTGCCTGGTTTGGAGGGTAGGTCTTATGAGGAAAGGTTGAGGGAGCTAGGGCTGTTCTCTCTGGAGTGGAGGAGGCTGAGGGGAGACCTAATAGAGGTTTATAAAATGATGAAGGGGATAGAGAGAGTGAGCGTTTAAAGACTATTTCCTCGGGTGGATGGAGCTATTACAAGGGGGCATAACTATAGGGTTCATGGTGGGAGATATAGGAAGGATATCAGAGGTAGGTTCTTTACTCAGAGAGTGGTTGGGGTGTGGAATGGACTGCCTGCAGTGATAGTGGAGTCAGACACTTTAGGAACATTTAAGCGGTTATTGGATAGGCACATGGATCACACCAGGATGATAGGGAGTGGGATAGCTTGATCTTGGTTTCAGATAAAGCTCGGCACAACATCGTGTGCCGAAGGGCCTGTTCTGTGCTGTACTGTTCTATGTTCTATGTTCTAAAACGGGCCCTTTGGCCCAACTTGTCCATGCGCCCAGTTTTTACCATTAACCTAGTCCCAATTGCCCACATTTGGCCCGTATCCTTCTCGGCCAATCTTACCAATGTAACTGTCTAAATGCTTTTTAAAAGACAAAATTGTACCCTCCTCTATTACTACCTCCGGCAGCTCGTTTTAGGCACTCATCACCATCTGTGTGGACAAATTGCCCTTCTGGATCCTTTTGTATCTCTCCCCTCTCAGCTTAAACATATGCCCTCTCGTTTTCGACTTCCCTACCTTTGGGAAAAGACGTTAAACTTCAACAAGGTGCCCCAACTCTTGTATTCAATGTTCTGACCAATGAAACCAAGCATGTTGAATGCCTTCTTCGTCATCCTGTCCACCTGTGACTCCACTTTCACCCTGTATCCCCAGATCTTTCTGTTCTATAACTCTCCCCAACACCCTACCATTAACTGAGTAAGTCCTGCCCTGGTTCCATCTACCAAATGCATCATCTCACATTTATCTAAATTAAACTCCATCTGCCATTCATCAGCCCACTGGCCCAATTGATCAAGACCCCATTGCAATTCTTGATAACCTTCTTCACTGTCCACTATGCCACCAATCTTGGTGTCATTTGCAAACTTACTAACCATGCCTCCTAAATTCCCATTCAAATCCTTCATATAAATGACAAATAACAATGGACCCAGTATCAATCTCTGAGGTGCACTGCTGGTAACAGACCTCTGGATTGAAAAACAGCCATGTACAACCACCCTCTGTCTTCTGTCATCAAGCCAATTTTGTATCCTATTGGCTACCTCACCCTGGATCAACAACCCACCATGCGGTACTTTGTCAAATGCATTGCTAAAGTCCGTGTAGACAATGTCGACTGCACTGCCCTCATCTACCTTTTTGGTTACCCCTTCAAAAAACTCAGTCAAATTCATGAGACATGATTTTCCACTCAGAAAGCCATCCTGACTGTCCCTAATCAGTCCTTGCCTCTCTCAATGCTGTAGACCCTGTTTCTCAGAATACCTTCTAACAACTTAACCACTGCAGACATTAGGCTCACCAGCCTGCAGTTCCCAGGCTTAAGCAAGGACACAACATTTGCCACCCTTCAATCATAGAATCCCTAAAATACAGAAGGTGACCAATTAGCCCATCAAGTCTGTACCTACCACAATCCCACCCACCCTATTCCCGTAATCCCACACATTTACCCTGCTAATCCCCCTGACACTAGGGTCAATTTAGCATGGCTATTCTCTCCCTAAGGCAACACGGTGGCAAAGTGGTTAGCAGTGCTGCCTCACAGTGCCAGGGACCCGGGTTTGATTCCAGTCTCTGGTCACTGTGTGGAGTTTGCATATTCTCACTGTGTCTGCGTGGATTTCCTCCGGGTACTCTGGTTTCCTCCCACAGTCCAAAGATGTGAGGGTTAGATTGATTGACCATGATAAATTGCCCCTTAGTGCCAGGGAGATTAGGAGCGTAAATATGTGGGGTTATGGGGTTATGGGTGGGATTGTTGTCGGTGCAATCTCAATGGGCCAAATGGCCTCCTTGTGCACTGCAGATTCTATGATAGTTACTCTTTAACCCTTTATGTATTTGTAGAAGCTCTTTGGATTCTCCTTTACCTCATCTGCCAAAACAATCTCATGGCTCCTTTTTGCCCAACCTGACTTCTCGTTTAACTTTAATCCGACACCTTCTATACTCTTCGAGGGATCCATTTGATCCCAGCTGTCTATGATTGTCATATGTCTCCTTTTTCTTCTTGACCAGGGCCTCAATATCCTGAGTCATCCTGGGTTCCCTACTTCTACCAGCCTTGCCCTTCACTCTATAAGGAATGTGCTTACCCTGAACCCTGGTTAACACACTTTTGAAAGACTCTCATTTACCAGACGTCCCTTTGCCTGCCAGCAGACTCTTCCAATCAGAGCTTACAGAATGGCAATGATTGCATTTCATCAAATCATAGAATCCCTACAATGCAGAAGGAGGCCATTCAGCCCATTGAGCCTGCACCGACAACAATCCCACCCAGGCCCCATCTCCTTAACCCCACACACCGAATTGAACCCGGCTTCCTGGCACTATGAGGTAACAGTGCTAACCACTGTGCCACCGTGCTGCCTTTTTTTCATGATTCTCTTGTGCTGGACAAGATTTCCACTTCATTTTATTTGTTATTTATCGCTTCTCGGCCTTTTGGCGAAGATCAAGTGTAGTTATGCGGATGCTGCACTTGGTTGAGGTCATTGGGTTGCATTTAAGCTTCATCTCGGCCTTTTGGCTAAGATGCAAATGAGATCAAGCCTTGGAGGAGGAATTCTCCGCCTGCTCCAATCAGCTTGGCTCATGTAGATCAGGCCCAGGACAGGGTAAATGGTCACTTGCCCTGTCTTGTCAGCTTGGATCGAAAATGTCTCAACTTGTTGAGACTCTGAATTGGACTTGATTTGATTGAATTGGAAAAGTATTTAAAAAAAATTATTTTCTCTTTACTTCTCCTAACTGCCTTGCTTCGCCTTTTGTGCCTCCTCTCGCTTCTCCACTTTCTGGCCCTCTGCCCTCCCTATTCCATCCCCTAACCCTTCAGTCCGGCTCTACCTTCTGCTCTTATTACCATGTCAGATTTGATACCATGTCAGATAAGTCTACAACTTTCCCATTGTCCCTCTCTTGGTATCCTCCAAAGGGCTCATTGAGGCAGTCAGTGCTGGTTCATTTCTGTCAGTGATCCCAGTTCCCCCATCAAACTCTGCGCGAACATCACCCAAGCCTCATTCTAGGCACTCATCTGGGGTTGAGCTTACCAACTTCCTTTCTGTCCAACTTACCACTCCAAATTCTGGCCGTATGAGGCTCTGCCAGTGAGTAGGATCTCATCACCTCTTCACTATTCACCCCTCCAGAATGTCCATTTATCGACCAGTCATGAACTTATTGTCTGCGTGGGTTTCCTCCGAGAACTCTGGTTTTCTCCTGCGGTGGAGATGCCGGCATTGGACTGGGGTAAATGCAGCAAGAAGTCTCACAACACCAGGTTAAAGTCCAACAGGTTTATTTGGTAGCAAAAGCCACTTTTGCTACCAAATAAACCTGTTGGACTTTAACCTGGTGTTGTGAGACTTCTTACTGTGTTCCTCCTGCGGTCCAAAGATGTGCAGGTTAGGTGGATTGGCCATGCTAAATGACATCTTAGTGTCGAAACAGAAAAACTAAGTTTAAAAGTTTATTTATTTATTGTCACGGTAGATTTTCATTAACTGTAATCAAGTTACTGTGAAAATCCCCGAGTTGCCACACACTGGCGCACTGAGGGAGGATTTAGCATGGACAATGCACCTAGCCAGCACGTCTTTCGGACTGTGGGAATAAACCAGAGCACCCAGAGAAAACCCACGCAGACAGTGGAGAACGTGCAGACTCCACACAGTCAGTGACCCAAGCCGGGAATCGAACCCTGGTCCCTGGAACTATGAGGCAGCATTACTAACCACTGTGCCAACGTGCCACCCATTAGGATAAGATGCCCTTTTGGAGAGTCGATGCAGACTTGATGGGCCAAATGGACTCTTTCTGCACTATAGGAATTCTATTGATCTGTCCCAATCTCCATTTCCTTAAATCCATGGCTGCAGACTTGAATTCACCACCAGATCTTGCTGAATCACTTAAAGTGCTGTTGGATCCTGCTCTTGTCTAATGAGAACAGATTCTTCCCTGCTGCCACCAGACTTTTGAACAGACCTACCTTATATTAAGTTGATCTTTCTCTACATCCTATCTATGACTGTAAGACTACATTCTGCACCCTCTCCTTTCCTTGTCCTCTATGTGCTCGATGAATGGTTTGCTTTGTCTGTATAGAGTGCAAGAAACAATATTTTTCACAGTATACCAATACATGTAACAATTATAAATCAAATCAAATTTATTAATTCGTGTCACAAGTAGAAGCCATAAATTAAGTTACTGTGTGCTAACAAATGTGTACGGCTATGAGAAGTGGGTTGGGGCAGCTTGAGACTTTATTGGTGGGTTGGACATGAATGAAGGCTAGAGTGCCTAATATTTAAGAAAACAACTGGACAATATCCTGCCCCCATGCCCTGTCCTGGCACTCAGCAGCTTCTCATCTGGATTCAAGGCTGACGAGTCTGATTCCATCCCATATCCGCCCCCTCACCCCAGTGGGAAAATTCCACCATTCAGTGCACTCTTTCCCCATCCTGGTGCAGTGAGCTGGAAAATTTTCCAACCCCACAACCCAACTGGAGAAGTGAAAATCTAGGCCATGATCTGCAGTCGGAGAGAAAAAAAAATCATGATAAAATATTTATGTGACTGTGGATTTATTTTTTAATATTATTGCTGGGAGGTCGCTTCATCCTTCCCCAAAGTCATGACTTTTTAATGTCCATCTCGTTATTTTTGATTGCAGAGGATTGGTAGTAATGACTACTGTAGACTATTGAACAGGAATGATTTGATTCATCTGACTCCATTAGTCAGCTTTGACCAGATCCATTGGGGTGAGTTATATTAAAGTACTAATTTACCCAACACTTCACACATGCTGTGGGGTAGGGAATAAGTGCAACATGGCAAATAGTTTCTGCACGTTGTACTCTGCATTGCACTTGATATTGTGGAGCCTTGAATCCCAGTCGTCACTGACATCAGTTTAAATCTTGCCTGTCACTGTTTGAAAATGGAAAGCATTGTATTTCTGTCATTCTTCCACTGGTATTTAGCATTTTTAGCCTCTGTGTCCCTGACCTCTGGTTCATTACAATCAAATCTTCCAGGCAATTGAACCATCTTTGACGCACTCTTCCTCTCAGTCCAGTATCCTCCAGTTGTTTGTCCACAAGGGTCTTTCAGATTTAAAACAAAAGGTCAGAACCAGCATTGTAATGAAACTGAAAGACATTTCCTGGACTGAAAGGACACAGCCCAGAATTTGAACAGCCTCGAAATCTTTGCAGTGGCGCACTGCATTTTGTTGAATAGTTAGGCCGGTGTGCAATTTATTCAGCTTGTCTGAATTTCTGCAACTTTTGGACTGTTCTTGTAAATATCAGCCCATTGACTGAGTGATATAACCAAGTCTAATTTAAAGCTCGGCTGCAGTTTGACTGGCTGTAAAAAACAGCCTTGAATGGCATCTTTACAATCAACAAGAGCCTGTTTTTGTTTAAAACTGATTTAGTTCTAAAACTGACCATATGGAGAAAGAAAGGGGAAGCAATTTGGCAAGTTAAAGATTGAGGCAGTCAGAACAGTTTGGGGTGGGGAGGGGGAACTTAATTCACATTCTATAATGTTAAAAAAGAGAGAAAAAAATCTTTTTATTTGTTCTCTCACTTAAAACAGTATCTGTTTTAGACAGTATCTGATAGAGTTAAAAGCAAAATAATGTGGATGCTGGAATCTGAAACAAAAACAGAAAAATGCTGGAAAATCTCAGCAGGTCTGACAGCACCTATGGAGAGAGAATAAAGCCAATGTTTCGAGTCTGGATGATCCTTCATCAAAGCTGGACAAAGGGTCACCTAGACTCAAAACTCCGCTCTGTTCCCTCTCCGGATATGCTGTCAGAACTACTGAGATTTTTCAGCATTTTTCAGCATTTGTTTTCTATCTGATATAGTGCCTGCTATAATCTGGGTAAGTGTGCAAGTGTTCTGAATTCCTGTTTGCCATCTCGAGTAGTTTAAAGTTTATTTGTGTCAGAAGTAGGCTTATATTAACACTGCAAAGAAGTTACTGTCAAAATCCCCTAGTCGCCACACTCTGACGCCTGTTCGGGTACACTGAGCGAGAATTTAGCATGGCCAATGCACCTAACCAACATGTCTTTCGGAGTGTGGGAGGAAATGGGAGGAACCCACGCAGACACAGGAAGAACGTGCAGACTCCGCACAGACAGTGACCCAATCCAAGAATTGAACCTGGGTCCGTGGTGTTGTGAGGCAGCAGTGCTAACCACTGTGCTGCCCATGCCCCCCATAGAACCATAGAAAATTACAGCTCAGAAACAGGCCTTTTGGCCCTTCTTGTCTGTGCCGAACCATTTTATGCCTAGTCCCACTGACCTGCACTTGGACCATATCCCTCCACACCCCTCTCATCCATGAACCCGTCCAAGTTTTTCTTAAATGTTAAAAGTGACCCCGCATTTACCACTTTATCCGGCAGCTCATTCCACACTCCCACCACTCTCTGCGTGAAGAAGCCCCCCCTAATATTCCCTTTAAACTTTTCTCCTTTCACCCTTAACCCATGCCCTCTGGTTTTTTTCTCCCCTCGCCTCAGCGGAAAAAGCCTGCTTGCATTCACTCTATCTATACCCATCAAAATCATATACACCTCTATCAAATCTCCCCTCAATCTTCTGCGCTCCAGGGAATAAAGTCCCAACCTATTCAATCTCTCTCTGTAACTCAGCTTCTCAAGTCCCGGCAACATCCTTGTGAACCATCTCTGCACTCTTTCAATCTTATTTACATCCTTCCTGTAACTAGGTGACCAAAACTGTACACAATACTCCAAATTCGGCCTCACCATGCCTTATATAGCCTTACCATAACACTCCAACTTTTATACTCGATACTCCGATTTATAAAGGCCAATGTTCCAAAGGCACTCTTTACGACCCTATCCACCTGTAACGTCACTTTTAGGGAATTCTGTATTCCCAGATCCCTCTGTTCAACTGCACTCTTCAGAGTCCTACCATTTACCCTGTACGTTCTTCTTTGGTTTGTCCTTCCAAAGTGCAATATCTCACACTTGTCTGCGTTAAATTCCATTTGCCATTTTTGAGCCCATTTTTCTAGTTGGTCCAAATCCCTTTGCAAGCTTTGAAAACCTTCCTCACTGTCCACTACACCTCCAATCTTTGTATCATCAGCAAACTTGCTGATCCAATTTACCACATTATCATCCAGATCATTGATATAGATGACAAACAACAATGGACCCAACACCGATCCCTGCGGCACACCACTAGTCACAGGCCTCCACTCAGAGAAGCAATCCTCCACAACCACTCTCTGGCTTCTTCCATTGAGCCAGTGTCTTATCCAATTTACTACCTCCCCATGTATACCTAGCGACTGAACCTTCCTAACTAACCTCCCATGAGGGACCTTGTCAAAGGCCTTGCTGAATCCAGGTAGACAACATCCATCGCCTTCCCTTCATCCACTTTCCTGGTAACCTCCTCGAAAAACTCTAATAGATTGGTCAAACATGACCTACCACGCACAAAGCCATGTTGACTCTCCCTAATAAGTCCCTGTCTATCCAAATATTTGTAGATCCTATCCCTTATCACACCTTTCAATAACTTGCCCACCACCGACGTCAAACTTACTGGCCGATAATTTCCCGGATTTCTTTTGGAACCTTTTTTAAACAACGGAACAACATGAGCCACCCTCCAATCATCCGGCACCTCCCCCGTGAATACTGACATTTTAAATATGTCTGCCAGGGCCCCTGCAAGTTCAACACTAACTTCCATGCTATGGCATCAGTCACCTTTGTAAGTAATCAGATTGCTTTCACTTATTTGGCAATTGATTTTGCGTTGTCCTGTATCCTCTCTCAAAATCATGGTACCTTAGCATGCAGGAATAAAAGTCTGTTTAAACCAAGGCTGAACTCTGTCTTCCACACTCCTTCAATCTCTGATGGTTGACTGACTTCATACTAGAGAAGGTGAAAATTTAGAACTGCATTATTCCACAGAATGGGGAAATATGCAGAGTGATGGGTACAATTAGAGCAATGTAGTTCAACATACAATTTTGCATACAAAATAAAAAATATAGAGTACTATTCCTGCCTCATAGCTCCATGGACCCGGGTTCAATTCTGGCCTCGCGTGACTATGGAATTTTTACCTTCTCCCCGTGTCCGTGCGGTTTCCTCTGGGTGGTTAGTGTGTGTGTGTGTGTGTGTGTGTGTGTCCTGTGATAGACCAGTGTCCTGTCCTGTGTGTACCCTGCCCAGTGTCTGTCGAGATAGACTCTGACTCCCCGCAACCTAGAATTGGAGTAAGCAGGAAAGTGAAGAGTACTATTCCACTTTGGCAGGTTATCTACTCAAATAGAATAAACTTACTGCACTTGTTATGTATCCGCCTGTTAGCTGATTCCAAAAGTTAGACTTGTTTCCTGGGTATGAGTGACTTGCTTTATTCCTTTGTTTTATTATTGAAACCTTTTCAGTGTCATTGATGTGGGCTTTTTACTGAATTTAATAAATGTATTATAGGGGAGTCCAAGCAAGGGACTATAAATACAGGATCAAAAACAGAAAATACCGGAAAATCTCAGCAGGTCTGACAGCATCTGTGGAGAGAGAATAGAGCTCATATTTCGAGTCCGGATGACTCTTCATCTTTTGGGATGATCAACCACAAACCCAAAAGGAAAGCCAGAAGAAACATTTTGAGTGGTTAGAGTATGGAACTCACTGTCACATAGTTAAGATGAATAGTATAGATCCATTTAAGGGACAGCTGGATTAAGACATGAGGGTGGAAGGAATAGAAGGATCTAGTGATGGAGCTAGAAGAAGAAGAGTTGAAGGTGGCTCAGATGAAGCATCAACACCAGCACGGATTAGTTGAGTTGAATGGCCTGTTTCCCACCCGAGGTCAACAGAGATTTCAGTTGTCGGACTCTCGCCCGCACCGATTCTGTGGCAGGCGAAGTGACAGAGTTTCGGCCATTGTAGATTGTTCTCTGAGGTGGTGGTGTTAGGAAGCGGGAGGAAAATAAAACAGCTTTATTAATAATCTGTTGTCTAACTTTTGATTTGATTCAATCCAGCCCTGCAATAAATGCTTTAATGCTACCTTTAACTCAAAATCTGTTATAAAGTAGCTCACATTTTGACTCATTCCACGGACTAATAGCCAAGGAATCGTGGAACATGACAGCATCCGTTCTGCACATACATGGCAATGCCCCACAAGCAGTGATGAAGATGCGTAAAGCAGATGGTCCGTGTTTTCATTGCTGCCTTGTTGAGAGAAAACAGTTGGGCGACAGACCAGTAGAACCCACTATCCGTTTTTGAACAGAGCGTGACGAATTGTTTGTCAGGCTAGAATATGAAGGGTTGTAGAACTGAAGTGGGTAGATGGCTTAAAAAATGGTTCACCATGATACCCTTAAACAGCAGAAGAGGCATGACAGGCTGCATATCCTCCGGTTTGTGTGTGACAAAGCCATGACCCAGGAGAACCATGTACCATGTACCCTATCATCAGAAGGATCCTATTTCTAACAACGAACCCAGCTACTGCACTGAGGGGTCAGTCTGAAATATGTGTTTAAATTCTGGAGTTAGGTTTGCTTGGTTTGATTCAGATAAGTTACGAACATAAAAACACAAATGAAAGAAATACAAAATACAGAGGGAGGGAATATGAGCAAACAGAAAAAATGCAGTTTTTCAAATTTTAGAATTGTGTGCAGTATGTTTTCAGGATTCAAACAATTAAGCTGAAAACTAATACATGAGAATGGCTTTATCGCTAATTTAAATATTCAAGGTGGGAAAAAAATGCAGAGCGACAGGAAAAGAGCAGGAGAATGGAGCTGATTGGATTGCTCTTCAAAAAGCTCGATGGATTGAATGGCCCGATTCTGTGCAGAACTGTTCAATGTCTCACGATGATTAGTGAAGTTATAAGTAAGGAACCAGCAGTCAAAGGAAGATTAAATCCTTTGCTGGATCTGCTAGTTGTTTAAGGGTTGAAGTTCGCAGTAGCACAGTGGTTAGCACTGCTGCGTCACAGCGCCAGGGTCCCGGGTTCGATTCTCGCCTTGGGTCACTGTCTGTGTGGCGTTTACACATTCTTTCCATGTCTGCGTGGGTTTCCTCTGGGTGCTCCGGTTTCCCCCCACAGTCCAAAGATGTGAATTAGCCATGCCAAATTCTCCTTCAGTGTACCCGAACAGGCGTCGGAGTGTGGCAACTGGGGGATTTTCGCAGTAACTTCATATAAGCCTAATTGTGACTAATAAACTTTAAAATTTACTTTGAGTCAACATAATAGCTTTTGACATTTTCATGTCTTGTATCAGATTGCACTACAGCTTCATTCGCTCACGAGTAGACAGAAATGTTTTCAGTCATAATATAAAAGCTGTTATTGTGATTGCTCAATATTTTCTATTGATCCAAAACAATCTGCAAAGGTGAATCAGTGGGGAGCTTTATTGCATGCACAGAACTTCTTTGTACAAGACCATAGCCTGCAATTCTCTCCTTGGTTTTTAACCAGCAGCTGACTCATTGGCCTTGTTGAGGGTCTTTCTGCTCAACTGGAATTGTGGATTGACACACTTACTGGATCCACTAAATAAACGAGTATTTATTAATAAAGGATAAGAATAAGATTCGGTAACTTGGACTTGAAGATGCTACCCGATGCGGTGGAGCTGATCAAGCTCTTCCGAGGAAGGGTCTTCACTGAGTCCCAGCTCAGGGTTCATCTTGCATGATGGTTCTTCCTCCAAGTTTTTGCTCACATCTCTGGTGAGATGTCACCTTATGAAGCTAATACTGCTCCCCTCTGTGTCACTTGGCACCCCTGACCTCTGCCTAGCTTTTTTGGTCAGCAAGTCTGTACATATCTTGTGATTATGCAGATTCTTGTCATTCTTCCTTTGTCATGTCAGTCCTTTTAATGTGCAACATCATCTTTACTGATCTTACTGAGATGTCGCTCCTTGTTCCTCCTTCATTCCTTTGTTTAGGAACATTTGCAGCAATTCCATGTTTAATAGATTCTTATTACAAGATGATTGTTCAGCAGGCTAGTTTGTTAAACTGTAATCATGTTTCCTCTATAGCTGCTGCTCTGGTACAAGGTTGGCTTCTTTTCCCATCATGCTTTAACATTTTAACTGTCAGCCATATGGTTATAGACTTGTTTAATGATACCATAAAGCTGCCAGGAAATGATGTGCTCACAGCAGTGTCAGGACAAGTTTACTTTGCCCCAGTTACTGTTGCTGCTTAATGTGTGAATATGCAATAATTGACGGACAGGAAAAGACCCATCAAGCTTGTTTCACAGCAAAGATGGTAAAGGGAATAGAAGTGTACGAGATGACGACAGGTATGGAGCAAAGATAAACTGTTCCCATAAACTGATGACACAAGGATTAGGGGAAACAGATTTAACGATTTGGGAAAGAGATTCAGGGGAAGAGCTTGTTCCACACAGTGAGTGTTAATGGCCTGGAACCCACTGACAATGAGGGTGGTGGAATGCAGAAATGATCAATGATTTCAAATGATTTTGGGAGAGATGAACTTGCCGGGTACAGGGAGAGAGCTTGGGGCATGGGACTGACAGGATTGCTCGATAGAGGGTAGCACAGTGATTAGCACTGTTGCCTCACAACTCCAGGGACCCGGGTTCAATTCCAGCCTCGGGTGACTGTCTGTGTGGAGCTTGCATGGTCTCCTTGTGTCTGCGTGGGGTTCCACCGGGTGTTCTGGTTTCCTCACACAGTCCAAAGCTGTCTGGGTTAGGTTGATTGGCCATGCTAAATTGACCCTTAGCATCAGGGGGATTAGTGGGGTAAATAGTGAAAAAGTGAGAGGGCATAGGATCCAAGGGGCTGCTGCCCTGTGGATCCAGAACTGGCTTGCCCAAAGGAGGCAGAGAGTGGGTATAGATGGATCTTTTTCGAAACGGAGGTCGGTCACCAGTGGTGTGCCCCCAGGGATCTGTTCTGGGACCCTTGCTGTTTGTCATTTTCATAAATGACCTGGATGAGGAAGTGGAGGGATGGGTTGGTAAGTTTGCTGACGACACGAAGGTTGGTGGGGTTGTGGATAGTCTGGAGGGATGTCAGAAGTTACAGAGGGACATAGATAGGATGCAAGACTGGGCAGACAAGTGGCAGATGGACTTCAACCCAGATAAATGCGTCGTGGTCCATTTTGGCAGGTCGAATGGGATGAAGGAGTACAATATAAAGGGAAAGACTCTTAGTACTGTAGAGGATCAGAAGGACCTTGGGGTCCGGGTCCATAGGACTCTAAAATCGGCCCCGCAGGTGGAGGAGGTGGTTAAGAAGGCATATGGTGTGCTGGCCTTTATCAATCGAGGGATTGAGTTTAGGAGTCCGGGGATAATGATGCAGCTATATAAAACCCTCGTCAGACCCCACTTGGAGTACTGTGCTCAGTTCTGGTCGCCTCATTACAGGAAGGATGTGGAAAAGATTGAAAGGGTGCAGAGGAGATTTACAAGGATGTTGCGTGGATTGATTGGCATGCCTTATGAGGATAGGCTGAGGGAGCTCGGTCTTTTCTCCTTGGAGAGACGTAGGATGAGAGGAGACCTAATAGAGGTATATAAGATGTTGAGAGGCATAGATCGGGTGGACTCTCAAAGGCTTTTTCCCAGGGTGGAAATGGCTGCTACGAGAGGACACAGGTTTAAGGTGCTGGGGGGTAGGTACAGGGGAGATGTTCGGGGGAAGTTTTTCACACAGAGGGTGGTGGGCGAGTGAAATCGGCTGCCGTCAGTGGTGGTGGAGGCAAACTCGATAGGGTCTTTTAAGAGACTCCTGGATGAGTACATGGGACTTAATAGGATGGAGGGTTATAGGTAGGCCTAAAAGATCGGGATATGTTCGGCACAACTTGTGGGGCCGAAGGGCCTGTTTTGTGCTGTAGTTTTCTATGTTTCTAAATACTTGTGGTTACAGGGATAGGACCTGGGTGGCTTTGATGTCAGTGCAGACTGGATGGGCTGAATGGCCTACTTCTGTACTGTAGGGATCCCAACTAGTCTGAATTTGACAAGGCATGGTGTGAGGCAACCATGGGTCAATAAATTACTTGTGGATTTTACAGTTATTCATAGAATCCAGCAGTGCAGAAGGAGGCCAGTCGGCCCATCAAGTCTGCACCAACACAATCCCACCCAGGCCCTTTCCTCATTACCCCATAATCCCATGCATTTACTCTGGCTAATCCCCTTGACACTAAGGTGCAATTTTAACATGGCCAATCCACCGAACCCTCGCATTTTTGGACTGTGGGAGGAAACCAGAGCACCTGGAGGAAACCCACGCAGACATGGGGAGACTATGCAAACTCCACATAGACAGTGACCCAAACTGGAATTGAACCGGGTCCCTAGCGCTGTGAGGCAGTAGTGCTAACCACTGTGCCACTGTGCTGCCCATTAATGGGCCAATCATAATTGTTTGAATTTTCCAGTTGTCAATTAGGTTATCCAAAGAACAAAGAACAGTACAGCACAGGAAACAGGCCCTTCGGCCCTCCAAGCCTGTGCCGCTCCTTGGTCCAACTAGACCAATCGTTTGTATCCCTCTATTCCCAGGCTGCTCATGTGACTATCCAGTCTTAATCAATGTCAGCGTGCCTGCCTCCACCACCCTACTTGGCAGCGCATTCCAGGCCCCCACCACCCTCTGTGTAAAAAACATCCCTCTCATATCTGAGTTATACTTCGCCCCTCTCACCTTGAGCCCGTGACCCCTCGTGAACGTCACTTCTGATCTGGGAAAAAGCTTCCCACCATTCACCCTATCTATCCCCTTCATAATCTTGTACACCTCTATTAGATCTCCCCTCATTCTCCGTCTTTCCAGGGAGAACAACCCCAGTTTACCCAATCTCTCCTCATAGCTAAGACCCTCCATACCAGGCAACATCCTGGTAAACCTTCTCTGCACTCTCTCTGACGCCTCCACGTCCTTCTGGTAGTGCGGCGACCAGAACTGGACGCAGTACTCCAAATATGGCCTAACCAGCGTTCTATACAGCTGCATCATCAGACTCCAGCTTTTATACTCTATACCCCGTCCTATAAAGGCAAGCATACCATATGCCTTCTTCACCACCTTCTCCACCTGTGTTGCCACCTTCAAGGATTTGTGGACTTGCACACCTAGGTCCCTCTGTGTTTCTATACTCCTGATGACTCTGCCATTTATTGTATAACTCCTCCCTACATTATTTCTTCCAAAATGCATCACTTCGCATTTATCCGGATTAAACTCCATCTGCCACCTCTCCGCCCAATTTTCCAGCCTATCTATATCCTGCTGTATTGCCCAACAATGCTCTTCGCTATCTGCAAGTCCAGCCATCTTCGTGTCATCCGCAAACTTGCTGATTACACCAGTTACACCCTCTTCCAAATCATTTATATATATCACAAATAGCAGAGGTCCCAGTACAGAGCCCTGCGGAACACCACTGGTCACAGACCTCCAGCCGGAAAAAGACCCTTCGACCACTACCCTCTGTCTCCTATGGCCAAGCCAGTTCTCCACCCATCTAGCCACTTCTCCTTGTATCCCATGAGCCTTAACCTTCTTAACCAACCTGCCATGTGGGACTTTGTCAAATGCCTTACTGAAATCCATATAGACGACATCCACGGCCCTTCCTTCATCAACCGTTTTTGTCACTTCCTCAAAAAACTCCACCAAATTTGTAAGGCACGACCTCCCTCTTACAAAACCATGCTGTTATCCAGAATGATATAGAACATAGAAAAGCTACAGCACAAACAGGCCCTTTGGCCCACAAGTTGCGCCGAACATGTCCCTACCTACTAGGCTTACCTATAACCCTCTATCTTACTAGCTTCCATGAACTTATCCAAAAGTCTCTTAAAAGACCCTATCGAATCCGCCTCCACCACCACTACCGACAGCCGATTCCACGCACCCACCACCCTCTGAGTGAAAAACTTACCCCAACGTCTGTACCTACTCCCCAGCACCCTAAACCTGTGACCTCTTGTGCGCCTAGTTTGGGGGCGTTTAAGAGATCCGTAGATAGGTTCATGGACGAAAAGAAATTGGTTTAGGTTGGAGGGTCACAGTTTTTTTTTAACTGGTCGGTGCAACATCGTGGGCCGAAGGGCCTGTTCTGCGCTGTAATGTTCTATGTTCTATGTTCTATGTTCTTGTGGCAACCATTTCAACCCTGGGTAAAAGCCTCTGAGAATCCACTCTATCAATACCTGTCAACATCTTATACACCTCTATCAAATCACCTCTTATCCTTCGCTTCTCCAAGGAGAAAAGACCTAGCTCTTTCAACCTATCCTCATAAGGCATGTCACCTAATCCAGGCAACATCCTTGTAAATCTCCTCTGCACCCTTTCTATGGCTTCCACATCCTTTCTGTAATGAGGCGACCAGAACTGGGCACAGTACTCCAGGTGGGGTCTGACCAGGGTCCTATACAGCTGCAGCATTATCTCCTGATTTCTAAACTCAATTCCTCTATTGATGAAGGCCAGTATTCCATACGCCTTCTTGACCACAGCCTCTACCTGCGACGCCGCTTTGAGCATCCTATGAACCCGGACCCCAAGATCCCTCTGTTCTTCCACACTGCCAAGCGTCTTACCCTTAATATTATATTCTTTCATCCTATTCGACCTGCCAAAATGAACCACCACTCACTTATCTTGGTTGAAGTCCACCTGCCACTTCTCCACCCAGTCTTGCATCTTATCTATGTCTCGTTGCAACTGCTGACATCCCTCTACACTATCCACAACACCACCAACCTTTGTGTCATCAGCAAACTTGCCAACCCATCCTTCCACATCCTCATCCAGGTCATTTATAAAAATCACAAAGAGCAAGAGTCCCAGAACAGATCCCTGGGGCACTCCACTGGTGACTGACCTCCATGCTGAAAAAGACCCATCGACAACCACTCTTTGCCGTCTGTGGGCAAGCCAGTTCTGAATCCACAAGGCAATGTCCCCTTGTATCCCATGTTCCTTCACTTTCTCAATAAGCCTTGCATGGGGCACCACCTTATCAAACGCATGGCTGAAATCCATATAAACCACATCTACCGCTCTTCCCTCGTCTATGTGTGTAATTACATCTTCAAAAAATTCAATTTGGCTTGTAAGGCATGATCTGCCTTGGACAAAGCCGTGCTGGCTATTTCTGATCATACTATTCCTCTCCAGATGTTCATAAATCCTGCCTCTCAGGATCTTCTCCATCAACTTACCAACCACTGAGGTTAGACTCACTGGTCAATAATTTCCCGGGCTATCTCTTCTCCCTTTCTTGAATAATGGAACCACATCCGCAACCCTCCAATCCTCCAGAACCTTTCCCGTCTCCATTGATGACACAAAGATCATCGCCAGCGGCTCAGCAATCTCTTCCCTCGCCTCCCACAGTAATCTGGGGTACATCCCATCCGGTCCCGGCGATTTATCTAACTTGATGCTTTTCAAAAGATCCAACACTGCAGCTTTATAGGATCCAATGCTGCAGCTTTATAGGACCCTGGTTAGACCCCACTTGGAGTACTGCGCGCAGTTCTGGTCACCTCATTACAGGAAAGATGTTGAAGCCATTGAAAGGGTGCAGAGGAGATTTACAAGGATGTTGCCTGGATTGGGGGGCATGCCTTATGAGGATAGGTTGAGGGAGCTTGGTCTCTTCTCCCTGGAGAGACGAAGGATGAGAGGTGACCTGATAGAGGTTTACAAAATGTTGAGAGGTCTGGATAGGGTAGACTCTCAGAGGCTATTTCCAAGGGCTGAAATGGTTGCTACGAGAGGACACAGGTTTAAGGTGCTGGGGGGTAGGTACAGAGGAGATGTCAGGGGTAAGTTTTTCACTCAGAGGGTGGTGGGTGAGTGGAATCGGCTGACGTCGGTGGTGGTGGAGGCAAACTCGTTAGGGTCTTTTAAGAGACTTCTGGATGAGTACATGGGATTTAATGGGATTGAGGGCTATAGATAGGCCTAGAGGTAGGGATATGATCGGCGCAACTTGTGGGCCAAAGGGCCTGTTTGTGCTGTGGCTTTCTATGTTCTATGTTCTAACACATCCTCTTTCCTAATGTCTACATGCTCAATCTTCTCAGTCCACTTCAAGTCTGCACTGCAACTACCAAGATCCTTTTCCACTGTGAATACTGAAGTAAAGTATTCATTCTGCTATTTCTACCGGTTCTATACAGACTTTCCCACCGTCACATTTGATAGGTCCTACTCCTTCACATCTTATCTTCTTGCTCTTAACATACTTGTAGAATGCCTTGGGGTTTTCCTTTATCCTGTCTGCCAAGGCCTTCTCATGACCCCTTCTTGCTCTTCTAATTTCCCTCTTAAGTTCCTTCCTACTAGTCATATACTCTTCTAGATTTCTAACATTATCTAGCTCCCTGAACCTTTTGTAGGCTTTTCTTTTCTTCTTGACTAAATTCATTACAGCTTTCGTGCACCATGGTTCCTGTAACCTACCATAACTCCCCTGTCTCATTGGAATGTTGCTGTGCAGAGCTCCAGACAAATTTTTCTTTAAAAATTGCCACATTTCTTCTGTACATTTCCCTGAGAAAACCTCCTTCCAATTTATGCCTCTAATTTCCTGCCCAATAGCCTCATAATTGCCCTTACTCCAAATAAACACTTTCCTAGCTTGACTGATCCTATCTCTCTCCAATGCTAATGTAAAGGAGATAGAGTTGTGATCACTATCCCCAAAATGCTTCCCCACTGAGAGATCTGACACCTGCCCAGGTTCATTCCCCAATACCAAATCAAGTACAGCCTCTCCTCTTGTAAGCTTATCCACATACTGTGTCAGGAAGCCCTCCTGAACACACCTAACAAACTCCTCCCCATCTAAACCCCTTACCCTAGGGATATTCCAATCGATATTTGGGAAATTACAATCTCCCATCACGACCACTCTGTTATTATCACATCTCTCCAGGATCTGCTTCCCAATCTGCTCCTCTACATTCCTGCTTCTATTGGGCGGCCTATAGAAAACACCCAGTAAAGTTATTGACCCATTCCTGTTGCGAACCTCCACCCGTCGAGATTCCGTAGACAATCCCTCTGTGGCGTCCATCTTTTCTACAGCCGTGACACTATCCTTGATCAACAGTGCCATTCCCCACCTCTTTTGCCTCCTTCCCTGTCCCTCCTGAAACATCTGAAACCCGGCACTTGAAGTATCCAGTCCTGTCCCTGAGATAACCAAGTCTCTGTAATGGCCACCACATCACACTTCCAAGTAGTGATCCACGCTCTAAGCTCATCCATTTTGTTCACTACACTCCTTGCGTTAAAATAAACACATCTCAACCCTTCGGTCTGAGCACTCCCCTTCTCCGTCACCTGCGTATCCTCCCTCTCACACTGTCTACAAGCCCCTTTTATTTTTGAGCTAACCTCTTCTCTCCCAGTCACCTCATTTTGATTCCCACCCCCCAACCATTCTAGTTTAAACACTCCCCAGTCGCCTTAGCAAACCTTCCCACCAGGATATTGGTCCCCCTGGACTTTAAGTGAAACCCGTCCTTTTTGTACAGGTCGCACCTGCCCCTAAAGAGGTCCCAATGATCCAGGAACCTGAATCCCTGACCCCTGCTCCAATCCCTCAGCCACGCATTTATGGTCACACCAGAGAAAAATGTGAGTGAAATGGAAGTTGGCAAAGTCCAAGATGACCATAGGCTGCTCTCTCTCCTTTTGAGGGGGCGAGCTGACTGGTGGTGATTTAACCTGAGGGTTACCACACCTCAGGCGAGGGGCAAAGTTGAGAAGATGAGGCCTTCATGAATAACCTCAGCTGGTACGAAAATTGAATCCACGCTGTTGGCATTGCTCTGCATCACAAACTAGCTGTCCAGCTAATTGACCTGGGAAGTATGGCTACTGTAATCATTGATTCTTTGCTCAGCATTTCTCCCCTACATATGCTTGAATACACTTGGATATTCCACATATCTCTGCCCCCAGACTGGGTCTTGAAACCTCCGCATGAGGGTGAATGGACTCTTTCTATGCCATAATGACTTTATGACCAGGATAGTTGCAGGATCATGATGGCTAAACATTCCTCCTTTTGCCCCCAAATCCTGCCCTCACTCCCTGCTTTCCTCCACAGCCACGTCAAACCCTGAAAGGCAATTAAAAAAAACTTTGAGCAGGACACCTGCTTGCAGACCCCTCAGGTCATTAAAGCCAATCCTAGAGCTCACATGAATCAAGTATCAGCTAGAAAGACAGATCTATTTGATATGCTCTCTGCTCTTGTAAGAAACCAACCCAACTCCCTCTTGAAGACACGCAGAGTTATCACCTCCCTCAGGGCAATGTACCCCAGACGTTCTCTCAGCACTGAGAATAAAAGAACCACCTAACATCAAGTTTATTCCTTCTCTTAAATAGTTTAAACAAATGTGCAGAATGAATAAGTAATTTATTCTTGATAATTCACGTTTCTCGTTTTTGGGGTCAGTTTGCTTTTCAGTTTGACTTTAGCAATCCAGGCTTCCTTATGTGCACTTGAGAAATAAAGTGTATGTTGTTGCTCATTGTGTTTCTACTGCAAGAGGGGGAGTATTACCCTTTTTAGTGATGCCCCCAATTATCTCAGTTCTTCACTCTCACGGCCAAGCAGAAATGAGGAGAGTGTCAGGAAAAGCTCAGGAATTTCACATCAAGTTGCAATATTGTGATAAACGTCGTCAGTTTTCAGCTGGACTGGAAATTGAAACATTTCCCCCCTCAGGGCAGGGCCATCTAAACTGACCTCTTCTCTTTCGCTACGGCCAGTTAACTGAAACGCGAATCAGTAAGAGAGGTCAAAATTAGCATTTGCTGCCCTGCAGAATAATGGAAAGCTGTGATATTCCTTCAAGTGAATAAAAGTTTTAAAATGCATTACTCAAAGCTGTTCCATTCAAGTCTGTATCCTTAGGCAAAGGGCTCCAGAGGCAGATGGGTCAGTAACCAGAAGATAGAGCTTTAAGGTAATTGGCAATAGAACCTGAGGCAAGAGGAGATTTTGTTGTCCAGCAAGTTGCGTTTTGGAACACAGGAAGCAGAATCAGTAGGAACTTTCGAAAGAGAATTGGATAAATGCCCGACGGGGAAAACAAATTGCTGGGATGTCGGAAAAGGGCAGAGGAATGGAACAAATTGGATCGTTCTTTCAAAGAGTTGTCACAGACATGATGGGCTGAATGGCCGCCTTCTGTGCTGTACTATACTATCATTCTTTGAACTTCCATCAACCATATGCTGTTCGCTTAGCAGAAACAATGTGGGATGTCTCGCCCTCTGATTTTTCTTCCACACCTCTTTCCACTTCTCAAGAAGTGTCTGAATTTGTGCCCAGTTTGGATCTTGGCATTTTGGTGCATGTTGCTGCTCGAGTCCTGACTCCTGGTTTTTATTGCTTTGCATAAAGATCAAATGGAATATTATACGGAATCAACAATTAGACACTGCAAGCCTGTCTCATCATTCCTGGCTCCTCTGCAGTTGTGAACAATCACTATTTGTGTGGCTGGGTTCATGGAATATATCGTGCAAATCAAAGAATATTTATATCACAGAGCACACCTTAATTAATCCCATGGTTCTGTCCAGTTTGTGAACCTTAAACTGCCTCACACTTTTCCAACTAAGTTCCAAAAAGATCTATGCCCGTCCACTCGAAAAACCCAAAACCAATTCCATTTTGCACTGCCCAATTTTCTAAAATGTCTTTGATTTGATTTATTATTGTCACATGTATTAGTATACAGTGAAAAGTATTGTTTCTTGTGCATTTTGGAGATGGTACACACTGCTGCCACTGTGCATTGGTGGTGGAGGGAGTGAATGATTTAGGTGGTGGGTGAGGTTTGAATCAAGTGGGCTGCTTTGTCCTGGATGGTGACGAGCTTCTTGAGTGTTCTTAGAGCATCACTCATCCAGGCAAGTGGGAGTATTACGTCACACTCTTGACTTGTGCTTTGTAGATGGTGGACAGGCTTTGGGGAGTTACCCCAGAAACATACCCCAGAAAGATGGTTCGGCACAGACAAGAAGGGCCTAAAGGCCTGTTTCTGAGCTGTAATTTTCTATAGTTCTATATAGGCTAAGGTTCAAACTGTTCTGGGCAGGTGTTTTTTGTAATTGGCAAAGTTCCTGTAGAAATTGTTGTTCTTGATTTTTAAAAATATCTTTCATTGGAGCTTCACTGGGTCAGCTAGCATTTAATTGTCCTTGGCAAGGTTGTGGCAAGCCGCCTTCTTGAACAGCTGCAGTTCATGGGGTGCAGGTACACCCCTTGTGCTGTTAGGAAGGGACTTCCAGGATTTTAACTCAGCCACAATGAAGGAACAGTGATATATTTCCAAATATTGGAAATATATTTGCAATATATTAGAAATATATTTGCACACGAGTAAGGTGTGACAAAGTCAGAATATTGAGTAGGTTGGAGGGAATTCCAGGTCGTGGTGGGTGATGTGTGTGATGTTTAAGTTGACAGTGCCACAGTTTGAAGTTATCCTTTTCGTGCTGAATGTCTGAGACTCTCAACATTCGACATTGCATGAAGAGAATTTTACAACGAGAAGCTAATCTCAAGGGCAGGTGGTATTTATCACTGGACTAGTAATCCAGAGACCCAGGGTAATGCTCTGGGGATCTGGGTTCAAATCCCACCATGGCAGATGGTGAAATTTGGATTCAATGAAATGTAGATGTCTATGAAAACCATTGTCAGTTGTCGTAAAAACCCATCTGGTTCACCAATGTCCATTAGGGGTAGAAACCTACCATCTTCACCCAGTCTGGACTGAGTGTGACTCCAGATCCAAAGCCATGTGTTTGACTTTTAATTGCCCTCTGAGACGGCCTAGTAATACACAGCTCAAGGACAGTTAGGGATAGACAATAAATGCTGACCCACCAGCGATACACACATCCTCTGAATAGATAAAATAAAATCAGCTGGCTCAAATGGTCTGCGAGCTTCATCCAACCCTATCCTAATCTTTTCTCATTCTTCTCGCTCTCCAGATCTATCCTGCTTGATTGACATCTTTAGGTGCTTATAAGTTATTTTTCCTATGATCTGTTTGGTTAATGTCTTAATGTTCTTTTGCACATGAGTAAGAGGTGTGACATAATTAAAGCTGCTGATGACACTTCAATGGGCCGTTGATTTGACATTTTAATAAGATTGTAGGAGCACCAATTTTTTTTGTCTGTGAATGGACATGTTTTTCAAAGCAATTTCATACATGCCATTGTCATAGGTTCTCTGGGCCAGTACAGAGTGTGTACAGGCTGAATGGAAGAACCATGATTGGTCATGGAGGATGTAAAGGGACACTGGGTGGAGTGAGCATGAGTTGGCATGGTGGTTATAAAGGGATGGGGAGGGCCATGGAGGAGGTGCGGAGAGTGGGTGGGGCGGGTGCTAGGTAAGAGGATGCGAGGAATAGAGGGCTGAACAGCTATAGTCCAACTGACATGAAGTCCTGGAGAACTGTAGCAGGCTATGAAGTCAACCCTCATAGAAGCATAGAATCCTAGAATCTGGACAGTGCAAAAGGAGGCCAGTTGGCCCATCAAGTCTGCACCAACCACAATCCCACCCAGTCCCTAGTCCCGTAACCCCACATATTTTACCCGTTAATCCCCTGACACTGGGGTCAATTTCACATGGCCAATCAACCTAACCCGCACATTTTTGGACTGTGGGAGGAAACACAAGCAGACATGGCGAGAATGTGCAAACTCCACACAGACAGTGACCCGAGGCCGGAATTGAACTCGTTTCCCTGGCACTGAGGCAGCAGTGCTAACAATTGTGCCACTGTGCCCCCTCCTCAGCACGCAGCTGTCTCAGTAACCACCTAAGCCCTGTTTCCAGGTTTGGTGGACTCAACTCTATCCTGTACCTATGCAGCCCCCTTCCCCACTCCCAGAGTGAAGAACACTCCATTTGGCAGTCTTGTAAGCTGGCAAATACCGTGACTTGAGCTACCCACCTCAACAGTGAATATCCAGGCCTCAGTGCCTACCTTGTCAAGCCTTTTCAGAATGTTTTATATTTCAATGGGCACTTGTGCAAGTGAATATTCTGGTAATGTTTAGAGCTTGAGGAGAGTGCTGGGTACACTCAGCGAGAGATTGTGCATGGAGGTCAGTTGAGCACAAAAAGAAATCAAGGGTTTGGGTGGCATGGTGGCACAGTGGTTAGCACTGCTGTCTCATAGCACCAGGGACCCGGGTTCAATTCCGGCCTTGGGTCGCTGTCTGTGTGGAGTTTGCACATTCTCCCTATGTCTGTGTGGGTTACCTCTGGGTGCTCTGGTTTCTTCCCACAGTCCAAAGATGTGCAGGTTAGGTTGATTGGCCATACTAAATTGACCCTAGCATCAGGGAAATAGCAGGGTAAATATGTGGGGTTACGGGAATAGGGCCTGGGTGGGATTGTGGTCAGTGTAGACTCGATGGGTCGAATGGCCTCCTTCTGCACTGCAGGGATTCTATGATCACTCATCTTCCAGCATGGAAGGGCTTCCATATGCTTCAGAGGGTGCAGAATAAGCAGAAGGTGTTTGGGATCTGAGAGCATTCAATGGGATCATAGAATCATAGAACCCTACAGTGCTGAAGGAGGCCATTCGGCCCATCGAGTCTGCACCGACCACAATTCCACCCAGGGATCAGTGGCCTGTAACCATGCATGGGAGGGAACGAGAGCAAGTGATAAATTGTGGGACATTAGAGATCACTATGAATGTTGAGCACAGATGGAAAGGAAGGATAGTAATTCACAGAGGAGCAGGTTTGGGAACACAGAGCTGGAGAGTCATGGAGCTCGTCATGTCAGCTACAGTGCAAGATTGGGAGCTGCTGTTTGGGGGCAGATGTTTGAGGGCAAATCAACGTCAGGCATGTGGGAGGCTTTCAAGTGTAAGTTGATAGGGATTCAGGACCGGCACATTCCTGTAAGGATGAAGGGTAAGTATGGCAAGTTTTGGGAACCTTGGATATTGAGAGATATTGTGAGCCTAGGAAGAGAAAAAAGAAGTATTTGTCATGGCTAAGAGGCAAGAAACAAATGTGGAATACAAGGAAAGTAGGAAGAAACTTGAGCAACGAGTAAGGAGGGCTAAAAGGGGTGACAAAAAATCATTGGCCAGCAGGATTAAGGAAAATCCCAAGGCTTTTTATACGTATATAAAGAGCAAGAAGGTAGCCAGGAAGAGGGTTGGCCAACTCAAGGACAGGGGAGGGAATCTATGCATGGAGCCAGAGAAAATGGGCGAGGTATTAAATGAGTACTTTGTGTCAGTATTCACCAAAGAGAAGGACTTGGTGGATGATGAATCTGGGAAAGGGTGAGTAGATAGTTTGAGTCATGTTGAGATTAAAAAGGAGGAGGTATTAGGGTTCTTAAGAAAGATTAAGGTAGACAAATCCCCAGGGCCTGATTGGATATATCCCAAAATACTAAGAGAGGCAAGGGGGGAAATTGCTGGGGCCTTGAGAGAAATCTTTGTATCCTCACTGGCTACAGGGGAGGTCCCAGAGGATTGGAGAATAGCCAATTGTTCCTTTGTTTAAGAAGGGCAGCAAGAATAATCCAGGTCATTAAAGGCCGGTGAGCATTACGTCAGTGGTAGGTAAATTATTGGAGAGGATTCTTTGAGACAGGATTTACCCCCACTTGGAAATAAGTGGATGTATCAGTGAGAGACAACATGGTTTGATTGAACTTGATTGAGTTTTTCAAGGAAGTGACGAAGATGATTGATGAGGGTAGGACAGTGGATGTTGTCTACATGGACTTCAGTAAGGCCTTTGACAAGGTCCCCCATGGCAGACTGGTGCAGAAAGTGAAGTCGCATGGGATCAGAGGTGAGCTGGCAAAGTGAATACAGAACTGGCTCGGTCAAAGGAGACAGAGAGTAGCAGTGGAAGGGTGTGTTTCAGAATGGAGGGCTGTGACAAGTGGTGTTCCTCAGGGATCAGTGCTGGGACCTTTCCTATATACATGAATGATTTGGAGGAAAATGGAACTGGTTTGGTTCGTAAGTTTGCGCACGACACAAAGGTTGGTGGATTTTTGGACAATGAGGGGATACAGCGGGATATAGATCGGTTGGTGGCTTGGGCGGAGAGATGGCAGATGGAGCTTAATCTGAACAAATGTGAAGGAATGCATTTTCGAAGGTCGAATACAGATCGGAAATATGCAGTAAATGGCAGAACCCATAAGATTTTGATGGGCAGAGGGATCGAGGTGTACAGGTACACAGGTCACTGAAATTGGCAACGCAAGTGGAGAAGGCAGTCAAGAAGGCAAACGGCATGCTTGCCTTCATCGGCGGGGCATTGAGTTTAAAAATTGGCAAGTATGTTGCAGCTTTATGGAACCTTAGGCCGCACTTGGAATATAATGTTTAATTCTGGTCGCCACACTACTAGAAAGATGTGGAGGCTTTGGAGAAGGTACAGAAAAGATTTACCAGGATGTTGACTCATATGGAGGGCATTAGCTACGATGAGAGGTTGGAGAAACTTGGTTTGTTCTCACTGGAACGACGGAGGTTGAGGGGCGACCTGATAGAAGTCTACAAGATTGTGAGGCTGCATGGACAGAGTAGATAGTCGGAAGCTTTTTCCCAGGGTGGAAGAGTCAATTACTTGGGGGCATAGGATTAAGTTATGACGGGCAAGGTTTAAAGGTGATGTACGAGGCACGTTTTTACACAGAGGGTGCTGGGTGCCGGGGGAGGTAGTGGAAGCAGATACGATAGTGAGTTTTAAGGGGTGTTTGGACAAATATATAAATAGGAGGGGAATAGAGGGATATGGTCCCCGGAAGGGGATTTTAGTTCAGTCAGGCAGCATGGCTGGTGCAGGCTTGGAGGGCCGAAGGGCCTGTTCCTGTGCTGTTATTTTCTTTGTCCTTTGTTCTATTGGGGGCAGTTAAATAAGAGTTTGGATACTCTTTTGGGAGTACACAAATCGGTGATTTCAAATTGCAGATAAGAATATATGGAAAAATGCAGCACTGGTCCTCACTTCAGTGGTCCAGATCATTTCCACTCAGGACTTAATTTGGGAAATTACACACCTATGACTTAGTTTGGGAAATAAGGCACATTTGTCCTTGTGAGTCTCCATATATGAATTTTAATGGATAGACAATCATGGTGTAACAACTGTGTGAGCTTTATTTGTTCAACTCGCTGCCCAATAGCACAGTGGAGTCTGATTCGTTGAATGGTTTCAGGAAGGAGATAGACATATTTCTAATTTAAAAAAAGGAAAGAGGGATAACGGGAACAGGTGGGAGGTGGATTTGAGACCAGGGAGAGATCAGCCATGCTCTGATTGAATGGCGGAGCAGGCTTGAAGGGTTGAATTTGACTACTACTGCTTCTAATTCATATGTTCTTGTGTGCTTTTTGTGATGAATATTCTTGATCAGTACACTTCCATTCCAGGGGTATTGAGAGGAAAAATCTCCCTTTACATTTCTATTCTGAGGACCCTTTCTGACAATATAATGCATGAAGCAACATTTCAGCTGCTCTTTTGAGCATTAAGCAGAGTGCGTGTATATGGTTTGATAGTGCAAAATGCAGCAGCATGGAATTTGAAAAACAGTAAAAGTCACTTTCAGCATTACTTCTCTCTGTCACACTTAACCCATTTGGGAAAAGGCAAATGCTAGGCTATCTCTGAATGTATTATTATTTTCTCCAGAACATCATTGTGTTTCCATTGGCTACTGAGTCACATTTATTCTTGGGAATTTCTTCTCAACAGTCCAACCAGTAATATGTCACGGACAAACAACATAATGATGCGATTCCGACGGGAACATTTTGCTGATGCTGATTTTTTTTATCTCTAGGCACTTCTGCACAGTCATTGCTTCTTGATAGAGAGGCTGTCTGTCAGTTTAAGTGACAGACTCACTCGGGCCTAGCGACTCCGAGCTGCAATTGACAAAGCATATGTGACATCCCCATTGAGACGGTAAGTGGTAACTTTATCTCCTGAGAATGGTTTTGAGTGACATGTTATGGAATCCGGCTTCTACTGGAGGTGGTGTAGGCTGAATGGAGTGAGTTGTTTTCCTTGGTTTATTTTTAAACTGAGGAGGGATGATGCTGATGTTGCACAAGTTAAGTTCCAGTCCATCACTGACAATTGGAACATTTTATTTAACTTTTGTACCTCACCTAGACAAAACAGTGCAGTCTGTGAAATTCTACCACGTAACATGACATAGAATGTACAACACAGAAATAGATCACTCAACCTCGGTTTCGGCTCTGGTGTTTAAGCTCCTCACCCACTCCTCTTCACCTCATTCTATTAGCAGAACCCTCTATTCCTTTCCCCCTCTTGTAATCATCTAGCCTACCCTTGAATATATCAGTACTGCTTTCCCTAGGAGACCCAGAACAATGTCAGAATGCTGGGGAATCTCTGTGGGGAGAGAATAGAGCCAACGTTTTGAATCTAGATGACCCTTCATCATATCAGCTCTGACCTGCTGAGATTTTCCACATTTTCTGTTTTTGTTTCAGATTCCAGCATCTGCAATATTTTGCTTTTAACCCAGACCAATGTACTGGGGACATGGGTTCAAATCGAAACCACAGCAGCTGCTGGAATAAAACTTTGATTGATTAACAAACAATTGGACTTGGAAGAATAACAATGCCAGGAAATATTATCGATTGTTGTAAAAAAAAAGCACCAATATCCTTTCGGCCGAGTTCACATGTGAATCCAGACCCACAGCAATGTGGTTGATTCTTAATTGCTCTCTGAAATGGCCGAGCGAGACATTCAGATCAAGGCTGATTTGGGTTGGGCAACAAATGCTCGCCTTGCCAGGGACACCCACATCTCATGAAAGAACAAAGAGAAAAAAAATTAGTCCTTACAGCTGTGAATTCATCATTCTAAATGCTCTGTTGATTAAAGACATTGCTCCTGTATTTCATATCTTATATTTATGGCTCTTAGTTTTGGCCTCTCCCACAAGTGGAAAGATCTTTTGCACATCTACCTTAATGTGGAGATGCCGGCATTGGACTGGGGTGGGCACAGTAAGAAGTCTCACAACACCAGGTTAAAGTCCAACAGGTTTATTTGGTATCACAAACTTTCAGAGCGCTGCTCCTTCATTGGGTGATTGAAGGGTTGGTTCACAAGCACGGCATATATAGACAAAGTTGCTCCTCCATCATGTTCATAATGCAAATCATAATTAAATGATGCAATATCATTGCACTGAAGTGAAATAAGTCACAAGTTAACATGTTTTCGTGAAATTGATTGAGGGATGAAGATTGGCTAGGAGACCAAAGCGTGCCTAAGGGATGGGGAGAGTGGGGGAAGAGGAAATAGATGCAAGCTTGGATCCATGTGGTAAGTGTGCCGACAGGAGAGACATCCAGGAAATAAATGGAATCGGGTCTTGTGCCTCAGTCTCTGCTCGGGCTTATTAATTTGTTTGGAAGCTGAAACTAAATGAATTAAGTTGCGATGATGGAACCTCAAGACTAGAGGCCTGCTGGCTGATGTCAAAAACAACAGCAGCCAGAGAGCCTTGAAGCTGGAAGTTATCATTGGTTAGGGCCTGATAGCATTTGAGGCCTTCTACAGAAAGGGTAAAGCTGGGTTTCCATCTTGGAGGTGGGAATCAGGTTTTGGAAACACTGGAACATCTTTTGCCTGGCATAGCCACCCATGCTATTTTTGTGCTGGGTTGGAGTCGGGGCTATTGCATCCCGAAAGGGGCTGGTGCTAGGCATGGAGTCAAGTGGATGTCAAGGCAGGCAAGTTAGAATTTCAGCTTCTGTTCACTGGGACAGTTGACGAGATCTATGCATGAATGCCAGGCATTCTAACCCTCATGCCACACCTCCACGCACCCCATGCCCCTCACCCAGTATTCATTTTTGGCCAGGATTCATGAAGCCTTTAATAGGGTTGTCAAATCTTTGAGTTGCTTCTGCAGCTGTCGAAATAAACAAACAACCATTCAGAAACCTTTTCAAAAGATACAATCTTTGTACAGAAGTTTCTTTCTTTCTAATCTTTGGACCTCATAAAACTATCAATAGAAAACAAGGAAACAAAAAATATTTAGCCAAATCCATTATTTGATTTTGGAACTCAGCCAAGCCTTCATAATAAGATGCCATTGCACAATTGTGCAAATTAAGCCTCCAGATTTGAATATATTAAAAACTTTAAAGTATTGGAAAAGATGGCCATTTGATTAATTGCTTTAAGGGTGGTATAGATGGCTCAGCTGTCAATCTAAGAAGTCACCATCTGTTCAGCTATTTCAAAGTTTTAACAGATGACTGGGCTGTCAACCGACATAAAGATTAAAGCACAGGCTCCAATAGACGTGTTAAAATTTGAATATCAGCATTATTGAATGTAGAAGAGCACTGCATCCACTGGAGAAAGTACTCTACTGATGTTTTGCAATGTTGGTCAATTCAATAGTCATGTACCCTTTCACCACTGAATTAAAAACACACAAACTGTGATACAGCATTGAATTTTGAACTTAAAAGTTGTAAAAACCTTTTGAACTTGTCTGTCAAAAGTTTCCCAACACCAGACTAGGGTTCTCTCAGAACTCTCAACCCTTCTGAGGTGCTGTGTACCACACCACCTAACAAAATGGGCAGGGTTCCATGAATAAAATAGAGGGTCTAAAATGCCTCCCCTTCAACTGTAGTAAGTGAAGGTAGAATTGCTGGAAACAAGCTCATTACCCACATCATTATTCTGCACCCTTATAATTGCTTTGGGATGGAAATTCCACAATCGGGTTAAATCCCACCCACCTCCCTACAGACATGGATGGGGCAGGGGAGTGGGCATAAATATCAGGCCCCATGTTCCATTTCAGGTCTGGTCTGCCTGACAACTGTACAAATCAAAAGGTAAGCAAAATTCAGTGACCATGGCATAGAACTTGCACAATAATTTCTTGTTTTATAAAGGGAACATGCTCATTGTTTAAGACATAGTAGTTTAACCCTTCATTTAGATGACAAACTGCTATTAAGTTTAGAACAGGAAATCTAAAGCAGGATTTTTTTCTACCTTTTAGTCTTTGAGAAAATCATTTATTTATTCATGAAATTTATTAATTTCACAAGTAGGCTTACATTAACACTGCAATGAAGTTACTGTTCGGGTACACTGAGGGAAAATTTAGCATGGCCAATGCACTTAACCAGCACATCTTTCGGACTGTGGGAGGAAACCAGAGCACCCGGAGAAAACCCATGCAGACACAGAGAGAACGTGCAGACTCCGCATAGACAGTGACCCAAGCTTGGAATTGAATCCAGGTCCTTGGCGCTGTGAGGTAGCAGTGCTAATCATTGTCCCACAAACTAGTGGAAGGGATGTAGAGAAACAAGTTTGCAAAGAAATTACAGAGATGTACAAGAAATATAGAGTAATTATAACAAGGATTTAAATTATCCAAATAGACTGGGATTGGAAAAGTGCAAAGAGACATGAAGAGTGAGAGTTCCTGAAGTGTGTTCGAGATAATTTTCTGCAGCAGTATATTTTTGGCCCAATGAGAGGGCAGCCACTGTTGGCCCTGGTCCTGGGGAATGACTTGGCCCAGGTGGATCAAGATCAGTGGGAGAGCAGTTAGGGGACAATGACCATCGTATCGTAAGGTTTAGTTTGGTCATGGAAAACGACAAGCAACAATCCAGAGCACGGATATTCTATTGGGGGAAGCCAGTGTCGATGGGATGAGAATGCATCTGAGTCGAGGGAGTTGTAATCAAATGTTGGCAGAAAGGAGTGGCTGGGTAATGGGCCACCTTCAGAGAAAAAGTATTGGAGGAAATAGCAAGACAATTTCCTTGAAGGGGAAAGGTCGGACAAACAAATCCAGAGCACCCTGGATGATGTGAAAGACAGAGATAAAGATGAAATGGGAAAAGGGCATGTACGACGGATGTTAGGTCGGAAATACAATGGGGAATCAGGCTGAATATCGAGGGACCAAAGGGGAAGTGAACAAAAAAACTAATAAGAAAAGTAAGGGGAGAGCATGAAAAGAGACTGGCAACTAACATAATCAATAATAAAAGGGTGGTAAAGGAAAGAGTCGGGCTGATGGACGCAGGAGAAATAGCAGAGATATTAAACAAGTACGTCTTTCATTAGGAAGATAATGCTACCTAGGGTCAGGTGAGTGAGAAGGTATCTGTGAGTAGGAGGAGGTGTTAGAAAGGTTATCTTTGCTTTAAATTAATAAAGTACCTGGACCGGATAAGCTGCATCCAAGAAGGGAAGTCAGAGTGGAAATTGCAGAGGTGCTTATGATAATGTTCCAGATTTCCTTCGACAGAATTACAAAGTTATACCCTTCTTCAAAAAAGGGTGCCAGCAACTACAGAGCTGTCACTTTAACTTCAGTGGTAGGGAAACTTCTGGAAATTATAGTTCAGGACAAAGTTGATAGTCGCTTAGACAAGAGCAAGACAATTAAGTAAAGCCAGCATGGATTCATTAAGGGAAATTATGTTTAACAGACCTGTTGGAGTTTTTTGAGGAGGTAACGGTGGGCGGCACGGTAGCACAGTGGTTAGCACTGCTGCTTCACAGCTCCAGGGTCCCGGGTTCGATTCCCAGCTCGTGCCACTGTCTGTGTGGAGTTTGCACATTCTCTTCGTGTCTGCGTGGGTTTCCTCCGGGTGCTCCGGTTTCCTCCCACAGTCCAAAGATGTGCAGGTTAGGTTGATTGGCCAGGTTAAAAAAAAATAGCCCCTTAGAGTCCTGGGATGCGTAGGTTAGAGGGATTAGCGGGTAAAATATGTGGGGGTAGGGCCTGGGTGGGATTGTGGTCGGTGCAGACTCAATGGGCCGAATGGCCTCCTTCTACACTGTAGGGTTTCTATGGTAACAGAGAAAGTTGATAAGTGCATGTAGGTGTGTATGTATTTTCAAACGGTATTTGATACAATGTCACGCAACAGACTTTTGAGGAAAATTCTAGCTCATGGAATAAAAAGGAACATAGGCACTTGGATATGAAATTGGCTGAGTGACAGGAAATAGAGAGTGGTGATAAATAGTTGTTTTCCAAATTGGAGAAAGGTTTGTAATGGAGTTCCCCAGGGGTCAGTGTTGGGACCCTTGCTCCTCTTGATGTATATTAATGACCTCGGCTGTGGTGTTCAGGGCATGATTTCAAAATGTACAGATGATACAAAGACTGGAAAGATAGTCATCTGTGATGAGGATAATCAGGAACATCAAAAGGATAGAGATATATTTGTAGATTAGGCAGACAGGTGCCAGATGAAATTCATTGCAGAGAAGTGTGAGGTGATTCATTTTGGCCGGGAGAATGTGGAGGGACAATATAAAATGAAGGGGGAAACTCTAAAGGAGGTGCAGGAACCTTGGTGTATATGAACATAAATCATTGGAGATGGCAGGGCATGGTGAGAGAGCAGTTAATTGAGCATATAGAATTTTAGGCTTGATAAATAGTGCCACTGAGTCAAAGAATAAGGAGGTGATGTTCAACTTTTATCAGATACCAGTTGGACCTCATCTGCAGTACTGTGTCCATGTCTGGGCCTCATACTTGAGGAAGGATGTAAAGGCATTGGAGAGAGTACAGAGGAGATTCGCGAGAATGATTCCTGCGATAAAGAACAATAGGTGTGAGGATAGATTAGAGAGATTAAGACTTTTTTCCTTGAATAAAAGAAGGCTGAAAGGAGACTTGGGAGACGTATTCAAGATTCTGAGGGGAAATAGTGAGAAACTGTTCCCACTCAAAAGAGCATCAAGAACTTGAGGGCACAGGCTCAAAATAATGGGCAAAAGGAGTAGAAGTGATGTAAAGAAAACATTTTCTCCCAGAGTGTGGTTGGAGTCTGGAACAAACTTCCTGAGAAGGTGAAGGAGGCCGGTTCGATCGAGGTTCTCAAAAGGGAATTGGATTGCTATTTGAAAAGAAAAATTGTGTAAGGTTACAGTGATGAGGCAGGGGGTGGGACGAGTAGAATGTTCTTTCAAAGAGCCACTATGGACTCAATGGACAGAATGGCCTCTTCCTGCTCTGTAAAGATTCTGTGATATAAGTTGCTATGAATGTGGAAATGTTGTATAAAAGGAGTTGACAGGACGAACTAATGTAATGTTGCATGCCCCATTGGTTTGGGATGATAGAATTTTGTTTGATGTATATTTGAGCACAGAGAGTAAGTTTACAGAACGCCGAAGAGATTCAGTTGTTGTAGTTGGGTCCTCTAATCATACATGGTTTGTGGAGAAATGAATTGGATAGGTCATTGACCTCTTAGTCTGTGTTTTCTGAAACTGTTCCCGTGCTGCATTGTTTTGTGTTCAACATGAAGTTAGGCTCAGAATATAATGTAAGTGCAGTGTAACCTGATCACTGTTGTGTTTAGGGGAAATATTATTTCCTGTGTACACCGCAACGAGTCACAAATCAATAAGATGATATGGGGAATGTTTTTTTAAAATTCTCCATTCTCGCCTGCTGTTTTACTCAGGCCATTCAATTCTCTGCAACCTCGTCGAAAGTTATTGACAAATCTGGTCAAATTTTACCGATTGTAACTCTGTTCTCTTAGATTATTCATCGAGAAAAAAATGATCAAATTTGTCCTGAGGGATTGGAAGAAGAGCTGTCATAGATGTGCCATATTTTTGTCAGAGTTGCATTATACTTGAGTGGCAATGAATTGCTGTCATTTCATCTCATTTGAAAACCAATGTAACAGGGTCTGCCAAAGAACCTTGCTATGACAACAGTGCTCTCCTTTATTAGTCTAATTATCTCCAATTTTAAACCCATTGTGCTCAGAGCAGATTATGGACTTCCTCACCAAGTCATTTTCCAATCTTGTGATCTTTTTTATATCTAATTTTTGCCTTGGCAAGACATGCTACCCACATTTCCTGACACTTGCCTTCAGTTGGAGCCAGCTCAAGAATGGTCCCTGCCCAACTGGAGTCTTGATGTGGAGATGCCGGCGTTGGACTGGGGTAATTTCTAACTCGCGTCTGCCAGCCTCCCAGTTAATTGTGGGTGGGGAACTTTTCTGAGCAAAGCTACTCATGCGTCCAAATTCTACTGTATGGGAGAAAGCTCAAACGTTTGAGTTTCCTGAAAGAAAATTTTGATTTGATTTATTATTGTCACATGTATTAACACAGTAAGAAGTCTCACAACACCAGGTTAAAGTCCAACAGGTTTATTTGGTCGCAAATACCATAAGCTTTCGGAGCACTGCTCCTTCGTCAGATGGAGTGGATATCTGCTCTCAAACAGTGCACAGACACAGAAATCAAGTTACAGAATACTAATTAGAATGCGAATCTCTACAGCCAGCCAGGTCTCAAAGGTACAGACAATGTGGGTGGAGGGAGCATTCAACACAGGTTAAAGAGATGTGTATTGTCTCCAGACAGAACAGCTAGTGAGATTCTACAAGCCCAGGAGGCAAGCTGTGGGGGTTACTGATAATGTGACATAAATCCAACATCCCGGTTTAGGCCGTCCTCATGTGTGCGGAACTTGGCTATCAGTTTCTGCTCAGCGACTCTGCGCTGTCGTGTGTCGTGAAGGCCGCCTTGGAGAACGCTTACCTGAAGATCCAAGGCTGAATGCCCGTGACTGCTGAAGTGCTCCCCAACAGGAAGAGAACAGTCTTGCCTGGTGATTGTCGAGCGGTGTTCATTCATCCATTGTCGTAGCGTCTGCATGGTTTCCCCAATGCACCATGCCTCGGGACATCCTTTCCTGCAGCGTATCAGGTAGACAACGTTGGCCGAGTTGCAAGAGTAGGTATCGTGTACCTGGTAGATGGTGTTCTCACGTGAGATGATGGCATCCGTGTCGATGATCCGGCACGTCTTGCAGAGGTTGCTGTGGCAGGGTTGTGTGGTGTCGTGGTCACTGTTCTCCTGAAGGCTGGGTCGTTTGCTGCGGACAATGGTCTGTTTGAGGTTGTGTGGTTTGAAGGCAAGAAGTGGGGGTGTGGGGATGGCCTTGGCGAGATGTTCGTCTTCATCAATGACATGTTGAAGGCTCTGGAGGAGATGCCGTAGCTTCTCCGCTCCGGGGAAGTACTGGACGACGAAGGGTACTCTGTCCACCGTGTCCCGTGTTTGTCTTCTGAGGAGGTCGGTGCGGTTTTTCGCTGTGGCACGTCGGAACTGTTGATCGATGAGTCGAGCGCCATATCCTGTTCTTATGAGGGCATCTTTCAGCGTCTGGAGGTGTCTGTTGTGATCCTCCTCATCCGACCAGATCCTGTGTATTTGGAGGGCTTGTCCGTAGGGGATGGCTTCTTTTACGTGTTTAGGGTGGAAGCTGGAGAAGTGGAGCATCATGAGGTTATCTGTGGGCTTGCGGTACAGTGAGGTGCTGAGGTGACCGTCCTTAATGGAGATGTGTGTGTCCAAGAATGCAACCGATTCCGGAGAGTAGTCCATGGTGAGTCTGATGGTGGGATGGAACTTGTTGATGTCATCATATAGTTGTTTCAGTGATTGCTCACCATGACTCCAAAGGAAGAAAATGTCATCGATGTATCTAGTGTATAGCATCGGTTGATCCGGGATGTTGGATTTATGTCACATTATCAGTAACCCCCACAGCTTGCCTCCTGGGCTTGTAG
This sequence comes from Mustelus asterias, assembly GCF_964213995.1. Lineage (NCBI taxonomy): Eukaryota > Metazoa > Chordata > Chondrichthyes > Carcharhiniformes > Triakidae > Mustelus > Mustelus asterias. The sequence continues at coordinate 128,427,248 of NC_135805.1, read as the reverse complement.
AATCTCACTAGCTGTTCTGTCTGGAGACAATACACATCTCTTTAACCTGTGTTGAATGCTCCCTCCACCCACATTGTCTGTACCTTTGAGACCTGGCTGGCTTTGGAGATTCGCATTCTAATTAGTATTCTGTAACTTGATTTCTGTGTCTGTGCACTGTTTGAGAGCAGATATCCACTCCATCTGACGAAGGAGCAGTGCTCCGAAAGCTTATGGTATTTGCTACCAAATAAACCTGTTGGACTTTAACCTGGTGTTGTGAGACTTCTTACTGTGTTCACCCCAGTCCAACGCCGGCATCTCCACAACATGTATTAACATACAGTGAAAAGTATTGTTTCTTACATGCTATACAGACAAAACATACCATTCATAGAGAAGGAAACGAGAGAGTGCAGAATGCACTATTGCAGTCATAGCTAGGGTGTAGAGAAAGATCAACTTAATGCAATGTACGGCCATTCAAAAGTCTGACAGCAGCAGGGAAGAAGCTGTTCTTGACTCGGTTGGTACGTGACCTCAGAAGGTGGAAGAGAGAATGTCTGGGGTGCGTGGGGTCCTTAATTATGCTGGCTGCTTTGCTGAAGCAGCGAGAAATGTAGACAGAGTCAATGGATGGGAGGCTTGTTTGCGTGAAGGATTGGGCTACATTCACTTTTGTAGTTCCTTGCGGTGTCGGGCAGAGCAGGAGCCATACCAAGCTGTGATACAACTAGAAATAATGCTTTCTATGGTGCATCTGTAAACGTTGGTGAGAGTCGTAGCTGACACGCTAAATTTCCTTCGTCTTCTGAGAAAGTAGAGGCGTTGATGGGCTTTCTTAACTATAGTGTCGGCATGGGGGAACCAAGGACAGGTTGTTGGTGATCTGGACACCTAAAAACTTGAAGCTCTCGACCCTTTCCACTTCATCCCCGTTGGTGTAGACAGGGGCATGTTTTCCTTTACGCTTCCTGAAGTTGATGACAATCTGCTTCGTTTTGTTGACATTGAGGGAGAGATTATTGTTGCCGCACCAGTTCACCAGATTCTCCATCTCATTCCTGTACTCTGTCTTGTGAACAATCAGAAAGTGTCAGGACATGTGGGTAACATGTCTTGCCAAGGCAAAAATTAGACATAAAAAAGGTCACAAGATTGGAAAATGACTTGCTGAGGAAGTCCATAATCTGCTCTGAACACAATGGAGATAAAATTGGAGATAATTAGACTAATAAAGGGGAACACTGTTGTCATGGTAAGAGGTGAATGATCTTCAGCTTGAAAGTGGAGTCTAGCAGCTCCACCCAAATCGAGATCAGACAACAAAATCTGCGAGTGGAAATGTAAACAGTTATTGTTTACTCCACAGGCTGATTTATGGATCAAACTAACTTCTTTTACCTCCTTCCATCGGGAAAAAGATACAGAAGTCTGAGGTCACGTACCAACCGACTCAAGACCAGCTTCTTACCTGCTGCCATCAGACTTTTGAGTTAACCTTTCTCTACACCCTAGTTATGACCATAACACTACATTCTGCACCCTCTCCTTTTCTTAGCTATGAATAGTATGCTTTGTCTGTATAGCGTGCAGGAAACAATACTTTTCACTGTATCCTAATACATATGATAAATCAAATCAAATCCTGTCAATTGAGCATCGAAGAAGTTGGACAATTACAGTCAGTATTGGATTCAGGTTGTTAGGATCTGATCTTGAATGAACAGGCAAAGGCATTTCAAAAGAGGAAGTTGGGACTGCATTTATGTGTATCATACTCACACTATCACCTTTGAGTACACCAGCGAACTCCACATAGACCCAGGGTGAACAGTGCATTTCGCCTGGTCAGTGCAGCTCAGTGTCATGCCAAGTGTTATACTTACCCAGTCAGGCATTCTGGAAGCTCTACCACAGAGTTTTGAAACCAGCTACGATCGAGTAAAGGTAGACACCTGTATACTATGGAATTAGTGAATGTTTCTTACCATGCAGTGTCCTCTGAGTGACAATGTGTAAAATGTGTCTGTTGCATTTTGATCCCGATTCAAAAGGCTTTGGCTGTCTAAGGCCACCGACAAAACAAGTTTGATTCCCTTGAATTGTTTCTGATTGAAAAGCAGCTTGGGAACAGCAATTTATATAATGGCCTTTATGTTTATCAGCAGTTGCAATCGGTATAAAAAGACCAATGCAGTGGTTTTCTTTGCAAAACCATTATTGGCTTGACAAGATTGTTTAGTCCCTATTGGAACATGGAACAAAGGTAAAGATGTGGTAATGGGAGAAGCAGTGAAGAAGTGCGCCTTCAAAGCAGACTTGGTTAGTTCATGTTGATTAGAAAAACAGCCACGTGACTGCCCCTGTGAGTACCAGGTCATGGAACGTTCAACTTCTAGCAGACAAATTCCAAACATGGCTGTGCTAAGAGTGCCGTGTGTATTTATCAGCAACAATTTGTATTTATACAGCACCTTTAATTTAGTAGAATGTCCCAAAGTGCTTCTTAGCAGTGCTATCGGACAAAATGTTACATTGTACCACATAAAGACATGCAGGAGAGGTTGTCTGGCAATGGCGCTGGGTCTGGGGCTGTTGTCTGATGAATGGCAGGTGGAATTTAATTTAGATAAATGCGAGGTGATGCCTTTTGGTAGATTGAACCAGAGCAGCACTTACTCAGTTAATGGTAAGTGTTGGGGAGAGTTCTAGAACAAAGAGATCTTGGGGTACAAGTTCATAACTCCTTGAAAGTGGAGTCACAGGTGGACAGGATGGTGAAGAAGGCATTCAACATGCTTGATTTCATTGGTCAGAACACTGAATACAGGAGTTGGAATGTCTTGTTGAAGTTGTACAAGACGTTGGTAAGGCCACACTTGGAATACTGTGTACAGTTCTGGTCACCCTATTATAGAAAGGATATTATTAAACAAGAAAAAGTGCAGAAAAGATTTACTAGAATGCTACCAGGACTTGATGGTTTGAGTTACAAGGAGAGGCTGAATAGACTGGGACTTTTTTCCCTGGAGCGTAGGAGAGTTAGGGGTGATCTTACAGAGGTCTATAAAATAATGAGGGGCATAAATCAGCCAGATAGTCAATATCTTTTCCCAAAGGTAGGTGAGTCTAAAACTAGGTTTAAGGTGAGAGGGGAGAGATACAAAAGGGTCCCGAGGGGCAATTTTTTCACACAGAGGGTGGTGAGTGTCTGGAACAAGCTGCCAGAGTTAGTAGTAGAGGAGGGGACAATTTTGCCTTTCAAGAAACATTTGGACAGTTACATGGGTAAGATAGGTATAGAGGCATATGGGCCAAAGGCAGGCAATTGGGACTAGCTTAGTGGTTTAAAAAAAAGGGCAGCATGGACAAATTGGGCCGAAGGGCCTGCTTCCATACTGTAAACCTTTATGACTCAATGACTGCAGCTTCCAAACCCATTAACTCTTTCACTGAAAATGATAAGGGCAATAGATGTACTGGAACACCACAAGCTGTGAGTTCCCCTTACAAGCCACAGACCATCCTGACTTGGAACGGTATCACCAATCCTTCACTGCCACTGGATCCAAATCCTCGAATTCTGTTTTCTCATTTTCTTCTAATTTTTCTCTTTGTTTGGACAGCAACTCTTCATTATTCTGCCATTACACCTCCTCTCACCAAAACTTTTGTCTGTTTACTTGTCCCATCAACATTCTCTTGAACTCTGCACCACCAAGCCGTTTGTCATATAACCTCTCCTAATCCATCACATACCTTCCCTTTTTGTTCTTATTCCTCACCCTCCCTGCTTTCCCTTGTTTTAAACCTTGTTTAAAATAAAGGAGGTGCTGGCATCGCGTTGATGTGATTAGACTAGTAATTCAGAGGCCCAGGCTAATGTTCAAATCCCACTACGGCATCTAGTGGAATTTTAAATTCAATTCAATGGTGATTCAATCATTAGAAAAACCATCTGATTCATTAACGTCCTTTCCAGAAGAAAATCTGCCATCCTTACCTGGTCTGGTCTACGTGTGACTCCAGACCCAGAGCAATGTGTTGACTCTCAACTGCCCTCTGAAATGGCTGAACGAGAACACTCAGTTCAAGGGCAATGAGAGATGGGCAATAAATACTAAGACAGTCAATGACGCCCACTTCTCATGAAAGAACTGAAAAGAAAACTCTAACATTTTCCAGCTTGGATTAAACTTTGTCATCCACAGTTTCGATCCAACCGATTGAATATTTCCAACATTATAATTTTTTCCCCCAGATTTCCAGCATTTGCAGTCTTTTATGTTGTATAGTGGCAGTCAACTGTGTTTCATATCAAAAGCTAGCCGGAGCACAAGGATTAGCCACTCATGACATGGCTCATGACTCTGGTCTGGAATCCATGCACAGTGGACCTACATTAAGAAGCAAGCTGCCAAAAGAAACATTACTGAACACTCTTCCACAATGTTTCCACTGCTTGGATTGCTCTGAATTTTTTTGATCTATTCATGGGACATGGGCATCGCTGGCTGCCCAGCATTTATTGCCCATCCCTAGTGGTGGTGAGCTGCCTTCTTGAAATGCTGCAGTCCATGTGCTGTGGGTTGACCCACAATGCCATTAGAGAGGGAATTCCAGGATTTTGACCCAGCGACTGCGAAGGAACAGCGATATATTTCCAAATCAGGATGGTGAGTGGCTTGGAGGGGAACTTGCAGGTGGTGGTGTTCCCATGTATCTGCTGCTCATGTCCTTCTAGATGAAAGTAGGTAAGGGTTTGGAAGATGCTGCCCAAGGATCTTTGGTGAATTGCTGCAGTGCATCTTGTATATAGTACACACTGCTGCCACCGAGCGTCAATGGTGGAGAGAGTGGATGTTTGTGGATGTGGTGCCAGTCAAGTGGGTTGCTTTGCCTGGATGGTGTCAAGCTTCTTGAGTCTTCTTGGAGCTGTATCCATCCAAGCAAGTGGAGAGTATGATCCCTGCGACACACAGCTCAGCAAGTACAAAGATTTGTGGTAGAATACTGCACATCTTGGACATCATGAGGGTGCAGTCCTCCCTGACACCTATTGGGAGAGACGTTGACAGTCAGGGGCATGAGGAGTAAGTGTAACAGGAAGAGGAAGGGAGATTACAATGTAAAAAACCCTTCCTGCTTTGCACTCTTATGATTTTGGATAATTCACGAACAATATCATTCACCTCTGCCATGCCTCCCTGTTCACAAACCGTCCCAAACACTTTGAGTAGGATTTTCCAGTCTCGTTTAAGTGTTTTTCCAGTGGTGGAGGTGACTGCTGGCAGGATCTTCCAATCCTGCCGATGTTGCTGGTATTTTGTGTGGTTCACCCATCCCACCATGGTGAAGCTTAATGGTAAGTGGGTGATGTTAGTGAACTGAGCAGTGGGTGAGGTGAATGATGCATCTGGGAGGATTTAAAGTTTGAACTTGCTCACCTTGAAGCTATGTGTCAGATCATTAAACCTGTTGCGCCACGGTCGTGTTCTTGGAGCGTTATTCCTTCCCAATGCCTGCTGTGTATCTTTTCTGAAAGGATTCCTATCCTTTTTAGCATACCTCTGCTCCTTGGATTCAACCTCCCTCATCAAGAACTCCAGTACATGATTTGAAAACCTTGCCATGCCCTCAAGTGTTCATCCATTGCTCAAAGTATCAGGGCGTAGACTGAGTTTTAAAATGACTCAACTTCTTGCAGCCAGAATTCACCTCTCATAGAAGCCCGACAGTGCAGACGGAGGCCATTCAGCTGATCGACTCTGCACCGACTCCGAAAGAGCATCCACCTAGGCCCACCCTTCCCCGCAACCCCACACATTTATCGTGGCTAATCCCCCCGAATCTACACATCTTGGGACAGATACTAAGGGGCAATTTAGCATGGCCAATGCACCGAAGCTGCATGTCTTTGGACTGTGGGAGGAAACCGGAGCACCTGGAGGAAACCCACACAGACACGGGGGGAAAAAGTGCAAACTCCACACACTGACCCAAGGCCGCAATTGGACCCAGGTCCCTGGCACTGTGAGGCAGCATTGCTAACCACTGTGCCGTCATGCTGCCCCCTTTTTGAGAAGTGCAGACTGCCTTTAAGCAGCATTTACCACTCTTGACACCAGGCCATCTGCAGCCAATGGACCCAAGGGAGTACTGACTGCATGTGGAAATCATTCAAAAGAGCAGGCAACAGTCGTGTTCAAAAGTGAAGTCAACATGCTGCCCGTAACACTGAATGGATGAGTTAAAGAACATAAAGAGTGGAATTTTACCTCCAAACAACTAAGTGTCAGAACAGCGAGAATAGCACAGCGAGCAACACCAGTCTGTCAGGTGCGCTGTACCCCACAATTACCCGACACTCAGTCATAGAGGTTTACAGCCCTTCAGCCCAACTTGGCCATGCCACCCTTTTTTTTAAACCCCTAAGCTAGTCCCAATTGCCCACATTTGGCCCATATCCCTCTATATCCATCATACCCATGTAACTGTCCAAACACTTTTTAAAAGACAAAATTGTACCAGCCTCTACCACTACCTCTGGCAGATTGTTCCAGACACAACACCACCCTCTGTGTGAAAAGATTTCCCCTCTGGACACTTGTATCTCTCCCCTCTCACTTTAAACCTATGCCCTCCAATTTTAGACTCCCCAACGTCCCCGTAGCATCCTAGTTAGTCTCTTCTTCACTCTTTCTTGTTTAATAATATCCTTTCTATAATAGGGTGACCAGACCTGTGCACTGTATTCCAAGTGTGGCCTTACCAATGTCTTGTACAACTTCAACAAGATGTCCCAAATCCTGTATTCAATGTTCTGACCAATGAAATCAAGCATGCTGAATGCACTCTGTCTACCTGTGACTCCACTTTCAAGGAGCTATGAACCTGCACCCCGAGATCTCTTTGTTCTTTAACTCTCCCCAATGCTTACCATTAACTGAGTAAGTCCTGCCCCGGTTCAATCTACCAAAATGCATCACCTCGCACTTATCTAAATTAAACTCCATCTGCTATTCGTCAGCCCACTGGCCCAATTGATCAAGATCCCGTTGCAAACCTAGATAACCTTCTTCACTGTCCACTATGCCACCAATCTTACTAACCATGCCTCCTATACTCTCATCCAAATCATTAATATAAATGACAAATAACAGTGGACCCAGCACCGATCCCTGAGGCACACTGCTGGTCACAGGTCTCCAGTTTGAAAAACAACCCTCTCCAACCACCCTTGGTTCTATCATAGAATCATAGAATCATAGAAACCCTACAGTGCAGAAGGAGGCCATTCGGCCCATCGAGTCTGCACCGACCACAATCCCACCCAGGCCCTACCCCCACATATTTACCCGCTAATCCCTCTAACCTATGCATCTCAGGACTCTAAGGGACAATTTTTAACCTGGCCAATCAACCTAACCCGCACATCTTTGCCAATTTTGTATCGATTTAGCTACCTCATCCTGGATCCCGAGAGATTTAACCTCATGAGATTTAACCTTGTTGTTTGGGTTTAATCTCAGTTTGTTTGGGTTTAATCTCAGTTGTTTAGGTTTAATCTCAGTTTGCTTGGATTTAATCTGTTTGTTTGGGTTTAATCTCAGTTTGTTTGGGTTTAATCTCAGTTGCTTGGGTTTCATCTCAGTTGTTTGGGTTTAATCTGTTTGTTTGGGTTTAATCTCAGTTGTTTGGATTTAATCTCAGTTGTTTGGGTTTAATCTCAGTTGTTTGGGTTTAATCTCAGTTGTTTGGGTTTAATCTCAGTTGTTTGGGTTTAATCTCAGTTTGTTTGGGTTTAATCTCAGTTTGTTTGGGTTTAATCTCAGTTTGTTTGGGTTTAATCTCAGTTGTTTGGATTTAATCTCAGTTAAGAGTCTCCCACCCTCCCCCTCCTCTAACCTAAAAAAAGGACTCGGAGTGAGAGCAGGTAAGCTTTATTTTCTCTCTTTCGCTTCTTAGTAAGGGAAGTTAGCAGGGATGTCAGTGCAAGCAGTGCAATGTTCCTCTTGGAGGATGTTTGAGGTGAGGGACACCAGTAGTGTCCAAGCTGAATACACCTGCAGGAAGTGCATCCAATTCCAGCTTCTTGAAGACCGTGTTAGGGAACTGGAGCTGGATGAACTTCGGATCATTCAAGAGGCAGAGGTGGTCATAGACAGAAGCTTCAGGGATGTAGTTACTCAGAAGAATGGAGATAGATGGGTGACGGTGAGAGGGGCTGGCAGGAAGCAGTCAGTGCAGGGATCCCCTGTGGTTGTTCCCCTCGGCTAACTTCGCTTTGGATACTGTTGAGGGGGACGACCTACCAGTGGTAAGCCACGGTGACCGGATCGCCAGCGCTGGGTCCGTCCTTGTGGCTCAGAAGGGAAGGGGGGAGCGCAGGAGAGCAATAGTTATTGGGGACTCGACAGATGGAGGGACAGATAGGAGGTCTGTGGCAGCGAAAGAGACTCACGGATGGTATGTTGCCTCCCGGGTAATGATGTGGAGATGCCGGTGTTGGACTGAGGTAAACACAGTAATGAGTCTAACAACACCAGGTTAAAGTCCAACAGGTTTATTTGGTAGCAAACGCCACGAGCTTTCGGAGCGCTGCTCCTTCGTCAGGTGAGTGGGAGATCTGCGAACAAACAGCAAACAGGGCATATAAAGACACAAACTCAATTTACAGAATAATGAATAATGATTGGAATGCGAGTCTTTACAGCGAATCAAGTCTTAAAAGTACAGACAATGTGAGTGGAGAGAGGGTTAGCACAGGTTAAAGAGATGTGTATTGTCTCCAGACAGGACAGCCAGTGAGATTTTGCAAGTCCAGGCAAGTTGTGGGGGTTACAGATAGTGTGACATGAACCCAAGATCCCGGTTGAGGCCGTCCTCATGTGTGCGGAACCTGGCTATCAGTTTCTGCTCAGTGACTCTGCGCTGTCGTGTGTCGTGAAGGCTGCCTTGAAGAAAGTTTACCTGAATATCAGAGGCCGAATGCCCATGACCGCTGAAGTGCTCCCCAACAGGAAGAGAACAGTCTTGCCTAGTGATTGTCGAGCGGTGTTCATTCATCCATTGTTGTAGCGTCTGCATGGTTTCCCCAATGTACCATGCCTCGGGACATCCTTTCCTGCAGCGTATCAGGGAGACAACGTTAGCCTAGTTGCAAGAGTATGTACTGTGTACCTGGTGGATGGTATTCTCATGTGAGATGATGGCATCCGTGTCGATGATCCGGCACATCTTGCAGCGGTTGCTGGTGTTAACCTGGTGTTGTTAGACCCCTTACTGTGCCTCCCGGGTGCCAGGGTCCGTGACGTCTCGGACCGTGTTTTCAGGATCCTTAAGGGGGAACAGCCACAAGTCGTGGTACATATCAGTACCAACGACATAGGTAAGAGAAGGGACGGGGATTTAAAACAGGAATTTAGGGAGCTAGGGTGAAAGCTGAGAGCCAGGACAAACCATGTTGTCATCTCTGGTTTGTTGCCGGTGCCACATGCTAGCGAGTTGAGGAACAGGGAGAGAGTGCAGATAAACACGTGGCTGCAGGAATGGTGGAGGAGGGAGGGTTTCACTTACATGGATATTTGGAGCACATTCTGGGGAAGGTGGGACCTGTACAAACAGGACGGTTTGCACCTGAACCAGAGGGGCACCAATATCCTGGGAGGGAAATTTGCTACGGCTCTTCGGGGGGTTTAAACTAATTTGTCAGGGGGATGGGGAAACGAGCTGTAGTCCAGAAGCCAGTGTTGAGTGTAGTGAGGTACTGAGAAGGGTATCAAGGTCGCAGGAGTGTACCGGCAGACAGGAAGGTGGATTGAAGTGTGTCTACTTCAATGCAAGGAGCATCCGGAATAAGGTGGGTGAACTTGGAGCGTGGATTGGTACTTGGGACCACGATGTTGTGGCCATTACAAAGACATGGTTAGAACAGGGACGGGAATGGTTGTTGGAAGTCCTGGGATATAGATGTTTCAGTAAGAGTAGGGAAGGTGGTAAAAGAGGTGGAGGAGTAGCATTGTTAATCAAGGATAGTTTAACAGCTGCTGAAAGGCAGCTTGAGGGGGATCTGCCTACTGAGGTAATATGGGCTGAAGTTAGAAATAGGCAAGGAGCGGTCATGTTGTTGGGTTTTTCTGTAGGCCCCCAAATAGTAATAGAGATGTGGAGGAGGAAATTGCAAAGCAGATTATGGATAGGTGTGGAGGTCACAGGGTAGTTGTCATTGGTGACTTTAACTTTCCAAATATTGATTGGAACCTTTATAGGTCGAATAGTTCGGATGGGGCAGTTTTTGTACAGTGTGTGCAGGAGGTTTATAAGATGATGAGGGGGATAGATAGAGTGGACGTTCAGAGACTATTTCCTCAGGTGAATGTAGCTGTTACTGGGGGGCATAACTATAAGGTTCATGGTGGGAGATATAGGAGGGATGTCCGAGGTAGGTTCTTTACTCAGAGAGTGGTTGGGGTCTGGAATGGACTGCCTGCTGTGATAGTGGAGTCGGACACTTTCGGAACTTTCAAGCGGTTATTAGATAGGCACATGGAGCACACCAGAATGATAGGGAGTGGGATAGCTTGATCTTGGTTTCGGACAAAGCTCGGCACAACATCGAGGGCCGAAGGGCCTGTACTGTGCTGTACTGTTCTATGTTTAACCTACCATGTGGTACCTTGTCAAAGGCCTTGCCAAAGTCCATGTAGACAACATCAACTGCACTGCCCTCATCTACATTCTTGGTTACCCCTTCATAAAACTCAATCAAATTTGTGAGGCATGATTTTCCACTCAGAAAGCCATGCTGACTGTCCCTAATCAGTCCTTGTCTCTCTTAATGCCTGTAGATCCTGTCTCTCAAAATACCTTCCAACCTTCCAACAACAGATGTGAGGCTCACCGGCCTGCAGTTCCCAGGTTTTTCCCTGCAGCCCTTTTTAAACAAAGGCATAACGTTTTCCACCCTCCAATCTTCAGGCTATCGATGATTCAAATATCTCTGCTCGGGACCCGCAATTTCCTCCCTAGCCTCCCACAATGTTCTGGGATCATCAGGTCCGGGGGATGTATCTACCTTGATGCGCTTTAAGACTTCCAGCACCCCCTTCTCTGTAATATGTACACTCCTCAAGACATCACTATTTATTTCCCCAAGTTCCCCAACATCCATGCTTTTCTTGACAGTAAATACTGATGAGAAATATTCATTTAGGATCTCACCCATCCCTTATGGATCCGCACATAGATAACTTTGTTAATCCTTAAGACGCCTTACTCTCTCACCAGTTACTCTTTTGGCCTTTATGTATTTGCAGAAGCTCTTTGCATTCTCCTTTGCCTTATCTGCCAAAACAATCTCATGTCCCCTTTTTGCCCTCCTGATTTCTCTCTTAACTCTACCCCAACACCTCCTATACTCTTCAAGGGATGCACTTGATCCCAGCTGCCAATGCATGTCATGTGCCTCCTTCTTCTTCTTGATCAGGGTCTCATTATCCCGAGTCATCCAGAGTTCCCTACTTCTACCAGCCTTGCCCTTCACTCTAAGACGAATGTGCTTACCCCGAACCCTGGTTAACACACTTTTGAAATCCTCCCACTTACCAGACGTCCCTTGGCCTTCCCACAGACTCCACCAATTAACTTTTGAAAGTTCCTGCCTGATACCATCAAAATTGGCCTTGCTCCAATTTAGAATTTTAACTTTTGGGCCAGACCTATCATTCTCCCTCGCTATCTTAAAACTAATAGAATTATGGTCACTGGTCCCAAAATGATCCCTCACTCACACTTTTGTCACCTGCCCTTCCTTACTTCCTAAGAGGAGGTCAAGTTTTGTCCCCTTTCTAGTTGGGCCATCCACATACATAATGAGAAATTCCTCCTGAATACACTCAACAAATTTCTCTCCATCCAACCCTTTAATACTCTGGCTGTCCCAGTCAATGTTGGGAAAGTTAAAATCCCCTACTATTACCACCCTATTTTTCTTGGAGCTATCTGTAACCTCCTTACATATTTGTTCCTCAATTTCCCGCTGACTATTTGGGGGCCCATATCACTGTCAAAGTGATTTTGCCCTCCTTATTTCGCAGTTCTACCATATCGACTCAGTGGCCGAACGCTCGGATCTATCCCCTCTCAGTACTGCCGTGATGTTTTCCCTAATCCAAGTGTTAGATTTGGTTGTGGGAGAGCACTTTGGAGATAGTGACCACAATTCGGTGTCTTTTGTTATTGCAATGGAGAGGGATAGGGCCGTACAGCAGGGCAAGGTTTAACAATTGGGGGAGAGGTAAATATGATGCGATTAGACAAGAATTAGGGGGCATAAGATGGGAACAGAAACTGTCAGGGAAAGGCACTAATGAAAAGTGGAACTTTTTCAAGGAACAAATACTGGGTGTCCTTGATAGGTATGTCCCTGTCAGGCAGGGAGGAAATGGCCGTGTGAGGGAACCATGGTTCACAAAAGAGGTGGAATGTCTTGTGAAAAGGAAAAGGGAAGCTTATGTAGGGATGAGGAAACAAGGTTCAGATGGCTCGATTGAGGGTTACAAGTTAGCAAGGAATGAGCTGAAAAAGGGGCTTAGGAGAGCTAGGAGGGGACATGAGAAGTCCTTGGTGGGTCGGATCAAGGAAAACCCCAAGGCTTTTTACTCTTATGTGAGGAATAAAAGAATGACCAGGGTGAGGTTAGGGCCGGTCAAGGACAGTAGTGGGAACTTGTGTATGGAGTCAGTAGAGATAGGCGAGGTGATGAATGAATACTTTTTTTCAGTGTTCACCAAGGAGAGGGGCCATGTTTTTGAGGAAGAGAAGGTGTTACAGGCTAATAGGCTGGAGGAAATAGATGTTCGGAGGGAGGATGTACTGGCAGTTTTGAATAAACTGAAGGTCGATAAGTCCCCTGGGCCTGATGAAATATATCCTAGGATTCTTTGGGAGGCAAGGGAATAGAAATGACCCTGGTAATTATAGACCGGTTCGTCTTACTTCGGTGGCTGGTAAATTGATGGAGATGGGATTTACGACCATTTAGAAAGAAGCGGATTAATCCGGGATAGTCAGCACGGATTTGTGAAGGGCAAGTCGTGCCTCACAAATTTGATAGAATTTTTTGAGGAGGTAACTAAGTGTGTTGATGAAGGTAGGGCAGTTGATGTCATATACATGGATTTTAGTAAGGCGTTGATAAGGTCCCCATGGTTGGCGTATGATGAAAGTAAGGAGGTGTGGGATAGAGGGAAAGTTGGCCAATTGGATAGGTAACTGGCTATCTGATCGAAGACAGAGGGTGGTGGTGGATGGAAAATTTTCGGACTGGAGGCAGGTTGCTAGCGGAGTGCCACAGGGATCAGCGCTTGGTCCTCTGCTCTTTGTGATTTTTATTAATGACTTAGAGGAGGGGGCTGAAGGGTGGATCAGTGAATTTGCTGATGACACCAAGATTGGTGGAGTAGTGGATGAGGTGGAGGGCTGTTGTCGGCTGTAAAGAGACATAGATAGGATGCAAAGCTGGGCTGAAAAATGGCAAATGGAGTTTAACCCTGATAAATGTGAGGTGATTCATTTTGGTAGGACTAATTTAAATGTGGTTTACAGGGTCAAAGGTAGGGTTCTGAAGACTGTGGAGGAACAGAGAGATCTTGGGGTCCATACCCACAGAGGAAAGGTTGAGGTTCTCTCTGGAGCGGAGGAGGCTGAGGGGAGACTTAATAGAGGTTTATAAAATGATGAAGGGGATAGATAGAGTGAACGTTCAAAGACTATTTCCTTGGGTGGGTGGAGCTATTACAAGGGGGCATAACTATAGGGTTCATGGTGGGAGATATAGGAAGGATATCAGAGGTAGGTTCTTTACGCAGAGAGTGGTTGGGGTGTGGACTGTACTGCCTGCAGTGATCGTGGAGTCAGACACTTTAGGAACATTTAAGCGGTTATTGGATAGGCACATAGAGCACACCAGGATGATAGAGAGTGGGATAGCTTGATCTTGGTTTCAGATAAAGCTCGGCACAACATCGTGGGCCGAAGGGCCTGTTCTGTGCTGTACTGTTCTATGTTCTAATCAATAGTGCAGTTCCCCCTCCTCTCTTACCTCCTGTTCTAGCTTTCCTATACCATCTGTACCCTGGAACATTGAGCTGCCAATCCTGTCCCTCCCTCAGCCATGTTTCAGTAAACTTTTAAACAAAATGGTTGGATTAGCTGAGCTCCCAGTGTGTAAGGGACACCCTTCCACAGGACATCCTCTGCTAATAGTGGAAGCCAGGTGCAGTAGAAGGGTCTGGCACATATAGGGTTGCTGTGGGACTATGTACAGTACCGCCCACACAACAGTGTAAGAAGGCACATGATCCAGACCCAGAGTCATTGTGGTGTTCAGCAGGCATGTCTGTTGATCGATGGTGTATAGCTCCTTCCTGAACTCTTTACTATACATATGTAAATAGTTCCAGCAGTAAGTGATACCATTCTTCAACCAACACCGCCCCAACACCAGGCAGGAGTTATGGTCTCCTGGGATGTCACTGGGAGCCTGCCTCCACGCACCTGACCTCGACCGCAAAACCTCAGGGGCTCAGAAGCCATCTGGAAAATTTCCACTGGCCTCCAGCAAGAGGCCTTAATTGGTTATTAAGGGCTATTAAGTAACGACCAGCAGCTCAGGAGTAGATGGGCTTGGGAAAGTGGCCAGGGGGTGGGATGATGTCCACAAACTGGCACGGCCAGCTAGCAGTGAAAATTTTTTACCCGGCTGCCTCTGCACTCATCACTCTTAGGTGCCGAACAAATCCAGTTCGTGAAGAGTTAGCAAAGGGATTTAAGAGTTGTGGACCCAAGCAGGTGAGTTCCCCACCGTGGCAGAGAGGGGGAAACAGGTATGGACCACAAGTCAGAATTGAAGAAGTGCAGAGATCTCAGAGGAGATGACCGAGATCAGAAGCATCAAGACCATATAGAGATATGAAGAAAAAGCTGAGCATTTTAAGGATGAGGCATCGCACATACACCCCCCACCGCCCCCGGACTGGTGAGAATCACATCCTGGCACTCAGTGCCATAAGATTGCGACTCGCATGTCACTGTTTTTTCGCTCATTCGGCACTTCAAATTTTTTCCATAAGATCGCGCCCATCTCGACACCAAACATTTGCTGCATTCTCTGAATTGTTTTATAGGGTAGATTGTATGAATTTATATTGCACCTTGGAAATGTAAACACGAAGGTCAAGTAGTATTCCAGGATTGTGGGGACGTTTTTTTTCATGAAGACTAGGTTTTGGTATCCCAGTCATAGAAAAGCGTGAAGTTTGTTTGCTTTGGCAGGAAGAATAGAAAGAACAGAGTATTACTTAAATGGAGAACAATTGCAGAATACTGAGGTGCAGCAGGATCTACGTGTTCCAGTGCATGAGTCACAGGTACAACAAGTAATTAAGAAGGCGAATGGAATGCTATCCTTTATTACGAGAGGAAATTATGTTATGCTCCAATTATTCAGGACATTAATGAGACCACATCTTGAATACTGTGTGCAGTTTTGGGCTCCATATTTAAAGAAGGATATAAATGCATTGGAGGCAGTTCAGAGGAGGTTGACGAGATTGATACCTGGAATGAGTGGCTTGTCTTACCAGGATAGATTGGACAGACTGGACTTGTTTCCAGTGGAGTTTAGAAGAGTGAGAGGTGACGATATTGAAGCATATAAGACTCTTAACAGTCTGAAGAATATACACGTGGGATGTTTCCTCTTGGGGATGAGTCCAGAATTGGGCATTCTTTAAAAATTGGGCGTCATCCTTTCAGGACAGAGATGAGGAGAATGGTTTTCTCTCGAGGATTGTTTTCTCTCGAGGGTTGTGTGAATTTGGAACTCTGCCTCAGAAGGTGGAGGTGGGGGTCATTGAATGTTTTTAATGGGCAAGGAAATCCAAGGTTACCGGGGAATAGATTGGAATGCAGAAAAAATCAAAACACAAACAGATGCGCCATGATCTTACTGAATGGCAGAATAGGCTTAGAGTCAACAACAAAGAAGGGTATCTAGAAATGAGTGATAGCTGCGTTAGTTCACTCAGTACCATGATTTTAAACAGTTCATAGTAGACTCTTGATTAAGATACCCAAACATTATTAAGTGAGCTCTTTATTACCATAAGACATAGGAGCAGAATTAGGCCACTCGGCCCATCGAATCTGCTCCGTCATTCAATCATGGCTGAATTTTTTCTCATCCCCATTCTCCTGCCTTTTCCCCATAACCCCTGATCCCCTTATCAATCAAGAACCTATCTGTCTCTGTCTTAAAGACACTCAATGACCTGGCCTCCACAGCCTTCTGCGGCAAAGAGTTCCACAGATTCATCACTTGCTGGATGAATAAATTCCTCCTCATCTCTGTTCCAAAGGATAGTCCCTTTAGCCTGAGGTTGTGCCCTTTGGTTCTAGTTTTTCCTACGAGTGGAGACATCCTCTCCACGTCCACTCTATCCAGGCCTCACAGTATCCTGGAAGTTTCAATGAGATCCCTCCTCATCCTTCTAAACTCCAACAAGTACAGACCCAGAGTGAAAAAGGTTGGATCCCATGGGATAAAGGGGGAGGTGGCTAGATGGGTGGAGAACTGGCTTGGTCATAGAAGACAGAGGGTGGTAGTGGAAGGGTCTTTTTCCGGCTGGAGGCCTGTGACTAGTGGTGTACCGCAGGGCTCTGTATTGGGACCTCTGCTGTTTGTGATTTATATAAATGATCTGGAAGAAAGAGTAACTGGGGTGATCAGTAAGTTTGCGGACGACACAAAACTGGCAGGACTTGCAGATAGTGAGGAACATTGTCAGAGGCTACAGAAGGATATAGATAGGCTGGAAATTTGGGCAAGGAAATGGCAGATGGAGTTCAATCCTGATAAATGCGAAGTGATGCATTTTGGTGGGAATAATGTAGGGAGGAGCTACACGATAAATGGAAGAACCATAAAGGGTGTAGAGACGCAGAGGGACCTGGGTGTGCAAGTCCACAGATCTTTGAAGGTGACGTCACAGGTGGAGAAGGTGGTGAAGAAGGCATATGGCATGCTTGCCTTTATAGGACGGGGCATAGAGTATAAACGTTGGGGTCTGATGTTGCAGATGTATAGAACGTTGGTTCGGCCGCATTTGGAATACTGCGTCCAGTTCTGGTCGCCACACTACCAGAAGGACATGGAGGCTTTGGAGAGAGTACAGAGGCGGTTTACCAGGATGTTGCCTGGTATGGAGGGGCTTGGTTATGAGGAGAGATTGGGGAAACTGGGGTTGTTCTCCTTGGAAAGACGGAGGATGAGGGGAGACTTAATAGAGGTGTATAAAATTATGAAAGGCATAGATAGGGTGAACGGTGGGAAGCTTTTCCCCGGGTCGGTGGTGACGTTCACGAGGGGTCATAGGTTCAAGGTGAAGGGGGGGAGGTTTAACACAGATATCAGAAGGACATATTTCACACAGAGGGTCGTGGGGGCCTGGAATGTGTTGCCGGGCAAGGTGGTGGAGGCGGACACACTGGGAACGTTTAAGACTTATCTAGACAGCTATATGAACGGAGTGGGAATGGAGGGATACAAAAGAGTGGTCTAGTTTGGACCAGGGAGCGGCGCGGGCTAATTGTTCCTGGTTTCTCGTTTCAAGGCTTCATTCTATGATCATCTTGCTGGTGCCAGTACAGAGCGAGACTGCGGATAGTTGGGAACCTGTCTCGGGGGCAGGGAATTCATATGGTGTTCGTGGAAGTGGAAATGACTAGGGTTGGGAAGCATTTTCCGATCGGGGCCATTGTGATCTCCTGGACTCGTTTCGATCGCCTCAGGGGGTCGGAGAGGAATTTCCCAGATTTTTTTTCCCCATATTGGCCCTGGGGTTTTTCACTCTGGGTTTTCGCCTCTCCCTGGAGATCACATGGTCTGGAATGGGGGGGTGGGGGTAAGTTAATAGGTTGTAATGAACAAAGCATCGTAGCTGTGAGGGACAGCTCGGTGGATAGGATATTGGTATGTAGATAGGCTGGAAAATTGGGCGGGGATCCTGGATTCAGGATTCAATCCTGGACCGGGGAGCGGCGCGGGCTTGGAGGGCCGAAGGGCCTGTTCCTGTGCTGTATTGTTCTTTGTTCATTCTCTGGCTCAGGTCTGTTCTTGTTGCTCAGAAGGGAAGGGGGGAGAGGAGTAGAGGATTAGTCATTGGGGACTCCATAGTTAAAGGGACGGATAGGAGATTCTGCGGGAACGAGAGAGACTCGCGGTTGGTGTGTTGCCTCCCAGGAGCCAGAGTCCATGATGTCTCGGATCGTGTTTTCAAAATCCTTAAGGGGGAGGGGACCAGCCCCAAGTTGTGGTTCACATAGGCACACAAGACATAGGTCGGAAAAGGGATGGGGATGTAAGGCAGAAATTCAGGGAGTTAGGCTGGAAGCTTAGGGCTAGAACAAACAAAGTTGTTATCTCTGGTTTGTTACCCGTGCCACGTGATAGTGAGGAGAGGAATAGGGAGAGAGAGCAGTTGAACGCGTGGTTACAGGGATGGTGCAGGAGGGAGGTTTCAGATACCTGGATAAATGGGGTTCTTTCTGGGGTAGGTGGGACCTCTACAATCAGGATGGTCTGCACCTGAACCAGAGGGATACCAATATCTTGGGTGGGATATTTGCTCATGCTCTTCAGAAGGGTTTAAACTAATTCAGCAGGGGGGTGGGTACCTGAATTGTAGCTCCAGTGTACAGGAGGTTGAGCGTAGTGAGGTCATGGTTGAGATTTCAGGGTCGCAGGAGTGTACTGGCAGGCAGGAAAGTGGTTTGAAGTGTGTCTACTTCAACCCCAGGAGCATCCGGAATAAGGTGGGTGAGCTTGCAGCATGGGTTGTTACCTGGGATTTCGATGTTGTGGCCATCTCGGAGACATGGATAGAGCAGGGACAGGAATGGTTGTTGCAGGTTCCAGGATTTCGATGTTTCAGTAAGTGCAGGAAAGTGGTAAAAGAGGGGGAGGTGTGGCATTGTTAGTCATGGACAGTATTAGGGTGGCAGAAAGGACATTTGATGAGGACTCGTCTACTGAGGTAGTTTGGGCTGAGGTTAGAAACAGGGAAGGAGAGGTCACCCTGTTGGGAGATTTTTATAGACCTCTGAAAAGTTCCAGAGATGTTGAGGAAAGGATTGCAAAGATGATTCTGGATAGGAGCGAAAGTAACAGGGTAGTTGTTATGGGGGACTTTAACTTTACAAATATTGACTGGAAATGCTATAGTTCGAGTACTTTAGAGGGGTCAGTTTTTGTCCAATGTGTGCAGGAAGGCTTCCTGACGCAGTATGTAGATAGACCAACAAGAGGCGAGGCCACATTGGATTTGGTACTGGGTAATGAACCGGGCCAGGTGTTAGATTTGGAGGTAGGTGAGCATTTTGGTGATAGTGACCACAATTCGATTGCGTTTACCTTAGCGATGGAAAGGGATAGGTATATTCTGAAGGGCAAGAGTTATAGCTGGGGGAAAGGAAATTATGATGCGATTAGGCGAGATTTAGGTGGCATAAGTTGGGGAAGGAAAGTGCAGGGGATGGGCACAATTGTAACGTGGAGCTTGTTCAAGGAACAGCTACTATGCGTCCTTGATAAATATGTACCTGTCAGGCAGGGAGGAAGCAGTCGTGTGAGGGAACCGTGGTTTACTAAGGAGGTTGAATCTCTTGTGAAGAGGAAGAAGGAGACTTGTGTTAAGATGAGACGTGTAGGCTCAGTTCAGGCGCTTGAGAGTTACAAGTTAGCCAGGAAGGACCTAAAGAAAGAATTAAGAAGAGCCAGGAGGGGACATGAGAAGTCTTTGGCAGGTAGGATCAAGGAAAACCCCAAAGCTTTCTATAGGTATGTCAGGAATAAAAGAATGACTCGGGTAAGATTAGGGCCAGTCAAGGACAGTAGGGGGAAGTTGTGCGTGGAATCTGAAGAGATAGGAGAGGCACTAAATGAATATTTTTCATCGGTATTCACACAGGAGAGGGACAGTGTTGTCGAGGGGAGTACTGAGATGCAGGCTGTTGGACTGGATGGGATTGATGTTCATAAGGAGGAGGTGTTAGCAATTCTGGAAAGGGTAAAAATAGATAAGCACCCTGGGCCAGATGGAATTTATCCTAGGATTCTCTGGGAGGCTCGAGAGGAGATTGCAGAGCCTTTGGCTTTGATCTTTGTGTCGTCATTGTCTACAGGATCAGTGCCAGAAGACTGGAGGATAGCAAATGTTGTCCCCTTGTTCAAGAAGGGGAGTAGGGACAACCTGGTAATTATAGGCCAGTGAGCCTTACTTCTGTTGTGGGCAAAGTTTTGGAAAGGATTATAAGAGATAGGATTTATAATCATCTAGAAAGGAATAATTTGATTAGGGATAGTCAGCACGGTTTTGTGAAGGGTAGGTCGTGCCTCACAAACCTCATTGAGTTCTTTGAGAAGGTGACCAAAGAGGTGGATGAGGGTAAAGCGGTTGATGTGGTGTATATGGATTTCAGCAAAGCGTTTGATAAGGTTCCCCATGGTAAGCTATTGCAGAAAATACGGACACATGGGATTGAAGGTGATTTAGTGGTTTGGATCAGGAATTGGCTAGCTGTAAGAAAACAAAGGGTGGTGGTTGATGGGAAATGTTCATCCTGGAGTTCAGTTACTAGTGGTGTACCGCAAGGATCTGTTTTGGGGCCATTGCTGTTTGTCATTTTTATAAATGACCTGGATGAGGGCGTGGAAGGATGGATTAGTAAATTTGCGGATGACACTAAAGTCGGTGGAGTTGTAGACAGTGCGGAGGGAAGTGGCAGGTTACAGTGGGACATAGATAAGCTGCAGAGCTGGGCTGAGAGGTGGCAAATGGAGTTTAATGTGGAAAAGTGTGAGGTGATTCACTTTGGAAGGAGTAACAGGAATACAGAGTACTGGGCTAATGGTAAGATACTTGTGGATGAACAGAGGGATCTGGGTGTCCATGTGCATAGATCCCTGAAAGTTGGCACCCAGGTTGATAGGGTTGTTAAGAAGGCATACGGTGTGTTAGCTTTTATTGGTAGAGGGATTGAGTTTCGGAACCATGAGGTCATGCTGCAACTGTACAAAACTCTGGTGCGGCCGCACTTGGAGTATTGCGTACAGTTCTGGTCGCCGCCTTCTCGGAAAGATGTGGAAGTGTTGGAAAGGGTGCAGGGGAGATTTACCAGGATGTTGCCTGCTATGGTGGGAAGATCGTATGAGGAAAGGCTGAGCGGCTTGAGGTTGTTTTCGTTAGAGAGAAGAAGGTTAAGAGGTGACTTAATAGAGGCATACAAGATGATCAGAGGATTAGAAAGGGTGGGTAGTGAGACCCTTTTTCCTCGGATGGTGATGACTAACATGAGGGGACATAGCTTTAAAGTGAGGGGTGATAGATATAGAACAGATGTCAGAGGTAGTGGAAGGGCGTGGAATGCCCTGCCTGCAGCAGTAGTGGACTCGTCAACATTAAGAACATTCAAATGGTTATTGGATAAACATATGGATGATATTGGAATAGTGTAGATTAGAGGGGCTTTAGATTGGTTCCACTGGTCGGTGCAACATTGAGGGCCGAAGGGCCTGTACTGCGCTGCAATGTTCTATGTTCTGTTCCTCATACGACAAGCTCTTCATTTCAGGAATCATTCTTGTGAACCTCCTCTGGACCCTTTCCAAGGCAGCACATCCTTCCTTAGATATGGGGTCCAAAACAGCTCACAATACTCCAAATGGAGCCTGACCAGAGCCTTCAACCGCGTCAGAAGTACATCCCTGCTCTTGTATTCTTGCCCTCTCGACATGAATGCTAACATTGCATTTACCTTCCTAACTGCCGACTGAACTTGCACGTTAACCTTAAGAGAATCTTGAACCTGACTCCCAAGTCCCTTTATGTTTTTGATTTCCGAAGCATTTTCCCATTTAGAAAATAGTCTATGCCTCCATTACTCCTTTCAAAGTGCATAACCTCACACGTTTCCACATTGTACGCCATTCTTTGCCCACTCTCCTGTCCTGTTCAAGTCCTTCTGCAGCCCCCCCGCTTCCGAAATACTACCTGTCCCTCTACATATCTTTGTTCAGGGTCTTCTATGCTTCAATATAGTCACCCCTCACTCTTCTAAATGATATTGAAACATAAACCCACAATTTGTCAAAAAATTGTAAGATAATTTATAGGTTACAAGACCATGGTTGAAGCTCAAAGTTGGGACATGAACAACTCAAAAGATACGGAAAGATGCAGAGTAAGTTACTCAAGTTAAATAGGGCATGACTAATGGACACAGTTATTTAACAAATTGACTTGTTGAACAGGTAATTCAGTTTATCACTGATAATTGGTTTTAACAGGCATTGAACCTGAATTACAACAGTGCTCCGTTTGAGATTGGTGAGATGAACCCTCCTTGTAACTCCTGAAATAGTTGACAAGTTAATAACTTGGTTAACCAGGCTATTAAATAGATTATCAAGTAAATTTTATGTTCTTAGCATCAGACCAAGTCCAAAATGAGGTGCAATGCCTTTTCTCGTCAGTCTGAATCTTGTTTGTCTCTCTTGTGGGGGCCTTGAATTGGATTTTATTGGATTTTGAATTTGTTTTTTTGGAGCAAGCAAGGAATAGATTTGGGTTTGCACAGTCCACTCTGAGCATTGGCTTTGTAACTTGAAGAATGGAGCAGAAAATTAAAACAAATGAATGGCGTTGTTGGGTCAAACTCCTTCTTTTCCTCAGACTCACCAAAATGTTGGCATCCAAAGAGTCGTCAATGAGATATTTTCTGCAGTGAACATTTAAATGAATGTTTATTTTCAACTGAAGCCTTCTTGTGCACTGTAATGGTGACTGAACTGGCTTCATTCTCCTCTTTCTCAATCTCGCACTTCAATAACACTCATACCTTTGCCTCCAACAGGCTGTTATTGCCATTTTATCTGACTCTCCTGTCTTGCTAACTGTCTTGAGCACACTATTCTTTTAAAGCCACTATTAAGTTTATGATTTTTAATGTATAAAGGAGACTAAAGGAGAACATGAAGAATACTCTGACCATCAAGAGCAAACTGCATTTACAAGAGATTACATTTAATAAAGGTCAATAGTTGCTGCTGCTTTTGCCAGTCACTTGATTTCCAGATAAGATTGTGTGTGGACGTCCAAATCTTTTTATAGTTTAATTTCAATTAGGTTTCTACTTTCCGTGGGCTAATCCAAATGGTACATGTTCAAAAGCTTGGGTAAAGAGTCTCCACCCCAACAATGTGAACACTTCTTTCTCACTAAATTACTGGAGCATGGTTTTCCCTGAGTTGACAGAATTCATATCGGCACGGTGGCATGAAGGTTAGCACTGCTGCCTCGCTAGGTCCCAGTGCATCCTTGTGTGATTGTCTGTGTGTGGAGTTTGCACGTTCTCCCAGTCTGCATGGGTTTCTTCCGGGTGCTCCGGTTTCCTCCCACAGTCCACTATCCACAGGTTAGGTGGATCGGCCATGCTATATTGCCTCTTAGTGTCCGAAGATTTGTAGGTTAGGGGGATTAGTGGGGTAAATGCATGAGGTTATGGGGATAGAGCAGGTGTGGGCCTGAATAAAATGCTCTCTTGGAGAGTGGTGCAGACTTGATGGGCCGAATAGCCTCCTCCTGCACTATAAGGATCCTGTGATTCTATTCTGTGTTACCAATCTCCTTATCCATTGTGATTTCTCAAAACATGAATTCTACACAAATGAAAAAATGACTTGTGTTTATCCTCTCTCTGTGTTATCCTAATAGGCATGATGTGGAGATGCCGGCGTTGGACTGGGGTAAACACTGTAAGAAGTTTAACAACACCAGGTTAAAGTCCAACAGGTTTACTTTTGCTACCAAATAAACCTGTTGGACTTTAACCTGGTGTTGTTAAACTTCTTACTATCCTAATAGGAACAGCAACATTTATATCGTCGTGAGGAACATCCTGCACATAAATGTGTCTTTCTGGAATTGTTATTTTGAACCTTTAGTGATATTAATTGCTACATGGCCTTTACCTTGGCAGATTTTTATGGCTCAATTATCTGGAAATGTCTATGATTAAGAGCTTGGTAATGGTTTGATTGAGTCTTGCTTTGCAGCTATTTTCAGCTTCCATTTTGAGTTCTGAAGTTAAGCAAATTTTAACCTTGTTTCAGGCATGCTCATAATTTCCACAACAAACACTGAAGGTATCGTTCAGACAACTTGTGGGACACTGTTCCTAAAAAATTGAATCAGAGTGACTGGCACTTGATGGTGAATGTTTGATGGAAACTTCTAATAAAGACACCTTGTGCAGGCAATTCAAATTAGTAAAGCCCAGCTTTATATCTGTTTACTTTCACATTTATTTAAATCCGTTGACTGATGGTTCAAAGGATTATTAACTGTAAATTTGTAGCTGTAATTTTACCTTAGTCAGCAATCTGTCAGTTCTATGTCCAAGTTAGTTTCTCTTTTATTCCATTTTAATCGCAGTCACAGTATATGGTTCTGCTCTGGAATGAACATTTCAAAGGAAAAGTCGTAAAAGATTTGCTTGCACAAGGTTCTGTAAATCAGAATGAAGACTTGCCTCCCCCAACACTTTTCAGTTGAACTCCCAAAAAGGAGTCTTTTAATTTGGCAACCAACTATTTGAGGAGTGTTCAACAATAAAGCCTGAATCTGTCTCTTCACTGTAAATGTGGACCTGGGTTATCGGTCTACTAATGTGTGGAGCAAAAATTTAAAACACAGCACTATTTTCTCCAGGAAATTGGAGAGTGTTTAAGACTAGCGAGCAATTCAAAGTAAAATCTTCTTCAAGCTGCTCAATTTTTTACCAAGTACCAACGTAACTTGCGTGTAATCACAGAATCCCTACAGTGCAGCAGGAGACCATTCAGCCCATCAAGGCTGCATCAAACTACAATCCCACCCAGCCCTATCCTCTAAAGGCCACCTATTTACCTTGCTAATATCCCTGACTCTAAGGGGCGATTTAACATGTCCAATCAACCTAACCTGCACATCTTTGAAGTGTAGGAGGAAATTGGAGCACCTGGAGGAAACTCACGCAGACACAAGGAGATCATGCAAATTCCACACAGTCACCTGAGGCCAGAATCGAACCCAGGTCCCTGGCGCCGTGAGGCAGCAGTGCTAACCACTGTGACTTAAAGCTCCGAAAGAACCAAGAAGCTGAAGGACATGTTCTTAAATTTCAGGAACCTTTTCCATCTATTCTTTCAGTTTAAAATGAATTAAACACTGAATTCTAAAACACCACCTATATCACCTATGGATTATCTTGTCCAAAACAAGTTTTAACGAGCAGTTTCTACATTTAAAAAAAATCATGTGTAATCCTGTCACTGGTTGTCCAATGATTAAGTGATATTCTTCATGTGAATGTATGAATTGTTCATATTACATTCTGATTTCTGCAACTTATATGGATTTAGTTTCAGTCAAATTCCAGAAGGAAACCTAATTTTCGACCAATCTCTCGGGATCCAGAGTAAGGTAGCTAAATGGATACAAAATTGATGTGATGACAGAAACCAGAGAATGATTGTAGAGAGTTGTTTCTCAAACTGGAGACCTGTGACCAGCGGTGTGCCTCAGGGATCAGTGCTGGGTCCACTGTCATTTATCATTTATATCAATGATTTGGATGAGAATATAGGAGGCACGGTTAGTAAGTTTGCAGATGACACCAAGATTGGTGGCATAGTGGACGTGAAGAAAGTTATCTCCAATTGCAACGGGATCTTGATCAA
The DNA here is from genome assembly GCF_964213995.1 of Mustelus asterias. Lineage (NCBI taxonomy): Eukaryota > Metazoa > Chordata > Chondrichthyes > Carcharhiniformes > Triakidae > Mustelus > Mustelus asterias. The sequence goes on along the minus strand of NC_135805.1, from coordinate 128,401,426 downwards.
TTGGACCAGTGGGCTGACGAATGGCAGACGGAGTATAATTTTGATAAATGCGAGGTGATGCATTTTGATAGACTGAACCAGGGCAGGACTTATTCAGTTAATGGTAGGGCGTTGGGGAGAGTTGCAGAACAAAGAGATCTGGGGGTACATGTTCATAGCTCATAGAATAATCCTACAGTGCAGAAAGAGGCCATTCGGCCCATCGAGTCTGCACCAACCACAATCCCACCCAGGCCCTATCCACATATCCCGACATATTTACCCACTAACCCCTCGAACCTATGCATCCCGGGACACTTAAGGGGCAATTTAGAATGGCCAATCAACCTAGCCCGCACATCTTTGGACTGTGGGAAGAAACCGGAGCACCCGGAGAAAACCCACGCAGACACGGGGAGAATGTGCAAACTCCACACAGACAGCGACCCGAGCCGGGATTCGAACCCAGGTCCCTGGAACTGTGAAGCAGCAGTGCTAACCATCGTGCTACTGTGCCGCTCCTTGAAAGTAGAGTCACAGGTGGACAGAGTGATGAAGAAGGCATTCAGCATGCTTGATTTCATTGGTCAGAACATTGAATACAGGAGTTGGGACATCTTGTTGAAGTTGTACAAGACATTGGTAAGGCCACACTTGGAATACTGTGTACAGTTCTGGTCACCCTATTATAGAAAGGATATTATTAAACTAGAAAGAGTGCAGAAAAGATTTACGAGGATGCTACTGGGACTTGATGGTTTGAGTTGCAAGGAGAGATTGGATAGACTGGGACTTTTTTCTCTGAGCGTAGAAGGCTGAAGGTTGATCTTATAGAGGTTTATAAAATAACGAGAGGCATAGATCAGCTCGATAATCAATATCTTTTCCCAAAGGTAGGAGAGTCTAAAACTAGATATGTTTAAGGTGAGAGGTGAGAAATATGAAAGTGTCCAGAGGGGCAATTTTTTCACACACATGGTGGTGAGTGTCTGTAACAAGCTGCCAGAGGTAGTAGTAGAGGCGGGTACAATTTTGTCTTTTAAAAAGCATTTAGACAGTTACATGGGTAAGGTGGGTATGGAGGGATATGGGCCAAATGCGGCCACTTGGGACTAGCTTCGGGGTTTAAAAAAAAGGGCGGCATGGATGAAGGGCCTGTTTTCATGCTGTAAACCTCTATGACTCTAATGTGAATGTGACATTAGTGTGCCTTTAAGAAAGGTTTTTTTTTACATCATGATTTCTGCAGCTCACAGCTTCAGTGTTTTTTTTAGCTCACAGACCTCACTGATATCAGTGTTGACAGATTGGCTACCAGACGTCTTTTTATTGGTCCTTAAGTGGCTTGGATGGGGGTGAATTGTTTTTACTTTGAGACCTTTTTATAACTTTGCATTGTTATGTGGAAAGAAAATCTGACTGGCAGGTCAGGTGACAGAAGTTCTTTCATTTTCAGTTTTGAGCTGCGGTTTAGTTTTTACAAGGGCAGCAAGCTAACAAGAAGTATTTTCCCTCCCTATTGTTTTGGAATTTCTGCTGGTTATCTGAAATAGAGGTTTTACCTTTCTCAGCCCCCGACTTTGTTCCTTATACACCTATGACTGTGTGGCCAAATTCCCCTCCAACTCGATTTTCAAATTTTCTGATGACACGACCAGAGTGGGTCGGATCTCAAACAATGATGAGACAGAGTACAAGAATGAGATAGGGAATCTGGAGAACTGTTGCGGCAACAATAATCTCTCCCTCAATCGCAACAAAATGGAGGAGATTGTCATCGACTTTAGGAAGCATAGTGGAGAGCATGCCCCTGCCTACATTTACTTTTTTATTTTTGTTTTATTTATTAGTGTCACAGGTAGCCTTACATTACCACTGCAATGATAATAGTTACTGTGAAAATCCCCCAGTCATCACACTCCGGCGCCTGTTCGGGTACACTGAGGGAGAATTTAGCATGGCTAATGCACCTAACCAACATGTCTTTCAGACCTTGGAGGAAACCGGAGCACCCGGAGGAAAGCCACACAGACACGGGGAGAATGTGCAAATTCCACACAGGCAGTCACCCGAGTCCAGATTTGAGCCCTGGTTCTGGCGCTGTGAGGCAGCAGTGCTACCACTGTGCCACCATACCGCCCTATGGGGACGAAGTAGAAATGGTCGAGAGCTTCAAGAATTTAGGTGTTCAGGTCACCAACAACCTGTCCTGGTCGCCCCCACCGTGCCGACACTATCGTTAGGAAAGCCCAACAATGTCTCTACTTTCTCTGAAGACGAAGGAAATTTGGCATGTCATCTATGATGCTTCCCAACTTTTACAGATGCACCATAGAAAGCATTCTTTCTGGTTGTATCACAGCTTGGTATGGCTCCTGCTCTTCCCAAGACTGCAAGAAACTACAAAAGGTCGTGAATGTAGCCCAATCCATCACGCAAACCAGCTTCCCATCCATTCACTCTGTCTACACTTCCCGCTGCCTCGGAAAAGCAGTTAGCATAACGAAGGACCCCACGTACCCCGGACATACTCTTATCCACCTTCTTCTGTCGGAAAAAAGATCCAAAAGCCTGAGGTCACGGACCAACTGACTCAAGAATAGCTTCTTCCCTGCTGCCATCAGACTTTTGACTGGACCTACTTTGCACTAAGTTGATCTTTCTCTGCACCCGAGCTAAGACTGCAACACTACATTCTGCATTCTCTCATTTCCTTCTCTATGAACGATATGTTTTGTCTGTATCGTGCACAAGAAACAATACTTTTCAGTGTATACTGATACATGTGACAATAATAAATCAAAATTAAATCCTGCAGTAAAGATTCCGCAGTTGGTGGCTTGACCAGAGAGTCTCTCCCTGGGGTTCTGAGAAGCTTTTTTGACTTCAACTTGTTCTGAGTGAATCCAGAGGACTGCAGGCTTAAACCAAAAAACTCAATTTCCAGTATCACGTGAGCGTTAGTCTTTGCTGTGTTGAACTTGTTTAAAGCGTTTTGTCGATGGAAGGTTTTGGTTTTGATTGGAACATCTTAGATATATTCATTAAAGATTATACATCATAGTGGTTGTTTTGTTGTAATTGATAAAGGTCTTGCTAATTTTCTTACTATCCATGTTAACTATATTCTTAAATAAACTTTGTTTGATAGGGTAAATGGTAGGACTCTGAAGAGTGCAGTTGAACAGAGGGATCTGGGAATACAGGTACAGAATTCCCTAAAAGTGACGTCACAGGTGGATAGGGTCGTAAGGAGTGCCTTTGGTACATTGGCCTTTATAAATCGGAGTATCGAGTATAAAAGTTGGAGTGTTATGGTAAGGTTATATAAGGCATTGGTGAGGCCGAATTTGGAGTATTGTGTACAGTTTTGATCACCTAGTTACAGGAAGGATGTAAATAAGATTGAAAGAGTGCAGAGAAGGTTCACAAGGATGTTGCCGGGACTTGAGAAGCTGAGTTAGAGAGAGAGATTGAATAGGTTGGGACTTTATTCCCTGGAGCGTAGAAGATTGAGGGGAGATTTGATAGAGGTGTATAAGATTTTGATGGGTATAGATAGAGTGAATGCAAGCAGGCTTTTTCCGCTGAGGCGAGGGGAGAAAAAACCAGAGGGCATGGGTTAAGGGTGAAAGGAGAAAAGTTTAAAGGGAATATTAGGGGGGGCTTCTTCACGCAGAGAGTGGTGGGAGTGTGGAATGAGCTGCCGGATAAAGTGGTAAATGCGGGGTCACTTTTAACATTTAAGAAAAACTTGGACGGGTTCATGGATGAGAGGGGTGTGGAGGGATATGGTCCAAGTGCAGGTCAGTGGGACTAGGCATAAAATGGTTCGGCACGGACAAGAAGGGCCAAAAGGCCTGTTTCTGAGCTGTAATTTTCTATGGTTCTATAGAAGCTCCCTAGTGGGTCATTTGAATCATACCTGAGGTGTGAACTATATCATGCTTATCCGAGCCAAATTTAAGATGCAAAACTTATGATCGAGGCAGGCTCTGTAAGACACTGTCAGTTTCTGACCTGAACCACCACAATAAATTTCCTATTTCCGACAGCAGTCATTCTTTGAGCCAGATTGTGGATTTACTGTCCAATTGAGCTGAGTTCTCAGTGGATTTGTGCAGTGGGAGCATGCGAGTACCAATGTGGATACAATACTTATTTCTTCTTTCACCTGCACTTGTGGTAACACTTCTTCAGATGTTCTCAATGAAGCGACATTTGTTACTCTTGCTGGCTCCCTTTGTCATTTGTGTCTTTTCATAGTTTAACTGACATTTGTGTATCATACAACACTTTCCAGTGTATTGCAGCAAGGTGGCACAGTGTTTCACACTGCAGCTTTCCAGCACCAGGGACTGGGATTCAATTCCGGCCTTGGGTCACTGTCTGTGTGGCGTTTGCACATTCTCTCCGTGTCTGCGTGGGTTTCCTCCGGGTGCTGTAGTTTCCTCCCACGTTCCAAAGAGGTGCAATTTAAGTGGATTGGCCATACTAAATTGCCCCACAGCGTCAGGGGGACTAGCAGGGTAAATACATGGAATTATGGGGATTTGGCTTGGATTTGACCAATGTGGGATTGTTGTCAGTGCAGGCTGGATGAGCTGAATGGCCTTCTTCTGCATTATAGGGATTCTATAATTCTTCTTTAATAAGACCATAAGACATAGGAGCAGAGGTAGCCCATTCAGCCCTTCGAGTCTGCTCTGCCATTCAATGGGATCATGACTGATTGGATGTGACCAACCTCAACTCCACTTTTTCGCTTTATCCCCATAACCTTTGATTCCCTTACTGATTTAAAAATTTGCCTGTCTCAGCCTTGAACATAATTAACGATCTAGCTTCTATATAGTCCTCTGCGGTAAAAACAAATTCCACAGTTTCACTACCCTGAGGGAGAAAATTCCTCCTCATCTCATTAAATGGACAGCCCCTGACTCTGAGATTATGCTCTCTGGTCCTAGACTCGCCCACAGGGGGAGACAACCTCTCCGCATCAATTGATGGGTTCAGAATGATGCTTGAGGAAGCCATGACTAGCTCCCCATCCTGTACCACCCTCCCTTCACCTGATTGGAAACTGGCAGACCCGTTGGCCTCCTTCAAAATTGCATCCCAACCTCCATCTCATCAGCAAGCACTTGGTGAGTCTTTTTAAAAATTACTTTAATTTTCCTGAATGGGGGGATGGGCAGGTTTGTTGATGCACGCTTGGAGAATGCCCAAAATTTCAGGCCTCCGTCCTGTCAGGGAATTTTCATGATTGCTTTTTCTCAGTTGTAAAGAGGGTAAAACAAACACAGCCATGCTGATTTTCTGTGCCATACAATCCACTTGAGATTGTATAGCCAGAACTAATATTTGATATGTTATCAGCTGCTGCTGAGACCTGCTATGATTATCTGCCTAACTTTGTTCTCGATTTGTTTTCAAAGAGTGTGTCATAACAATTTGAGTTGGACCCTGTTTCTGATACCTCCTCACTTAATCAAGGGCTAAATTGCCTCTTTTGTATTCTGTGCTTGTGTTGATTTGAACTGTATGATTTTATCTTTGGTCCGTTTTGCATGTTCAGCGTCTTTCTTTTCTTCTTAAAAAGACCAAAGAATCAGTTTTGAATTAATGTCACTTTATTGAGGTTTTGCTCCGAGACTGGGGCATATCTGGGGTCCAGACATTTTAAATCTAAATAAATCACCTTGTTCTCTGTTAGTTAAACATTTCTGACATAGTGGTGCTGAGCGGCTAATGGAACATTCGTCATAGAATACCATTCAGTCCCTCGAACCTGGTCTGCCACTAAGTTGGATCATGACTGATCTTCACCTTGAATTCATTTACTCATATTTTTCTCCATATCCCTTGATACCCTTAACCTAACAAAAAATCTCTCAATCTCAAATCATGAAGGATCATCAATTATTGACCCAGAATCCACAGCCTTCTGAGGGGTGAAGTTCAAGATTACACTGTTGTTTATGTGAAAAGGTGTTCCCTGATATCACCTCTGAATGACCTTGCTCCAGTTTTAATGTGATGGGGGCGATTTTACGACCTCACTGGGCCTGACACAGAACACGTCAATCCCGGAAAATCCCCTAAAAATTGGGACAAAGGCAAAATACTGCAGATGCTGGAACCTGAAACAAAAATAGAAAATGCTGGAAAAACAGCAGTGAAGAGAGAATAGAGAATGGAGATTTCGAGTCAGCATAACTGATGAAGGATCATCCAAACTCGAAACGTTGGCTCTATCCTCTCTCCACAGATGCTGTCAGACCTGCTGAGATTTTCCAGCGTTTTCTGTTTTTGCCCCTAAAAATGCACTTAAAAACAAGAAAAATGTGGTTTGAATTGTGTATCCATGTTGGATTGTGTAGCCGAAGCTTAATCGGAAAAGACATGAGTCTGTTTGTTGCAACTGATGTCTGTATTCTCTGATATTTAAAGTGACAAAATGAAGTAGAACGGAGAAGCAGTCCACATTCTTGGCCATCAGAGTGATCTGCAAAGAGATTAAAGGCGGAATCGTGGTGAGGCAGCAGGGATTTGATTTGATTTATTATTGTCACAAGTATTGGGATACAGTGAAAAGTGTTTCTTGCACACGATACAGACAGAACATACCATTCATAGAGTACATAGAACAAAGAACAAAGCAAATTATAGCTCAGGAACGGTCCTCCAAGCCTGCACCAATCATGCTGCTCGACTGAACTAAAACCCCTTAGCCTTCCAGGGACCATATCCCTCTATTCCCATCATATACATGTATCTGTCAAGATGCCCCTTAAAAGTCACTATCATATCTGCTTCCACTATCTCCCCTAGCAGCGAGTTCCAGGCACCCATCACCCTCTGTGTAAAAAATAAACTTGCTTCACACATCTGCTTTAAAGTTGCCCCACGCACCTTAAACCTGTGCCCCCTAGTAATTGACTCTTCCACCTGGGAAAAAGCTTCTGACTATCCAAGCTATCCATGCCCCTCATAATCTTGTAGAATTCTATCAGGTCGCCCCTCAACCTCCATCATTCCAGTGAGAACAAACCAAGTTTCTCCAACCTCTCCTCATAGCTAGTGCCCTCCATACCAGGCAACATCCTGTTAAATCTTTTCTGTACCCTCTCCAAATCCACATCCTTCTGGTTGTGTAGCGACCAGAATTGAACACTATATTCTAAGTGCGCCAAACTAAGGTTCTATAAAGCTGCAACATGACATGCCAATTTTTAAACTCAATGCCCCGACCGATGAAGGCAAGCATGCCGTATGTCTTCTTGACTACCTTCTCCACCTGCATTGCCAATTTCAGTGACCTGTGTACCTGTACACCCAGATCCCTCTGCCGATCAATACTCTTAAGGGTTCTGCCATTTAGAACAAACAAAGAACAAAGAACAATACAGCACAGGAACAGGCCCTTCGGCCCTCCAAGCCCGCGCCGCTCCCCGGTCCAGGATTGAATCCTGAATCCAGGATCCCCGCCCAATTTTCCAGCCTATCTACATACCAATATCCTATCCACCGAGCTGTCCCTCACAGCTACGATGCTTTGTTCATTACAACCTATTAACCCCCCCCCAACCCCCCCATTCCAGACCATGTGATCTCCAGGGAGAGGCGAAAACCCAGAGTGAAAAACCCCAGGGCCAATATGGGGAAACAAAATCTGGGAAATTCCTCTCCGACCCCCTGAGGCGATCGAAACGAGTCCAGGAGATCACAATGGCCCTGATCGGAAAATGCTTCCCAACCCTAGTCATTTCCACTTCCACGAACACCATATGAATTCCCTGCCCCCGAGACAGGTTCCCAACTATCCACAGTCTCGCTCTGTACTGGCACCAGCAAGATGATCATAGAATGAAGCCTTGAAACGAGAAACAAGGAACAATTAGCCCGCGCCGCTCCCTGGTCCAGACTAGACCACTCTTTTGTATCCCTCCATTCCCACTCCGTTCATATAGCTGTCTAGATAAGTCTTAAACGTTCCCAGTGTGTCCGCCTCCACCACCTTGCCCGGCAACACATTCCAGTCCCCCACGACCCTCTGTGTGAAATATGTCCTTCTGATATCTGTGTTAAACCTCCCCCCCTTCACCTTGAACCTATGACCCCTCGTGAACGTCACCACCGACCCGGGGAAAAGCTTCCCACCGTTCACCCTATCCATGCCTTTCATAATTTTATACACCTCTATTAAGTCTCCCCTCATCCTCCGTCTTTCCAAGGAGAACAACCCTATTTTCCCCAATCTCTCCTCATAACCAAGCCCCTCCATACCAGGCAACATCCTGGTAAACCTCCTCTGTACTCTCTCTAAAGCCTCCACGTCCTTCTGGTAGTGTGGCGACCAGGACTGGACGCAGTATTCCAAATGCGGCCGAACCAACGTTCTATACATCTGCAACATCAGACCCCAACTCTTATACTCTATGCCCCGTCCTATAAAGGCAAGCATGCCATATGCCTTCTTCACCACCTTCTCCACCTGTGACGTCACCTTCAAAGATCTGTGGACTTGCACACCCAGGTCCCTCTGCGTCTCTACTTTTTACTGTGTATTTCCCTTTGTATTAGACCTGCCAAAATGCATAACCTCACATTTATCCAGATTAAACTCCATCTGCCATCTCTCCATCCAAGTCTCTAACCGTTCTGTATCCTGCTGTATCCTCTGATGGTCCTCATCGCTATCCACAATTCCACCAACCTTTGTATCGTCCACCAATTTTCTAATAAAACCAGTTACATTTTCCTCCAAATCATTTTGCAAACAGGAAAGGTCCCAGCACTGATCCCTGAGGAACACCACTTGTCACAGCCCTCCATTCAGAAACACACACTTCCACTGCTACCCTCTGTTGTGGGAAAATCACCACTCGGAATCAGATCTAAAGATTCAACACGCAGTTTATCGGACAAAGCTTTGGGAGAAGCGCTGGGCTCTCCGCAGTGCACACAGTCACCTTCTCAACTTTAAAATGGCAGTTGAGCATCTTTTATACATTTTCAAATAATGGACAAGTATGGACATTAGCCGTTAGCACATCGTTATACATAGAGTAGACAAGTACGGACATTGGCAGTTATCACATCGTTATACATAGAGTAGATATATTTATGCCCCCCATCAACAACTGATCTCGTTACCAAAACTCATTGTTTTGGTTCTGCTTTATCTCAAGCTAAGGTGCCTCAAGGTCTGATTTATTTCCTGCAGTAATTTAGACACTAACAGGATTTAACTCGTTGTGCAATGTCTGTGCCCAAGTCAGCACATCTTAATGTCATTTCCCAGAGTCCATTTTGTGCCAGGTAACCATTTTGTATCCTTTAATTTTGAGTTTAGTCGAACAACTCCCCGTTTTGGTCAGGATTATGATCTAATAATCTGATGGACCAACAATAACAGCATCATGGGTCCGGCAATTGATATACCTGACCCGTAACCAACAGGTCACGCGTTCACAGTCCTTTCCTTCATCGTCGTCGTCCTCGGTGTCTTCGGGTGTTCCCATCAGGTGTTCTTCTTCGGTGACCACACTGGCCCCTGGCACAATCCGAGTCATCATGACTTTACAGCAGACATGAAGACATCCGACAATGAGGCAACAGACAATTATTATTACAACGAGAATAATCAGTTCATGCATTAAATTGGACCCCCAGGATCCCCCCAATAACCATTCGAGCCAGCTATTCCCCTAATTGGGGCCTTGTCTAAAGTAATCGAGCTGCTTTCTTATGTCATTAATGACTTGGGTGATGTTGTAGGATTCATCTGTAACATGCGTTATACATTTGTCTCCTATTATTGTGCATACTCCCCCCTGTTGGGCTAACTGATAGTCTACGGCACAGCGGGTCTGCTGCACGTATAATAATTCAGCCAGTTCTTGGTTGACGGCCTCCAGTGCCTTTGATGTACTGTTTCCCAGGATGGTTAATCCACAGATAAGATGGTTTCTATTTTTGGCACTAATTACTCCTGCTGCCACCCCCCAGAGACAGGGACCCAAGGAACCCGTAGCCGAGTGACAATCCCAGTGTGACCGGGACTTCCCAATAGGCACAGAATTCCTTGCTGATGGCCCGGATATGCCCTTTTTGAGGGCATGGAACAGTGAGTGGTCCTATTGTTCCTACTGCAAAAAGGATCGGGAGGGTTGGTGTTGCCGTCGTGAAGGTGCCGTTGAGGAGGAACACAAATCCCTTCTTGACTCGGTAGCATTTAATATCCTGGTTATTGGTCTGTACGAACTGTATATACCGCCAATTGCTCGGTTCACTTGACTTTCTGCCTGATCCTACTAATTGGTAAGTGTCAAACGGGTATGTCCATGCGGCTGGGCTGACATGAGTCCCATTACACTGACCACAAATGAGTTGCCTCCCCGCGGTTACGTTCAGGCATCTTTGCTCGTTACAGGTACAAGTAAACTGGCCTCTGTTTACCCGACAGTGCTGACGGGCACACTGCGTCTGTATACAGGCAACATTCTTGGGGACCAAGGCAGATGCACACACCCCCATCCCTGCCCCGAGAAGCAAAGCGGGTAGCTTGCATAATCTGAGCATACTCTTTCTCCCACTCCCTGGAGCCCCCTGCACACAGGATCTGTGGGGTTTATTAGTTCCACACATCTCCCCTGTGTACCTCTTTTATATTTGCCTGTTTGTCCTTTGCAGGGTGCGTCTGAGGTATCTGCCATATATAAAGTCATGGGGGGTCCACCCAGGGCTGGCCACAAATAGGGCCTCTACAGATTGGGCTAGCGGGTAACACACGGTTCGATTACCATGTCAATGTACATGAGCCTTGTGGAATAAGTTATCCTCCAGCCCTGTCAATCTTACAATCGCGGCAACATAGAGTGATGCAATTATATACGCGATCTTAGACATGTTCGCAACAGGCAAGTATCAATCTTATTACTCTATGTTAACAACTTCCCAAAGGTTGTATTGCCAACCCGAACACGTCAGTTAATCTTGCTTGTAGTCGTCACCTGTTTTAGGGAAAGCACTCTGGTCACTTTATGGCTTACTTGTCAATATTATTCATTCGTTTCTTTGTATAATTTCAGCTGGGTCTAATGTTTCCATACACCTTTCCAGACAGGCACAGGTATCTCCATTAATTATGGCCCATTCCATTTTGGTGCAAACCCTGGTTTTTCAGGTAATGTTTTTACCATGACGCGACTTCCCGCTGTCGGGACGTCAGGGAGCATTTCAAGCTCTCTCTGTGCGTCTCTTTCTTCCTGATTATCCTTTACTAATTTACGCATCCCTTTTAGTTGGGCGCTTAGTTCCAAAACATATTGTTTAATTTTGTCTTTTAGTGGACCGACATCTGCCCCACCTGTTATGATGCTTTCTGATAATTGCATCGCCCTTCCTGTCATTAGTTCATAAGGGGTTAATCCAGTTGTCCGCTTTGTGGTGGCTCTTAACCTCATTAATATAGTGGGTAATACTTCTGTCCATGTTTTTCCTGATGTTTGCATGGCCTTGGCCAGGGCATTCTTAAGGGTTCTGTTCATGCGTTCCACCATTCCAGAACTCTGCGGGTGGTAAGGGATGTGGAATTTTTGTTTTATTCCCATCAGTTGGCACACTGTTTTTACGACCTTTCTGGTGAAGTGTGTCCCTTGATCTGAATCAATTTGTATGGGTATTCCCCATCTAGGGATTACTTCCTCCGCCAATATTCTAGCCACCGTGGTAGCAGTACAATTTCTGGTAGGGAACGCTTCTACCCCCTGGTAAACTGGTCTATGATAACCAAACAATAGGTTTTGCCGTGGGATTGTGGTAGTGGCCCTGTGAAATCTATTTGTAGATGTTCCCAGGGTCCCTTTGGTCAGGGCTGGTGTCCCATTTTAATTTTTATGGGTCGACCAGGGTTGTGTTGCGTGCATGTCACGCATCGGTGACAATGTTGGGCTATGTCCCTTCCCATTCCTTTCCACCACCATTCTTTTCCTATACTAATTGCCATGGCCTCTCTTCCCACATGTGAGAGTCCATGGTATAGTTCCAAGAGGGTGTTTTGTATGCACTCCGGTGCCATTACCTTGTCCTTTTGTCTCCAAATGTTAACAGTCTCTCTGCTCGCTCCCTGTGCTTCCCACTTACCCTTTTCCTCTTTCGAGGTATCCTCGTGTAAGTCCGAATATCTATTTTGTCTCCTGTCTGGCCCGTTATTGCTATTGGCAGCTCGCCAACTGCCTCCTGTTCTAACGCTAATTGCGCTGCTCTATCTGCGGCTTGGTTCCCTTTGTAATTTACCCAATCGGGGTTATCCCTTCTGGTTCCTTGCTTTGATTTTTATTACTGCCGCTTCTCGGGGTTTTTCAATGGCTTTTAGTAATGCTTCGATCCTTTGTTGGTGTTTAATAGGAGTTCCTCTCGTGGTTACAAACCCCCTTCTACCCCATGCCGTCATGGGAGCTCGGTCTTTTCTCCTTGGAGAGACGAAGGATGAGAGGAGACCTAATAGAGGTGTATAAGGTGTATAGCACTGGTGCTTCACAGCTCCAGGGACCTGGGTTCGATTCCCGGCTTGGGTCACTGTCTGTGTGGAGTTTGCACGTTCTCCTCGTGTCTGCGTGGGTTTCCTCCGGGTGCTCCAGTTTCCTCCCACAGTCCAAAGATGTGCGGTTTAGGTTGATTGGCCATGCTAAAATTGCCCCTTAGTGTCCTGTGATGCATAGATTAGAGGGATTAGCGGGTAAAATATGTAGGGAGATGGGGGTAGGGCCTGGGTGGGATTGTGGTCGGTGCAGACTCGATGGGCCGAATGGCCTCTTTCTGTACTGTAGGGTTTCTATGATTCTATGAAGATGTTGAGAGGCATAGATCGGGTGGACACTCAGAGGCTTTTTCCCAGGGTGGAAATGTCTGCTACGAGAGGACACAGGTTTAGGGTGCTGGGGGGTAGGTACAGGGGAAATGTTAGGGGTAAGTTTTTCACACAGAGGGTGGTGGGCGAGTGGAATCGGCTGCCGTCAGTGGTGATGGAGGCGAACTCAATAGGGTCTTTTAAGAGACTCCTGGATGAGTACATGGAGCTTAATAGGATGGAGGGTTATAGGTAGGTCGAGAAGGTAGGGATGTGTTTGGCAAAACTTGTGGGCCGGAGGGCCTGTTTGTGCTGTAGTTTTTCTATGTTTCTATATAATCGTGTATCACCCCGAATGCGTACCTACTATCGGTATATATGTTTACCGTCTTTCCTTCGGACAATTCTAGTGCCTTTGTGAGTGCCACTAGTTCCGCCACCTGGGCGGATAGACCTCCGTCAATTCTTTCTGACTTTACCGTTTCCAATTTGTCATTTACTACTGCCCACCCTGTCCGGGGTGATCCTTCCACGTATTTACGTGAGCCATCTACAAAAAAGGTCACCTCGGCTGTTGCTAAAGGTACATCCTTTACTCTACCTTCCTCTATATCCGTATCTACGTCTCCACAGTTATGTGGTTCTCCTGTATCCAAAATTCCTTCTGCTGGGTTATCTCCTGTGTCTCTTACTATTCTAACTGATTTGCTGGGAGGTAGGAGGACGGCTTCCCATTTAGCCCTTCTCATGTTCGAGACGGACCTTAACTTTCCTGTATTTAGCATTTCCACCAAGGTGTGTTTGGTGTGGAGGATTATATTTCTTGTCATTACTATCGGTTCGCTAACCTTTACTGCCCAGGCGGCGCAATCTAAGGCGGTTATGCACCTTGGCAGCCCGGTTACTACCGGCCCTTCTGCTGTTGAATAGTAACCTATGGGTCTCCGTTTATCGCCATGATCTTGCGTTACTACTGCAGAGTAGAACCCCCCCTCATTGTTACAGTGTATGTGGAAATCTTTATTGGAATCTGGTAGTCTCAGTCCGGGGGCTGATATCAATTCTGCCTTTAACGTCTTATAGGCCTCTTCTTGCTCAGGTCCCCATTCTACGAGGTTTAAAGCTGGCTTTCCCCCTTTAACTAGGCTCTGTATAGGCTCTGCCAATTTTGCGAATTCCGGGATAAAACTTTGGCTATAATTAAACAGTCCCAGCACCTTCCTGACTCCTCTTATGGTGACTGGCCGCGGCATTTGTTGTACCGCCTTCTTTCGGTCTGTTGGCATCTCTTTAAGCCCTTGAGATATTAAGTGTCCGAGGTACAGGACTTGTGCTTTCCCGATTTGTGCCTTTTTGGGGCTCACCTTTAACCCTGCGGTTTTCAGTTCATTCAACACTAGGTATAGTGCTCCCTGATGTCCTGACTTAGATTCTGAGGCTATTAATATATCATCCACGTATTGTAGAATCGTGCTACCTTCTGGTAGTTCTACCCTTTTCAGGATGTCACTAATTACTCGATGGAAGATGGTGGGGCTATTGTGGAATCCCTGCGGTAGGCAAGTCCAAGTGTCTCCCACTGTAAATGCGAATTTGTCTTGGGATTCGGGATCCAAGGGTAGGGACCAGAATCCATTGGCTATATCCAATACGGTAAAGATTTTATGCTCCGGTGACAATCCATTCAGGATTGTCGAGGGGTTTGCTACAATGGGGTGCAATTTGGATGTGACTTTATTGAGGCCGGTGTTGTCTGTTGTGAGTCTGTAACTTCCGACGGATTTGTTCACTGGCCAGGTAGGGGAGTTAGTGGTACTCGTAGTTTCCCTCAGGATTCCTTTCTCCACTAACCCTTTAACTATTTCTACTACAGCTGCCTTTGCTTCCGGTTTTATCGGATATTGTCGGTGGGGCTTGTGCTCCGGTCCGGGCACCTTTATTGGGTCAGTTTTGGTGAGGCCAGTTTCGTTTCGGCCCATACTCCGGGGGCGGAGGCACAGATGGCTCCAAACCCCTCTGTTTCTAGTCGCCAATCTCTGGTGGTGGCTGTGGCCACCTTGATAGTTTTGAGGTGACTCCCATTCCGGTTTTCCGACCGTCCCGTTTTGGCCAGATTAATTCCCCCTTCCCACAGTCAGTCAAAATTTCATACTCCTTCATTAAATCATTTCCCATTATTGTACCCTCGTTATTTTTACGTACATAGAATCTCATAGGTATATACAAATTATTTATTTCAACTGACGTGGTCTCGCTCAGGTAGGCGGGTGTTGGAAAATGTAACTGGATTGATTAGTAAGTTTGCGGACGACACAAAGGTTGGTGGATTTGCGGATAGCGATGAGGGCCATCAGAGGATATAGCAGGATATAGATCAGTTGGAGACTTGGGCGGAGAGATGGCAGATGGAGTTTAATCCGGACAAATGTGAGGTAATGCATTTTGGAAGGCCAAATACAGATAGGAAATATACAGTAAATGGCAGAACCCTTAAGAGCATTGATAGGCAAAGGGATGTGGGTGTACAGGTACAGGGGTGCAGAGTATTCAGGGGTGCAGAGAAGGTTCACTCGGTTGATTCCGGAGATGAGGGGGTTGGCTTATGAGGAAAGATTGAGCAGACTGGGCCTGTACTCTTTGGAGTTTAGAAGGTTGAGGGGAGATCTTATCGAGACATATAAGACAATGAAGGGGCTAGACAGGGTAGAAACATCGAGATTGTTTCCACTTACAATGGAAACAAGAACTTGGGGGCATAGCCTCAAAATACTGGGGAGTCAATTTAGAACAGAGTTGAGGAGGAACTTCTTCTCCCAGAGGGTAGTGAATCTTTGGAATTCTCTGCCCAATGAAGTGGTAGAGGCTACCTCATTAAATGTGTTTAAGTCACAGATAGATAGGTTTTTAGCCAATAAGGGAATTAAGGGTTATGGGAAACAGGCGGGTAAGTGGAACTGAACCCACTATCAGATCAGCCATGATCTTATTGAATGGCGGAGCAGGCTTGAGGGGTCAGATGGCCTACTCCTGCTTCTATTTCTTATGTTATGTTCTTATGTACACAGGTCACTGAAAGTGGCAATGCAGGTGGAGAAGGTAGTCAAGAAGGCATACGGCATGCTTGCCTTTATCAGCCGGGGTACTGAGTTTAAAAATTGGCAAGTCATGTTGCAGCTTTATAGAACCTGAGTTAGGCCGCACTTAAATATAGTGTTCAATTCTGGTCGCCACATTACCAGAAGGATGTGGAGGCTTTGGAGAGGGTACAGAAAAGATTTACCGGGATGTTGCCTGTTATGGAGGGCATTAGCTATGAGGAGAGGTTGGAAAAACTTGGTTTGTTCTCACTGGAGTGATGGAGGTTGAGGGGAGACCTGATAGAAGTCTACAAGATTATGACCGGCATGGACAGAGTGGATAGTCAGAAGCTTTTTTCCTGGGTGGAAGTGTCAATTACTAGGGGGCATAGGTTTAAGGTGCGAGGGGCAAGGTTTAAAGGAGATGTACGAGGCAGATTTTTTACACAGAGAGTAGTGGGTGCCTGGAACTCGTTGCCGGGGAAGGTCGTGGAAGCGGACATGGTAGTGACTTTTAAGGGGCATCTTGACAAGTACATGAATAGGATGGGAATAGAGGGATATGGTCCCCAGAAGAGTAGAGGGTTTTAGTTAAGTCGGGCAGCATGGTCAGTGCAGGCTTGGAGGGCCAAAGGGCCTGTTCCTGTGCTGTAATTTTCTTTGTTCTTTGTTTGTTCTTTGTCCATGTAGACGATATCTACAGCCCTACCCTCATCAATCATCTTCGTCACTTCCTCGAAAAACTCAATCAAGTTCATGAGACACTACCTCCCTTTCACAAAACCATGTTGCCTCTCACTAATACGTCCACTTATTTCCAAGTGGGAATAAATCCTGTCTCGAAGAATCCTCTCCAATAATTTCCCTACCACTGATGTAAGGCTCACCGGCCTGTAATTACCTGGATTATTCTTGCTACCCTTCTTAAACAAAGGAAAAACATTGGCTATTCTCCAATCCTCTGGGATCTCCCCTGTAAGAAGTTTAACAACACCAGGTTAAAGTCCAACAGGTTTATTTGGTAGCAAAAGCCACACAAGCTTTCGGAGCTCTAAGCCCCTTCTTCAGGTGAGGTGTGTTGTAGGGAAAAATCCCTTGTACCAGTGCATTCAAGAGGTCGAGTCGCAAGGCAACGTTCAAAGCGTCTTTCTTTATTGTACAATTACTGGGAACCCAGGGAGAACAGCGTAACCAGCTCCGAAACAGTGGCTTGGCCACGTTGATCTCAATCCTTTCACATCAGCTCTGGATCTTTATAGGGATCCAAATTCGAGCGGGAACATTTGATTATGCATTTTTACAATATGTATAAAGTGGTCTGTTGGGTCAGGAAGTTCTCTGGGAGGCTTGTCAATTTGCATTTGTATGGTGTGTGTTTGTGTTAATGGGACTACCTGTTCTTGCCCCGGTGTTTTAATGTGTTTCCCATTATCCCCTCTATGTGTCCCCGTATCTGAATTGACCTCATTGTTTTGTGTCTGTGTTCCCTGCTTGCGAGATTAGGTGTTAATGTCATTTGGTCCTGCTGTGTGTAGGGAGATTTAATCTAATCTTTTATTCCTTTTACCCTAGTTTGTTAAGTTTCTTTGCCTGCCTTGGCCATTTTATTCCTGTAATATTTTATTGATAGTCTGGTTATGCCATATAGCCCACTCTCGGTCTTGACTCGCAGATATCCCAATCTTCCTTGGCCAAAGGCCGGTTTAAAATGCAGCTTCGCGCTGTTGCTGGGCAGAATAAGGATCTTTCGTTGGCTTTGAAATTTAAAGGTCTCTCAGCTGTGCAGAGGGGGATTTGAACGAATATCCATCCGGGTGTTCCCCTCTGCATTGTAGGCACGTTATGAATGGTGCCAATATGGCTTTTGGAAAATTGCCTACTTCAGGTGGTATCTGGGGTATACCCCAGAATACTGAGAGAGGCAAGGGAGGAAATTGCTGGGACCTTGAGAGAAATCTGTGTATCCTCACTGGCTACAGGGGAGATGTGATGTGGAGATGCCGGCGTTGGACTGGGGTAAACACAGTAAGAAGTTTAACAACACCAGGTTAAAGTCCAACAGGTTTATTTGGTAGCAAAAGCCACACAAGCTTTCGGAGCTCTAAGCCCCTTCTTCAGGTGAGGTCACCTGAAGAAGACATACCTGAAGAAGGGGCTTAGAGCTGAAAGTGGCAATGCAGGTGGAGAAGGTAGTCAATAAGGCATAAGGCATAAGTAAGGCATAAGTAACATCAGCACCTCTATGGGAACATCTAGTGCTTTTAATTGAGCCCCCATTTGGACAAGTATTTTACGAATGCAATGAAATCAGGTGAGGTGGTATCTGGCGACCAGAATTGAACACTATATTTAAGTGCGGCCTAACTCAGGTTCTATAAAGCTGCAACATGACTTGCCAATTTTTAAACTCAATACCCCGGCTGATAAAGGCAAGCATGCCGTATGCCTTCTTGACTACCTTCTCCACCTGCATTGCCACTTTCAGCTCTAAGCCCCTTCTTCAGGTATGTCTTCTTCAGGTGACCTCACCTGAAGAAGGGGCTTAGAGCTCCGAAAGCTTGTGTGGCTTTTGCTACCAAATAAACCTGTTGGACTTTAACCTGGTGTTGTTAAACTTCTTACTGTGTTTACCCCAGTCCAACGCCGGCATCTCCACATCACATCTCCCCTGTAGCCAGTGAGGATACACAGATTTCTCTCAAGGTCCCAGCAATTTCCTCCCTTGCCTCTCTCAGTATTCTGGGGTATACCCCATCAGGCTCTGGGGACTTGTCTACCTTAATGTTTCTCAATAACCCCAATACTCTTCCTTTTTGATCTCAACATGACTCAAATTATCTACACACCCTTTCCCAGACTCATAATCTCTTTGGTGAATACTGACGCAAAGTACTCATTTAATACCTCACCCATTTCATAGAATCATAGAAATCATAGAAACCCTACAGTGCAGAAGGAGGCCATTCGGCCCATCGAGTCTGCACCGACCACAATCCCACCCAGGCCCTATCCCCACATATTTACCCGCTAATCCCTCTAACCTACACATCTCAGGACTCTAAGGGGCAATTTTTAACCTGGCCAATCAACCTAACCCGCACATCTTTGGACTGTGGGAGGAAACCGGAGCACCCGGAGGAAACCCACGCAGACACGAGGAGAATGTGCAAACTCCACACAGACAGTGACCCGAGCTGGGAATTGAACCCGGGACCCTGGAGCTGTGAAGCAGCAGTGCTAACCACTGTGCTACCGTGCCGCCCTCTGGCTCCACGCATAGATTCCCTTCCTTGTCCTTGAGTGGGCCAATCCTCTCCCTGGCTCCCCTCTTGCTCTTTATATATGTATAAAAAGCAATGCTTTCGAGGATTTCCCTCAGTGCAACAGTTATCTCCTGTTCAAATGGGCACATATGAACACCAAATGAGGCCTATAATTCCATACAATACATACTAATAACCAAATAGGTGTTTTGGGAACAAAGAACCTTTTATGGCATTTTGTCGAAGTGCATTAGAGACGACTCACCCAAAACATTTAAACTGGTGGACAAGAATTGACAAATCTGGGGAAAACACATTTGTGATAGTCATTAACAGAGTAACACACTGAATAATCTCCCTGACGGAAAATTTCTGGATCCTATGGATGGATATTCTAAAATAAAGGTCTTGGCATTGAGTATTATTTCCGTTGACTCATTTCATTACACCCTTACTGCTATAAACAGACAACATAATCATGACTTTATATTCTTACATCCAGAATGCCAGTGTTAATAGGCCAAGCGTGCCTCGGTTGATATCATTAAACATGTCCATTAAACTGCTTCATAAATACACACATGCATGCCCTGGGATTGCATACCTCAACACTTGAAATACTATAGAAGCATCTGTTACGTTGTAAGTGTATGTCCTAAATAATTGTGACTAGCAGCAAGACATGATAGATAACTCCACTCCTGAGGTTAAACATAACTTAGTTTCAACTTTATTGCTTGTGAGTTATCACCATGGCCTCATATTTGTCACAAAGTGGCTGTGACATTGCTTAAGCATGTTATTTATTATTCGACAAAGCGAGAAGCAAAAATGGGAAGGGAAAAAAGGCATTTTCTCTTTGAAATTGTGCAACTCCCGACAGCCACTGCCAAAAGCCTGATAGTCTGTTGGCTGCAACCAGCATGAAGTAACATCAGCACCTCTATGGGAACATCTAGTGCTTTTAATTGAGCCCCCATTTGGACAACAAGTATTTTACGAATGCAATGAAATCTGTGAATTATGTACATATTATAAGTACATTGAGACAGCACCTCAAAAACCAGTAAAATCCACTCCAGGTTGTACTGGGGGCCAGATTTTCCTGTATGAGATGATAAAAGGAAACCTAGAAACTCGAAGCTGGAGCCGTTTGGCTCTTCGAGCTTGCTCTGCCATTTATTATGATCATGGCTGATCATCAAATTCAATATCCCCCTATATCTCTTGATCCCTTTAGCCCCAAAAGCCATATCTATTTTTTTCTTAAAATCACACAACGTTTTGGCCTCAATTACTTTCTGTGGTATTGAATTCCACACATTCACCACCATCTGGGTGAAGAAATTTCACCTCACCTCAGTCCTAAAAGGTTTACTCCTGATTCTCAAACTATGACCCCTAGTTCTGGACTCCCCCACCATTGGGAACATGCTTTCTGAATCTACCCTGTCTAAACCTGTTAGAATTTTATAAGTTTCTATGAGATCCCCTCTCACTCTTTTAAACTCCAGCGAATATAATCCCAACTGACTTAGTCTCGCCTCATATGGCAGACCTGCCCTCCTCGGAATCAGCCTGGTAAACCTTTGCTGCACTCCCTCGAGAGCAAGGACATCATTCCTCAGATAAGGACACCAAAACTGCACACAATACTCCAGATGTGGCCTCACCAACACCCTAAACAATTGCAGGAAAGTGGATTTGATTCTGGGTTGCAAAATCAGAACCAGCAATGATTTTTTTTAATATAAAAAAATCTATACTTCAGAGCTCAGATGGACTTGAAATATGAACTCAATTTCTGTCTGTATGGATCCTGCAGTTTTTCCAGCATTTCTGTTTTATTTCAGATTGCCAACATTCTCGGTTTATATTCTTATGATTATTTTTCCCTCTGGGTTGGAGCCTTAATTAGGTAATGTCATCCAATTAGACTGCTCGGAGTGGGGGAAAAAATACCAGTCCCCTCTGGAGGGTGCAAGGTAAAAGAGCTTCTGTAAAATATTTCTCCGAGGTGATCCTGTATTTCACTTGCTGCTTTCAAACCATGATGCCAGCTAATCAGTAGCATGCGCAGTTTTCTTCGTAGAAGCGTAGAATCCCTACAGTGCAGAAGGTCGTCATTCAGCCCATCAAGTCTGCACCGGCCACAATCCCACCCAGGCCCTATTCCCATAACCCCTCAAATTTACCCTGCTAATCACCCTGACACTAGGGTTAATTTAGCATGGCCCATCAACCTAACCCGCACATCTTTGGACTGTGGGAGGAAACTGGAGCACTCGGAGGAAACCCATCCAGACTCTGGGAGAGAATGTGCAGACTCCACACAGACAGTGACCCGGAATTGAACCCGGTCCCTGGTGCTGTGAGGCAGCAGTGCAAACCACTGTGCCACCGTGACGCCTTGCTGCCTTTCCCAAACCTAGCATGCTTGAGGACATTGCTGTGCATCCTCCCTGTTGAAAGTTTAATTGTGTCGAAACTCACTATTATCTCTTCCTATGTATTTACCCTCACGAGTATTTCCCTTCCTGCCACCTTCAATAGCTCGACTATATCACAAAAATAACAGATCATGGAATCATAGAACCCTTACAGTGCATAAGGATGCCATTTGGCCCATCGAGCCTACTTCGTCTCTTCAACAGAGCATCCCACCCAGGCCCTATCTCCCGCATATCAGACAGAGGAGCTGATTCCCAAATGAGCATTCCACTTCTTCAGTGTTTAAAAGCAGAAAGATTAGTATTTGGCCCACACATCTCTTACAATTAGTCTGTTTGAAGACTGTGCAGTGTCACAGCTTGGGATGCAGGATTCAGGCTTGGGGAGTTGGGTTGGAGCAAAGCCTGGAACCCAAATGGAGTGCTGGCCCTATCTCTCGTGGAACAAGTTTGGTCTAGTTTCAAACAATGGCTTTTCCTCCAATGCAGGCTCAGCCACTTTACCCTTCCTGGTAGCTCTCATATTCAAGCTAATGCCAAAACTTTTCTTGCCTGAATCCTTTTCAATAATTTTCTAGTTCCTTGCACCATCTTGGGTTGGTCTACCTCTGTAATCATATAATTCCCACAGTGCAGAAAGCGGCCATTCGGCCCATTCAGTGTGTACCGACAACAAACCCAGGCCCGATCCCTGGAACCCCATGTATTTACCCCACTAATCCCCCTACCCTACACGCCTTTGTACACTAAGTGGAAATTTAGCATGGCTAATCCACCGAACTTGCATATCTTTGGTGTGTGGGAGGAAACTGGAGCACCTGGAGGAAACCCACGCTTTGTTTTTGTTCTTTGTTCACACATGGCGAGAATGTGCAAACTCCACACAATCACCCAAGACTGGAATTGAACCCAGGTCCGTGGCACTGTGAGGCAGCAGTGCTAGCCACTGTGCCACCCCTTCTTTCAGGTCACTGTCACATTGCAGTTTGTGGGAGTTTGTTGTGCATATGTTGGCAGCCATGTTGCTTACATTGCCACAATGATGAACCTTCAAATGTCCTTGATTGACTAAGGTTAGTGAAGATATTTTTGATAAATTTGGTTGTTCAGGAAAGCGTGAGATAAATGCAAGCCTTTCATGTCTTTATCTCTATCCTTTTTTATTGTGTATTCCCCTAAATACAAAAGGTTACTACCGTTCTCCCCATGTCTGTGTGCGTTTCCTCCGGTTTCCCCCCACACTCTAAAGACGTGCAGGTTAGGTGCATTGGCCAAGCTAATTTCTTCCTCGGTGTACCCGTACAGGTGCTGGAGTGTGGTGACTCGGAGATTTTCACAGTAACTTCATTGCAGTATTAATGTAAGCCTACTTGTGACACCAGTAAATAAAAAGAAAAAAAGGGGAAAGCTGCCGTCTCAAACCTGAGTCAGAGTGAGAGGCAACAGCTTGTATTTATATAGAAACTTTAATGGAGCAAAACATCCCAAGATGCTTCACAGTAGCATCATCAAACTAATGGTAAGCCACGGAAGAGATTATCCAGAAGAGATCATTAAAAAAATTGTTAAATAGGGAGGTTTCAAAAAGTGACTTGGAGGAGGAGAAAGAGAGGCTGAGCGGATCAGGGAGTGAATTCCAGAGGTAGACAATGACACAGTTGCAATTATGGAGCAATGAAAATTGGGGGGAAGCGAGCAGTGAGTATTGATTAAAGCAGAAGGAAGGCTGTAAGTCTGGAAAGGGGTATAACCAGGAAAATAAGAATGAGAGTCTTAAAAATGTGATATTTCCCAGACTGTGATCAAAAGTATGTCAGCAAATTCATGGGTGATGGGGTGAATGTGATTTGGTGCTGTTTGAAAAATTCAATAAGTTAATTTTGTCGGGACTAAGGGCTTAATTTTGCAAGTCTGAAATTACCAGCCGACTGTGTCCAAATTCTCAATGTATGTTGTTAAAAAGTGAGGGTTCATAATAGTCGGGTGGATTAATCAAATAAATGCAGACATATTGTAAACTCAGTGTAAGAAATCTCTCTACAACGTGATTGGAGTTACTACCCTCAGAATTTGTTTCCCTCTTGCAGTAAGATTTGCATTTGTCAATGTAGAATTTAAGGTGTACAGTTCAGTAATCGTGCTACATAGTTTGATAGGCTGCCTCATGTTTACATCTGACAACAACAGCTTCTATTTATGTAGCACCTTTTGAGTTAGAAATCATCCCCAAAATGTCACACAGGAGCAGAATCAAGCAAATGTTGATAACCAGCCAGGTGAGGACATCTAAGAAGCAATGAGCAATCAAAGAGTTGGAAGTGTCTTAAAGGAGAAAGGTGAGGCAGAGAGGAGCTGGGAGGGAGTGCTTGGGGACCAGGCAGCTGATGGCATAGCCACTGGTAGTGGAGCAATTAAAATTGGGGACGCAAGAAGACCCAAAATTAGAAGAGCGCCAATATCCCACAACCCTCCAATACTTTCATCGTGTTGTCAGAATAGGGGATTCCCCGTGGTGTTGCTGTCACATTTACCTGTATCAGGTTCAGGGGTGTAGGCAGCAACCTAAGCTTGTTTTTAGATGGAGCAACTCGTGAAGCTCAACTCTTGATCGGCATATTAACAAAGAACAGTACAGCACAGGAAACAGGCCCTTCGGCCCTCCAAGCCTGTGCCGCTCATTGGTCCAACTAGACCATTCGTTTGTATCCCTCCATTCCCAGACTGCTCATGTGACTATCCAGGTAAGTCTTAAACGATGCCAGCGTGTCTGCCTCCACCACCCTACTTGGCAGCGCATTCCAGGCCCCCACCACTCTCTGTGTAAAAAAACGTCCCTCTGATATCTGAGTTATACCTCGCCCTCTCACCTTGAGCCCGTGACCCCTCGTGATCATCACCTCCGACCTGGGAAAAAGCTTCCCACTGTTCACCCTATCTATACCCTTCATAATCTTGTACATCTCTATTAGATCTCCCCTCATTCTCCGTCTTTCCAGGGAGAACAACCCCAGTTTACCCAATCTCTCCTCATAGCTAAGACCCTCCATACCAGGCAACATCCTGGTAAACCTTCTCTGCACTCTCTCTAAAGCCTCCATGTCCTTCTGGTAGTGCGGCGACCAGAACTGGATGCAGTACTCCAAATGTGGCCTAACCAGCGTTCTATACAGCTGCAACATCAGACGTCCTATAAAGGCAAGCATACCATATGCCTTCTTCACCACCTTCTCCACCTGTGCTGCCACCTTCAAGGATTTGTGGACTTGCACGTTAATTAATTGATGGAAAATAATTGAAAATTTGCATTCCTGTGTTCTTCACATTCGGCCTTTTCTTTCTTTAGTCTTTCATGTGATGTGTATCGGTGGGAATTTCAGCATTTGTTGCCCATTCCTAATTGCCATCAAACTGAGTGGCTTGTTTAGGGAAATTTCGGAGGGTAGTTAAGAATCAGCTACATTGCTGAGAGTCTGGAGTCAGGTTGATCAGATCAGGTTACGACGGCAGATTTCCTTCCCTTAAGGACATAAGTGAACCAGATTATTATCATTAGTGAACCAAAACATTATGACTGCACCATGGCCTGCCCATTGATGTACAAATAGATGTGGTGCCCTCGAGTGTGGCTGGATCTTGTGTTAATGAACAACAGTGTCCGTCAGGTTAAGGATGACATATGATTGCATTTGTAATGGAATTTGGAAATCTTCTGACACACCTGTTGGTGGAAGGAGTTAAGATTATTCATGAGGTTGTGTTGTATTTTTCATTGCAAAGCGTTTCATTTTTTTATTATGACATCAATATTTGTCAGGATTTTTTTCATGGACTGAGAGTTGTTGGCCCAGATTTTCACTATGAAAGTAAATAGCTTGAGTAAGGAAATTTTGAGTAAGGCTCTACCCGCCTTAGTCAGAAATCCCCTGAAAGAAACAATTTTGCTTTGTGGGGATGGGTGTGGGATAGTGCCCTGGCACCCCTGCGTGCCAATCAGTGACAGCCACTGGAATAGCCAACTGCCAAGGTGGGCAGGTTAAAAGGTCTGTCTTGGTTTCCTTTATGCATTGCTTTTGTTCCAGGATGGTTGGAGAGTAGTAAGAATTTGGTCCACTTCCCATGGAAGCAGATGAAAGCCTGCCACAAGGGGCAACCAGAGAACGCTAATTAAAAACTGTTTTCCCCAGTTTTGTGGTTACACTTCAGATGCACTAGCATTCACCCCTCACCTCCGAACACCTCTCAGCTAATTCCATGCCAATTCATGACCTTCCATCCTCATTCACCCAATATGCACTGTGTAAAGAACTATTGATCCTGATTGGAAAAGTGGCCTGTGCAGAACTGCTTAGGAAACTTCCATTCAAACATAGATAATGAGTCTTGGCTGAGAGTGAGAGTTTGTTTTCACAGCTGAAGGAAACTGTTGACTTGGCTTGGCTTGTCTGGCATCTTTATGTGGTGTAATTTATTTTTCTGTGATCTTGATTTGATTTATTATTGTCACCTGTATTAGTATATCGTGAAAAGTACTGTTTCTTGCGCGCTATACAGATAAAGCATACCGTTCACAGAGAAGGAAACGTGAGAGTGCAGAATGTAGTTTTGCAGTCATAGCTCGGGTGTGGAGAAAGATCAACTTAATGCAAGGTAGGTCCATTCAAAAGTCCAATAGCAGCAGGGAAGAAGCTGTTCTTGAGTTGGTTGGTACTTACCTCACATCTGTGGTGGGCAAATTAGAAACATAGAAACATAGAACATAGAACATAGAACATTACAGCGCAGAACAGGCCCTTCGGCCCACGATGTTGCACCGACCAGTTAAAAAAAAACTGTGACCCTCCAACCTAAACCAATTTCTTTTCGTCCATGAACCTATCTACGGATCTCTTAAACGCCCCCAAACTAGGCGCATTTACTACTGATGCTGGCAGGGCATTCCAATCCCTCACCACCCTCTGGGTAAAGAACCTACCCCTGACATCGGTTCTATAACTACCCCCCCTCAATTTAAAGCCATGCCCCCTCGTGCTGGATTTCTCCATCAGAGGAAAAAGGCTATCACTATCCACCCTATCTAAACCTCTAATCATCTTATATGTTTCAATAAGATCCCCTCTTAGCCGCCGCCTTTCCAGCGAAAACAATCCCAAATCCCTCAGCCTCTCCTCATAGGATCTCCCCTCCATACCAGGCAACATCCTGGTAAACCTCCTCTGCACCCTCTCCAAAGCCTCCACATCCTTCCTGTAATGTGGGGACCAGAACTGCACACAGTACTCCAAGTGCGGCCGCACCAGAGTTGTGTACAGTTGCAACATAACGCTACGACTCCTAAATTCAATCCCCCTACCAATAAACGCCAAGACACCATATGCCTTCTTAACAACCTTATCTACTTGATTCCCAACTTTCAGGGATCTATGCACACATACACCTAGATCCCTCTGCTCCTCCACACTATTCAAAGTCCTCCCGTTAGCCCTATACTCAACACATCTGTTATTCCTACCAAAGTGAATTACCTCACACTTCTCCGCATTAAACTCCATCCGCCACCTCTCGGCCCAACTTTGCAACCTGTCTAAGTCTTCCTGCAAACTACGACACCCTTCCTCACTGTCTACCACACCACCGACTTTGGTGTCATCAGCAAATTTGCTAATCCACCCAACTATACCCTCATCCAGATCATTAATAAATATTACAAACAGCAGTGGCCCCAAAACAGATCCCTGAGGTACACCACTTGTAACCGCACTCCATGATGAATATTTACTATCAACCACCACCCTCTGTTTCCTATCCGCTAGCCAATTCCTGATCCAATTTCCTAGATCACCCCCAATCCCATACATCTGCATTTTCTGCAGAAGCCTACCATGGTGAACCTTATCAAACGCCTTACTAAAATCCATATATACCACGTCCACTGCCTTGCCCCCATCCACCTCCTTGGTCACTTTCTCAAAAAACTCAATAAGGTTAGTAAGGCACGACCTACCTGCCACAAAACCATGCTGACTATCACCTATCAATTCATTACTCTCCAAATAACTATAAATCCTATCCCTTATAATTTTTTCCAACATCTTGCCGACAACAGAAGTGAGACTCACCGGTCTATAATTCCCGGGGAAGTCTCTGTTCCCCTTCTTAAACAATGGGACAACATTCGCTAACCTCCAATCTTCTGGTACTATACCAGAGGCCAACGACGACCTGAAGATCAGAGCCAGAGGCTCTGCAATCACTTCTCTTGCCTCCCAGAGAATCCTTGGATAAATCCCATCCGGACCAGGGGATTTATCTATTTTCAGACCCTCCAGAATATCCTGCACATCCTCCTTATCAACTGTAATACTGTCTATTCTACTCCCTTGCAACCCAGTGTCCTCCTCAGCTATATTCATGTCCCCTTGCGTGAACACCGAAGAGAAATATTGGTTCAATGCTTCACCAATCTCCTCCGGTTCCACACATAACTTCCCTCTGCCATCTATAACTGGCCCTAAACTTGCCCTAACCAACCTTCTGTTCTTGACATACCTATAGAACGCCTTAGGATTCTCTTTAACCCTATCCGCCAAAGTCTTCTCATGTCCCCTTTTAGCCCTTCTAAGCTCGCTCTTCAACTCCCTCTTAGCCAATCTAAAGCTTTCTAGTGCACTACCCGAGTGCTCACGTCTCATCCGAACATAAGCCTCCTTTTTCTTTTTAACCAACAAAGAAACTTTTTTGGTGCACCACGGTTCCCTAGCCCTACCAATTCCTCCTTGCCTGACAGGGACATACCTATCACAGACTCGCAGTAGCTGCTCCTTGAAAAAACTCCACATGTCGGACGTTCCCAGTCCCTGTAATCTCCTAGTCCAACCTATGTTTCCTAATTCTCTCCTAATAGCCTCATAATTACCCTTCCCCCAGCTAAAACCACTGGCCCCCACATAGAAAACTACAGCACAAAACAGGCCCTTCGGCCCCACAAGTTGTGCCGAACATATCCCTACCTTTTAGGCCTACCTATAACCCTCCATCCTATTAAGTCCCATGTACTCATCCAGGAGTCTCTTAAAAGACCCTATTGAGTTTGCCTCCACCACCACTGACGGCAGCCGATTCCACTCGCCCACCACCCTCTGTGTGAAAAACTTACCCCTAACATTTCCCCCTAAAATTGTTGGAAGGTATTTTGAGAGACAGGATCTACAGGCATTTAGAGATGCAAGGACTGATTAGAGACAGTCAGCATGGCTTTGTGAGTGGAAAATCATGTCTCACAAATTTAATAGAGTTTTTTGAAGGGGTAACCAAGAAGGTGCAGTGCAGGGCAGTGCAGTTGATGTTGTCTACATGAACTTTAGCAAGGCCTTTGACAAGGTACCGCATGGTAGGCTGCTGCACAAAGTTAAATCTCACGGGATCCAGGGTGAGGTATCTAAATGGATACAAAATTGGCTTCTTGACAGAAGCCAGAGGGTGCTGTTTTTCAAACTGGAGGCCTGTGACCAGCGGTGTGCCTCATGGATCAGTGCTGGGCCCACTGTTATTTGTCATTTATATGAATGATTTGGATGAGAAAATAGGGGGCACAGTTAGTAAGTTTGCAGATGACACCAAGATTGGTGACAGAGTGGACAGTGAAGAAAGTTATCTCCAATTGCAACGGGATCTTGATCAATTGGGCCAGTGGGCTGACGAATGGCAGACGGAGTTTAATTTAGACAAATGTGAGGTGATGCATTTTGGTAGATTGAACCAGGGCAGGACTTACTCAGTTACTGGTAGGACATTGGGGAGAGTTACAGAACAAAGAGATCCAGGGGTACATGTTCATAGCTCCTTGAAAGTGGAGTCACAGGTGGACAGTTTGGCATGCTTGGTTTCATCGGTCAGAACATTGAATACAGGAGTTGGGACATCTTGTTGAAGTTGTACAAGACATTGGTAAGGCCACACTTGGAATACTGTGTGCCATTCTGGTCACCCTATTATAGAAAGGATATTATTAAACTAGAAAGAGTGCAGAAAAGATTTACTAGGATGCTACCGGGACTTGATGGATTGAGTTATAAGGAGAGGCTGAATAGACTAGGACTTTTTCTCTGGAGAGTAGGAGGCTGAGGGGTGACCTTATAGAGGTCTATAAAATAATGAGGGGCACAGACAAGGTAGACAGTCAATATCTTTTCTCAAAAGTAGGGGAGTCTAAAACTAGAGGGGATAGGTTTAAGGTGAGAGGGGAGAGATACAAAAGTGTCCAGAGGGACAATTTTTTCACATAGAGGGTGGTGAGTGTCTGGGACAAGCTGCCAGAGGTAGTAGTAGAGGCGGGTATAATGTTATCTTTTAAGAACATAAGAACATAAGAAATAGGAGCAGGAGTAGGCCATCTAGCCCCTCGAGCCTGCCCCGCCATTCAATAAGATCATGGCTGATCTGAAGTGAATCAGTTCCACTTACCCGCCTGCTCCCCATAACCCTTAATTCCCCTATCTATCCATCTATCCGTGACTTAAACATATTCAGCGAGGTAGCCTCCACCACTTCAGTGGGCAGAGAATTCCAGAGATTCATCACCCTCTGAGAGAAGAAGTTCCTCCTCAACTCTGTCCGAAACTGACCCCCCTTTATTTTGAGGCTGTGCCCTCTAGTTCTAGTTTATTTTCTAAGTGGAAAGAATCTCTCCACTTCTACCCTATCCAGCCCCTTCATTATCTTATAGGCCTCTATAAGGTCACCCCTCAGCCTTCTAAACTCCAATGAGTACAAACCCAATCTGCTCAATCTCTCCTCATAATCTACACCCCTCATCTCCGGTATCAACCTGGTGAACCTTCTCTGCACTCCCTCCAAGGCCAATATATCCTTTCACAAGTAAGGGGACCAAAACTGCACACAGTATTCCAGCTACGGCCTCACCAATGCCTTGTACAGATGCAGCAAGACTTCTCTGCTTTTATATTCTATCCCCCTCGCGATAAATGCCAACATCCCATTTGCCGCCTTGATCACCTGCTGCACCTGCAGACTGGGTTTTTGCGACTCATGCACAAGGACCCCCAGGTCTCTTTGCACAGCAGCATGTTGTAATTTTTTTCCATTTAAATAATAATCCAATTTGCTATTATTTCTTCCAAAGTGAATAACCTCGCATTTGCCAACGTTATACTCCATCTGCCAGATCCTCGCGCACTCACTCAGCCTATTCAAATCTCTCTGCAGACCTTCCGCTTCCTCCATGCAATTCACTTTCCCACTTATCTTCGTGTCGTCAGCAAACTTTGTTACCCTACACTCAGTCCCCTCCTCCAGATCATCTATGTAAATAGTAAACAGTTGAGGCCTCAGTGCCGATCCCTGCGGCACGCCACGAGTCACCATCTGCCAACCAGAAAAGCACCCATTTATTCCAAGTCTCTGCTTCCTGTTGGATAGCCAATCCCCAATCCAAGCTGACGCCCTACCCCCAACTCCGTGTGCCCCGATCTTCTGCAGCAATCTTTTGTGAGGCACCTTATCGAATGCCTTTTGGAAATCCAAAAACACCACATCCACCGGTTCCCCTCTGTCAACCGCACTAGTCACATCCTCATAAAAATCCAGTAAGTTCATCAAACACGACTTTCCTCTCATGAATCCATGCTGCGTCTGCTTGCATGAATGTTTTTAAAAAGCATTTAGATAGTTACATGGGTACGATGGGTATAGAGGGATATGGGCCAAATGCGGGCAATTGGGATTAGCTTAGGGGTTTAAAAAAGAAAGG
Organism: Mustelus asterias; assembly: GCF_964213995.1. Taxonomy (NCBI): domain Eukaryota; kingdom Metazoa; phylum Chordata; class Chondrichthyes; order Carcharhiniformes; family Triakidae; genus Mustelus; species Mustelus asterias. Next base: position 128,370,035 of record NC_135805.1, on the reverse strand, counting down.
GTGGCATGGACAAGTTGGGCCGAAGGGACTGTTTCCATGCTGTAAACCTCTATGACTCTATGACTTTACATGACCTCAGACATTTGTATCTTTTACCGATGGAAAAAGGTGGAAAAGAGAATGTCCGGGGTGAGTAGGATCCTTGATTATGCTGGCTGCTTTGCTGAGGCAGCAGGAAATGTTGACAGAGTCTCTTTTGTCAATGTCTCAATTTTTATTGACACACAAGTTAGATGCGCGAAGTGACTAAAGCTACGTTATTGATACTTTAATGGTCTCTTTGATATTTTCATAGGTTTAGAAACATAGAAAACTACAGCACAAAACAGGCCCTTCCAATCCCCTTACCCTAGGGTTATTACAATCTATGTTTGGGAAATTAAAGTCTCCCATCACAACAACTCTGCTATTACTGCATCTCTCCAGGATCTGTTTCCCTATCTGCTCCTCCACCTCCCTGTTACTATTGGGCGGCCTATAGAAAACTCCCAGCAAAGTGATCGACCCCTTCCCACTCTGAACTTCCACCCACAGAGACTCTGTGGACAATCCCTCCACAGCATACACCCTCTCTACAGCTGTGACACTATTCCTGATCAGCAGTGCCACTCCACCCCTTCTCTTGCCTCCCTCCCTGTCCTTCCTTTCCCTTCATCAATGTGTTTAGTCACATTTTCGAAGAACTCCACCAGGCTCGTAAGGCACGATCTGCCTTTGACAAAGCCATGCTGAGTATTCTTGAGCATACTAAACTGCTCTAAATGCTCATAAATCCTGTCCCTCAGGATCTTCTCCATCAGCTTACCAACCACTGAGGTTAGATTCACCGGTCGGTAATTTCCTGGGCTATCCCTATTCCCCTTCCTGAAAATAGGAACCACATCCTCAATTCTCCAATCCTCCGGCACCTCTCCCGTCTCCATCGACGACGCAAAGATCATCGCCAGAGGCTCTGCAATCTCTTCCCTCGTCTCCCACAGTAACCTGGGGTACATCCCATCCGGACCCGGCGACCTATCTATCTTGATTGTCGGAACACTAATTTTTTAACCAAAAAATTAAGAACAGACTTTTTTCTCATCAGTTTCACACATGCCATTGTTACTATAGAGTTCATTGTTTCTGTATATAGCATACATTTGGTGAATAAGTAAGGAAGGAATAGTATTGGAGCTCATGGGGTAAATGGGGACATGAGATGGCAACAAGGCTATCAGGAGCCAGAGGATAGAACATAGAACATAGAACATTACAGCGCAGAACAGGCCCTTCGGCCCACGATGTTGCACCGACCAGTTAAAAAAAAAAACTGTGACCCTCCAACCTAAACCAATTTCTTTTCGTCCATGAGCCTATCTACGGATCTCTTAAACGCCCCCAAACTAGGCGCATTTACTACTGATGCTGGCAGGGCATTCCAATCCCTCACCACCCTCTGGGTAAAGAACCTACCCCTGACATCGGTTCTATAACTACCCCCCCTCAATTTAAAGCCATGCCCCCTCGTGCTGGATTTCTCCATCAGAGGAAAAAGGCTATCACTATCCACCCTATCTAAACCTCTAATCATCTTATATGTTTCAATAAGATCCCCTCTTAGCCGCCGCCTTTCCAGCGAAAACAATCCCAAATCCCTCAGCCTCTCCTCATAGGATCTCCCCTCCATACCAGGCAACATCCTGGTAAACCTCCTCTGCACCCTCTCCAAAGCCTCCACATCCTTCCTGTAATGTGGGGACCAGAACTGCACACAGTACTCCAAGTGCGGCCGCACCAGAGTTGTGTACAGTTGCAACATAACGCTACGACTCCTAAATTCAATCCCCCTACCAATAAACGCCAAGACACCATATGCCTTCTTAACAACCTTATCTACTTGATTCCCAACTTTCAGGGATCTATGCACACATACACCTAGATCCCTCTGCTCCTCCACACTATTCAAAGTCCTCCCGTTAGCCCTATACTCAACACATCTGTTATTCCTACCAAAGTGAATTACCTCACACTTCTCCGCATTAAACTCCATCCGCCACCTCTCGGCCCAACTTTGCAACCTGTCTAAGTCTTCCTGCAAACTACGACACCCTTCCTCACTGTCTACCACACCACCGACTTTGGTGTCATCAGCAAATTTGCTAATCCACCCAACTATACCCTCATCCAGATCATTAATAAATATTACAAACAGCAGTGGCCCCAAAACAGATCCCTGAGGTACACCACTTGTAACCGCACTCCATGATGAATATTTACTATCAACCACCACCCTCTGTTTCCTATCCGCTAGCCAATTCCTGATCCAATTTCCTAGATCACCCCCAATCCCATACATCTGCATTTTCTGCAGAAGCCTACCATGGTGAACCTTATCAAACGCCTTACTAAAATCCATATATACCACGTCCACTGCCTTGCCCCCATCCACCTCCTTGGTCACTTTCTCAAAAAACTCAATAAGGTTAGTAAGGCACGACCTACCTGCCACAAAACCATGCTGACTATCACCTATCAATTCATTACTCTCCAAATAACTATAAATCCTATCCCTTATAATTTTTTCCAACATCTTGCCGACAACAGAAGTGAGACTCACCGGTCTATAATTCCCGGGGAAGTCTCTGTTCCCCTTCTTAAACAATGGGACAACATTCGCTAACCTCCAATCTTCTGGTACTATACCAGAGGCCAACGACGACCTGAAGATCAGAGCCAGAGGCTCTGCAATCACTTCTCTTGCCTCCCAGAGAATCCTTGGATAAATCCCATCCGGACCAGGGGATTTATCTATTTTCAGACCCTCCAGAATATCCTGCACATCCTCCTTATCAACTGTAATACTGTCTATTCTACTCCCTTGCAACCCAGTGTCCTCCTCAGCTATATTCATGTCCCCTTGCGTGAACACCGAAGAGAAATATTGGTTCAATGCTTCACCAATCTCCTCCGGTTCCACACATAACTTCCCTCTGCCATCTATAACTGGCCCTAAACTTGCCCTAACCAACCTTCTGTTCTTGACATACCTATAGAACGCCTTAGGATTCTCTTTAACCCTATCCGCCAAAGTCCTCTCATGTCCCCTTTTAGCCCTTCTAAGCTCGCTCTTCAACTCCCTCTTAGCCAATCTAAAGCGATGTGAGGAGAAATTAGTTGACATTATGTTGGCTGGAGAAAGTTGGGGAATGGAATGCACCAACCTACCTTTCACAAGATTCCTGAATCCAGACAATGGTTTAGTAAGATGAATGAAGGTGCTAAGAACATAAGAACATTAGAAATAGGAGCAGGAAATAGTACCCCCTCCAAAGCTAACATATCCTTTCTTAAATAAGGGGACCAAAATTGTACACAGTACGCTAGGTGCGGCCTCACCAGTACCCTGTACAGTTGCAGCATGACCTCCCTGCTTTTATACTCCATCCCTCTCGCGATAAAGGCCAACATTCCATTTGCCGCCTTGATTACCTGCTGCACCTGCAAACTGAGTTTTTGTGATTCATGCACAAGGATCCCCAGATCCCTCTGCACAGTAGCATGTTGTAATTTTTCACCGTTTAAATAATAGTCCATTTTACTATTATTCCTTCCAAAGTGGAGAACTTCACACTTACCAACGTTATACTCCATCTGCCAGATCCTTGCTGAAGGGGGAAAAATATACAGATGGGTACACATAAGATGGCTGCCTGGCACACAAACAGTCACCTGGGAAAGAGACATTAAACAGGCACTGACTTTTAGTACAGACAGCCACCTGAGATTAAAACATAAAGGACAGACAGCTATTCAAAGTTAAACATGCAGCAATCAAATCCTACAGGAAGCCAGCCAGGGTTTAAGGATAAGGACAATAGGGGTAGATAATGAGATTAGCTACAGGTGGGATCGGGAATACATAACTGCAGGAAAACCAATTACTGTAAATTACTATATGAATCGGCCGAAACTAAAACCATTGATAGCCACTGACGTAGGAAATGTATCCATTCATCAGACAATGCGATGTTAACATGTTCATGTCTGTATCTGTCTATAACGATGTGTTAACGATCGATCACCTACTTGATTACAACGATGTGATCATGGCTCGATGTCCGGTCCATCTATTGTGTCAAGGGTATGAAGATGGACTGCTCCTATTGTCTCATTGAGAGAAGGTTTGCTGCCTGTTAGTACCTTTTCTCACGAAGCTTCGTTAAAATAAAACTGTATTCTTGAAACCTTCAAGCCTGACTCAGTGGTACATTTCCCACAACACTTGCCCACTCACTTAGCCTATCCAAATCTCTCTGCAGACTCTCTGTGTCCTCCACGCAATTTGCTTTCCCACTCATCTTTGTGTCATCCGCAAACTTTGTTACCCTACACTCGGTCCCCTCCTCCAGATCGTCTATGTATATGGTAAATAGTTGAGGCCCCAGCACCGATCCCTGCGGCATGCCACTCGTAAGCCAGGAATCAGGTCCTGCTGGCTATTTTTAAAAGGCGCCATTGTGTCTGCAGGAGCAGAAAATTTATTTTGTTGTTGGGATGTATTTGCTATGTTTTTCCAGAGCCACTGAATCTGATTTGACTAATTTTTAAAAAAAATTTTGTTTGTTTTTGGTAGAATTTGTTTCTCTGGATTGTGATTGATCAACTTCTTGTTCTTTAGGTGATAATAGCATTGAGCAAGATCTTTCTATTTCAGATTTCCTTCCTTACTTATTCACCCAACGTATGCTATATACAGAACCAGTGAACTCTATAGTAACTGTGCCATGTGTGAAACTGCTGAGAAAAAAAAGCTCTTAATCTGAAGGGAAGGGAGCATGAGCTTCTGCTCAAATTTTTACAAAAACCCATCCTCATGAAGCCATAGCTTATATTAGTTGTAATTTAATTTCTCTCAAATCAGGTGCACGATAAAACAAAAACCGAAAATACTCGAACAACGCAGCAGGTTGGACAGCATCTGTGGAGAGTTAACATTTCAAGTTTGTATCTTCAGACAGGAAGGTAAAGATTATGTGTCTTGTCTCTGAGTCTGAAGGCTGGTGGCTTGTAGTCCCACTCTGGAACCTAGAGTGCACAATCTGGGCTGTTATGTCCATGCCATACTGAGGGAGTGCTGCAGAATGGAGGTGCCATTCTTTTGATGGGATTTTAAACCAAGGCCTGAATTCATTATCAAGTGGCCATAAAATATCCGACAGTACTTGTTGAAGAAAAACAGAGAAGGTGTCCTGCTCAAAGTTTATTCCTCAACCAACGTGATCAAATTATATTGTGCTTATTTCCATTACCTAAGGGCAAAAAAACAGTCACTGCACTGGTAGCAACTGTGTTTTGGGACATTTGATCCCCAGTTGTTCCCAGTTCATGGGCAGTAGTCGTTGGCTGACTGAAACCATTAGGGATGAGCAATAAATGCTGGCCCAGCTCGTGACTACCACATTCCGCAAATGAATAAAAATATCACAACTGGACACAACCTAAATTTGGTTGACAAAATTGGGGGGGGCAAGTTCTTTCCAGCTGGTTGCTGGTTAGTTTCTGGTTGACCCCAGGTTAATGTCAGTTAGTTGGGATCTGATCCGGTTACAACTGCTTTTTCCTTCTGGGATATTGATTTTGATGGGATCTCACTGTGCTCAAATTCCGTGCCCTATTTCTCTACCCTCCAGCAGTTAGCTACACTACAAAAACACCTCACTGGTTGTACCATCCAAGGTCATGAAAGGCTTCACATCAATGCAGTTTTTTTTCTTACAAATGTTGTATTTTTTACATCTAATTTACTCCCCTCATTCTGGGATCTGCTTGTTTGCATCGGGCTTGAAGCAATCATTACTGAAACCTGGCCACACTTGCAGCTTTGACTCTTTTGCCCAAGAACCACAAGTATGCTCTGACAGAATTTGTGATGGGAAATTGGAACAGGGTAGATCTTATTGCTTTCTTCTTAAAAAAAACTTGTTTGATTGATGGCTTTATGAGCTTTTAATGGATGTATTAGTTTTTCATCTGTTTTCTCTGAATACAGATTGTTCAGAGTGGAAATGTGAAACAAAGAAATCTTGCTCCGTGCTTTTACCACTCAAAGAACAATCGTAATTTGTTCATTAAATTAACTTTAGTGGTTATTGCCATCTGTTTGCATTTAGTTTGGTAGGTAATTGAGAAGTTATTATTGCTGAGAAGTAGTCAAGAAACAATTGCTTCAGTGAATAAGGTGCTGTATGTTCTCTTAAGTACCCACTCCTATCTCAAAATTGCGACAAGAGGGGAGCATGATGTGTGATTCACATATGGTTTAGAAAACAAATGTCAGCTTGTTAAATTGTTGACTTTGATATGCTGCCATTACTTTGATGAAAATATAGGAAATAATTTATTCCCATTGCCAGGAAATGGGATAATATAAACCCAACTCTTTGTCTGAATTGTGTAATTTGATTAGACTGCAGTTAACATTTGGGCTCTCTACGACATGTACTTTGATCTACTCGTTGACAGGCAAGCTATACTGCTTCAATAACCGACTGTAGAGAATGTACAATGCTGATATATTGGGGTTCAGTGAATGCGGCGGGCTAACTACTGCATTCATACAGGGTGCAGCACCAACACCATCAATTTCTGAGTATGTCATGCACAGTTGGCAATTCAAATGCTGTGGTGAGCATGAAACTTGGTGAGTGAGCTCTATTGTTGTCCCAAGAACCTCTTGCTGAAGATCCTGCCTGATCATTCAAACAGCTGATGCAAACTCTTCAAAGAACTTCCTCCCATGGATGAAAAAAGGGATTTCTCATGAGTTGACTCATTTTTTTCACCCTTTAACTAGAGAACTATTTACACTCCACTGACTCCACCCTGCCACCTCCCCCTTGTGTAAGTGCTATCTTCAATTGTACGAGGTCTAAATAGCACCGATTCTCGCAAACAACACAGGAACATATTGATGAAGCATTGACTCTTTGGATAACTGCTAAAAAAATACCCAGATCACAGCTGGAGGCAAAGTAGTTTATCTATTTTCTTGACTGTACTTGAAGGACATGTTATGGAGAATTAGCTAACAAGCTGGGACTGATTTATTGCCGGAATTTCAGCGTGAGATAATTGGTCTATAATTGCCACTCCAAAGACCTGAATTTTGCAGAAGTAATGACAACAAAACTGTGTTAGCATTCGCCCTCAGTACTCCTCTAAAACTGACACCAATTTCTGGAATCCCCGTGAGCGCAGCATAACTGGGAAATCCAGAATGGATTCTGAATTTTCACAGTGGGGTGTGCTTTTGCAACCCCAAGATTGCAATTAAAAAAAAAGTCCCCTCGTATTCTATTGGTCTCAGTAGTCTCTTTGCAAAGGCACATATTGATGAATGTGGTGTAACTGAGTTTTTTATGATGCCATTGCTAGAACTCTACCATCTCGCGCGCCACAGAATCGGAGTGGGCAAGGGTCCGACGACAGAAATCTTCATTGATCTTGGGTGGGAATTTCCAGTCTCACTCGAGCGAGGCCATAAAATCCTGCCCAATATGTTCATAACTAGTATATTGGCCCCTCTAACTCATTTTATTTTTGTGAATGTCAAGTTTCTCCATTATGATAAAAATAATATTATCATAAGTTGATGTTTTATTTTATTCCCATTTATATGTCCCAGTATTTAATTTTCCATGAAATTTTAATTAAAATTAAAACATGCAGTACATTTTACTGCCTGATTTGCTGTCTATCCGAATACTTCAACATGATTAGCTAATTACCCTGTGTTTGGTGACATTACTATTGCTGGACACATGCAGATCCCCGTGAAATAGCAACAAATTCCAACCGACGTCACGAAAGGGAAAATCCAACCACAGAGGTCTCCCAAGCTGCCTCTACTCTTTGTGGTCTTGATCACAAATAAGGCAAGTTCCGATCATTTCATTGTTTCATTCACCACTCAAATCTTTGTAGCTCTTTCCTAATGTTATTTCTTGCACTGTATTAAACAGCATCTCAATCCAGCTCAGTACTACAATCCTTCTGAAAGTCAGATATCAGGTTGGGTGGTATCTGGGGATTTTGGATTAGAGCTAGAGAAATAGAGTCATAGAGGTTTACAGCATGGAAACAGGCCCTCCGGCCCAACTTGTCCACGCTGCCCTTTTTTTTAAACCACTAAGCTAGTCCTAAATGCCCACATTTGGCCCATATCCCTCTATACCCATCGTACCCATGTAACTGTCTAAATGCTTTTTAAAAGACAAAATTGTACCCGCCTCTTCTACTACCTCTGGCAGCTTGTTCCAGACACTCACCACCCTGTGTGTGAAAATATTGCCCCTCTGGACCCTTTTGGATCTCTCTCCTCTCACCTTAAGCCTATGCCCCCTAGTTTTAGACTCCCCTACCTTTGAGAAAAGATGTTGACTATCTAGCTGATCTATGCCCCTCATTATTTAAAGACCTCTATAAGATCACCCCTAAGCCTCCTACGCTCCAGGGGAAAAACGTCCCAGCCTATCCAGCCTCTCCTTATCACTCTGTCATCAAGTCCCGGTAGCATCCTAGTAAATCTTTTCTGCACTCTTTCTAGTTTAATAACATCCTTTCTATAATAGGGTGACCAGAACTGTACACAGTATTCCAAGTGTGGCCTTACCAATGTCTTGTACAACTTCAACAAGATGTCCCAACTCCTGTATTCAATGTTCTGACCAATGAAGCCAAGCATGCTGAATGCTTTCTTCACCACTCTGTCCACCTGTGACTCCACTTCCGAGGAACTATGAACCTGTACCCCTAGATCTCTTTGTTCTGTAACTCTCCCCAACACCCTACCATTAACTGAGTAAGTCCTGCCCTGGTTCGATCTACCAAAATGCATCACCTCACATTTATCTAAATTAAACTCCATCTGCTATTCATCAGTCCACTGACCCAGATCCTGTTGCAATCCTAGATAACCTTCTTCACTGTCCACTGTGCCACCAATCTTGATGTCATCTGCAAGCTTACTAACCATGCCGCCCAAATGAATATAAATGACAAATAACACTGGCCTCAGCACTGATCCCCAAGGCACACAGCTGGTCACAGGCCTCCAGTTTGAAAAACAACCCTCTGTCTTCTGTCATCAAGCCAATTTTGTATCCATTTGGATTCTTACAGGATGGGGAGGCGTTGGATGGTTACGGGGTCAGGGATGGGGATAGGGGGTTTAAGTTGGATGGTTTCAGGGTCGGGGGTGGTTGAGTTGGATGGTTATAGGTTGCGGGAAGATAAGAATGGGCCAGCTCGCGCTCATGGTTGCACATTAAGGAAAGTGGAAATCAGAATACCTACCTACTCTGTCACGACATCAGATATGCATTCATTTGTCAAAAAGAAACTGCCCAATTACATGAACTTAGTTTTATATGATTATATAGGATTACAGCACAGAAACAGACCACTTACCTTAGCCGATCCGGGGCGGCACGGTAGCACAGTGGTTAGCACTGCTGCTTCACAGCTCCAGGGACCTGGGTTTGATTCCCAGCTTGGATCACTGTCTGTGTGGAGTTTGCACAATCTCCTCGTGTCTGCGTGGGTTTCCTCCGGGTGCTCCGGTTTCTTCCCACAGTCCAAAGATGTGCGGGTTAGGTTGATTAGCCATGCTTAAATTGTTCCTTAGTGTCCTGAGATGTGTAGGTTAGAGGGATTAGTGGGTAAAATATGTAGGGATATGGGGGTAGGGCCTGGGTGGGATTGTGGTCGGTGCAGACTTGATGGGCCGAATGGCCTCTTTCTGTACTGTAGGGTTTCTATGAATTCTATGAGGTCACTGTTTATGCTCCACTCAAGCCTTTTCCCATCTTTCCTCATCTAAATCTATCATCCTAACCCTCTATTCACTGCTCCCTTTCTAGTTACCCCTTAAATACTTCTATACAATTTGCTGTTGTCCTTCCTGATGGTAGAGAGTTCCATATTCTCACCACTCTTTGCAATATTTGGGTAAAGAAATTTCTTCTGAATTCCTTCTGGAATTTCTTGTCTTGATGGTCTCTAGTTAGGCTCTTCCACACAAGTGGAGCCATTCTCTCTGTTTCCACTCTATCAAAAAAGTTCATAATGTTAAAAGTCCCAATTGGACCATCCCTCACTCTTTTTTTTCAAAACAGAAGAGATTCAGCCTTATAATTCTTTTCGACATGCGAGCCCTCACATTTCTGGTATCCATGATGTGGAGTTACCGGCGTTGGACTGCGGTCGGCGCAGTAAGTAGTCTCACAACACCAAGTCAAAGTCCAACAGGTTTTTTTGGTAGCACGAGCTTTCGGAGGAGCATTGCCCCGTCAGTGAGATTTCTGGTTTCTGGTATTATCCTTGTAAACCGTCTCTGCATCATCCCCACTGCTTTTTATATTATGGTAACCAGAACTGTACATGGTATTCTGTGTGGTCTAACCAAGGTTCAATAAATGTTTAGCATGACATCCCTACTTTTCAATTCCACCCGTCTTGAAATAAGGCCCAACAATTGTTTTGCTTTCTTTATGGCCTTGGTAACGTATGGCACAACATTTAGCGATTAATGTGTTTGTGCTCTGAGATCCCTTCATTCCTCTGTCAAATCTAGACATGCACCTTCATCTAATAAATAGCCTCTCTTTTCTTCCTACCAAAATGTACTACCTCAAATTTATCTGTCTTCAACTTCATTTGCTCATTATTTGCCTATTTTGCAAGTTTCTGTGTCTTTCTTTGTCCTGTCCATAATTTGACTCAGTCCTATTAACTCCCACCTTGTTTTTTGTACATTTCCTCACAGTATGGTTACTGACTTGAGCAGAAACAAGCATTAATCAGCCAGTAATCTTGTGTGGACAAAGTGTCTAAGTGCATAACTGCTTCTTCATATATCTCAAAAGTTACTCTTTTTGATTTGTATTTAATCAGTGGGAATCAACTATTGATAAAAGTCTACCCCATAGTCTTGAACAAGGCTGACATTGTGTCAGATGTGTTCCAACATGAGTGACAAATCTCGTCAGTGCCTCTCTCGACAAACCAGAACAATTCCTGCAGAGATCTCTTTCTTGGCGGTTGATTGTGAGCAATCATGTTCTTTTTCTGAAGTTATTCTTGCTGTGTTGTTCAAAATGAACAACCAATCCTAAACTTAATCACCCAGCAGGTCAGTCAGCATCTGTGGAGTGAACAGACAAGATGACATTCCTCGTATAATCCTTCATCATGTTCACTTGACATGATGCTGACTGGCCTGCTGCGTGTAACGAGCACTGTCAACTTTTCTTTCAGACTTGTAGATTTTTCATATGCTTTTCATTCAAATCCACTCAGGATTGGTTGAAGAAACATCAAAAACAACTTGCATTTTTATAGCACCTTCAGATAGTTAACATATAAAGGTGATTTACAGAGGCTGAGATGGAGACTTCTGGGCAGGTGACCAAAAGCTTTGCCAAAAGTGTAAGGAACTTATTCAAGGAGAAAGACGGCACGGTAGCACAGTGGTTAGCACTGCTGCTTCACAGCTCCAGGGTCCCGGGTTCGATTCCCGGCTCAGGTCACTGTCTGTGTGGAGTTTGCACATTCTCCTCGTGTCTGCGTGGGTTTCCTCCGGGTGCTCCGGTTTCCTCCCACAGTCCAAAGATGTGCGGGTTAGGTTGATTGGCCAGGTTAAAAATTGCCCCTTAGAGTCCTGGGATGTGTAGGTTAGAGGGATTAGCGGGTAAATATGTGGGGGTAGGGCCTGGGTGGGATTGTGGTCGGTGCAGACTCGATGGGCCGAATGGCCTCCTTCTGCACTGTAGGGTTTCTATGATTTCTATGAAAGAGAGAAAGTGGAGGAGAGGTTTAGCGAGGTAATGTAAGGCTTAAGACTGAGGCAGCTGAATAATGGAGCAATGAAAATTATGAATGTATGAGGCCAGAATTAAAGGAGCGCAGAGATCTCAGAGATTTGTAGGACTCGAGGTGGTTACAGAAATTGAGAAGAGCAGATCCATGGAGGAATTTGAAAACAAGGATGCAAATTTTAAGATCAAAGCACTTGGGTATTTGACTGTTTAAAAAAAAATCTTCATTATTCATAAAGGGAGGGCGCTAGAAAGCACAGAACTACAGACCAGTTAACTTAACATGTGTCATAAGGAAGATGTTAAAAGCTATTCTTAATGAGGCTTTCGCAGGGCATTTACATGACAATCAGTTGGAGTCAAGTCAAGATGGTTTCACCAATTTATTGCAGTTTTTTGAAGGAGTTACATTGCCGTGGATAAGGGGAAACAGTGATGATGTACTGTACTTAAAATTGATCAAGTCCCACATCAAACGTTATTGAGGAAAATAAAAGATCATGGTGTGGGGGTAAGATATTGGCATGGATAGAAGATTGGTTCGCTAACAGGAAATACAGATTAGGCATAAATGGGTCTTTTTGAGGTTGGCAAAATGTAACAAGCGGTGTGCCACAGGAATTAGTGCTGGGACCGCAACTGTTTACAATTTATATCAATCACGAGATGGATAATCTTATTAAATGGAGAAGCAGACTCAAGGTGCCCATTCAGCCCCTCAAGCTTGCTTCTCCAATTAATATGATCATGACTGACCTGATGGTAACATCAAAGCTGCATCCTGCCTACCCCAGATAACCTATCACCCCCTTGCTTACCAAGAATCTATCCAGCTCTGCCTGAAGAATATTCAAAGACCCTACTTCTACTGTCTTTTCAGGTGGGGAGATCCAGAGACTCAAGACCCTCTGAATGAAAAAATTCTCCTAATTTCAGTTTAAATGGGTGACCCTTTATTTTTAAACAGTGACCTCCACTCCACTCCCCCCCCCCCCCCCTCCCTCTGCCCCATCTTGTTCTAGAATCTCCCACAAGAGGAAACATCCTGTCCACATCCACCCTGTCAAAATCCCTCAGGATCTTGTATATTTTAATCGAGTTGCCTCTTGCTCTTCTAAACTCCAGTGGGTACGAGCTTAGTCTATCCAACATTTCCGCATGAGACAACCATTCCAGGTGTTAGTCTGGTAAACCTTCACTGATCTGCATCATTCCTTAAATGAGGAGACCAATACTGTACACAGTGTTCCAAAGGTGGTCTCACCAATGTCCTGTACAACTGAATGATAACCTCAGTACTTTTGTAATCAATTCTCCTTCCTATAAATGACAACATTCTATGAGCTTTCCTAATCATTTGCTATGCCTGCATACTAGAATTTGGGACTCATTTCTTTGTTTGCAAATCTAATTGGAATTTAAGGTTATCTAGGATTGCAACACGATCTTGATCAATTGGACCAGTGGGCCGATGAATGGCAGAAGGAGTTTAATTTAGATAAATGTGAGGTGATGCATTTTGGTAGATCGAATCGGGGCAGGACTTACTCAGTTAATGGTAGGGTGTTGGAGAGAGTTGGAGAACAAAGAAATCTAGGAGTACAGGTCTGTAGCTCCTTGAAAGTGGAGTTACAGGTGGACAGAGTAGTGAAGAAGGCATTCGGCATGCTTGGCTTCATTGGTCAGAACATTGAATACAGGAGTTGGGACATCTTGTTGAAGCTGTACAGGCCATTTGTCGGGCCACACTTGGAATGCTGTAGTTCTGGCCACCCTAACTATAGAAAGGATGTTATTAAACTAGAAAGAGTGCAGAAAAGATTTACTAGGATGCTACCGGGACTTGATGGTTTGAGTGGTAAGGAGAGGCTGGATAGATTGGGACCTTATCCCCTGGAGCGTAGGAGGCTTAGGTGTGATCTTATAGCTGTCTATAAAATAATGAAGGGCATAGATGAGGTTGATAGTCAGCATCTTTTCCCAAAGATAGGCAAGTCTGAGAGCATCGGTTTAAGGTGAGATGGGAGAGATACAAAAGGGTCAGAGGCCAGTCTTTTCACTCAGAGGGTGGTAAGTGTCTGGAATGAGCTGCCAGAGGCAGCAATAGAGGCGAGTACAATTTTATCTTTTAAAAAGCATTTAGATAGTTGCATGGGTAAGATGGGTATAGAGGGATATGGGCCAAATGCAGGCGATTGGGACTAGCTTCGTGATTAACAACTGGGCAGCAGGGCCTGTTTCCATGGTGTAAACCTCTATGACTCTAAAGGATTACAACATTTTTCCCTTGGATTGTTTGGTCTAGTATCACTGATATTGAGTTTGAAATCAGATTTTTAGTTATTTAACGGTTTTCCAATTAGTTTAAAATAGTTCCCATTTCTATCGCTGTGACTCCTGAAAACTGTAAATAATGTATACTTGGCTGGAGAATGTGTGGTGGCCTGTGGGAATGAAGAGCTATGGAAAATGTGAAGAGGAATGGGATGGCATCAGAGAATTTGGACATGGGGTGACATGGGGGCTGGGTATGGCAGGTGAGGTTTAGGGGTCTTTATCTGAAGTTGTGAGCTGAACTGATGTTTTGGAGAATCAAGGCAGGCCACCTTACTGATCAGCCACCTCACTACACTCTTCACACACTCAAACACAATGCAAAGCCAACCCCTGTGTGGAAAGACAAAAATCTCTTCATGTTCCGCGTGAGTCAGGTGTGCATTTTGTGAGTCCTGGAGCTGCGCGGATCAGTTTTGCCCGAGTCTGGATGAAACCCTGGCTCTTGGAGCCTCCTGGTGTGATGGGCAGGAGTAAATTGCTGCAGTTCCTATTGACAGCAACCGTTCCCAGTATTGATGTTTTGAATTATTGGCGCTTGGTGCGATGCTCAAACTCATTCGGTGTTCGGTCGTACCAGCTTTTTGTTTCCTTGATTCAAATATTTTTAGAGGCATCATTTCTCAACCTGGCTCAACTCTGTGGTCTGAGCTGATATGTGTTGTTTTTACTGAAGAATAAATAGCTGCAGTAAATAATATGTTATTCATGCTGGAGTGCTGTCAATTAAAACATTAATGAGTCTCAAGTAAACTTAAAAATTACCTAAAAATAAAAACCATTTGAACAGAACAGTGCATTTCTGGTGCAAATTCCCAGCTAAAGTAATTGGTCCCAGATTGATGAAGTTCTTCCAAGTAAAGAATTGCCGAGCAATGAGATTGAAGGTTAAAAGTAAAGCATAATTAAATATTGTCAAATATTCAGTGGGATGCGATCTGTTGCTGGGTCTGTTTGGGTTTTGAATGTTAAGGAGGGGAAATGTCACTTGTGGCACATTGTTAACCATGAATAGATATTCTGGAATTCCAAGGAAAGAAAAAAGTAAAACTGGGAACTAACTGGTCCTGGTCCAAACTGGAGTTCCATTTTAAGGTGGGTAAGCTTAGCTCAGTTGGCTGGATGGGCTGGTTGGTGATGCAGAGCAATGCCAACAGTATGAGTTCAATTCCAGTATTGGCTGAGGTTTTTGATTTTGATTTGATTTATTATTGTCACATACACTGGGATTCAGTGAAAAATATTGTTTCTTGTGCAGTATATAGACAAAGTATACCGTACAGAGAGTACACGGGAGAAGGAAAGGAGAGGGTTCAAAATGTAGTGTTACAGTCATAGCTAGAGTGTAGAGAAAGATCAGCTTAATATCAGGTAGGTCCATTCAAAAGTCTGATGGCAGCAGATTATTCATGAAAGCCCCACCTGAGGTGTGGTGATCCTCAAGTTAAATCATCCCCAGTCAGCTCTCCCCCTCAAATGATTTGGAGATGCCAGCATTGGACAGGGGTGGTCATAGTAAGAAGTCTCACAACACCAGGTTAAAGTCCAGCAGGTTATTTGGAAGGTTATCATGAGGTTACAGAGCCCTGCACCTTCATCAGGTGAGCCAACTGATGAAGGAGCAGTGCTCTGAAACCTCGTGATTCCAAATAAACCTGTTGGATTTGAACCTGGTGTTGAAATACTACTCCCCCTCAAAAGGAGAGAGCAGACTATGGTCATCTAGGACTATGGTGACTTTACCTTGATGCAAGACCAGTTTTGTCCGGTCCCAGTCACTTCCCAAGTTCTACTGCTTATCCTTCCATATTTGTTGTCTTTGAAGATGGCGATACCTTCTTCTTAGGAGGCTAGTTAAATGGAGAAGAGTCCACGAGAGTGTACACAGAATGTCCCAGTTTCAGAAGTATGTTGCCTTCTATTGTCCCTCAGAGGTATCTTGCAGCCTTCATTGTCTGAAGCAATTTGTCACTTCAGTGACTAATTTGGTATAGGCTAATGCCGGGCATCATCATTGATTCCGAAAACTGAATTGACGCTCTGTTAATTTTTAAGGAACTATTATACCAAGGGAGCACCAAGTAATTCGGTGATCAAATCCAATCACCAGACAAACTAAAGCTATTCTGTGAAAAGTTTGGGACATTTTGAAAGATCTCACCAAGACCTGTGCCATCGCTTAGCTGGCTAGAGTCTCGCTAAGACCTTGTACATGTACAATGGGTTGAAGGTAGTCCAGGACTTCTCAGCCACAACCCTTGATGCGGATGAGGGCTGGCATGATGTGTGTTCCTGTTCCCTCTTCATCAACAGAAAAAACTGGCTCTTTGAAGGAAATAGGCTGGGAAATGATTCTGGTCCAAACTCTGGCCATTCTCCAACCTTGAATTGGATTTGGGTCCATTTATCTGTATCTTTATGTTTAAAAGTTTATTTATTAGTATCACAAGATTTATTATTATTATTTATTATTAGCTTACATTAAGATTGCAATGAAGTTACTGTGAAAATCCCCGAGTTGCCAATGTTTATATCTCAGCCAACATCATTTAAAAAGCAGATGACCAGGTCATTGCTGCTCTGGGGATTTTGTGGTGTGAAAATTGGCTTTCGCATTTCACAAAATTACAATAATGGCTACACTTCAAAAAAAAGGACCTGAACTGGCTGAAGTGTTCTGCAATGGCCTGAGGTTGTGAAATTTAATCTTTTCTTTCAAATCGCAATGACGTTCTGCCACCTTCAACTTGAAATGAACTGGAAATTTAGCCCGATGGACACTGAGCATAGTGAACATGGAGGAGGTACTAACTGGTCTTGGAACCTCTGAACTGTTCAGGTACGCTGAGGAAGAATTCAGCATGGCCAATGCACCTAACCAGCACGTTTTTCAGACTGTGGGAGGAAACTGGAGCACCTGGAGTAAATCCATAAACAGGGAGTATGCACGGACTCTCACAAATACTGAAGCTGGGAATCAAACTCGTGTCCCTGGTGCTGTGAGGCAGCAGTGCTAACTACTGTGCCACCCCACATCTTCCACAGTTCAGAGGTTCCAAGACCAGTTAGTATCTCCTCCATGTTCACTATGCTCAGTGTCCATCAGGCTAATTTTCCAGTTCATTTCTAAGTGAAGGTGGCAGAACCTCATTGCGACTTGAAAGAAAAGATTAAATTTCACAACCTCAGGCCATTGCAGAACACTTCAGCCAGCTCAGGTCCTTTTTTTTGAAGTGTAGCCATTATTGTAATTTTGTGAAATGCGAAAGCCAATTTTCACACCACAAAATCCCCAGAGCAGCAATGACCTGGTCATCTGCTTTTTAAATGATGTTGGCTGAGATATAAACATCAGCCAGGGCGCCAGCATGAATTCGCTGATTCCTCTTTGAAAGACTGGCCATGGGATCTTCTATATGCACCTTAGATGGCAAATAGATCCATGGTTTAACATCTCATGGGAAAAACAACACCTCTTACAGTGCAGCATTGCGTCTCTTACAGTGCAGCACTGAGTCTCTTACACAAGAACATAAGAACTAGGAGCATGAGTAGGCCATCTGGCCCCTTGAGCCTGCTCCGCCATGCAATAAGATCATGGCTGATCTTTTTGTGGACTCAGCTCCACTTACCTGCCCGCTCACCATAACCCTTAATTCCTTTACTGTTCAAAAATGTATCTATCCTTGCCTTAAAAACATTCAATGAGGTGGCCTCACCTGCTTCACTGGGCAAGGAATTCTACAGATTCACAACCCTTTGAGAGAAGAAGTTCCTCCTCAACTCAATCCTAAATCTGCTTGCCCTTATTTTGAGGCTATGCCCCCTAGTTCGAGTTTCACCCGCCAGTGGAAACAACTTTCCTGCTATTTTATCTATTCCCTTCATAATCTTATATATTTCGAGAAGATCTCTCCTCATTCTTCTAAATTCCAATGAGGATGGCCCCAGTCTACTCAGTCTCTCCTCATAAGCCAACCCTTTCAACTCCGGAATCAACCTGGTGAATCTCCTCTGCACCCCCTCCCATGCCAGGATATCCTTTCTCAAGTAAGAATACCAAAACTGTACACAGTACTCCAGGTGTGGCCTCACCAGCACCTTATACAGCTGCATCATAACCTCGCTGTTTTTAAACTCCATCCTTCTAGCAATGAAGGACAAAATTCCATTTGCATTCTTAATTACCTGCTGCACCTGCAAACAACTCCTTGAGATTCCTGCACAAGGACAGCCAGGTCCCTCTGCACAGCAGCATGCTGCAATTTTTTACCATTTAAATAATCCATTTTGCTGTTATTCCTACCAAAATGGATGACCTCACATTTACCAACATTGGACTCCATCTGCCAGACCCTCGCCCACTCACTTAGATTATCTATATCCCTTTGCAGACTTTCAGCGTCCTCTGCACACTTTGCTCTTCCACCCATCTTAGTGTCATCTGAGAATTTTGACACACCACACTTGGTCCCCAACTCCATATCATCTCTGTAAATCGTAAACAATTGCGGTCCCAACATTGATCCCTGAGGCACACCACTAGTCACTGATTGCCAACCAGAAAAACACCCATTTACCCCCACTCTTTGCTTTATGTCAGGTAACCAATCCTCTATCCATGCTAATACATTGCCCGTAACACCATGCACCTCCCTCAGTCCTGCACCAAGTGAGTGCTTACAGTGCAGCACTCCTTCAGTCCTGCACCAATATGCCGACCTAGATGTCGAAGTGGACATTTGGTATTTTAGGCAACAATTGGGAGACCTAGGGGATGGGGCGATCTTTGCAGTGCACCCCACCGGCCAATGGATGGGGCGAGCCGGTAAAATCACTCATGGGCCGAGAAATTAGGTTTGCGCCCGATTTCTCACTTCTCGTGATCTTGCTGGCAGCAGATATTCGGTGAGGTCAGCCTCGCACCCATTTCTGGGGAAGGGGGGAGGGGCCCGCTGCCACTCTGCAGACGATCGGTGGGCAAGGGAGGGGGGGCCCTGCTGCCTCTCTGCAGGCTATCGGTGAGGGAGAGAGTGGGGGCGATCAGTCTGGGCAGTGTTGGGGAAGGTTTGGGGGTGATATTTCCATGTGTTGTGGGGCTTGCGGTCGGCTATGGGCCCCCACAATAGCTGGTGGGTGGGGGAGCTCGGACATGGCTGGCTGCTGCAGCCGGAATTGTCAGGCCTCTGCTGTTTGCCATTGCACATGTGCAGTCGAAGAGATCTGCACATGCGCATTGGCGCAGTCTGCTGCTACAACAGGCTGGCTGGCGATTTAAGCCCACCCCTTCCCCTACATGCAAGGAATGGTTTAGCCCATTTTTTCATGCACTAAGTGTATAAAATTCTAGATTTGAAGTCGCCCAAAAAATGGGTGAGAAACTCCCGTTTTCCCGGCAATCCTGGACTTAGAATTATTTTTTGGTAAGATCATTCCCCTGGTGTTAAAGAACTACTTTTAAAAAATTGATAATAAAGCTACTTTCTTGGCACTATTTTGCAGGCTACATTCTTCAATGACTGACTGACAGACTGTAATCAAGATAGCTACTCAACATACTTGTTGGCAAAGAGGCAGTAATCAGCTGGACAATCTGTCATCATTGTAATTATCACTCTTACAGCAACCTTAAATTTATATCAAGACAATCATTATTGTCCTACTTATAAATTGGGTCCATCATTTTCAATTTATTTCACAGCTGTATCCTTGCATTCATTACTCCTCTTGTCATGTGCTTTCCCATCCAGAAGCATCCTTATTTTGTATGTAATGATCCACCTTTAGTCCCCTTTGATTCCCATGAGGAACACCAAAAAAAAGAACATCTCCATCTTATGCGAGGTTCTGTGTGCGTAGATCACTAGTCGTGTGTGAAAAAGAAAATTCTCCCCTACATTTGCATGCATTGTGAGAAAAGCTGTTTCCACCTCTGTGGCAGCACAGCTTATAGTGTGTATGTTTCAATCAGGAGTGATTTCACACAAAGGTGAGTGGTTAATAAAACAGCCCTGAGGGGCAGGGTGGCACAATGGTTAACACTGTTGTCTCTCAGTGCCAGGGACCCGGGTTCAATTCCAGCCTTGGGTCACTGTCTGTGCAGAGTCTGCACATTCTCTCTGCGTCTGCGTGGGTTTCCTCCGAAAGACGTGCTGGTTAGATGCCATGGCCAAGCTAGATTCTCCCTCAGTGGACCCGAACCAGCGCTGGAATGTGGCAATGAGGGTATTTTCAGTAATTTCACTGCAGTGTTAATGTAAGTCTACTTGTGACATTAATAAATAAATGTTTAACTTTCAGTGCAAGAGAGGTTGTCTGGAATGAATTAAAGACTTACACTAATCTTCCCTGGAAAGTTTTATTGTTGTGCTTGACCAGTTTGGCAGCGCTCAGCATCTTTCAGACTTTTGCACTGTGGTGTATTTAATGTGTAGCAAGACCTGTGCAGAACTTTCTAGGTTTCTGCAAATCCGAGCAGAGCTCAATTAGAACAGGGATTGAAGCCTGCATTGTTGGATGTTACCAATGTGCCACAAGACTTCCTGTCAACTGACACTGCCAAGACAGATATGCAATAAACCCCAATTTCTCCCCGAGAAAGTAAGTGGCTTAAATTATGAGAGACTCAAAGCCAAATTCCATTTCAGTATAACCCAAGCCTTGTTGACTTGTTGGGGCCAATTTTCAGGTCTCGCAGCGCCTGGTGCAGATTACACAGATGTCAGAAAATTGTGTGTGGGCTTAAAACGGGTTTCGTGCCTGGCGTCAAATGGTTTTCAATTGTCCTAGTGCCTTTCTAATGATGCAAACCTTATTATACCCAGAAAGGGTGTAAGGCCGATTAACATATCTAAAGTAGCATTTAAATATGCTTAGCTGGTTTGATGCACAATTCTCCCAGCTCCCGGGATCTTCCGATCCTCGGGTGCAGTGCGAGAGTCACTATTGGTCTCCACTGGAGACCAGACATGATGGCCACACTGGGGAGAGAGGGGATGGCGTTGGGGTGGGGCACAGAGGCCGTTGGACCATTGAAGCTCCAGAGCGGTTGGGGGCATGGCTGAGCAGTGCTCATCTGGCACCATGGCAGTGCCAGTGTGGCAAGGGCAGTGTCAAGTCAGTGCGGTCTGAGTGGGGAGGTGCCTGAAGGCGTGGAGCATGAAGGGGGCATGTCGAATGTCAGCATGTCAATCAAAAAGCAAATGACCAGGTCATGAAGGGGAACCTTCATGGATACTCAGCAAGACCTTGGAGTCCTCATGCATTCGTTGCTGAAAGTAAGCACGCAGGTATAGCAGGCAGTAAAGAAGGTAAATGGTATGTTGGCCTTCATAGGGAGAGGATTTGAGGTGAGAGATAGGGATGTTTTGCTGCAATTGTACAGGGCGTTGGTGAGGCCACTCTTGGAGTATTGTGTGCGGTTTTGGTGTCCTTATCTGAGGAAGGACATCCTTGCTTATAGAGGGAGTACAGCGAAGGTTTACCAGGCTGATTCCTGGGATGGCAGGTCTGTCATATGAGGAGAGACAAAGTCGGCTAGGATTATATTCACTGGAGTTTAGAAGAGTGAGAGGGGATCTCATAGAAACTTATAAAATTCGAACAGCGTTAGAGAGAGTAGATTCAGAAACAATGTTCTCAATGGTGGGGGAGTTCAGAACTAGGGGTCATAGTTTGAGGATAATTGAGTTGAGAAATTTCTGCACCCCAGAGGGTGGTGAATGTGTGGAATTCACTACCACAGAATGTGGTTGAGGTCTGATTTCCAGAAGGAAAAGGGATCAAGGGATATGGGAGGAAGGGGGAATCGGGGTATTGAATTCGATGATCAGCCATGATCAAAATGAGCAGAGCAGGCCCAAAGGGCCAAATGGCCTCCGACTGCTTCTGGTTGCTCTGTTACCCACTGAGAGAGCCCCGATGCCGGCATTCTGTTTCGGGTAGGGGGTGGGGAAATGTGCCACTGATGGGGGTGAGAGATCCCACTGTCCGTGGGGGGGGGGGTCTCCTAGTGCACTGAGAGCCAGGGGCACCCTTTCAAAACATCGCCCGATCGATTTGCAGCCAGGCTCACTGGCATGTTTAGGCCCCACCCCTTTTAGAACCCGACCGCAGCTTACCGCTGTCCCAAAAAATGACTGAGTGTGGGATGATGGTGTTCCAGTCTGCGACGAACAGACAGGCATGGATCGTTCCCGTTTTTCTCGCTGTTATGACACTCAGTCATTTTGATGGTAAAATTGCGGTCATAGTATATTTTTGATCGTTTGTTTGCTTTTTAGAAATTGCCTTTGCTAAGTTTCAGGACTGGCCTTGATTGGATGGGTCCTCTTGCCTCTGTTGTGCATGGCCATCCCATGCACTGGCCTTCTCTCTATATATATTCTCAATTTAAGATTTTTGTCTTGAAATATTAACAAACAACCCAAATGAACAATATGCCAACTTCACTCGCTGCAGCCATCACAAAGCAAGTGTGAGAGACTCTGTTAAGAGAAGTAGATTAATTTGCACATTGGATTTGTGCCAAGGGAAGTCTACATGCCTCTTCCCACCAGCTGAAACCAGCTGATATCTGACGCGTGTTAACAGTTAGGATTGGACTCCTTGCCGAAATTACTAACCACAGATGGACATCTGAAATGAAAGGTTTGATGGGATTAGGGAGGCTGCTACAAGGATCAATATGGATAAAATGTGCTTATCCTAAACAGGAAATCTTAGACAAGTTGTTGTTTGTTTTACATTCCCTGGATTTCACATTGGATATTTATGTCCCATCTTATCCGAATGCAAAATTATGATTTATTCTTTTCTTGCCCAACTCAGAACATTCTGATTTTGGCGACAATTCTCTGCTGTTTTGTCGTCATTGAGTGGTTATCATGGAATCTCCTCCACAGCAGCAATATAACAAGTACCTGACCACAAGAGCCACAGTGATCGCAAAAGGCCGATCACCATTTTACCGTCACATCTAGTCATAATCAATGCAGCTTTGTCACTTAATAACAATCCATATTCTCGTTAGCAAATCACTGATGGCACTGCTGCTTTGCAGCACCAGGGACCCGGGTTCAATTCTGGCCTTGGGTGGTTGTCTGCGTGGAATTTACATGGTCTCCTGTGTTTGCATGTTCCGTTTTCTTCCCAAAGTCTAAAGACACGTAGGTTAGGCAGAGTAGCCATGGTAATTGTGTGGGGTTATGGGGATAGGGTCGGAGGGGTGGGCATGGGTGGGATGCTCTTTGGGAGAGTTGGTGCAGACTTGATGGGCCGAATAGCCTCCTTCTGCACTGGAGGGATTCTATGAAGGAGATTCCTTTAAACAACAAAGAACACTAAGAAATCTATCAAACAATGAAAGAATATCTGACTTCAGACAGCATTTTGTTGAGATTCGCAAGGTTTTTTTCTTTAGATGGGGTTGCAAAAATAGCCTTGTTCCTGTGAGAATGTCCCAGACGTGGAGACCAAAAAATATTCCTGTCATTTAGGGATTGGAATGCCCTGCCAGCATCAGTAGTAAATGCGCCTAGTTTGGGGGCGTTTAAGAGATCCGTAGATAGGTTCATGGACGAAAAGAAATTGGTTTAGGTTGGAGGGTCACAGTTTTTTTTTAACTGGTCGGTGCAACATCGTGGGCCGAAGGGCCTGTTCTGCGCTGTAATGTTCTATGTTCTATGTTCTACAAACAAAACGTTACCAAATAAATGTAAACCTGCCAATGTGCAAGCACTTTTGCCAACAGTTAGTAATCCACTCCATTGAGGTTCCAGACCATATATTCTGTCCTGGGAGTCAATTGTACATTCCACATCGTTGGGATTGAACTCTTTGCTCAGGTAGCTCAGTGAACTGCAGGAAGGATGCACGTTTGTGTTTTTTCCCCTGTTTTCAAGAATGAACATATTGACATAAATTCTACCACCCCACCTACCACAGAATTGGAGCGGGAGAGAGACTGACAATGGAAATGTCCGTTGACCTCGGGCGAGAATTTCCGGTCTCACTCGAGCAACTTGTGTTCATTTAGCACCTTTAAGGGCCTCAGGGTGCTCCACAGCACCTTGCAGTACTTGAGAAGTGCAGTCACTATTTCAATGCAGGAAATATAGCAGACAGTTTTCACGCAGCAAGTTCCCACAAACAGCAGCAAGGTCATCGGTTTTGGTCTTGTCATGTAAGGATTATATGTCAGCCTACTGCTGCTCTTATGTTCCTGTATCCTACAGTCAGGACATGAGGAATGTTCAGATATTGATGTGAATCCTCTGCATCCCCGTGAGAGAGCAGAAGCGACCTTGGTTTAATGTCACTTTGGACAGGCAGCAACTCTGACAGCGCAGCACGCCTTCGGTGCTGCACCGCATGTTTGATTTGATTTATTATTGTCACATGTATTAGTATACAGTGAAAAGTATTATTTCTTGCGCTATACAGACAAAGCATACCATTCATGGAGAAGTGCAGTCATAGCTCGAGTGTAGAGATCAACCTAATGCACATTAGGTCCATTCAAAAGTCAAATGGCAGCAGGGAAGAAGCTGTTCTTGAGTTGGTTGGTACGTGACCTCAGACTTTTGTATATTTTTCCGATGGAAGAGGGTGGAAGAGAGAATGTGCAGGGTGCATGGGGTCCTTAATTATGCTGGCTGCTTTGCCAAGGCAGTGGGAATTGTAGAAAGAGTCAATGGATGGAAGACTGGCTTGCGTGATGGATTGGGCTCCATTCACAACCTTTGTAGTTTGTTGCGGTCTTGGGCAGAGCAGGAGCCATACCAAGCTGTGATACATCCAGAAAGAATGCTTTCTATGGTGCATTTGTAAAGGTTGGTGAGAGGCGTAGCTGACATGCCAAATTTCCTTAGTCTTTTGAGATAGTAGAGACGTTGGTGGGCTTTCTTAACTATAGCGTCGGCATGGGGGGACCAGGACAGGTTGTTGGTGATCTGGACACCTAAAAACTTGAAGCTCTCGACCCTTTCTACTTCATCCTCGTTGATGTAGACATTTTATTCTCCACTACGCTCCCTGAAGTCGATGACAATCTCTTTCATTTTGTTGACATTGAGGGAGATTATTGTCACTGCACCAGTTCACCAGATTCCATATCTCATTCCTGTACTCTGTCTCGTCATTGTTTGAGATCCGACCCAAAACGGTGGAGTCATCAGCAAGCTTGAAAATCGAGATGGAGGAGAATTTGGCCACATAGGTGTATAAGGAGTATAGTGGGGGGCTGAGAACACAGCCTTGTGGGGCACTGGTGTTGAGGATGATTGTGGAGGAGGTGTTACATCCTTACAGATTGTGGTCTGTGGGTTAGGAAATTCAGGATCCAGTTGCAGAGGGACGAGACTCCCGTGTTAGTTTAGATTCTGTGTTCAAGCCTCGAGTGGGTCTTGAAGCACAATCTTCTGACTCTTGGCGAAGTGTGAGCAAGGCTGGCACGAATCAAATTCTTGCAGGTAATATTTAGCCGTGTGAAAGGAAAGAGAACAAGGACAATTATGTCCTAGGAGCAGCATGGTAACATAATTGTTATTTGAAGAGTAATCCAGATGCTTCTACAAAGGCTCTGGGGACATGGGTTCAAATCCCACCATGGCAGCTGGAGGAATTTAAATGTAATGAAGTAAATCTGTGATTAAGAAGCTGGCCTCAACAAGGATGATCATGAAATTACTGTATTGTCGTTTTTAAAAAACAGAACTTATTGTGCTTTCTGGAAGGAAATCTGTTCTCCTTGTCAGTTTGGCATACACATGACTCCAGATCCACAGAAATGTGGATGACTCTTTGCTGCCCTCTGAAATTGCCGAGTGAGCATCTCAATTGTGCCAATCTGCGATGGAAAAGTAAATAAGCAAAATAAAAAGAAAGATAAATAAATTCTGACTGAGCACCCAACATAAATGCATAAAGGTCAAAAGAGTAACTACGGAGAGAGTAAGGCCTCTTTAGGATCAACAAGGTTATATATGTGCGGATCCACAAGAGATGGGTGAGATCTTAAATGAATATTGCTCATCAGTATTTACTGTTGAGAAAGGCATGGACGTTAGAGAACCTGGATAGAGGGGCATAGGTTGGCATGGCTGGGTCATGTAGAGGTGGTGAGGGCATGTGAGGATGCGACAATTTAACTGCTCCTGTTACAACGAGGTCAAAATCCCAGACCACTGAGATTAGTCTTTTACCCAGCTTGCATCGGCACTCAGTTACCCCTATGGCTACTTCGAAACTGGATCCTGGGGCAATGGGTCTGGCTCCAACATGTGTCCACTCCATTTGGTTCTCCTGAGGCAGCCGCACAGTCGGGTACTGTAGCTTTAAGAAATCTATTTGAGTCATGTTCTTGTGCAGGACCTGCAGTAGCAGTTTTTAATGCACTCGAAGCCATAGTGCCTACTGACTTACTGTATCGTTGTTGCCTAATTGTTTCTATTGGCTAGAATGTTGATTTTAATCTAAACTAATGCTGTTTCCCCCTAGGCTTCATTGGGATGATTGGCAGGTATGGTCATGTGATAGGGAAGCTAAGCTTTTTCACAGAATAATCATGCTCAGATGTTGCTTTTGAGTACAGAGAGAAGACTCTCTTTGCTTTCTCTCTCCCTGAAGTTGGAGACAAGAAGCTGCCAGAGACTAAATTTACAACTCTGAGGTTTTGCTGTTTGGAGAATATATCCTTCTCTCAAAACTACTCACAAATTTGGTTGAGTTTTTTGAGGAGGTGACAAAAATGATTGACGAGGGAAGGGCCGTGGATGTCGTCTACATGGATTTTAGTAAAGCATTTGACAAGGTCCCTCATGGCAGGCTGGTGCAAAAGGTTAAATCTCATGGGATCAAAGGTGAACTAGCTAGATAGGTACAGAACTGGCTTGGCCATAGAAAACAGAGGGTAGCAGTGGAGGGGTCTTTTTCTGATTGGAGGTTTGTGAACTAGTGGTGTCCATAGTAAGAAGTTTAACAACACCAGGTTAAAGTCCAACAGGTTTATTTGGTAGCAAAAGCCACAAGCTTGGTGGGAATAATGTAGGGAGGAGCTACACGATAAATGGAAGAACCATAAAGGGTGTAGAGACGCAGAGGGACCTGGGTGTGCAAGTCCACAGATCTTTGAAGGTGACGTCACAGGTGGAGAAGGTGGTGAAGAAGGCATATGGCATGCTTGCCTTTATAGGACGGGGCATAGAGTATAAAAGTTGGGGTCTGGTGTTGCAGATGTATAGAACGTTGGTTCGGCCGCATTTGGAATACTGCGTCCAGTTCTGGTCGCCACACTACCAGAAGGACGTGGAGGCTTTGGAGAGAGTACAGAGGAGGTTTACCAGGATGTTGCCTGGTATGGAGGGGCTTGGTTATGAGGAGAGATTGGGGAAACTGGGGTTGTTCTCCTTGGAAAGACGGAGGATGAGGGGAGATTTAATAGAGGTGTATAAAATTATGAAAGGCATAGATAGGGTGAACGGTGGGAAGCTTTTCCCCGGGTCGGTGGTGACGTTCACGAGGGGTCATAGGTTCAAGGTGAAGGGGGGGAGGTTTAACACAGATATCAGAAGGACATATTTTACACAGAGGGTCGTGGGGGCCTGGAATGTGTTGCCGGGCAAGGTGGTGGAGGCGGACACACTGGGAACGTTTAAGACTTATCTAGACAGCTATATGAACGGAGTGGGAATGGAGGGATACAAAAGAGTGGTCTAGTTTGGACCAGGGAGCGGCGCGGGCTAATTGTTCTTTGTTTCTCGTTTCAAGGCTTCATTCTATGATCATCTTGCTGGTGCCAGTACAGAGCGAGACTGCGGATAGTTGGGAACCTGTCTCGGGGGCAGGGAATTCATATGGTGTTCGTGGAAGTGGAAATGAATAGGGTTGGGAAGCATTTTCCGATCAGGGCCAGTGTGATCTCCTGGACTCGTTTCGATCGCCTCAGGGGGTCGGAGAGGAATTTCCCAGATTTTTTTTCCCCATATTGGCCCTGGGGTTTTCACTCTGGGTTTTCGCCTCTCCCTGGAGATCACATGGTCTGGAATGGGGCGGTGGGGGTGAGTTAATAGGTTGTGATGAACAAAGCATCGTAGCTGTGAGGGACAGCTCGGTGGATAGGATATTAGTATGTAGATAGGCTGGAAAATTGGGCGGGGATCCTGGATTCAGGATTCAATCCTGGACCGGGGAGCGGCGCGGGCTTGGAGGGCCGAAGGGCCTGTTCCTGTGCTGTATTGTTCTTTGTTCTTTGTTCTTTCGGAGCCTTAAGCCCCTTCTTCAGGTGAGTGGGAATTCTGTTCACAAACAGGGCATATAAAGACACAAACTCAATTTACAGTCTAATGGTTGGAATGCGAATACTTACAGCTAATCAAGTCTTTAAGATACAAACAATGTGAGTGGAGAGAGCATTAAGACAGGTTAAAGAGATGTGTATTGTCTCCAGACAGGGCAGCCAGTGAGACTCTGCAGGTCCAGGCAAGCTGTGTGGATTACAGATAGTGTGACATGAACCAATATCCCGGTTGAGGCCATCCTCATGTGTGCGGAACTTGGCTATCAGTTTCTGCTCAGCGACTCTGCGCCGTCGTGTGTCGTGAAGGCCGCCTTGGAGAACGCTTACCCGAATATCAGAGGCCGAATGCCCGTGACTGCTGAAGTGCTCCCCAACAGGAAGAGAACAGTCTTGCCTGGTAATTGTCGAGCGGTGTTCATTCATCCGTTATCGCAGTGTCTGCATGGTTTCCCCAATGTACCATGCCTCGGGACATCCTTTCCTGCAGCGTATCAGGTAGACAACGTTGGCCGAGTTGCAAGAGTATCATAGAAACCCTGCAGTGCAGAAAGAGGCCATCTGGCCCATCGAGTCTGTACCGACCACAACCCCACCCAGGCCCTACCCCTAACCCGACATATTTACCTGCTAATCCCTCTCACCTACGTATTTCAGGACACTAAAGGGCAATTTTAGCATGGCCAATCAACCTAACCCGCACATCTTTAGAAAGAGTATGTACCGTGTACCTGGTGGATGATGTTCTCACGTGAGATGATGGCATCTGTGTCGATGATCCGGCACGTCTTGCAGAAGTTGCTGTGGCAGGGTTATGTGGTGTCGTGGTCACTGTTCTCCTGAAGGCTGCGTAGTTTGCTGCGGACAATAGTCTGTTTGAGGTTGTGCGGTTGTTTGAAGGCAAGAAGTGGGGGTATGGGGATGGCCTTGGCGAGATGTTCGTCTTCATCAATGACATGTTGAAGGCTCCGGAGGAGATGCCGTAGCTTCTCCGCTCCGGGGAAGTACTGGACAACAAAGGGTACTCTGTCCACCGTGTCCTGTGTTTGTCTTCTGAGGAGGTCGGTGCGGCTTTTCGCTGTGGTGTGTCGGAACTGTTGATCGATGAGTCGAGCGCCATATCCTGTTCTTATGAGGGCATCTTTCAGCGTCTGGAGGTGTCTGTTGCGATCCTCCTCATCCGAGCAGATCCTGTGTATACGGAGGGCTTGTCCGTAGGGGATGGCTTCTTTAACGTGTTTAGGGTGGAAGCTGGAGAAGTGGAGCATCGTGAGGTTATCCGTGGGCTTGCGGTATAGTGAGGTGCTGAGGTGACCATCCTTAATGGAGATGCATGTGTCCAAGAATGCAACCGATTCTGATTCCACATCATGACCAGTGGGGTCCCACAGGGCTCTGTAGTGGGAGCCCTGCTGTTTGTGATATATATAAATGATTTGGAAGAAGATGTAGCTGGTCTGATTAGTAAGTTTGCGGACGACACAAAGATTGCTGGAGTTGCGAATAGTGATGAACATTGTCAGAGAATACAGCAGGATATAGATAGGCTGGAACATTGGGCGGAGAAATGGGAGATGGAATTTAATCCAGATAAATGCGAATTGATGCATTTTGGTAGATCTAATGCAGGGGGGAGATATACAACAAATGGCAGAATCATCAGGAGTATAGACACACAGAGGGATCTGGGTGTGCAAGTCCACAGATCCTTAAAGGTGGCAGCACAGGTGGAAAAGGTGGTGAAGAAGGCATATGGCATGCTTGTCTTTATTGGACAGGGCATAGAGTATAAAAGTTGGCATATGATGTTGCAGTTATATAGAACGTTGGTTAGGCCACATTTGGAATACTGCATCCAGTTCTGGTCGCCACACTACCAGAAGGACGTGGAGGCTTTGGAGAGAGTACAGAAAAGGTTTACCAGGATGTTGCCTGGTATGGAGGGTATTAGCTATGAGGTGAGATTGAGTAAATTAGGGTTGTTCTCCCTGGAAAGACGGAGGTTGAGGGGCGACCTCATAGAAGATTATAAAATTATGAAGGGCATAGATAGGGTGAACAGTTGGAAGCTTTTTCCCAGGTCAGAAATGACAAACACAAGGGGTCACAAGTTCAAGGTAAGGGGGGGCAAGGTTCAATACAGATATGCGGGGGACGTATTTTACACGGAGGGTGGTGGGGGCCTGGAATGCACTCCCAAGCAAGGTGGTTGAGGCAAACATGCTAGGATCATTTAAGACTTATCTAGATAGCCACATGAACAGACTGGGAATAGAGGGATACAAACGGATGGTCTAGTTAGGAACACATGATCGGTGCAGGCTTGGAGGGCCAAAGGGCCTATTCCTGTGCTGTACTGTTCTTTGTACTGTTGGGGTTTCTGTCTCTAAGTGTTAAAAAGCTGAAAATCTCGTATCATATGAGCATACTTATTTTGGTGCAAACTAATTCTGAGGAAGGGCGTATGTTGATGGGGCTATTGCTTTGAATTGGAACAACAGCTAGCTGTTGAGGATTGTACTGTGTGTTTAAGTCTTGTAATTGGTAAAAGTTATGCTAATTCTTTTTTTTATATTTTAACATTTTTTACATGAGCTGCATCGTGGCACAATGGTTAGCACTGCTGCCTCACAGTGCCAGGACGCGGGTTTGATTCCCGGTTTGAGTCACTGTCTGTGCGGAGTCTGCATGTTCTCCCTGTGTCTGCATGGATTTCCTCCGCGTGCTCCGATTTCTTCCCACAATCCAAAAGACGTGCTGGTTAGGTGCATTGGCCATGTTAAATTCTCCCTCAGTGTATCCGAACAGGCACTGGGGTGTGGCGACGAGGGGATTTTCACAGTAACTTCGTTGCAGTGTTAATGTAAGCCGACTTGGGACAATGATAAATAAACTTTTAAACTGTAACTGTGTTCTTTAATAAGCCTTGTTTGACAAAGCTTCCTAGTTGGTCACTGAATCGTACCTGGAGTGAAACACCAAGTTCAAATGTAGACTAACTTCACAAAACGCATTGGAATTTCTGGCCTGGGTCTTAACACAGGAATTCCCTGACAATGCACACCCACTTTGGGAGTACAAATTCAGGCCCCTGTGTCCCAGTTCACTCCATCATCATTCCTTTTTCATTTAATTATTTATTCTTGGGACGTGAGCATTGCAAATTTATTGACCATTCTTAATTACCCTTGAGAAGGTGGTGGTGAGCTGTCTCCTTGAACTTCTGCAGTCCATGAGGTGCAGGTACACCCACAGTGCTGTTCGTGTGGGAGTTCCAGGATCTATTTTGATCCAGAATCAGTGAAGGAGTTTTATTTCCAAGTCAGGAAACCTCCAGGTGGTGGTGTTCGCATGTGTCTACTGCCCTTGTCCTTGTCCTTGGTGGTTGCAGGATTGAAAGGTGCTGTTAAAGGAGCCTGGGTGAGTTGCTGCAGTGCATCTTGTAGATGGTACACACTGCTGCTACTGAGCATCAGTTGTAGAGGAAATTAATGTTGAAGTTGGTGGATTGAGCGCCTATCAAGTGGGCTGTTTTACCCTGGTTGGAGTTGAGCTTCTTGAATGTTGTTGGAGCTGCACTCATCCAGGCAAGTGGATGAAACTCCTGACTTGTTCATTGGTGAACAGATTTTGAGGAGTCAGGAAGTAATTTACTTATCACAGAATTCCCAGACTCTGACCTGGTCTTGTAGCCACAGTATTTATATGGCCACTCCATTTAAAATTCTGGTCAACGGTAGTCCCCAGGCTTTTGATGATGGTGGGATTCAATGTTGGCGATACCATTGAATGTCAAGGGAAGATGTTTGGATTCTCCCCTGCTTGCGATGGTCATTGCCTGGCATCTGTTTGGCATGAATCCTGCTTGCCATTTATTAGTCCAAGCCTGGATATTGTCCAAGTCTTGCCACATTTGGACATGGACTGCTTCAGTATCTACGGAGTCACGAATTGTGCCGAACATTGCGCAGTCATCAGTGAATATCCCCACTTATCTTCTGATGGAGGGAAGGTCATTGATGAAGCAACTGATGATGGTTATGCCAAGGACACGATGTTGAGGAACTCCTGCAGTGATGATCTGTCCCACCAGCAAGCAGACCCAAGAGAGGTGGTGGCACAATTGTATACTGTCAGGAGGCAGTGACGTGGGAGTCCTCAACATTAATTCCAGACACCATTAAGTCTTATGGTATCAGTCCAGACATGATCAAGGAAATCTTCTGCTGATTACCACCTACCAACCCCACCGCCACCTCCCCCTAAGCTGACGAATCAGTCCTTCACATGTTGAACGTCATTTGGAAGATGCATGGAGGTTGGCAAGGACAGAAAATGTACTCTGAGTGTGTGTCTTCAATGCTCATCACCATGAGTGACTCAGCAGCACCACTACAGGCCAAGCTGGCTGAGTCCTGAAGGACATGTCTGCCAGATTGGGTCATGGGTGAGGGGAGGAAGTACTTGGTCTCATCCTCAGCCACACCCTGTTTTTGATGCATCTGTCCATGGGTGCACTGGTGAGAGTGACCACCACACTACCCTTGTGGTGATGAAGTTCCCTCGTTCCCACACTGAGTTTACTGTCCATTGTAATGTGTGACACAAGCACTATTCTAAATGAGATAGAACCTGTTCAGATTCAAGCTCAAGCCAAACATCCATTAGGCGCTGTGGGACATCATCAGCAGCAGAATTATACTCAACCACAATCTGCAACCTCATGGCACGGCATATCCCCCACTCTACCATTACCACCGAGCCTGGTTCAGTGAAAAGTGCAAGGAGCAACACCATGCATACCTAAAATGAGGTGTCAACCTGGTGAAGCCACAACAGGACCACTTGCAGGCCAAAGACCGGGAAAGTTGAGCGAACCCACAATCAATGAATCAGTTCAAACACAGTAGATCTGACAGGTCCAGTCGTGAATGATGGTGGATGATGAAACAACTCACTGGAGGAGAGGGCGCCACAATGATCCACATCCTTAAAGACAGGGGAGACCTGCACATCTGTGCAAAAGAGAAGGTTGAATAATTTGCAACCACTTTCAACCAGACTGCCAAGTGGATGATCCATCTCGGTCTCCTCCAGAGGTCCCCAGCACCACAGATATTAGTCTTCAGCCAATTCGATTCACTCCACATGATGTCAAGAAATGGCTGAAGGCACTGAATATGCAAAGGCCCTGACAATATTCCAGCAACAGTGTTCCACAACTTGCTGTGCCCCAAGCCAAGCTGTTCCAGTATAGCTACAACACTGACATTACAGACTCAGGAATTGGAGTCAGCTTTAAGAGGTCTCGGGAATTACAGAGTCAGCGTTAAGAGGCTTCAGGAATTGGGGTCAGCTTTAAGAGGCCTTCTTGCTGACTTCAATTACTCAATCAATGGTATGTATTGTGGCTGGAAATTCACACAAACAATGTCTTGAAAGAAATTACGTGTTGGAACCATTAGACTCCAAAAGGAATGCATGGTGGCACAGTGGTTAGCACTGCTGCCTCAGTGCCAGGGACCTGAGTTCAATTCTGGCCTTGGGTGACTGTTTGGAGTTTGCATGTTCTCCTCGTGTTTGCGTGGGTTTCCTCCTGGTACTCCAGTTTCCTCCCACAGTCCAAAGTTGTACAGTTTGGTGGATTGGGCATGGGTCCAGCAGCATGGTGCTGTCCATGAAATCCAGCTGGAGGCAGGAACCAGTCTGCCCTGGCAAAGTGGTGAAGAGTGCATCAGGAGCAGCACAATGCTGTGGCAGAAAAGCTTTGTTGCACTCACCTCAAAGTCTCTGGTGAACTGAGGGCCACCTTGTGCCGACCACTCATTAGCAATCAGAATTGACACCAACGCAAATTCCTGCTGGCGTGACACAAGATTGGACAGCCTGATGAGATGTAAGTGAATGCAAATGGTGGTTGTGCCACCGGCCAGTGGAAGAGCGACCCGTCATTTACCTGGGAGAATTGCTGTGGGATTTTAGACTGATGGGTTTCCAGCCTCTTGGCTCCCCCCCCAGACACTCTGCCCCTACCCGTCATCAAACTGCCGCAGGTGGAGTGGGAGAATTCCGCCCAATGTCAGGCTCCACAAGTCTACTGATGATACTGAGCTCTGCCTCCATAGCATATCCCCGAACTCCTTGAGTATCTCTGATTTCTCGTGCTGCTGGACCCACATCCAGTATTGTATTGGCAGAAGGGATGTGGATAGGGAGTCGACCTACCTACTAATGGCAGTGTTAATTCAGTTACATTATGCATTCAGTCTCTGCAAATCCATTTGCCCAAATCCCCAGTGGTGTAATTAGTATTAGCCAAGCAAAACTGAAACTCATGGGGTTACAAGAGTCGGACGGAATGCACAGTGAGAGAGGTTCACTCTGTATGTCACACAGGTTATAAACCATCTGAAAGATTGGCCAGAGCTTTCTCCTTGATTGTACTGGTTTACTGAAATTGGATTAACCGGCGCAAACTTTCAATGTAATTTCCCCCATTTTTCATGATCGTAGGCATTCGTTTTAAAAAGCAATGCACTGGAAACAAGCCTAGCCAATGAACTAACCAAGCCCCCAGAGTGAAATTGCACAGGAATTCATGACCAACAAGTCACTCATTTAGATTATACTTTTTTATTCATTTGTGGGACATGGATGTCGCTGGCTGGCCAGCATTTATTGCCCAACCCTACTTGCCCTTGGAGGGCCGTTGAGAGTCAACCACATTCCTGTGGCTCTGGAGTCAGATGTAGGCCAGACAAGGTAAGGACAACAAATTCCCTTCCCTAAAGGACCATTCAACACTGGTTTAATCAGTAGATTCTTAGTTCCAGTTATTTTTTATTGAACTCACCACCCTCTGAGTGAAAAAATTGCCCCTCTGGACACTTTTGTATCTCTCCCCTCTCACCTTAAACCTATGCCCTCTAGTTTTAGACTCCCCTACCTTTGGGAAAAGATGTTGATTATCTAGCTGATCTATGCTCCTCATTATTTTATAGACCTCTATAAGATCACCCCTAAGCCTCCTACACTCCAGGGAAAAAAGTCCCAGTCTACCCAGCCTCTCCTTAATAACTCAAACCATCAAGTCCCAGTAGCATCCTAGTAAATCTTTTCTGCACTCTTTCTGGTTTAATAATATCCTTTCTATAATAGGATGACCAGAACTGTACACAGTATTTCAAATGTGGCCTTACTAATGTCTTGTACAACTTCAACAAGACGTCCCAACTCCTGTATTCAATGTTCTGACCGATGAAACCAAGCATGCCAAATGCCTTCTTCACCACCCTGTCCACCTGTGACTGCTCCACTTTCAAGGAGTTATGAACTTGTACTCCTAGATCTCTTTGTTCTATAACTCTCCCCAACGTCCTGCCATTAATTGAGTAAGTTCTGCCCTGATTCGATCTACCAAAATGCATCACCTCACATTGATCTAAATTGAAATTGTGCTTGTTGACATTTGAAAATAAGCCTTGAGGTAACCTGTTGGTGTCTTCCCAGTCACTTATTCGCGATCAGTTTTAGTCTTGTGTTCAATTCTGAGTGTCAAGGCCTTAGGAAGATACAAAGCAGATTCATCAGAATGGAACCTGGGACAAAGGATGTTGAGAAAGTAGAAATGTTTTCCTCACAGCAGAGGAGATTAAGGGCAGATCTAACAAATGCGTTCAAGATTACGAGAGGTTTTGACAGAATAGATGGGGGAAACTTTTTCCACTGGTAGATTTAAGATAATTCGCAAAACAAATGAAGAAATTAATTGAATGGTTTTACACGGCAGGTTGTTACGATCTGGAATGCTCTGCCTGGTGAACATAGACTCAGTAGTAATTTTCAAAATGCATGAAAGGGAGAAACGAGAAGGGCTCTGAGCAAAGAGTAGGAGTCAAGCTAATTGTCAGCTCTTTAAGAGAGCAAGGATGGATACAATGATCTTTCCAAAATGGTGCATGGGACTCAGATCTGGAAGTCATGACCCTGATTGATCCTATTTTTCTGGGGAGGGGAAAGGGGGTTGCACTTGACTTCCACATGTCGGAAAGCCAAACTCAGCAGGACTATTTGAACTTAATACTGCTTGGATGCAACAAGGGTCTCATCCTGCAGTATGGGAGGTAGAAATCTTTCACTCGTCATGAATGCTGTGGAAGGGTGGAAAGCTCTGTAGAACTGACTAGCTGTGAACCCTATCGTTATGCCCCCTTGTAATAGCTCCATCCACCCGAGGAAATTGTCTTTGAATGTTTACTCTATCTATCCCCTTCATCATTTTATAAACCTCTCTTAAGTCTCCCCTCAACCTCCTCCGCTCCAGAGAGAACAGCCCAAGCTCCCTCAACCTTTCCTCATAAAACCTACCCTCCAAACCAGGCAGCATCCTGGTAAATCTCCTTTGCACTCTGTCCAGCGCTTCCACATCCTCCTTATAGTGAGGTGACCAGAACTGCACACAATATTCCAAATGTGGTCTCACCAAGGTCCTGTACAGTTGCAGCATAACCCCACGGATCTTAAACTCCAACCCCCTGTTAATAAAAGCTAACACACTATAGGCCTTCTTCACAGCTCTATCCACTTGAGTGGCAACCTTCAGAGATCTGTGGATATGGACCCCAAGGTCTCTCTGTTCCTCCACAGTCTTCAGAACCCTACCTTTGACCCTGTAATCCACATTTAAATTAGTCCTACCAAAATGAATCACCTCACATTTATCAGGTTTAAACTCCATCTGCCATTTTTCAGCCCAGCTTTGCATCCTATCAATGTCTCTTTGCAGTCTACAACAGCCCGCCACCTCATCCACTACTCCACCAATCTTGGTGTCATCAGCAAATTTACTGATCCACCCTTCAGAAGGAGGTCATTTGGCCCATTGAGTCTCCACCAACCCTCTTAAAGAGCACTCTACCTCGGGCCACTTCCTGCACTATCTCCATAACCTTTTGAACATTTAAGGGGCAATTTAACATGGCCAACCACCTAACCAACGCATCTTTCAGACTGTGGGAGGAAACCAGAGCACCCTGGGGAAACCCACGCTTACATGGGTAGAACGTGCAAATTCCACACAGATAGT
This sequence comes from Mustelus asterias, assembly GCF_964213995.1. Classification (NCBI taxonomy): domain Eukaryota; kingdom Metazoa; phylum Chordata; class Chondrichthyes; order Carcharhiniformes; family Triakidae; genus Mustelus; species Mustelus asterias. Next base: position 128,332,468 of record NC_135805.1, on the reverse strand, counting down.
CATCCAAGGCTAGAATCAAACCCGGGTCCCTGGCACTATGAGGCAGCAGCGCTAATCATTGTGCCACCTCTATGTCCTCCTTCTGTGCTGTATGATTCAATGATAACAGAACATGCTGAAGTTGGAATTGAAATGTAGTTGGGGAGATTTCAAAAACTTGATACAATTTACAAATTTGGATGTTGACCTTAGACAACATGGCAGGAGCCATGAAAACTATACAAATCATTGAAAACCTTGGGGGAGTATAGTCCTCTCTGATAAAGGACGACACTAACAACAGCTGCAGGAACCATACAGATCCACAGTGTAAGGCATCTTTGATAAGTAGCTGAGGCAAAAGATTGTATAAAAAACAAGATAGATGTGAAAATATAGATGTGAAAATGTTTGCATTTTAAGAAAAACCTACAATTCTGCTGTTGCAAATGGGAAAAAATAAGTGATTAAGGGATTCTGAGGCAAAGTAGAATAAAGAAACTGACTCGCATTTTCAGCAAGTTTTCTCAAGCCACCACTAAAACAAACAATGAAATGTCCCTCATATTTGTTCAATAATATTGCCAATGGCAATTTGAAGACATGCAAGCCATCTACCATTTGATACCAGTAGTTAATACCAGTGATATTGTTTCAACAAAGTTCCAGGAATTCACAAGATGAGCTAACACTGTTGATTTTAGCCTGAGAAGATGTTAGGAGTTGCATTGTTGAGGATCACAAGTTCCCATCGGCAGAGAGTGGTTGTGGAGGATTGCTTCTCTGAGTGGAGGCCTGTGACTAGTGGTGTGCCGCAGGGATTGGTGTTGGGTCCATTGTTGTTTGTCATCTATATCAATGATCTGGATGATAATGTGATAAATTGGAGCAGCAAGTTTGTTCATGATACAAAGATTGGAGGTGTAGTGGACTGTGAGGAAGGTTTTCAAAGTTTGCAGAGGGATTTGGACCAACTAGAAAAATGGGCTGAAAAATGGCAAATGGAATTTAACGCAGACAAGTGTGAGATATTGCACTTTGGAAGGACAAACCAAAAAAGAACGTACAGGGTAAATGGAAGGACTCTGAAGAGTGCAGTTGAATAGAGGGATCTGGGAATACAGGTACAGAATTCTCTAAAAGTGACGTCACAGGTGGATAGGGTCGTAAAGAGTGCCTTTGGTACATTGGCCTTTATAAATCGGAGTATCGAGTATAAAAGTTGGAGTGTTATGGTAAGGTTATATAAGGCATTGGTGAGGCCGAATTTGGAGTATTGTGTACAGTTTTGGTCACCTCGTTACAGGAAGGATGTAAATAAGGTTGAAAGAGTGCAGAGAAGGTTCACAAGGATGTTGCCGGGACTTGAGAAGCTGAGTTAGAGAGAGAGATTGAATAGGTTGGGACTTTATTCCCTGGAGCGTAGAGGATTGAGGGGAGATTTGATAGAGATGTATAAGATTTTGATGGGTATAGATAGAGTGAATGCAAGCAGGCTTTTTCCGCTGAGGCTAGGGGAGAAAAAAACCAGGGGGCATGGGTTAAGGGTGAAAGGAGAAAAGTTTAAAGGGAATATTAGGGGGGGCTTCTTCACGCAGAGAGTGGTGGGAATGTGGAATGAGCTGCCCGATAAAGTGGTAAATGCACTTTTAACATTTAAGAAAAACTTGGACGGGTTCATGGATGAGAGGGGTGTGGAGGGATATGGTCCAAGTGCAGGTCAGTGGGACTAGGCAAAAAATGGTTTGGCACAGACAAGAAGGGCCAAAAGGCCTGTTTCTGAGCTGTAATTTTCTATGGTTCTATCACTGTTTGTCCTGAATTGCCAGAAAACACACCCGGAATATTCTTTTGGAAGTGATTTTTTTTGGAGATGTTTTTGCTCAGAATGATTGTTCCTTTATATCCCAGATTGATTACACAGTTGGCTTAGAGTCATAGAGGTTTACAGCATCGAAACAGGCCCTTCGGCCCAACTTGTCCATGCCGCCCTTATTTTTTTTTAAAAACTCCTAAGCTAATCCCAATTGCCCACATTTTGCCCATATCCCTCTATACCCATCGTACCCATGGAACTATCTAAATGCTTTTTAAAAGATAAAATTGTAGCCGCCTCTAATACTACTACCTCTGGCAGCTTGTTCCAGACACTCACCACCCTCTGTGTGAAAAAATTGCCCCTCTGGACACTTTTGTATCTCTCCCCTCTCACCTTAAACCTATGCCCTCTAGTTTTAGACTCCCCTACCTTTGGGAAAAGATATTGGCTACCTAGCTGATCTATGCCCCTCATTATTTTATAGACCTCTATAAGGTCTATTTGATTCAATTTGATTCAGCACCAATGATGCGAAGATACTTGTGGACTTTTTTAATTCTGCCATACTTTCTTACACTGAATAATGGACATCTATTTTGAACTGCGTAAAACGAGCTTTTAAGCAGTCTTTATATCTCATGCTGCCACTATTTGAATAATTTCTCAGCTAGATTCCTATAATATTGAGAATGCGTGTTCCACGAGAAGTATTTGTTTATCACATTTGATAAAAGATCCCCTAACAGTTTCCTATGCAATTGCCATTCCTTAATAGGAATTAGGAATCATTTCCAGTCAGTCGACTGCAATTGTTGCAGCACTGGGGAATCACAAAACATAAAGTTCCACAAACTGCTCTGAATCTATTAATGCACTGAAAGAAAAAGTCACCTTAACTTTGCCAAAGCCTTATTGAAGCGTGATTAGGTCTCCATGTTCGAGTTAATTCTGGGATTGAAGGATTGAGTTTTGTGAGTTATTCGCTCCAGCTCAGGTTTGGTGTCTGCGAAGGAGAGAGTATTACCAAGATGCACATTAAACACCAGGGGCATGATTTTACCACCTTGCCGTGCCCAGCGATCAGTGCAGTGAGCCAGGAAAATGACATGCAAAGCTAAAAATTTGATTTGCACCCAACGCAAAATGGCTTGTGATCATCCTGGCCCTTTCTAATGATGTGGAGATGCCGGCATTGGACTGGGGTAAACATAGTAAGAAGTCTCACAACACCAGGTTAAAGTCCAACAGGTTTATTTGGTAGCACAAGCCACTAGCATTCGGAGCGCTGCCCCTTCATCAGGTGAGTAGGAGTTCTATTCACAAACAGGGCATATAAAGACATTTCTAATAAGTGCCTTTCTAATGGCACAAATCCCCACTTCGTGCCCAGAAAGAACAGGAAGCCAATTAGCATATTTACAGTAGTATTTAAATATGAATAGCCCATTCAAAACCCAGCATACAAATATTCCAGACTTCTGGCATGGTGCCATAATGACACGAATTGGCACAGGTCTCCACTGGCGCAAACCTGGTGCAATGGTTATGCTGGGGGGGCTTGGAGCCATTGAAGCCCCCTGGGTGGTCGGGGGCATGGCCAGGCAGTGCTCATCGGAGACTGCCCACTTGGCGGTGCCCAGCAGACACCTTAGTAGTGCCCACCTGACACCCCAGCAGTGTGCCAGTTGGGCATTGCCAGTGTGCCAGCAGCAGTGCCAAAGTAGTGGGGCCTGTGTTGCTGGCCATGACTGGGGGAGCTATGTGAGGTGGGCTGTGGAGGGGTGGATCTTAGATGGGGGGGGAGGGGGTGGTGGATGTCCGGGGTCTGGCAGGGGCACTCATTGGGAGGACTCTGATGCCCAAATGCAGGTGGCCCATGTCGAGGGTGGGGGGGGGGGGGGGGAATACGCTTCTGATGAGGTGGGAGGGTCCCGACGTCCGTGCGGGAAAGGGGTGGTTTTCCAGTGCAATGAGAGATGGGGGCGCCCTTGCAAAATGGTGGCCAAAGTCTCTGAAGCTGGTTCACCGGCATGCCCTCCCAGCCCCCAGTACTGGCGCACAAATCATTGCTCTCCAGAAAAGTGACTGAGTGTGGAATGAATGCGGTGCGGAACGTACCGTAGAGACCGGCGCAGTGCACTCCTTTATTCTCGCCATTATGACATTTGGAATTTTGGGGGGGAAATTCCGCCCCAGATCTTTACAGTTCAGAAATCACTGTTGTCGCCCAAGGTGTGTGATTATTCAGCACACAATTCATCTGCTTACTGTTAGAACCATGTAATGATGTTCCATAAAGGAAGATGGACTCAGGACTCAACCAATTATCCCCATTGTAAGTCCATTCTAGGAACATATATCCCATCCAAACAAAATGATTAAACCACCGTAGTAATAAAGCTTAATCACAATAGTCTGCCTTTCTCACAGGGCTGAAGGCACAGCGTAAAGTGCATCATAATGTGTTGAGTATAGTGCAAACAAATTCTTCAATGAGCCATAGACCAAGCTGATTGAGTAATGGTATGTTGGGGTTGATTATTTTGAACCACAAGCACATTGTGTAATCCCATCTAGCATTGGCAAGAGCATCACATTCACTTTCTCCTTGCTCTTGCACATGTGAATGATCATTTGCATTGTTTCATTCTTGGAATAGTTTCAGACGTGGAATTAAAGGTCAGGATCTCTCCATGGGGCACACAGTACAAACACTTTACAGCATTGCAAGTATGAGTTTTAGCATCTATTAAGAGTATGACCTCTGAAGTAGGAAAGCACTGTGAAAAGTTAGGGAGCATGTTGCTCATATTATGCAATGTTGACATTATACAGTGTTGGAAAGGGAGTAGAATATTATGTGTTTCTCATATTTAGAAGAGGCACAATTTTTACAATTCGGACTAATATTGCTTGAGATTCATAAAGGAAACAAGAATTTGGACAAATAAATTATGGTCTGATAAGCAAGCACTTTTTTCTAATCTAGCTTCAGTCATTGTTATAAAGCCAGACTCAGTAACATAGAATAAAATCATAGAATCCCAGCAGTGCAAAAGGAGGCCATTCAACCCATGAGTCTGCGCCGACTCTTGGAAAGAGCATTTTACCCAGGATCACCCCCTCCCTGCCATGCCCTCGGCCCTACATCCAAAACCGCATGCATTTACCATGGCTAATCCACTATCCTACATGCCCTCAGACCCTAAGAAACAATTTTGTACGGCTAATCCACCTAACCTGCACATCTTTAGACACAAAAAGTCGATTTACAATCCACCTAACCTGCACGTCTTTGAACTGTGGGAGGAAACCGGAGCACCCGGAGGAAACCCACAACGACACTTAGGAGAGAATGTGAAAACTCCACACAGACAGTCACTGAAGGCTGGAATTGAACCCGGATCCCAGACGTGAGGCAGCAGTGCTAACCACTGTGCCAAATGGTATTATGGGTTTACTGGCTGGATTGTGTTTTGAAAGACTGAATTCACATTCCAATCACTTGAGACAGTCGTTCCAAAGATGGTTGAGTATTTTCATGACTGTAGCTTACAGACTAACATATAAAATAGGAGTAAAAGTAGACCATTCAGCCATAGAACCATAAAAAATTACAGCTCAGAAACAGGCCTTTTGGCCCTTCTTGTCTGTGCCCAACCATTTTATGCCTAGTCCCACTGACCTGCACTTGGACCATATCCCTCCACGCCCCTCTCATCCATGAACCCGTCCAAGTTTTTCTTAAATGTTAAAAGTGACCCCGCATTTACCACTTTATCCGGCAGCTCATTCCACACTCCCACCACTCTCTGCGTGAAGAAGCCCCCCCTAATATTCCCTTTAAATTTTCTCCTTTCACCCTTAACCCATGCCCTCTGGTTTTTTTTCTCCCCTAGCCTCAGCGGAAAAAGCCTGCTTGCATTCACTCTATCTATACCCATCAAAATCTTATACACCTCTATCAAATCTCCCCTCAATCTTCTACGCTCCAGGGAATAAAGTCCCAACCTATTCAATCTCTCTCTCTAACTCAGCTTCTCAAGTCCCGGCAACATCCTTGTGAACCTTCTCTGCACTCTTTCAATCTTATTTACATCCTTCCTGTAACGAGGTGACCAAAACTGTACACAATACTCCAAATTCGGCCTCACCAATGCCTTATATAACCTTACCATAACACTCCAACTTTTATACTCGAAATGAGGTAGAAATGAGCCCCTTGGATCTGCTCTACTGTTCGACAAGATTATGCCTGATCTGTTTGTGTTTCACATAACTTTCAACCTCTGATCACCTTTGATTCCCTTGCCTGACAAGAATCTGTCAAGCTCTGCTTTTAATATATTCAGTGAGCCCTCTTCTGCCATCTTTCTCCTAAACTGCCTGCAACATATTTACATCATTCTGTAAATTAAGAGACCAAAACTCCGCACAATATTCAAGATATGGGCAACACAGTGATTCACACTGTTGCCGTACAGCACCATGGACCCAGATTCAATTCCTGCCTCAGGTCACTGTCTGTGCAGTATCTGCACGTTCTCCCCGTGTCTCCGTGGGTTTCCTCCGGGTGCTCCAGTTTGCTCCCACACTCCAAAGATGTGTAGGTTAGGTGGATTGGCCATGCTAAATTCATGGGGTTATGGGGATAGGTCAGGGAAGAACGGCTGGGTAAGAGACTCTCTGTCAGAGGTGGTGCAGACTTAGGCACTGTAGGGATTCTATAATTGTATAATTCTATTCTGGGTGTCGCTTTATAACTGAAGCAAAATATGCTTGCTTTTATGTTCAATTTCCCTCATAATAAAGATAGCATTCTGTTAGCCTTCTTAATTACTTGCTGTACCTGCACAATAACTTTTTGTGTCTCATGCACTTGAACACCTACATCCCTCTGCATATCATAATTCTGCCTTCATTCTCCGTTTAAGTAATACTCTGCTTTTTTATTCTTCCGACCAAAGTGAACGACTTCACATTTTCCCACATTATGCTCATCTGCCAGATTTCTATCCACTCATTCAACCTCGTAATAGCTTTCTGCAACCTCCTTATGTCCTCTTCACGACATACTTTCTTACCTAGGGTGGATCAGTAAATTTGCTGATGACACCAAGATTGGTGGAGTAGTGGATGAGGTGGAGGGCTGTTGTAGGCTGCAAAGAGACATAGATAGGATGCAAAGCTGGGCTGAAAAGTGGCAAATGGAGTTTAACCCTGATAAATGTGAGGTGATTCATTTTGGTAGGACTAATTTAAATGTGGATTACAGGGTCAACGGTAGGGTTCTGAAGACTGTGGAGGAACGGAGAGATCTTGGGGTCCATATCCACAGATCTCTAAAGGTTGCCACTCAAGTGGATAGAGCTGTGAAGAAGGCCGATAGTGTGTTAGCTTTTATTAACGGGGTTGGAGTTTAAGAGCCGTGGGGTTATGCTGCAACTGTACAGGACGTTGGTGAGACCACATTTGGAATATTGTGTGCAGCTCTGGTCACCTATAAGAAGGATGTGGAAGCGCTGGAAAGAGTATAGAGGCGATTTACCAGGATGCTGCCTGGTTTGGAGGGTAGGTCTTATGAGGAAAGGTTGAGGGAGCTAGGGCTGTTCTCTCTGGAGCGGAGGAGGCTGAGGGGAGACTTAATAGAGGTTTATAAAATGATGAAGGGGATAGATAGAGTGAACGTTCAAAGACTATTTCCTCGGGTGGATGGAGCTATTACAAGGGGGCATAACTATAGGGTTCGTGGTGGGAGATATAGGAAGGATATCAGAGGTAGGTTCTTTGCGCAGAGAGTGGTTGGGGTGTGGAATGGACTGCCTGCAGTGATAGTGGAGTCAGACACTTTAGGAACATTTAAGCGGTTATTGGATAGGCACATGGAGCACACCAGGATGATAGGGAGTGGGATAGCTTGATCTTGGTTTCAGATAAAGCTCGGCACAACATCGTGGGCCGAAGGGCCTGTTCTGTGCTGTACTGTTCTATGTTCTAACTTTGCGCTATCTGCAAATTTAGTTACCATGCCTTCACTCCCCTCATATAAGTTATTGAAATATATTGTAAAAGAAGAGGCCCCAGCACAGAGCCCCATGGGACTCCAGTCTCCAAATTCTGCCAATGTTGTACCATGAGCCTTAATTTTCTGCAATAACCGTTGATCTGTGGCATCTTATCAAATGCCTTCTGTAAATATGTAGAGTACATTGATTCTAACACCTTCCCCATGACCGGCAACAAGCTAAATGGCCGGCAGCTTCCAGTTTTCTGCCTCTCTCCCTGCTTGAATATTTGTTACTTGCCACTTTGATGGAACCTTTCCAGAATCTAGTGAATTTTGGAATACTAACGCAACACATCTTCTACCTCATTCGCAATCTCTTTTAAGACACTAGGATGAAGTCCATCAGATCCCGTAGACTTGTTAGCTCACACCTCCCACCAGTTTACTCAGCACCACTTCCCTAGTGATTGTAATTTCATCACGTTCCTCTCTTTCTTCCACCTCCTGATTTACAGCCATTGCTAGAATGTTTTTGTATACTCTACAGTGAAGACAGCAGCAAAATATTTATTAATTTCATCAGCCATCTCCTTATTATCAACAATTAACTCCCTATTCTCATTTTCTAGCAGACCAACACTGACTTTGCTTTCTATTTTTTAAATACATGTAGGAACTCTTGCTATGCATTTTGCATTCCTAGCTAACTTCCATTCAAACTCTAATTTTTCTCCTGATTAACATTTCAGTTATTCTCTGCGAATCATCTGTCCTGCCATTCATTTTTGCACAGATATGTGCTTTTTCTTAATTCTGATGCTTTCCTTAACTTCTTTAGTTAACCACATTCGGGATCCATTAAAGTGGAGCCAACCTCAATGAAATTACCTCAGACAATGAACTCTGGCTGAGAAAGGAAATCATAGGAATTTGTTCAACCATAATCTAATCATATAACCTATTGACCTGAAATCTGTACGTCATGGCCATGTTTGGGTAACTGGTCAGATGAAGAAAAAGGATCATATGACAAGCCAACATCTGGATGAGGGTATAGTTGGGTGGATTAGCAAATTTGCTGATGACACCAAAGTCGGTGGTGTGGTAGACAGTGAGGAAGGGTGTCGTAGTTTGCAGGAAGACTTAGACAGGTTGCAAAGTTGGGCCGAGAGGTGGCGGATGGAGTTTAATGCGGAGAAGTGTGAGGTAATTCACTTTGGTAGGAATAACAGATGTGTTGAGTATAGGGCTAACGGGAGGACTTTGAATAGTGTGGAGGAGCAGAGGGATCTAGGTGTATGTGTGCATAGATCCCTGAAAGTTGGGAATCAAGTAGATAAGGTTGTTAAGAAGGCATATGGTGTCTTGGCGTTTATTGGTAGGGGGATTGAATTTAGGAGTCGTAGCGTTATGTTGCAACTGTACACAACTCTGGTGCGGCCGCACTTGGAGTACTGTGTGCAGTTCTGGTCCCCACATTACAGGAAGGATGTGGAGGCTTTGGAGAGGGTGCAGAGGAGGTTTACCAGGATGTTGCCTGGTATGGAGGGGAGATCCTATGAGGAGAGGCTGAGGGATTTGGGATTGTTTTCGCTGGAAAGGCGGCGGCTAAGAGGGGATCTTATTGAAACATATAAGATGATTAGAGGTTTAGATAGGGTGGATAGTGATAGCCTTTTTCCTCTGATGGAGAAATCCAGCACGAGGGGGCATGGCTTTAAATTGAGGGGGGGTAGTTATAGAACCGATGTCAGGGGTAGGTTCTTTACCCAGAGGGTGGTGAGGGATTGGAATGCCCTGCCAGCATCAGTAGTAAATGCGCCTAGTTTGGGGGCGTTTAAGAGATCCGTAGATAGGTTCATGGACGAAAAGAAATTGGTTTAGGTTGGAGGGTCACAGTTTTTTTTTAACTGGTCGGTGCAACATCGTGGGCCGAAGGGCCTGTTCTGCGCTGTAATGTTCTATGTTCTATGTTCTAACAAACTCTCTTTTGGTCTTTAAGAAACTGTTTTGCTCCAGGCCACAAGTCAGAAGCCAGAGAAATGCTGGAGGAGCAGGATGCCTGAGTGGGTCACTCTCTCCCTCTAATTCTACCTGCAGGTTTGAGCCCTGTGTGTTTTTGGCCATCCATCCACCAAGGCAGTGATTTAAGAATTTACCCAACAGCTCAGGACTCCATAAAAGCCCAAAGGAATTGTCTGTCAACTTAATTAACTTGTCTCAACCCTGGAACCAGAGGGACTACCAAGCTCAGCCTGAAATCTGTCAGTCATCAATCGACAAGACATACGTACCGTAAACTTGCATTGGACTCTAAAAAGGCTACTAAATCTATCCCTGCACTCTTTAATTTGCTTGTGCCTGTTACGTGTGTTGCAGCACTTTTATGGAACTCCCTTCCTAACAACGCTTCTTTCTCATGTATTTGTCAAACTTCCCTTCAAAGTGACATTGTGACAGTACATTCTAAGACTCGAGCACTGAGAAGGACACCATCAGTAGACACATGGGAACACCACCACCTGCAAGTTCCCCTGTAAGTCACTCACCATCCTGACTTGGAAATGTATCACCGTTCCTTCACTGCTGCTGGGCCAAAATCCTGGAACTCCTGCTCTCCCAGCACTGTGGGTGTACTTGCATCATATGGACTGCAGCGGTTCGAGAAGGTAGCTCACCTCCACCTTCTCAAGGTCAATTAGGGATGGGCAATAAATGCTGGCCTAGCCTGCGACACCTACCTCCCTTGAATGAACAAAAAATAATTATATTGGTTGAATGCAACATAAATACTTAAACTTTATAAGGAAGTCTGTCCAAATGTATCTCTTATGGTCACAGCACTTGAAACAATTAAACACTCACTGAATTGTCAAGCATTTACTTAAAAAAGAGAAGAGCCATTTCACTCCTCCGCATCTTATTGTTGGTAGCAGCGAATACAGAAAACACCCAGAACATAGTAATAAATATTCATAAGTCTTAACTCAGATAAAATAGTGAAAATGACCTTTTAAAAATAGAAAGCATAGAAGCTGGAAAAAAAACCCAGCTCTGTTGAGTATTACAGGTTGCAGGTTAGAGTCTTGATTTTGTCACATGTAAATTATTACAAAATAATATGTGAACTTAAACTTTGACCAGCTGACCTCAGTCTAGATCCTTCCATCAGTCAGTCACTCTTTCCATGCTGCTATTGACCCAATCATTGCTGTACAGGGTTAATGGGGTTACCCCTTGTTACATGCACACATCTGCACCTACTAATGAATCACAAAAGGCAGGTTCAGAAAATAATTAGGAAAGCTAATACAATGTTTTTTTTTGTGAAGGGAATTGATTACAAAAGTAGAGAAGTTAGAGAGTCAGCGAGGTTTACAGCATGGAAACAGGCCCTTCGGCCCAATGTCCATGCCGCCCTTTTTTTTTAAACCCCTAAGCTAATCCCAATTGCCCGCATTTGGCCCGTATCCCTCTATACCCATCGTACCCATGTAACTATCTAAATGCTTTTTAAAAGACAAAATTGTACCCGCCTCTACTACTACCTCTGGCAGCTTGTTCCAGACACTCACCACCCTCTGTGTGAAAAAATTGCCTCTCTGGACACTTTCGTATCTCTCCCCTCTCACCTTAAACCTATGCCCTCTAGTTTTAGACTCACATACCTTTGGGAAAATATATTGACCGTGTCTCTGCCCCTCATTATTTTACAGACCTCTATAAGGTCACCCCTCAGCCTCCTACGCTCCAAAGAAAAAAGTCCCAGTCTATTCAGCCTCTCGTTATAACTCAATCCATCAAGTCCCGGCAGCATTCTAGTAAATCTTTTCTGCACTCTTACTAATAATATCCTTTCTATAATAGGGTGACCAGAATTGCACACAGTATTCCGAGTGCGGCCTTACCAATGTCTTGTACAACTTTAACAAGACGTCCCAACTCGTGTATTCAATGTTCTGCTTCAGTTATGCTTCAGTTATTCAGTGGCAAGGCCACATCTGGAGCACTGTGCACAGTATTGATGCCCTTATTTAAGGAAGGATGTAAATGTCATCAAAGCAGTTCAGGAAATGTTTATTAGACTAATACCTGGAATGGGAGGGTTTTCTAATGAGGAAAGATTGGGCAGGATAGGCTTGTATTCACTGGATTTTAGAAGAGTAAGAGGTGACTTGATTGAAACATACAAGATCCTGAGCAGTGTGGATGTGAAGAGGATGAAACTAGAATGAGGGCCCACTGTTTGAAAATAAGTTGCCCGTTTAAGACAGAGATGGGGAGAATTTTTTTCCCCTCATAGGGTCTTGGGTCTTTGGAACTTTCTTCCTCAAAAGGCAGTGGAAGCAGAGTCTTTGAATTCTAAGGCAGAGTTAGATGGATTCTTGATAAACAAGGCCCTGAAAGGTTATCGGGACGAGGCAGAAATATGAAGTTGAGTTTAAAATCAGATTCCCCATGATCTGATTGAATAGCGAAGCAGGCTTAAAGGGCCATGTGACCTACTCCTGCTATAATTCATACGTTCATATGTACTTGGCTGTGATTGCAATGCAGTCAAATGGAGTCAAATAATGCAAGATGTACTGAGATCTTTATGAATGGTGCCTTGGTGTCACTGGTCATTTGGGATTTGATTTGCATGACCAATAAATCTCGTGGAAGGAAAAGAGTGAGGGCTGACTTGATAAAGGACTTTAAGGTGATGGACAGGTTTGATTGGGTAGATGTAGAAAAGATGGTTTTGCCTTTGGGGGAAAAATGTCAGGTCATAAATTTAAGATGGTCACTAATAAATCCAATGGGGAGTTCAGGAGAAACCTAATTATTAAGAGAGTGGGTCCAATATTGAACTCACTGTCACAAAGTGTTTTTTGAAGTTATTTCATGGGAAATGATGTCGCTGGCTAGGACAGAATATCTTATTACCCTTCCCTAATTACTCTTGAGAAGGTGGTGGTGAGCCGTTTTCCCAAACCACTATGATCCATAAGGTGTAGGTACACCCACAGTGTTCTTAGGGAGGTCATTCCAGGATTTTGACCCAGTGACTGTGAAGGAACAGCGGGCGATATATTTCCAGGTCAGGATTGTGAGTGGCTTGGAGGGGAACTTGATGGTGTTCCCATATGTCTGCTGTCCTTATCCTTCGAGATGATAGAGTCTTGGAGCGTGCTACCGGGATGAGGTGAATCCATTTAAGGGAAAATTTGATAATCACATAAGAAAGAAAAGCATAGGATGATGTGCTAATTGGGTGAAAGAAAGAGTGGTGGGAGGAAACTCTTGGGAAATGCTGTGGTTATGAGACATTTGTAGTTCCAGGGTATAGTCCGGCATTTCTCCAGTTGTTGACCTGAGTCCTCCCTATTGCTTAGGCAATGGACATTTCTGAGAATATGCAGAATGTTTTTAGGGAGGGGGACAGATGGTTGGCATCATGCCTGGCACAAAGGAAGATGGTTGTGGTGTTGGGAGGTTAATCACCTCAGTTTTAGGATATCACGACAGGAGTTCCTCAGGGTAGTCTCCGAGGCCCAACCATCTTCAACTGTTCATCAATAACCTTCCTTCCATCATCAGGTCAGAAATGGGGATGTCCACTGATAACTGCGCAATGCTCACCATTCTGGACTCCTCAGATACTGAAGCAGTCCATGTTCAAATGCAGCAAGACCTGGACAATATCTAGGATTGGGCTGACAAGTGGCAAGTAACTTTCATCTCACACAACTGCCAGGTAATGACCATATTTAACAAGAGAGGAGCTAACCATCACCCCTTGATGTTACTATCACTATCTGCAAGCTGGACGTTCACTTTGACCAGAAACTGAATTGGATTAGCTGTATAAATACTGTGGTTACTGCATCTCTGTACGTGCTGTACGGGGAGAGGGGGAAGGAGCATAAAATTCTGGCCACAGCCTGGTGGAATGTTTGGTCAGATGACGTATAATGCAGAAAAGTGTGAAGTGAGACATTTTGATAGGCTGATGAGAGCCAACATGAACTGAATGCTATAATCTGATAGGCAGTGCAAGGGGCACCTCAGGGTGCATGTCGATAAACCTTTGGTGACGTGACAAGTTAATAAAGCTGTTTTGTTTTAAAAGAAAGCAGATTGGATCCTGGAGTTTAGGCATAGCACACAAACACAGGAAATTTATGCTAATCCTTCATAAAATACTGGTTAGGCCTCAGCTGGAGTACTGTGTTCAATTCTGGCCACCACACCTTTGGAAGGATGTCAAAGCTTTGGAAAAGGTACAGATGAGATTCACTGGAATAGTGCCAGAGAAGAGGCATTTTGGTTATGCGGAGCGTGAAGAGAAGCCAGGTTTCTTGTCAGAGAAGAGATCATTGAGGGAAGATTTGATTGAGGAGTTAAAAATCTGTCAAGTTTTTGAAGACTAAATAAGGAGAAACATGTTAAAGTTTATTTATTAGTGTCACCTAAGACTGCAATGAAGTTACTGTGAAAATCCCCTGGTCGCCACACTCCAGCGACTGTTCAGGTACAGTGAGGGATAATTTAACATGGCCAATGCACCTGATGTGGAGATGCCGGCGTTGGACTGGGGTAAGCACAGTAAGAAGTCTCACAACACCAGGTTAAAGTCCAACAGGTTTATTTGGTAGGAAAAAACCATAAGCTTTCGGAGCACAGCTCCTTCGTCAGATGGAGTGAATATCTGTTCTCAAACAGTGCAAACAGACACAGAAATCGAATTACAGAATACTGATTAGAATGCAAATCTCTACAGCCAGCCAGGTCTTAAATGTACAGACACACTAAACACGTAAAAGAAGCCATCCCCTACGGACAAGCCCTCCATATACACAGGACCTGCTCGGATGAGGAGGATCGCAACAGACACCTCCAGACACTGAAAGATGCCCTCATAAGAACAGGATATGGCACTCGACTCATCGATCAACAGTTCCGACGCGCCACAGCGAAAAACCGCACCGACCTCCTCAGAAGACAAACACGGGACACGGTGGACCCTTCGTCGTCCAGTACTTCCCCGGAGCGGAGAAGCTACGGCATCTCCTCTGGAGCCTTCAACATGTCATTGATGAAGACGAACATCTCGCCAAGGCCATCCCCACACCCCCACTTCTTGCCTTCAAACAACCACGCAACCTCAAACAGACCATTGTCCGCAACAAACTACCCAGCCTTCAGGAGAGCAGTGACCACGACACCACACAACCCTGCCACAGCAACCTCTATAAGACGTGCCGGATCATCAACACAGATGCCATCATCTCACGTGAGAACACCATCTACCAGGTACACGGTACCTACTCTTGCAACTCGGCCAACGTTGTCTACCTGATACGCTGCAAGAAAGGATGTCCCGAGGCATGGTACATTGGAGAAACCATGCAGACGCTACGACAATGGATGAATGAACACCGCTCGACAATCACCAGGCAAGACTGTTCTCTTCCTGTGGGGGAGCACTTCAGCAGTCACGGACATTCAGCCTTGGATCTTCAGGTAAGCGTTCTCCAAGGCGGCCTTCACGACACACGACAGCGCAGAGTCACTGAGCAGAAACTGATAGCCAAGTTCCGCACACATGAGGACGGCCTAAACCGGGATGTTGGATTTATGTCACATTATCAGTAACCCCCACAGCTTGCCCCCTAGACTTGCAGAATTTCACTAGCTGTTCTGTCTGGAGACAATACACATCTCTTTAACCTGTGTTGAATGCTCCCTCCACCCACATTGTCTGTACATTTAAGACCTGGCTGGCTGTAGAGATTTGCATTCTAATCAGTATTCTGTAATTTGATTTCTGTGTCTGTTTGCACTGTTTGAGAACAGATATCCACTCCATCTGACGAAGGAGCTGTGCTCCGAAAGCTTATGGTATTTGCTACCAAATAAACCTGTTGGACTTTAACCTGGTGTTGTGAGACTTCTGACAATGCACCTGACCAGCAGGTCTTTCAGA
The DNA here is from genome assembly GCF_964213995.1 of Mustelus asterias. Classification (NCBI taxonomy): domain Eukaryota; kingdom Metazoa; phylum Chordata; class Chondrichthyes; order Carcharhiniformes; family Triakidae; genus Mustelus; species Mustelus asterias. The sequence continues at coordinate 128,316,691 of NC_135805.1, read as the reverse complement.
CTGTGGGAGGAAACTGTAGCACCCAGAGGAAACAAACGCAGACACGGGGAGAACATGCAGACTCTGCACAGACAGTGACCCAAGCTGGGAATTGAACTGGGTCCCTGGCACTGTGAGGCAACAGTGCTAATCACTGTGCCACCATGCTGCCGTAAGTTTCCAGTGGTAGAAATGTTGGTAAGCACAGGGCACAGGTTGAAGATGACTGGCAAAGGAATCGGAAACAACATGAGAATTTTATTTTGCTTCCACAATGGGTTGTTGAATGCATTTGTTAGAGATGGTGGAAGCTGATTCCATAGGAACTCTCAAAAAGGAATTGGAAAATTATCTGAAGGGAGCAAAATACAGAGCGATGACATCAGTGCAGATGATGTGAGACTAACTGGATGGTTAGCGCAGACATGATGGTTGAATGGCCTCCTTCAATGCTGCATGGTTCTATCAAGCCCCACAGTCATTGGGCTGGAGATCTCTTTATTCAGACATTTTTTCTGCATCCTCAGCTTATGAATATTTTGCGCCCTAATTTGCTGGAACACAGCGGAAAACCAAGGATAGAAATGGAATTAAACCGAGGGAGACAATGACGAATTAGGAAAGAGGAAAATGAGAGTTGAAGAAAAAATAAGGCAGGAATTTTTTAACATTCACAACAATAATTAAGAAATGATCGTCTGCACTTTAAAATGTTCTTTTCCTCAGCGAGAGAGATTGACAATCATCCAGAATCTTCACATTTGTTCACATTGTTACGAAGGGGCTTATGTTATTAATTACTCGACCTAACTTTCTACAATGAGCTTAATGGTTAATTAATGTGCTATAGGTGGTTCTTATAAAAACAGGGGGACTAACGATGACATTTAATATGTGCAAAGCAAGCATTAGAGTGGCGTAGACCACTGCAAGTTCTGAAGGTTCATGGCTCTGTGTGATTCTTAATTCACTGAACTCACTGGCTGATTTTGCCTTAATAGCATCATTAACTCAATGTTATTGTTCCAGCAATATTTGGCCAGACCTATTTATTTTCTGTAATGCTGAGAGTGTCCTATACCTGTTAGAACCGATGATTGTGGCTGGAATCCTCTGGCCATTCATGCCCCACCGCCGCTGCCAGAGAAATCAGAATTTGTCGCTCAGCCAACTCTCCACTCACTGCAGCGGGACCGGAGAATCCCAGCTGCGGGCGAGGTCGGAGAAGCCGACCCTGCCTGTTGTTTCCCAACTCAGAAAGCGGGTTCAGAATTGTCAAATTCCAATCAAGATCAGTCATATTGGAGTTCTATTTTCAGGAATACAGACTCGTCTTACTGGTTCCCGTCATTTCCAGGTTTTGCTGGATTTTCCATTTGGGAAGCCTGTAGTTCTGTGGAATTTCATTGATCTCATTATCTCACACTTGCATGTAACAGCCTGACTGTCCTGCTGTTCATATGCATCAATGTGTGCACTCAGTATTCATTATATGCAGCATTTTTTAATGGTAGCAATAGAAATAGTGCAGTAGCTGTACTGTGTTAAGTGAAGACACAGTATCTTTTGGATACAATGCGCTTCATGTGATAAGCAATTTTATGTTCACCTTCTGGTGTATGTATTCATTGCATTTTTGTCTACCTCTGTTTCTAAGAATCTCCCAGCCCAATTATATATATCTGTGGTCAGTGCCAAATTGCTACAACCTGGGCGACTGCAGCTGGGAGTAGGGGGTGGTGGGGGGGAGGTGGCAGTTGCAGGATGGTGAATATCCTACTGCTACTGGATGCAAACAGTCCAGAACACCATATACCACATCAAGTAAGGGATGGATACAATTGCCCTTTCTTGCAAAGGTTCAGATTTATGTCACTGGACACTGATATCGAGCACCATGATTGCACACTTTTCTCCCTGAGCTTCCCTGCTCTCAAAACATCAAAGTTAGCTGAACAATCTCTTGCAGTCTGACATCCACTAAGTTTAGAGCAGAGTGTGGATACAGACATTAAGCTTGCACACGCTGTACTATGTATGCCCAGAGGATCGCTCTTGCAATGTAGATCTGCTCCATGGTGCAAAACAAGTTGGCCTGTTTTGTGGACATCTGGATATTGAGCAATTAAACTGGGAATCAAACTGTGCTCTATATGCAGCCTAGTGACCTTCCTGCAGCTGTGATATTTACGCTTCCTCCATTCCAAAGAATCAGTCCACAAGAAGCCAAAGTAGCTGCAGGCAATTGAAATCCCACATTGTGTTGGCCCTCTCGGTATACCTGTCATGATTCATTTTTATGGTGTGCAACCCATTGCTGAGAAAGTGAGGTGCACACTGCTCAGACTCTTCAGCTTCCCGGAAATGCTTTGTGACCGTGACTACAGATCTTTGGGTGGGTTCACCTGGCAAGCCTGGTCCCCTTATGCTGCCCAGACCTGATTGAGACCAATAAGTCATACTTGATGCTGAGCAAGTGTAGTCAAAGCAGTAATTGTTTGTTTTCAAATCCAACATCTACCATAGAATCATAGAATGCCCACAGTGCAGAAAGAAGCCATTTGGCCCATCGAGCCTGCACTGACAACAATCCCACCCAGGCCTTATCCGTGTAACCCCATGCTTTTATGCTGCTGATCCCCTGATACTAAGAGGTAATTTAGCATAGCCAATCAACCGACTCACACATCTTTGGACTGTGGGAGGAAACCAGAGCACCCGGAGGAAACCCACGCAAGACATGGGGAGGGAGTGCAAACTCCAGTCACCCAAGGCCAGAATTGAACCTGGGTCCCTGGTACTGTGAGGCAGCAATGCTAACCACCCTGAGCCACCGTGTTGCCGCAGTCCTACAATGCTTCAAAATCTTTACACTCCTTCAATTCTGGCCTCTTGAACATCCCTGACTTTCATCAACATATCATTGATGGCATTACTTCCCACACAACTGTGGCACCACGTGCAATCTCACAGTCTTTCCAAATCAGCCTCTGGAATGTTGGATCCGTTTACTTTTCTCACTCAATAAGATCGGCCCTCAAGCCACCTGAACAAGTAACTCCACTCCATCCAAGTGTACCAGAGACAATCGGTGCCCAAAACAGTCTACACATTTTTGTGGAACCCCTTTATCTATGTTCATGACCATTGTGGTGGCACAGATTCCCCAGAGATTCCTTTATTAAAACCATTTCATAGACCTTGTTAAACATTCGAGTCAGCTCAGCCAAAACTAAGACACAGCCATGGAATTTTCCAATTCTCAATCTCTGCTTCATCCCTGTCTTCTGCTTTCTGTCCTTTTTAACTGCATTGCACACACAACTCCTTATAAACGTGCATTCTCTGTAATTCCCCTGCCGCAGCTTCTTTGTCTCTGGCCACATTGTATGTAAATATCTTAACTTTCTTCCTGTTACTTCTAAGTCAAGGATTGCCAGGTCACATGGATGAGTATTTCTCAATATCCAAGAAAATTACAATTGCTTTACAATAAATGCCAACAGTTAGAGATGCCACCAATAGTTTAAAGTCATTACATTTTTTCTTACCGTACTGTTTCTGGGTCAAAGGTCATTGCAAGACCAAGGGAAAGGGGAACTTGATGGAAGCACCGACATTACCATGTGGGTTTGATCAGAGTCAGTCGATCTTTATTGATATTTAACTTGCGGTGAATTTTAGTGGTTTGGTGCATGAAGATAAGTTACTTCACCTTAATTACATTCACTTGTTACTTAATGATAATGTTGGCAGAACAATAGCCTGACTGAGATCCCACAAGAACAGAGATGAAGTAAGTTTGACAGGGTCACTAAATGAAGGAACATATTTGTTACACTGACATAACTAGCATGTATTATAAATTAGTGGTGCGTTGTACAATGTTATTATTTATGTATGAATTGGCCATAATTCTATCTTTGCTGTACTGGGATATTGCTAATAAATTATTAGTGATATTGCAGCTCTTACTAAAATGATTCATTATTCATGGTGTTAGTTCAGTGCTTTGAAATCATAAACATTTCACTGTGAGACTTCAAATTTGTTAAACATGAACCATTGGTTAATACTGACTGCTTAAAGTCAAGTATTACCACAATCTGGTATCAAGCTTAAATTTTACAAAGTCGGCAATTTGAGATCTCTTCTTTTCAATTCATGTTATCAGATCTCCAGTTGCATTGGTCATAATGTGTTGGAGGTTACTCCATTGCAAGGGCAGGTAGAAGTTCAGATGTGTGAGTGGGGAAAGGAGCACAACCTTCCTGAAAAGATGACTGGAAGCAGCCTCTGTGCATACAGGAAAATAAATCAACTTTATCTTCCTGCACCTGTCAGTGAATGAATAAATATTTATTTGTTAATTCCTTGATATGCCATAGTGGAAAAATAAATTAATCTCAGCATGCATATTGCAAAGGCTCTGGGCCCTATCAACATCCCGGCGGCAGCACTGAAGATTAGTTCTTCAGAACTAGCCGCATCGCTAGACAAGTGTCCCAGTGCGGTTACAATATACGCATCTGCCCTGCAATGTGGAAAATCACCCAGATATTGCAGCACGGTGGCACAGTGGTTAGCACTGCTGCCTCACACCGCCAGGGACCTGAGTTCAGTTCCGGCCTCGGGTCACTGTCTGTGTGGAGTTTGCACGTTCTCTCCCCGTGTCTGCCCACACTCTTCCCACACTCCAAAGATGTGCAGGTTAGGTGGAGTGGTCATGCTAAATTGCCCCTTAGTGTCACGGGGACTAGAAGGGTAAATACATGGGGTTATGGGGATAGGGTCTGTGTGGGAATGCTGTCGGTGCAGGCTCGATGGGCCAAATGGCCTCCTTTTGCACTGTAGGGATTCTATGATTCTATGAATCTATAAGATTTGTCTGATCCTCAAGATGCAGGACAAATCCACTCCATGAAATTACTTCTCTCATCAGTCTACCCTCGATCTTTAGCAAAGTGATTAGAGCCACATTTACGACTGATGCTCAGTTTGCATCCTGCCAGGGCCACTGGGCTCTTGACTCAGACATGCCAGACTGCACCAAACATAGAAAGAAGAACTGACACCAAAAGCTGAAGTGCGAGTGACTGCTCTTGACATCAAGGCAGCATTTGACTATCAAGGAAATTGTTCCACTGGTTGGAGTCACACCTGGTGCAAAGGAAGTTGGTTGTGGTGCTTGGAAGTCTGTCATCTCAGCTCCAGGGCATCACTGCAGGAGTTCCTCATGGTGGTGTCCTCGGCCCAACCATCTTCAGCTGCTTCATCAATGATCTTCCAACCATCAAAAGATGAGAACTGAGATGTCCCACTGATGATTGAAGTGTTCATTACTATTCATGCAGCAAGAAGTGGACAACATTCAGGCTTGGGCTGATAAATGGCAAGTAACATTCATGAGACACAAGTACCAGGCAATTACCATCTTCAGTCAAAGAGAATCTAACCATCCCCCCTTGACGTTCAATGCTGAATCCCCCACTATCAACATCCCTGAGATAACCATTGGCCAGAAACTGAACTGGGCTAACCATGTAGATACTGTGGTTGCAAAAGAAGGCTAGAGGCTGAGAATTTGGGGGGAAGTAACCCAGCTTCCAACTCCCCAAAGCCTGTTCACCATCTACAAGGCATAAGTCAGGAGTGTGATAGAATGCTCCCCACTTGCCTGGATGAGTGCAGCTCCAACAACACTCAAGAAGCTTGACACGCCCACGGTAAAATGTCCACTGTGTGTGTACCTACACCACACGGACTGCAATGATTCAAGAAGGCAGCTAGCCATCACCTTCTCAAGGGCAATGAAGGATGTTCAAGAAAAATGCTGGCCTTTTCAGCAATGCCCTCATCAAATAAAGGAGTTTAAGGTGTAGAGAGCCAGACTTGCTGTCTGTGGGTTTGAGTTTTACAGAAATTTCCAACAAATATATTGAGCCAGCGAAATGTCATGTTACACTCCCCCAGAGTAATGGCCTCAGTATTCTTAATGTTTGATATAAAATGACCATGAACCGGTCATTTCGAACTCCCTGTTTGCAAGGCCTGCTCCATATGCAGCATCAGAAATAACATATTTAGGAGGCATGTGGAGAGATTGTGAACATGCAGGAGAAAGGGTAAACTGTGAAAAGGAGAGACTGACAGTGGGAGGAAGTGAGGAAGTCTGTCAGAGACAAACGGAAGGGTGGGCTTGAGAGAAAATGTGGAGAAGGCTGATAGGTAGAAGAAGACAGGCAAAGAGAATGAGGGAGAAGCTGCTGAAGATAGTTCTTGCCATGAGTAGCACCTGGAGGTCAAAGCAACTGGTAGCAGATTGTCATCAGGTGTTCTATCTGTTGGCTTCACTGAGAAACTAATTCTGGTGGATTAGAGTAATAAACACCTCCAAAAGTCAAGGTCGTGGCCCAACTTCCAATTATTGGGCAAAAGTTCTAATTCCTAAACAATGACAACTGGAAAATAACATTGTCTCTGTTCTATTACGGTTTGTTCCCTGAATGAATTAATGCTATCAAGCCAACATGCTTCAGAACAAAACCAGTCTTTAATTCTGTTTTCTCAGTAACCCATTTGATCATTTAAGCATCTGGTGATAGATGGAAAATTTGTGCAAAAAGAAAGCTTTATCTTTGCTAAGCCATTACAGCTCTTGTTTCCTTATGATGCACCTTATTTCTGTTCAGATTTGCCACTTCTGTGCTGACGTATCCTCACATGAAGCTGGGTTGATCAATGACGGCATGTGATCTGCTTTCAGCAGTTGGCCCTGTACTAAAGACTAAAAAGGATGGCCAACTATTCCTTCTATAATCAGTGGATTACACACTATTGTAACAGCATTGCTCAATTGTTTTTTTCCATAGTGGTTTTGTTCTTCAGTTTTCATTCCTCGCTGTACCGGGCGGCACGGTAGCACAGTGGTTAGCATTGCTGCTTCACAGCTCCAGGGTCCTGGGTTCGATTCCTGGCTTGGGTCACTGTCTGTGTGGAGTTTGCACATTCTCCTCGTGTCTGCGTGGGTTTCCTCCGGGTGCTCCGGTTTCCTCCCACAGTCCAAAGATGTGCGGGTTAGGTTGATTGGCCAGGTTAAAAATTGCCCCTTAGAGTCCTGAGATGCGTAGGTTAGAGGGATTAGTGGGTAAAATATGCGGGGTAGGGCCTGGGTGGGATTGTGGTCGGTGCAGACTCGATGGGCCGGATGGCCTCCTTCTGCACTGTAGGGTTTCTATGATTTCTATGATTTCTGTTCCAACAGGGGAATTAATGCCATGCTGGGATCCAGTTCCACACGCTGGCAGCATGATAGAGCCCACACAATTCATTTGGAATCTTTGGGGCCAAGTAGCTATTCCATTCTAAAGTTTCTGAAGACAAGTCAGTGTGCTGGTCACTCAGTGCCGACCCCAGTTAATTTCCTACTTCTCTAAGTCATAGGTACCACAACTGAAATGTTGCAAAGCCAAACATCCCAAGCACCAACCTATTTGAGAACTCAACCAGCATGAACCCAAAGATGCGACCTCGAGAAATATTTAGATGAAGGCAAAATACTGCGGGCTCGAATCTGAAACAAAAACAGAAAACATAGGAAAACCTCAGCAGGTCTGACGGTGTCTAGGGAGAGAGAATAGTGCCAACATTTCAAGTCTGGATGTCAGAGCTCTGGCTAAATGTAGTCCAGACTCAAAATATTTGTTTCTGGATCACATCTTTCACACTCCCTGGACATTGTAATGTACTTTACAAACAAATAAATACTCCATTGAACTGTAGCCACTGTTGTAACATCGGAAACATGGCAATAAATTTGCATAGCAAGCTCTCTCAAACTGAAAATGTGAAAAAAGATCAAATTGTCTGTTCTTAACAATATTGTTCAAAGGTTTAATGTCGGTTGCCAGGACACTGGAAGATATCTCCTCTCTCCTTTGTTAAATACTGTCACGGGACCTTTATCCTCCATGTGAAGGGCAGTCAAGTCCTCAGCTTAAAGTCTCATCTGAAGAACAGCACTTCAGACAGTGCAGCATTCAATTGATTGCTTATTCATTCACGGGATATGGGTGTGGCTGGTTGGGCCAGCATTTATTGCCCATCCCAAATTGCCCTTGAACTGAGTGACTTTCTGGGCCATTTTAGAGGGCAGTTAAGAGTCAACCACATTGCTGTGAGTGTGGAGTCACATGTAGACCAGATCAGGTAAGGATGGTAGATTTCCTTCCTCAAAAGGACATTAGTCAACTAGATGGGTTTTTCTGACAATCGGCAATTCCTTCATGGTCTTTATTAGATTATTAATGCCAGATTTTCCTGAATTCAAATTTCACCATCTGACATGGTGGGATTTGAACCCGGGTCCTCAGAAAATTAGCCTGGATCTCTGGATTACTAGTCGAGTCACAATACCACTACGCCACTGCCTCTCCCGTACTGTGGTTGTGACAGCCTGGACACTTGAATGTCTGAAACAAAAGGACCTTGCTGGTTGTTGTGACTCAGCACTGCACCAGATAAGCTGGCTGTGCCTTTGAGGAACCATGTCACCTAATTTTATTGGTGCGTGCAGCAATGATTGCACATATTTATTCTAATCTGACCTTTAATTTAACATAGTATTACTACATAGAAGCTTTACACTTTAATGTTGCTGATCCAGGTACGGCATCCAGATAATGAGAAAGACTCATCTTCCATTTGCAGCATTTGCAACACAATTAAAACCATCCCCTCGAGATAAAGGACTGGATTTGTCTTGTGGATTTAGGAATACACAAGTATGAGTACACTAATAATTGAGGCAAAGAAAATCAATGTTGGTGATTTAAATTCTGAAAGAAAATTGGATTGTATAGGTTGTGATGAACAAACAAAGCATCGTAGCTGTGAGGGACAGCTCGGTGGATAGGATATTGGTATGTAGATAGGCTGGAAAATTGGGCGGGGATCCTGGATTCAGGATTCAATCCTGGACCGGGGAGCGGCGCGGGCTTGGAGGGCCGAAGGGCCTGTTCCTGTGCTGTATTGTTCTTTGTTCTTTGTTCTTTGTATAAAATCTCAGAATATGAAGAATGTGATGGCCACTTTTTTGGAAACTGTTATGTGACAATGGTAAGGGTTGTCTGATTCCAACCAATCTCTGATTAACTCTTCTGCAATAAGTTGAGTTACAAAATGCAAGTCCATCACTTTTGTGGGAAGCACCGATGTGGAATTCCGATACACTCAGGACACACACCTCCATAGAAACAGAGAATCCCTAAAGTGCAGAAAGAGGCCATTCGGCCCATCGAGTCTTCACCAACTCTCTGAAAAGCATCCCACCAGGCCTCCCTTTCCTCCTAATCCCCATAACCCCGTGCATTTACAGTGGCTAATCCAGCTAACTACACGTCTTTGGGAGGAAATCTGAGCACCCAGAGGAAACCCACGTAGACACAAAGAGAATGTGCAAACTCCACACAGTTACCCAAGGTCAGGATTGAACCCAGATCCCTGGTGCTGCGAGGCAGCAGTACTAACCACTATGCTACCGTGCAGGTCATTTGAGAAAAGTTAAAGCAGACGCTGCTGGAAGTAGGTGCCAGGTTAGAAGGATGGTCAAATGTTTTGCCTGGGACCTCCCTGATAAGAGCAAACCTGAATCCAGATGGAAAAATGAATCTGCGTTAAATGTTAACCCACCTTGCAGCAGATGCTTTGTCTTAAACCCCGTTGTCTGCACCTTTAATTTTTTTCACATTTACAAACAAAAATGACAGGGAGGAAAAAAATCTGCTGGTTGATTAATCTGCTCCACACTCATTGTCCTTGGAGCATCAGGTTTGAGAGGTACCCACACCACCCTATAACTAGCCCAACATCCGCTCTCCCACAGCAGTACAATCACCTGGGGATAGAAAGGTAATCTCGGGGTACACAGATTCCCCTCAAAAAGTAAAGAATGTAATTAATGATCAATAACGGAAGAGAGATGCGATAAGTTTAATTTCTGATTGATAGAATCATACAGCACCAAAGGCTTTTTGCTCATTGTGTTCATGCAAACTCTTTAAAACAATTATCCAATTATTTTCACTCCTCAACTCCTTCTCTAAGCTTCTTTCTCACATATGTAACCAATTTCCTTCTGAGTATAAATATTTCTTCACATATCGCTTCTAATTCTTTGGCCAATGATCTGAAGTCTGCCCTCTAGTTACCAACTCTGCTGTCGGTGGGAACTATTTCTCCTTATTCTAAACCTATTCCTATTCTAAACCCTTTCAGAATTCTGAACTGTCCTATCAAATCTCCCTTTAACCTTCCCTGTTGCAAAGAGAACAATCCCCACTTCTCAGCAACAACTTGAGTTTATAAAGCACTTTTAATGTCATTGCAGGTTACAGAGTTTGGGGTATGAAAACAAGAATGAGAATTTTGAAATTGAGGCCATCTCAAGCTAGGAACTCTTGGATTTATAACTGTTGGCAAAGAGCTGACTAAAATGACAATATTAAGATGTTCACAGCAAATTGCATCCAATCTCCACTAAATAAAACCTGTCATGCATGTGACAATTCAGTGAGTCGGAGTTGAATTGAACCTTTGGTGTTAATTGTGGAATGTCACAGATGTGCTTAATAGTCATTTAGTAATACAGAACTTCAGTATTGCTGAAAAATACATTGGTCAAAGCTTTTCATTTTGCACTCATCAGGACAATTGTGAGAATATCAGTGTCAGGGGAAATCAGTAAATTTGTCCTGTATGAGAAGATGGTTGGCAAGTGAACTCTGATTAAAAGCAACATTGCCATGGAGAATGCAGGCAGTTGATGGTGAGTGACAGTCAACTGCCAAATCTGACGCCGGGGAGTTTAGAAATTATGGCCCATCATTATTTTGTAATATACTCGGATTGGCTCCATTGCCTTTCTATTTCTCAGATTCTTTGATGTTCTTGCTTTGCATCATCTGCTGCCAGATGCATAACATAAGCTTCCTTAAATATTTTGATATCTGTGGATCTGGCAGGGCTAATTGTCTCAGTTATGTTTTGTTGACTATTAGTGCGACAGTAAAGAAAACTGTTGAAATTGATTTCACTTCAGAGAATATATCACAAACCTCAAAACAATCATAGGCTCCAAATAATCCCTTAACTTTAGTTTACACTATTTATTTCTCGTTCTGAAAGCTAATGGAACATTAATTTTACAGATGAAACACAGCAGTGATTATGGTATTTATATTTAATTCTGTAAATTGACAATAGGAAAATGAAGGCGGTCTTCCTCTCCTACTTAGAGTATGCATGCGTCCACACTCGTATCACACTCTCACACTGGGTTGAATATTACAGCACTGCACGCTGGCCCACAACACAGTCTTAACATGCTCCGGGAGGTGGGCTAAACAAGGGCCAAGTGGGACTTCCACCCCTATCTAGCCCCCTACCTCCGGGAATTGCCGGCAAGTACAGTTGTCAACAGCTACAAGAGTGCATTGGTGGGAACTCATGGGGCTGCATGAGGAGGAAGAAGGAGGCCCATGGATCTCTAGAAACAAGTAACCCTGGAGCCAAAAGAAAAAATTCTGGAAAATCTCAGCAGGGCTGACAACATCTGTAAGGAGAGAAAAGAGATGACATTTTGAGTCCAGATAACCCTTTGTCAAAGCTCAACTTTGACAAAGCTTTGACAAAAGGTCATCTGGACTTGAAACATCAGCTCTTTTGTCTCCTTATCGATGCTGTCAGACCTACTGAGATTTTCAAGCATTTTCTCTTTTGGTTTCAGATTCCAGCATCCGCAGTAATTTGCTTTTATCAAGTAACCACGGGGCCTTGGGTGGGGAAGGTTTGGGCAGGTTAGGGAGGGGAGTGGAGGGTTTAAGGTTGTAGGCGAATAAGAAGAAAGTGTTGGGAGTTCTATCTTCGGGAACTGCCCAGTCTGGAATGGAAAGTCCCCGAAGAGAAAACCCCTTCTGTTCCTTTGAAGGATTTGTTGAAAAATCAGGCTGTTGACCTGCAGTGAAGTGGTTAAGAGAGGTGTTAGAGAATTAAAACTAAGTGTCTTCAGGCTGATTGAAAGCTGATCTGTACATGATTTTGTAATGGAGTCTGTAAGAAGATAAGGAAGAAGAGAGAAGCAAAACTGGATCTTTGAGAGACTTCCAGGATGATGGCGCAAGGGCAGTATGGTGGCACCGTGGTTAGCTCAGCTGCCTCATAGCATCAGGGACCCTGGTTTGATGCCAGCCTTCTGTGGAGTTTGCACATTTGTGAGGGTTTCCTCCGGGTGGTCTGGTCTTGATTTGATTTGATTTATTATTGTCACGTGTATTGGGATACAATGAAAAGTATTGTTTCTTGCAAATTATACAGACAAGGCATATCGTTGATAGAGTACAAAGGGGAAAAGGAAAGGAGAGAGTGCAGAATATAGTATTACAGTCATAGCTCGGGTGTCGAGAAAGGTCAGCTTATATAATGGATCTGGGTGTACAGGTACACAGGTCACTGAAAGTGACAATGCAGGTGGAGAAGGTAGTCAAGAAGGCATACGGCATGCATGCCTTCATTGGCCGGGGCATTGAGTTTAAAAAATGGCAAATCATGTTGCAGCTTTATAAAACTTTAGTTAGGCTGCACTTGGAATATAGTGTTCAATTCTGGTCATCACACTACCAAATGGAGGTGGAGGCTTTGGAGAGGGTACAGAAAAGATTTACCAGGATGTTGCCTGGTATGGAGGGCTTTAGTTATGAGAAGAGGTTGGAGAAACTTAGTTTGTTCTCACTGGAACGATGGAGGTTGAGGGGCGACCCGATAGACGTCGACAAGATTATGAGGGGCATGGACAGAGTGGATAGTCAGAAGCTTTTTCCCAGGGTGGAAGAGTCAATTACTAGGGGGCATAGGTTTAGGATGTGAGGGGCAAGATTTAAAGGAGATGTACGAGGCAAGTTTTTTACACAGAGGAACTCGCTGCTGGGGGAGATAGTGGAAGCAGATATGATAGTGACTTTTAAGGGGGGTCTTGACAAATACATGAATAGGATGTGAATAGAGGGCTATGGTCCCCGGAAAGGGAGGGGGTTTTAGTTAAGTCGGGCAGGATGGTTGGTGTAGGCTTGGAGGGCCAAAGGGCCCTGTTCCTGTGCTGTAATTTTCTTTGTTCGTTGTTTAATATATGGTAGGTCCATTCAAAAGTCTGATGGCAGCAGGGTCGAAGCTGTTTTTTAGTTGGTTAGTACATGATCTCAGACTTTTGTATTGTTTTCCTGACCGAAGAAAGTGGAAGAGAGTATGTCTGGGCTGCGTTGGGTCCTTAACTATGCTGGCTGCTTTTCTGAGGCAGCTGAATGTGTAAACGGAGTCAATGAATGGGAGGCTAGTTTGCGTGATGGACTGGGCTACGTTCACAACCCTTTGTAGTTTCTTGCGGCCTAGGTCAGAGCAGGAGCCATACCAAACTGTGTTATGTCCAGAAAGGATGCTTTCTATGCCATATCTGTAAAGATTGGTGAGTTGTAGTGGACGTGCCAAATTTCCTTCGCCTCCTCAGAAAGTAGAGGCATTGGTATGCTTTCTTAACTAGAGCGTCAGCATGGAAAGACCAGGACAGGTTGTTGTTTAGCTGGACATCTAGAAACATGAAACTCTCGACCATTTCTACTTCATCACCATTGATGTAGATGGGGGCATGTTCTCCACTAAGCTTCCTGAAGCTGAAGACTATCTCTTTCATTTTACTGACTTTGAGGGAGAGATTATTGTTGTCATACCATTTCACCAGATTCTCTATCTCTTTACTGTATTCCATTCTCGTTGTTGTTTGAGATCCAACCCACTACATTGGTGTCATCAGTAAATTTTAAATTGGATGGGAATTTGGCCCCACAGTTATAGGCGTATAAGGAGTATACGAAGGGACTGAGGTAACAGCCTTGCGGGGCACCGGTGTTGAGGATAATCATGGAGGAGGTGTTGTTGCCTATCCTTATTGATTGTGGTCTGTGGTTTTGGAAGTCCAGTCGCAGAGAGAGGAGCTGAGCCCTGTTGAAGGCTGAGCTATGGTCAATAAATAGGATTCTGACATATGTGTCTTTGTTATCCAGGTGGTCCATGGTCGAGTTTAGGGCCAGGGAGATGGTGTCTGCTGTGGACCTGTTGTGCCATTAAGCGAACTGTAGTGGGTCCAAGCAATCTGGGATACCAGAGTTGGTGCTTGCCATGACTAACCTTTTGAAGCACTTCAGGATGATGGATTTCAGTGCCACCGGACAACAGTCATTAACGTATGCTGCCTGGCTTTTCTTTGGTACAGGGATGATGGTCATCTTCTTGAATCAGGTAGGGACCTCACATCAGTGTAAGGGGAGGTAAAAGATGTCTGCGAATACCCCCACCAGCTGGCCTACACAGGATCTGAGTGCTTCTCTGGGTACCCCATCCGGGCCGGTCACTTTCCATGGGTTAACTGTCAAGAAGGCCGATCTGACATCTGCGATGGCGACCTCGGATACCAGTTCAGCAGCTGATGCTTCCACGTTGGAAGATGTCCTCTCGCTGGTCTCTTGCTTAAAACTAGCATAGAATGCGTTGAGCTCGTCAGGGAGGGGCGCATTTTTGCCGGCGCTTCGACATGCCTTCAGCTTTAGCCTGTTACGTTTTGCAGACCTTGCCGTAACCAGTGGGAGTTCGTGTGGCTAGCCTGGGACTTAACTTGGTTCGGTACTGTCTCTTCGCTTCTTTGGTGGTCAGGATTCTACGTGCCGAATTTGCATAAAAATTGGAGTAACTCCTGCTGATGGGTTTTCAAAATGAGTTTCCCACACACTTTGTGCATCACAGAATGCCTCAGAGAGACTTCGGCTGAAAATCTGTGGGTGGGGCCTATTTCTGCTGGAGAGGCCAGCAGCTTAGCACTGAACAGGCCACTGTGCATGTGCCGATCTGTCAAAGCGGAGATTGGCACATGCGCACCAGCCCCACACTGCCAGCCTCCCGATCGCTGGCCAGCACAGCTAGGCCCCATTGCTGCTCCTTTGACCCCCCCAATCGCTGGCCTCCTGGATGTTTCCGAGCCAGCCCCACACAGATCACTGGCCCACACAGATCTTCTCTCTCTCTCTCACACACAAACGCACACGCACGCGCTCCACCACCCACCCACCGACACACACACACACGCGCGCACGCACTCCGCCACCCACCCACCGACACACACACACACACGCGCGCACGCACTCCGCCACCCACCCACCGACACACACACACACGCGCGCACGCACTCCGCCACCCACCCACCGACACACACACACACGCGCGCACGCACTCCGCCACCCACCCACCGACACACACACACACGCGCGCACGCGCTCCACCACCCACCCACCGACACACACACACACGCGCGCACGCACTCCGCCACCCACCCACCGACACACACACACACACACGCGCGCTCGCACTCCGCCACCCACCCACCGACACACACACACACACGCGCGCACGCACTCCGCCACCCACCCACCGACACACACACACACACGCGCGCGCACGCGCTCCATCACCCACCCACCGGCAGTCTCCATCTCCCTGACGCACTTTTCCGCCACCCTCCTCCCTCCCCCCCCCCCCCCCCCCCCCCCCCCCACACACACATACACACACACATAATCCCTGGTGGTTCTGGCAGCACTCTTCCCCCTCCCTGATGGCCAGTTGCGATCAGCCCCTTCCAACTTGGTGTTTGCCGCAAATTTAAAAGTTGTTCCTCTGATTTTGGAATCCAGATCATTCATGTGAATTGTGAACAACACGATCAGCACCAATCCCTATGGAACACCATTTCCTTTTTTCAAGATAGTAACTATCTTTCAATCCTGTTCTCTATTTTCTGTTTCGTAGCTCGCTTACTATCCATTCTTCTGCCTGTCGTTTGACCTCCATGCTCCAACCATAGTTGTGGGACTACTGTGTGGTACTTTATTGTTTTGAAATCCAAATATGTCAGATCCAATGCATCTACTCTTCCTGCTAATTCTTTGAAGGATTCAGGAAGATTAGTGAAGCATGATGTTCCCTTTTGAATTCGACAAAAATTATCCTTTTCGTTTCAGCTGATTTTTCTATAACATTTTTGAGTATAGATTCTATTATTTTCTTTGCACTGACACTAAGCTATCTGGTTCATAAGAACTAGGAGCAGGAGTAGGCCATCTGGCCCCTCGAGCCTGCTCCGCCATTCAATAGGATCATGGCTGATCTTTTTGTGGACTCAGCTCCACTTACCCGCCCACTCACCATAACTCTTAATTCCTTGACTGTTCAAAAATTTATCTATGCTTGTCTTAAAAACATTCAATGAGGTAACAACCTCAACTGCTTCACTGGGCAGGGAATTCCACAGATTATTGGTTCGTGGTTCCCGTGACTTGTTCTGTCTTCCTTTTCAAATATATGAATAACATTAGCTGTCTCTATTCACTTTCCTAATCTTTTTTAGATGTGTAATAGTGCCTCTGTTATCTCTTCCCTAACTCTTAGTTTATGCCGATGCAGTCGACTGGGGACAATGGAGTTTATCCTCCCTAACGCCAATTATCTCCTCACAATTTCTGTTTTAAATACATTAATATAGTTTTTGATTTCATCTCCTAATGTCACGTTCAGCATGTAAGTGCCCCTGGTAAATATTGAGGTAACATAACGATTCAATATTTCTGCCAGTTTGCTGTCGTTATCTGAGAGCTGAGCTTGTGCATCCATTAGTGACCCGATCCATTTGTTGTTTGTGTGACACATAGGTGGAATGTAGGAGGGACTAAATCTTCTGTGATGATGCACAGTACCCTGTGGCACCTTGACAGATTCCAGTCGCAAAAGCACTCTGGGAAGTGGTCAGGTTAGGAAGTGGTGAGAGATAGAGCTTTTCTAAGGCTATTGGCCCTCAGAGAAGATCATAATGACAGCCTTGGATAGTTGCACATGGAGGACCTCTTGATGCATTGTTTGGCTTGTGCCTTCTGTCGTGGTGATTTAGAATCATAGAATCCCTACAGTGCAGAAAGAGGCCATTCAGTCCATTGAATCTACACCAGCTCTCCAACAGAGTCCCGTCTTTATGGATGGCACGGTGGCACAGTGTTAGCACTGCTGCCTCACAGCGCCAGTGTCCCAGGTTCAATTCCGGCCTCGGGTCACTGTCTGTGTGGAGTTTGCACATTGTCCCCGTGTCTGCGTGTGTTTCGTCCGGGTGCTCCGGTTTTGTCCCACAGTCCAAAGATGTGCGGGTTAGTTTGATTGGCCATGCTAAATTGCCCCTTAGCATCAGGGAGACTGGCAGGGTAAATACGTGGGATTACGGGGAGAAGGCCTGCGTGGTGGGATTGTGATCGGTGCAGATTCGATGGACCGAATGGCCTCCTTCTGTACTGCAGGGATTCTCTGGAGAGCATCCCACCCAGACCCTATCCCCGTAGCCCCATGTATTTACCCCCTAACGCCCCTAACCTACACATCTTGGGACGCTAAGGGGCAATTTGGCACTGCCAATCCACCTAACCTGCACATCTTTGGACCATGGGAGGAAACCAGAGCACCCGGTGGAAACCCACGCAGACACAGGGAGAATGTGCAAACTCCATCCAGTCACCCGAGGCAGGAATTGAACCTGGCTTCCTCGCGCTGTGAGGCAGCAGTGCGAGCCACCGTGTAGTCCATTTAGTCTCATCATGCACTGCAAGATGGGATAAACAGTTATTCCCATAGCCCCTGTGCGGGAACAGTGAAAGCGGGATGGGGCTGGGATTGAGAATTGGGATGGGATGAAACCACCGCATTGTGAGAGGGGGAGGAGAGATTTCGGTGAGCAATTCTGCAAAATAAATAGAAAGGATGGTTGTGAACCCAGACATCAGCAAGAAAGCTCTCCAACACTTCATTTGCAATTGAGTCAGTGACCGTGGAGCTGCAGCACCTGTTTTATCTCATAGAGTCAGAGAAGTTTACACCATGGAAGTTTACAGCATGTACCTACCCCTACTGGATTGCATCATTTCAAGAAGACAACTCACCACCTTTTCAAGGGCAGCTGGAGATGGGCAATAACAATGCTGGTCTAGCCAGCGACGCCCAGATCCCATAAAATGAACAAAAATATCTTGCACAGCATCCTACAAGTTAGAAACCATCGATTGTTTGGGAATCTGAAACTCTCATTTAGAATATGCAAAAATGGCATTATATTGACTTGTGCCAATGGTTGTATCTTTGTTGAACAGCAAGTTACCTGCAGTCAGTTCTGTAATCCATCCTCACATCTTATTCTGGTCTCAGTCGCAACAATAATGTTCACTCTTATCTCTTATCTACATAAGCGTCCACTGGCATTATTTCCTTAGTTCTTAGCTTTTGGGACTATTGACTTTCTGTGATTTTTTTTTTACTGTTAGCTTTTTTTAGATGCACCTCCCTTCCTAATCTGTAATATCTGATTTATCCAACATGCTCTGCTCCAATCAGCCGTGCCTTTAGCTTTTCTACTTTCTTTAGCCCCTTGCTATAATTATCTCTGTTTTACTTTTGATTTTCCTATCTTGAAGAGTCAGTTCCATTTCCTTTCCCTTTGCCAGTCACTCGTCATGACCTTACAGTCTTTAACCTCTCCTCTCTGCTTCTGGAGGATGTACGCTCGTTATCAGTCCCTCCCTTTCTCAGTAAATACCGACGTGTCACCACAGTCTCTTAAGGATATATGAAATAAGAGCAGGAATATACCACTTCAAGGGGAGGCAGTGGTATTGTCACTGGACCAGTAATCCAGAGACTCAGGATAATGCTCTGCAGACCAGGGTGCAAATCCCATTGTAACAGATGGTGAAATTTGAATTCAGTAAAAATGTCTCGTGATGACTATGTCCCTCATGACAGATTGGTCAAAAAAGCAGAATCCCATTGGTGGCAAACTGGATCAAAAGTTGGCTTAGTAACAGGAACAAAGGGTCATGGTTGATGGATGCCCTTGCGAATGAAAATTTGTTTCAAGTGGTGTCCCATAGGGCTCAGAGACCCCTGCTGTTTATGTTATATATTAACGATTGAGTTGTAAATGTGGGAGGCACAATTGGGAAGTTTGCAGAAGACACAAAAATTGGCCGAGTAGTGGATGGTGTAGAGGATAGCTATAGACTACAACATGATATCGATGGGTTGGTGGAGTGGTCGGTAAAGTGGCAGACGTATTTTAACATAGAGAAGTGTAGGGTAATGCAGTTCGGAAGGTCAAACAGTTATAGGGAATACATAATGAACAGGAATATACTAAGAAGGCGAGATGAAGTGAGAGATCTTGGTGTACTAATACATACGTCTCTAAAGGCAGCAGTTCAAGTAGACAAGATTGTAAAGAAGCCATATGGAATGCTCTCCTTCATTGACAGCAGTATAGAATATAAAATTAAGGATATAATGTTGGAATTGTACAAAATACTGGTGAGGCCGCAACTGGAATATTGTGTGCAGTTCTGGTCACCATATTACAGGAAGGATATAATTGCTCTGGAGAGAGTGTGGAGGAGGTTTACAAGAATGGTGCCAGGGCTAGCAAAGTATAGCTATGAAGAGAGATTGGATAGGTTAGAGTTATTTTCCTTAGAACAAAAAAGGCTGAGGGATGACTTGACGGAGGTGTACATAATTATGAGGGGAAGATATAAAATGGACAGATAAGATTGTTTCCCTTGTGGAGAATTTTAGAACCAGAGGACATAAATTCAGTGGCAGTTGTGTAGAGGGGACATAAGGAAGAACCTTTTTACGCCGAGGGTGGTGGGTGTCTGGAATTCACTGCCAATGTTCCTTACCTGATCTTGTCCTCATAACTCTCTACTCCCTTACTGATTAAAAATCTGCCTATCTCAGCCTTGAATATACTTAGAACCCAGCCTCTACAACCCTTTGTGGTAAACAATTCCACAGATTCACTACCCTCTGAGAAAAGAAATTCAACCTCATCTCTGTCTTAAATGGGTGACCCCTTATTCTGAGAGTATGTCTTCTGGTCATCGACTTTCCCACAAGGGGAAACAACCTCTCAGCATCTACCCTGTCAAGCATGAAACATGTCGGGTCAGCATGTTTGTGAACAATGCAGAAAGCTTGGTGTGGAGTTGGGAACTTTTTGGTCGGTAAGAGTAGGCGGCATTGCAGTGGTATTGTCACTGGACTAGTAATCCAGAAACTCAGGGTAATACTCTGGGGACCCAGGTTCGAATCTCACCGTGAAGATGTTGAAATTTGAATTCAATAACAATCTGGAATGAAAAGTCTAATGATGACCATGAAGCCATTGTCGATTGTTATAAAAATCCATCTTGTTCACTAATGTCCTTTAAGGAAGAAAATCTGCCATCCTTACTTGGTCTGGCCTACATGTGACTCCAGACCGAAAGCAATGTGGTCAATTCAAAAAATGCCACTCAGTTCAAGGGCAATTCGCGATCAGCAAAAAATGCTGGCCTTGCCAGCGATGCCCACATCCCATGTAATAAAGAAAAAAATTAAATTACCGACTTTAAATGCCATAATTAGATGATCATAAGACACAGGAGCAGAAGTAGGCCATTTGGCCGATCGAGTTTGCCCCGCCATGCAATTAGATCATGACTGAGCTGATGTGACTTTCCTCAACTCCACTTTCCCATCTTGTCCTCATAACTCTCTACTCCCTTACTGATTAAAAATCTGCCTATCTCAGTCTTGAATATACTTACAACCCAGCCTCTACAGTCCTTTGTGGTAAACAATTCCACAGATTCACTACCCTCTGAGAAAAGAAATTCAACCTCATCTCTGTCTTAAATGGGTGACCCCTTATTCTGAGAGTATGTCTTCTGGTCATAGACTTTCCCACAAGGGGAAACAGCCTCTCAGCATCTACCCTGTCAAGCCCCCTGAGAATCTTGTAGATCTCAATAAGGTCACCTCTCATTCTTCTAAACTCCAATGAGTACAGGCCCAACCTACTCAACCTCTCCTCACAAGAAAATCCCTCCATACTGGGATCAAGCTCGTGAGCCTTCTCTGGACTGCCTCCAGTGTAATATATCTTTCCTCAGATAAGGAGACCAAAACAGTTCACAGTATTCCAAGTGTGGTCTAACTAGTGCCTTGTATAGTTTTAGCAAGACTTCCCTATTTTTGTGCTCCATTCTTTGGAAATAAAGACCAATATTCCATGTATCTTTCCTATAACCTACTGAACTTGCATGCTAGCTTTTTGTGATTTGTACATGAAGACCCCCAAATCTCTTGTGTTGCAGCTTTTTGCAGTCTTTCTCCATTTAGATAACATTCATCTCCTTTTTTCTTCCTACCAAAGAGCCTGACTTCACATTTTCCACATTATATACCATCTGCCAAGTTTTTACCCACTCACCTAAATCTGCCTTTATCTGACTTTGATCATCCCTACCACTTGCCTTCTCACCTATTTTTCGGTCATTTGCAAACTTGCCAATAGTACATTCACTTCTCTTAACCAAGTCATTCATATATATAGTCAATAATTGTGGCCCCAGCACTGATCCCTGTGGCATTTCATGAGTTACACGTTGCCATCCTGAAAATTCCCCTCTTATCCAAACTGTCTGTCTTCTATCGGTTAGCCAATCATATATCCATGCTGATATACTACCTCCAACATCATGAGCTCTTTCCTTATCAGGTAGCCTTTTGTGTGATACTTTTTCGAAAACTTTTTGGAAATCAATGTATATTATATCTACTGGTTCCCCTTCATTTGTCCTGCTCATTAGTACCTCAAAAGAATTCTTATCATTTTTTCAGGCATGATTTCCCCTTTATGAAGCCATGTTGACTCTGCTTGATTATTATTTTGTATTTGTAAATGCTCTGCTAATACATTCTTTATAATGGACTCTAACATTTTCCCAATGATGGATAGTCATTCGTTACCTGTTTTTTGAATCCCTGCCTTTTGAATCATAGAATCCCTCCAGTGCAGAAGGAGGCCATTGGGCCCATCGAGCTTGCATTGACAACAATCCCACTGAGGCCATATCCCCATAAGCCCACATATTACTAATCTCCCAACATTAAGGAGCAATTTAGCATGGCCAATTCACCTAGCCCGCACGGTAGCACAGTGGTTAGCACTGCTGCACGGTAGCACAGTGGTTAGCACTGCTGCTTCACAGCTCCAGGGTCCCGGGTTCGATTCCTGGCTCGGGTCACTGTCTGTGTGGAGTTTGCACATTCTCCTCGTGTCTGCGTGGGTTTCCTCCAGGTGCTCCGGTTTCCTCCCACAGTCCAAAGATGTGTGGGTTAGGTTGATTGGCCAGGTTAAAAATTGCCCCTTAGAGTCCTGAGATGCGTAGGTTAGAGGGATTAGCAAGTAAATATGTAGGGATAGGGCCTGGGTGGGATTGTGGTCGGTGCGGACTCGATGGGCCGAATGGCCTCCTTCTGCACTGTAGGGTTTCTATGATTCTATGATCTTTGGACTGTAGGAGGAAATCGGAGTACCCGGAGGAAACCCACGCAGATATGAGGAGAACGTGCAAACTCCACAGAGACAGTCACCCAAGGCCGGAATTGAACTCGGGTTCCTGGTGCTGTGAGGCAGCAGTGCTAACCACTGTGATGCCCATATAAAGGTGTTACATTGGCAGTTTTGCAATGTTCTGGGACTTTACTAGAATTTCAGTGTCACTATCTCTGTATCCTTAGATGCAGTCATGATGTGGAGATGCCGGCGTTGGACTGGGGTAAACACAGTAAGAAGTCTCACAACACCAGGTTAAGGTCCAACAGGTTTATTTGGTAGCAAAAGCCACTAGCTTTTGGAGCGCTGCTCCTTCGTCAGGTAAGTGGGAGATCTGTTCACAAACAGGACATATAAAGACACAAACTCAATTTACAAAATAATGGTTGGAATGCGAGTCTTTACAGGTAATCAAGTCTTAAAGGTACAGACAATGTGAGTGGAGAGAGGGTTAAGCACAGGTTAAAGAGATAACCTGTCTCTTTAATCTGTGCTTAACCCTCTCTCCACTCACATTGTCTGTACCTTTAAGACTTGATTACCTGTAAAGACTCGCATTCCAACCATTATTTTGTAAATTGAGTTCGTGTCTTCATATGTCCTGTTTGTGAACAGAACTCCCACTCCCTGACGAAGGAGCAGCGCTCAAAAAGCTAGTGGCTTTTGCTACCAAATAAACCTGTTGGACCTTAACCTGGTGTTGTGAGACTTCTTACTATCCTTAGATGCAGCCCAGCAGGTCCAGGCCTTTTGCCCCATGAGTTTTACTAGTTAACTAAGATTGATTTATCCCCTTTTTAGGATCTTCCTTTCTTGATGGAATATATGAGCAGCAGGGCAGCACAGTGGTTAGCACTGCTGCCTCACAGCACCAGGGACCCGAGTTTAATTCCGGTCTTGGGTCACTGTGTGGAGTTTGCACGTTCTCCCCGTTTCTGCGTGGGTTCCCGCCAGATACTGCAGTTTCTTCCCACAGTCCAAAGTTATGCGGGTTAGGTTGATTGGCCATGCTAAATTGCCCCTTAGCATCAGGGAAACCAGCAAGGTAAATACGTGGGATTACGGGGATAAGGCCTGGGTGGTAGGATTGTTGTTGATGCAGGCTCAATGGGCCAAATGGTCACCTTCTGCACTGTAGGGATTCTATGATATCATTGTTATGAATTATTAGCATACACCATTGTTGATCAGCTGTCTTTTCTGCGAAACTCTAGGAGTATTTTTATTTGTTTTTTATTCATTCAGGGCATTGGTGGCTAGGCCAGCATTTATTTCTCCAGCCCTCATTGCCTTTGCCTACGACATTTAAGACTAATCTGGATTGACACATGAACAGACGGGGAATAAAGGGATACAGGCGATTGGTCTAGATAGGACAATGTGATCGGTGCAGGCTTGGTGGACCGAAGGGCCTGTTCCTGTACTGTACTGTTGTTTGCTCTTTGTTGAGGATGTGCTGAACCACTTTATTGGATCGCTGCAGCCCATGTGGTGTAGGTACACCCACAGTGCTGTTAGGGAAGGAGTTCCAGGATTTTGAACTAGTGACAGTGAAGGAACAGCGATACAATTTGCTTCCATTATCACTTCTCTGTCACCTACATGTAGTCTATCTCCAACACTTCCCTTCCCTTCCTTGACCTCTTTGTGTCTATTTCTGATGATAGACTGACCACCAATATATTTCCAAGTCAGGATGGGGAATTTTTAGGTGGTGATGTTCCCAGGTATCAGCTGCCCTTGTCTCTGCGGATGGTAAACACCGTAAGAGTTTTAACAACACCAGGGTAAAGTCCAACAGGTTTATTTGGCAGCAAATGCCATTTGCTACCAAATAAACCTGTTGGACTTTAACCTGGTGTTGTTAAAACTCTTGCTGTGTTTACCCCAGTCCAATGCCGGCATCTCCACATCATTTGCAGATGGTAGCAGCCATGGGTTTGGAAGGTGCTGTCTTAGCAGCCTTGGTGAGTTTGCAGTGTATCTTGTGGATGGTGCACAGGGCTGCCACTGTCCCTTGGTGGTGGAGGGAGTGAATGCTTGAGGTGGTGGATGGGGTGCTAATTAAGTGGGCTACTTTGCCTTGAACGGTGTTGAGCTTTTTCACTGTTTGCTAGCGGCGGGATTCTCCCGTTGCTGTCAACGGAAATTCCGATGTCACCCCACGCCAGCGGGAAACCTGCAGGTGAGGGTGGCGGTGGGACTGGAGAATCCCCCCGGTGTGAATGGCTGGAGAATTCTGGCCAGTGTGTGCTAATACTTCCTTATGTGACTCTCCATCAAATTTTGTTTGGGAACACTGTTGTGAAGTGCTATTTTTACCGTGTTCAGTGTAATATGTGGTTTATCATTGTTCAAAAATCCTTTTTAAAAAATATATATGTTTGGTTTTTTAAAATATTCAGTGGCCTGAACCTAAATTTATTTTTTTTAAAACACATTGTTGAAAAAAAGTATGAAAATGAATCAGTTTGCTGTCATTAAAAAAAAGTGATCTGTTCACTGGGACTCTGTGATTGAATAATAAGTAATTGAATTTTGAATTTCCTCTGTATTTGTTGTAGATGCATGTTCTTCAGATTATATACCTTTTGAAATGCAATTGTCAAAAAGGAAAGTAACATGAAGAGAAATGCAAATAGAACTTTCAATTATGCGGCTGGCCTTTGCCATCATTACTCTGTGAACAGGAGATGGAGTTTATTAATGAGAAATATTTCTGAAGCAAGGCTTGCATCTCAGAAGGAGGCAGATGGGAACAAGTAGTTTTTATCTGTGTTTGAACTGAATGGTTAATATATGTATTTGCGTAACAAATTACTTTTAATTATGAATATTGGTGAAAGGTTGCCTGTGATATCTGAAGGAAAAAAATTCGACGTAATGGAATTATAATTTAAAAACTCCAAAGCTCAAAGATGAAGAGAACTTGAAAGGACATGGAGAAAAAGCAACTTCTGATGTCTAATAGCTTTAAAAGCTTCATAAAGCTGATTCATATAATTGGACGTTATTTTTGTAGTTGGTAGAAATTAAGATCATTTATGTTAGATTTCACGCTGAAAGGATTTTGGTAGAATGTGCCAAAATAAATATGAGACTTTGCTCTACTATGTTGAGCAACATTGGCACAATATTTTGTTCTCGTGTTACTCCTTGCTTATTTTTAAAAAATCATTTGAGGCATTTGGGCTAGCATTTATTCTCCATCCCTAATTTGTCCCTTGAGAAGGTAGTGGTGAGTTGCTCTGAACTGTTGCAGTACTTCTGGTGTCAATGCTGTGAGGGAGGGAGTTCCAGGATTTTGACCCAGTGACAGTGAAGTAACGGCAATAGATTTCCAAATCAGGATGGCGAATGCTTGCAGGGGTACTTTCAGGTTCCCATGTTTCTGCTGCTCTTGTTCTTCTGGATGGTAGTGGTCCTGTTGAGGAGGTAACTTATGCTGAGGTTTGGTTCTCAAAATGGTGTGGCCATCTTTCAAGGGGCAACTCTTAGGGCATTGACTAAAGATACCAACTGACTCTATCAAAGGGACAGCAGAGCCGATCTCAAACTATATTTTGTGGTTTTCTCAAGCATATCTAATCAGCAGTGGTTACTACAAGGTGTACAACTATTGGAATAATTTGTCCCTCTCTTGTCTGTTCCCGTCATAGCCTATACTGGCTCACTCAACAAGTTAGTTCAAATTTCTTCCTGGTTTACACTGCACAATGCTGTACTCTACCTTGTAATTAGTTCGCAGGTTGTGGACGAACCTGACCATTACAAGAAAGATATGATATAGTGAAAATATGGGAATTACATTATTTCAGAAATTAATTTTAAAAAAACATCTTTTAGCCCAATCACAGTGAAGATCATCTTGATTCAATGATCAGGAGTTCCATCTGGAGCTTTACAAAAAACTGGTTAGACCAGATTGCCTATTTCTATATGGTGCATTCTGTCAGATATAAAATGAACACTGATGATATTTTAATTGAGTTACTGAGACTGCCAGCTGCAGGAAGATTAAAAAAAAAAGCTATTTTATTTCATAAAGGAGTTGGGAAACTCTTGGTAGGGCACACAATGGGAATTTATAGAAGCAGATAGAGACTGATAATCCAACACTCCTGTGACTCAATAGATCCTGGAGGCAGGATAATGGTCAGTGAGCTCAAGTTGAACAATGAAAATGCAATCATGAAGGAAGATGTGGAGTTTTGCTCAATTGCTATTGCTCATGTTTATATATCTTTTTTCCAGTGGAAGATTATAGATATGGAATGCCCTTGGCAGCTGGTTCCAATTTGGTCAGAATTCCCAAATTTAAATGCATCAATTCAATCTTATTCCAGCTTCGAAGGGACATTCCCAAATCTTACAGAATGCCAATTGCTATTGCAGCTTTCAATCCATCAGTAAAGTTATTAGTTGAAGGGATCTTTGACCTGTTCATTTTTGTTTTACCACTCTTATTTTATTTTGATAGTATGTGGTTTAAAGTTCAAAATCAAAACACAGTGGTGGGGCTAATAGATAGAAATATGACGTATATGATGAAGTACCACTGACACTAGTCAATCATGTTTTAGACTCATAGACTCCCTGCAGTGCAGAAGGCGGCCATTTGGCCCATTCATGCACCAACTCTCTGAAAGAGCATCTGACCCAGACCCCTCCCCCCACCCTATCCCTGTTATCATGGCAAATCCACCGAACCTACAAATCTTTGAGAGAGAGATTATGAAACATGAAAACAAGGAGCAATGTGCCCACTTTGTAACGTATTAATATGTGGAGCTAATAAATAAGTATTAATCAAATGCCAGAATATGTTTATAGTCTGTCTGAGAACCAAGTCCCACATATAGCATCCAAGATAGAATGATCCAATCCCAGAACACCCTCCAATTGAGCGCTATCTTGTTCTATAAGAGAGAGGGCAGTATGTCAGTGACTGCACAGCATTGTGTTTGGGATAATGTGCCTGTCATCGTTAGAAATATGTGGGAACAATGGGAGGTGAAAGTGAGGAAGCAATTGTTGGAAGGTAGATTGAATGTGAGCCAGAGTGTGTGAATAGGAGGTGAGTGTGTGGACTGCCAGAGATTGCCGATGGCTGAGTGACTGGAACGTGATGCATCGGGAAACGGATTATGCATGGGTATTTATTCAAGCTGCATTGCTATTCCTGATGTTTAGACAGGTTTATTGTTGTGATTTCATGACCAAGAGATACATGAGCTTAGAATTAAACTTGCTGGTCCACTGACATCCTTGTTTTATGCCACACACCCCTTTGTCACAAATCCTGACTCTGCTTAAAGCTATTTTTCATGTTTCAAAATCAGCTAGATGTGTTCAATAAGACCTGTTCAATAAATTGCTTTGTGTATCTTTTTCCATCTGTTGGAGAACAGTGCATAGTGTTAGAAGGATTTTTTCAGGCTGATTAACAACCTGGTCTAAACGACACAAATGCCCCTTCTGTGACCAGCAGGTCCTGGAATAGGCAAAGTATAAGGTACACAGAGAAGGAAAGGAGAGGGTGCAGAATGCAGTGTTACCGTCATAGCTAGGGTGGAGAGAAAGATCAACTTCAAATGAGGTAGATCCATTCAAAAGTCTGATGGAACCAGGGAAGGAGCTGTTCTTGAGTCGGTTGGTACATGACCTCAGGCTTTTGTATCTTTTTCCCGACGGAAGAACATGAAGGAGAGTATGTCCGGGATGCATGAGGTCCTTGATTATGCTGGCTGCTTTTCTGAGGCAGTGAGGAATGTCGACAGAGTCAATGCGTGAGAGGCTGATTTGCGTGATGAACTGGGCTTTGTTCACAACTCTTTGTAGTTTTTTGCAGTCTTGGGTAGAGCAGGATTCATACCAAGCTGTGATACAACCAGAAAGAATGCTTTCTATGGTGCATCTGTAAACGTTGGTGAGAGTCGTAACGGACATGCCAAATTTCCTTAGTCTCCTGGTCAAGAATTGTGGCCTAGATACCCAAACAATATTTAAGAATTATAGATCTGCACATCCACATTTATTTTCTTGGGACATGTGGACCGTTACTTCCTGGCTCTCATGTAGTATATTCTAAGAGCTGCCTTCTCTATTGCCCTTTTTGTTGGAGAGGTGTAAATAAAATTAGTTGAAGAATGTCTGTCAGTATTGCCAGTGTTACTCAGTACAATATGCAACACTTCAGTTGTGATGCTGTGTGTAATTTAAAGGTGCTTGGCAGAGTGGGGGTTAACATGGGGCTGGAGAATGCCACTGCCCTTGGTACGATGTATAGCGTCACATGGCAATAGATTCCAGGAGAACAGTCAGGAGACAGATACTCCTAAGAAGCCAGCCTGCATGGTGAACAGTGCCATGTCTGATGATGATGTAAGGGACTGAGGAAAATTTGTGGGGAAGACATTTACCAGTGTTCTTTGTCTCTTGTGGGTTTCAGTGTCCTGTTTGCCGGGCGGGTGCTGTGAACAGGATGCTGTTGGTTGAGTGATGTGGGCTGGGCCAATGGGATTGCTCTGGGGGGCGGGAGAAAAAAAGGCGCCAGGAAGTGAAGCAGCTGCAGAGCTGAGGAGGGAGTGTGCAGAAGAGGGACAGCCACGTTTTTGGAGAGAAGCTTTTCCGAGGCAGTAAAAACTCAGTTCAAAGTGAATCTTTCTCTGGTAGAACTGCTTGGTTTTTCATGACTGCCGAGGAGGACAGCCTTCAGCGCACTGGATCTGCGTTACTACACAGATAGCTCGCGGCACCTCTGCCTCGTGTGCTTGCTCCATCATCTTCCCTCTCGTAGACCCGCCTGGACTGTGTGTGTGTCGGGGTTAAGTGAGTACTATCAGACAGGAACGGTAACAGAATGTGGTTTTCTTCAGATGTGCACCAACGGATGGGCCCCAACGTTTAAAATTCAAAGTGCTTGGTGATATTCTGAACATTTCTCAGGTTGAAACTGTTAATTGGAAAATCTTCAGTTGGGATTCTTTACTTGTTTATATCTGCTAATTATATTTGTTATTAAATTTTTTTTGTTTTTCCGTTTACCTTGTTGTTCCGAACCTTTTCTCATTATAAGGTTTATCTCAATAACATTTTTGGAGGCACCGCGCTAAACATACTCAAATCCTTTTCATGCAAGCCTGTACTGGCATTTATGGGTAAACAGGAAATTTAGCCAGCTCACCATCAACTACTAGGAATTCAGGATTCTGTAAATCCAACAGTTAAATAGTAGCCCCATATAGTGATCAGCAGGGGGTTACAATAGTAACCTGGCATCTGTGAATGGTTAAAGACCAGCAATAAATTATTCCTATTTAAACATACAAGTCTCAAGATATCATCATTGAGACATGCAAGGAACCCATATTAAAACAACACCGTGCATCACTCTGTTGTCATTTGATTGCACCTGAGACAGGAATTTGGGGTTGTTTATTCTCCCGAAGTATGGTGCTCAAGTCTGTAATTTATCAAAATAAATACTTTTTATTTGCAATAAGTACTTACACATTTCAAAGAATAGAAGAATCATAGAATCCTGAGAGAGCACAAGGAGGCCATTCAGCCCATCAAGCCTGCACTGACAAAAGTGCCATCCTGCCCTATCCCCGTGACCCCACGTATTTACCCTGCTAAGCCCCCTGACATTAAGGGGCAATTTACCTGCTCACCTTTGGAATGTGGTAGAAAACCAGAGCACCCAGAGGAAACCCACGCAGACAGGGAGGGGAATGTGTAAACTCCACAGAGACAGTCACCAAGACCGGAATTGAACTTGGGCTCCTGGCACTGTGAGGCAGCAGTGCTAACTTCTGTGCCACCGTGCTGCCCTATTTAGACCTCAACATGATGTCGGAGCTTCTCCTCCTTCCAGATCTCTCTCTCTCTCTCGTCAGTCATGTGATCTGTTATCATTATTCCATCAGCAACACGTATGTTACGTATTTACTCTGCACCCGAGACTTCATCTTTCCTTCAATGTTGACGTAGGTCATCATCCAAGGGGATTTGCAGTCAGTGTGCTAAAGGGGAATATTTCTTCCCCTTCTCTCCACATTACTCCATCATGAATATCTGTTGGGATTCAGAGTGGAGGTCTCAGCAAACTGTGATTGCTGGGATTACAGAGCGACTTTGTGTTCACTGTCTGTTTCCCATCATAGATCTTTGAACAAGTATCTGTTGATTCTTCTCGTGGTGAGTGACAGGGATAAAAACAAGCTCTCCCAAAGAGGAATATATACATACCGTGGTCCAGAATTTCACACCATTAAAATTCTCATCCTTGCTTCCAAGCCCAATCTCTGTCACATCCTTTAGCCTGACAAACCTATGAGATATGTGCATTGCTCCAAACCTGACCACTTGCACATTGATGATTTTAATCACTTCACCATTGACAATTGTGCCTTCAGGTACCTGGGCCCTAAGCTCTGCAGTCAACTCCCTAAACATTCATGTGGCTCATTGTTAAATTTTCATTGTTTGAGGTTTCCTCCCACAATTCAGAGATGTGCAGTTTAGGTTGATTGGCCATGCTAAATTGTCTCTTACTATCCTGAGATGTGTCGGTTAGGGGGATTAATGGGCAAATGTATGGGGTTGCGGGGATAGGGCCTGAGTAAAATGCTCTGTCGGAAGGTAGGTGCAGAATTGATGGGCTGAACTGCTTTCCTCTGCACTGCAGGGATTCTATGATATTTTACACACATTTTCATAGTAATTTCATTGCAGTGTTAATGTAAGCCGACTTGTGACACTAGTAAATAAACGTGAAAACGTTAAACGTTTTTGTATATATTACAATTGCTGTTATTGTTCAAACAGCCATGTTGACTTTAAAGATTGGGTTGCATCAACAGATCAAATGAGCCAATATGAAGGAAAAAATTCTGTTAAAAACTACCTAGTCCCCCACCAGAGATTTTTGACATCATCGGCGCTCAACATAGAAACATAGAAGATAGGAGCAGGAGGAGGCCATTCGGCCCTTCGAGCCTGCTCCGCCATTCATCATGATCATGGCTGATTGTCCAACTCAATAGTCTAATCCTGCTTTCTCCCCATAACCTTTGATCCTGTTCACCCCAAGGGTTATATCTAGCCGTCCCCTCTTGATTTAATGTTTTGGCATCAACTATTTCCTGTGGTAATGAATTCCACAGGCTCACCACTCTTTGGGTGAAGAAATATCATCTCATTTCTGTCACATTCATTTGCACTCACTTGGCATCGATTATGCCCAAAAGCAACCATTTAGCCATCATTTGATATCATTTGCACTCAAAAAGCAATCATTTAGCTATCATTTAACATTGTAAGTAGCATAACTGACATAATTGTCAAATTCCCCCAAACAGCAGCGCTAAGCCATTTGTGATTAGTAACATCATGTTCAGACACCAAAAATGATCAGAAAGTTCATTCTTCTCATTTCTGAATTTTGATAGTTTCAATCATACTAAAACCGAGCTAACTTCAGAAAAAGCAGACTCTGTTTTAACATGTGTTTTGACAAGCCAGTTTTTACTCCATTACATGTAAGTAGTGCAGCACACCCTTGCCCTGAACCCCCACACACCCCACCTCCCCACACCATTGACTCCAGCACTTCTCTCCATCATCACGTTCAAGTGGTGGTATGGTATTGGTATGATGCCAATGAAACCTCAAGCCATTTGATACTGTTTTGCTCTGTCATGATTAATCACACAACACCAGGTTAAAGTCCAACAGGTTTATTTGGAATCACGAGCTTTCGGAGCGTTGTTCCTTCCTCAGGTGAGTGGCGCCTGTTGGACTTTATAGTCTATAGTCTATAACTATGTGTATTATAGTATTCTACCATCACATACAGTCACTGTAGTATATTGTGTGTCACATGAGGTTGTTCCTGCATCCAAAGTTAATTGGTCTTTCTAATTAGGATTGTGTTATGTGTCATTGAGTCATTTTATGCAGCAATTCTACATTGAATTATAAATTCACCATAAATAATTTTAAACAATAGACTGTTGAACTTTAACCTGGTTTTCTGAGACTCCTTACTGTGCCCACCCCAGTCCAAGGCCGACATCTCCACATCATGATTAATCATGCAGGAATACCTTGTTACATTAATTACAAAAGTTAGTCGTTGCAGTTCAAAGTAACATTTGTAGTATTTTACGATTTTTTGCAAAGATGTGTTTTTTTTCAACGTCTTCACACCTCAGCACTTTCCATAGTCAGTGGAGCAATTTTGAAGCCTTGTCACTGTGGTAATGTGCGAAATGTGCGGCCAATTTGTACATGGCAAGCTCCCACAAACAGCAGTGTGATAGATTCTCTGCTTTTTCTGAAGTTAGTTAAGGGATAAATATTGGCCAGGACAGCAGACAAATCCCACCTCCTCCTCTTCCGATGGTGTCGAGGTATGTTTTGTGCCTAGCTGAAAGGAGAGACAGGGATTTGGTTAATGTCTCATCTGGAAGTTTGCACTCCCCAGCACTGGATCACTGTTTGATTTTATGGAGTGGGGCTTAAACATTGACTGAGAAATGAGAATGTTACCACAGCTAATCTATGATTACAGTCTTTAACTATGCATATTATAGTTTTCTACCATCACATACAGTCACTGTTGTAGTATATTGTGTGTCACATCAGGTTGTTCCTGCATCCAAAGTTAATTGGTCTTTCTAATTAGGATTGTGTTATGTGTCTTTGAGTCATTTGTATGCAGCAACTCAACATTGAATTATAAATTCACCATAAATAATTAACTCAAGATATACATTCCCAATAATTTTCTCCTATAGCACGACAGTCTTGCCTCGGCACGAAGACGTAACACCACACTCAGCAATATATTCACTCCACGCCTTAAAAGAATAATTCTTTGTTCTAAACTAAATTTGATGTTTCTAAATCCAATTAAACCCGGTCGCTGCACTGATAGAGGACATGAATTTCAACTAATTTTTATGTTCAGCTTTTGCAAAGTAGGAAATGTTGCCGATAGCCAGGTAAAAGGGTCAA
Organism: Mustelus asterias; assembly: GCF_964213995.1. Taxonomy (NCBI): domain Eukaryota; kingdom Metazoa; phylum Chordata; class Chondrichthyes; order Carcharhiniformes; family Triakidae; genus Mustelus; species Mustelus asterias. The sequence goes on along the minus strand of NC_135805.1, from coordinate 128,283,126 downwards.
TTAGCAGAAAGGAAAGAGAGAGAGGGGGAGGGTGGTGTTGGTGAGGGCTTGTGAATAGTCTTGAATATTTCTAAGACCGTAATCATGAAAAATTAACAGCATTGTTTCCAGGACAACTCTGTATTTTATGGTCCAACAGGCAATGGGTCATATAGAGTTTCCAGTTTTCCTCAGAAGGGGCTCAATTTTACCAGTCCCCAGGGATGGAGATTTCTGGTGATCGTGGAGAGGGGCGAGGTGAAGTGTTAAAATATTGGGGAGCCAGGAACACTAAAATGCTGTTCCAGCACTGGGGGAGTTGAAGTGAAGTTTATTTATGACTCACAAGCAGACTTTCATTAACACTGCAATGAAGTTACTCTGAAAATCCCCTGATTCCCACACTCCGGCGTCTATTCGGGTACACAGAGGGAGAAGTTAGCATGGTCAATGCACCTAACCAGCACATCTTTCAGACTGTAGGAGGAAACCCAAGCAGAAAGGTGAGAACATGCAAACTCCACATGGACAGTGACCCTAGCCGGGAATCGAACCCGGGCCCCCGGCGCTATGAGGCAAGCAGTGCTAACCACTGTGTCACTGTGCTGCCCCATTGAGCCAGCGACAGGACCACATGCAGATTGACACATGGGGAAGCCACAAGCTACACAGATGTGGCATTCCTGCAGCAGCCTGGAGCCATTGGGAACTGCAAGATCCATGGACAAAGATGGGGGTGGGGAGCACAGGTGACAAGAGTGGTACAGGCAGGTTAGGCTACCCCAGTGGCCCAATTATGCCATATGAAGTGGCCTCTGACCACTCGAGCTTTCAATCACCGATCTGCTACTCCACCTTTGCATTCTCAGAACTGTCTCAGCAGCTCACACCAGTCCTGGAGGGTTTGTCAAGGCTACAGAGTCACCTGACCTCTGATTGGAGCAGCAGCATCTAAATCCTGCCTGCTGTTCTGAATTGGATAACAAGAACGGACGATGGCTAAGTACAAGGCTCCCCCTGGGGAAAATAGCCAAGCCATTCCCATTCCCGGCAGGTGAGAGCCCTCACTCGGCCCCAATGTTGATGCCCCAAAGCCCATGGGAATATTTTGCCCAAGGTGTTTGCAGTCTCAGTCCGAGCCACTTAAGGAGGCAATTCTCTAGCTCCTATGGAAAACTGGTGGTGCAGACACAACTGGCAGTTCCAAGGAATAAAAACAGAAAATGCTGGAAAATCTCAGCAGGTCTGACAGCATCTGTGGAGAGAGAATAGAGGCAACGTTTCGAGTCTGGATGACCCTTCGTCAGAGCTCCAAGGAACGGTTGGATTCAGGATTTTACCATTGACCAGAACACATGATCTGTTTCCCATCTCAGACGTGGTCAAAATAAGAAAACTAATAGTCATAAAGAGAAAATAATCACCAATAAAATTCAACAGGGAATTTAGCAAAATTCAGATTAAGGTGTAGAATGCACAGGGAATTGTTGAGATAAATAGCACAGATACAATTTGAGGCTCCAGGATCTATGAAAGATGATGGACACACAGTAAACAGTCCTTTTCAGATGGTGTATTCATCATAATCAAGGACCCATGCAGCCCGGGCATACTCTCTTCCATCACCCTCCATCGGGAAAAAGATACAATAGTTTGAGATCACGTGCCAACCGACTCAAGCACAGCTTCTTCCTTAGAACAAAGAACAAAGAACAGTACAGCACAGGAAACAGGCCCTTCGGCCCTCCAAGCCTCCTTGGTCCAACTAGACCAATCGTTTGTATCCCTCCATTCCCAGGCTGCTCATGTGACTATCCAGGTAAGTCTTAAACGATGTCAGCGTGCCTGCCTCCACCACCCTACTTGGCAGCGCATTCCAGGCCCCCACCACCCTCTGTGTAAAAAACATCCCTCTGATATCTGAGTTATACTTCGCCCCTCTCACCTTGAGCCCGTGACCCCTCGTGATCGTCACCTCCGACCTGGGAAAAAGCTTCCCACTGTTCACCCTATCTATACCTGGGATGCGTAGGTTAGAGGGATTAGCGGGTAAATATGTGGGGGTAGGGCCTGGGTGGGATTGTGTCGGTGCAGACTCGATGGGCCGAATGGCCTCCTTCTGCACTGTAGGGTTTCTATGATTCTTCTATGATACCCTTCATAATCTTATACACGTCTATTAGGTCTCCCCTCATTCTCCGTCTTTCCAAGGAGAACAACCCCAGTCTACCCAATCTCTCCTCATAGCTAAGACCCTCCATACCAGGCAACATCCTGGTAAACCTTCTCTGCACTCTCTCTAACGCCTCCACGTCCTTCTGGTAGTGCGGCGACCAGAACTGGACGCAGTACTCCAAATGTGGCCTAACCAGCGTTCTATACAGCTGCATCATCAGACTCCAGCTTTTATACTCTATACCCCGTCCTATAAAGGCAAGCATACCATATGCCTTCTTCACCACCTTCTCCACCTGTGTTGCCACCTTCAAGGATTTGAGGACTTGCACACCTAGGTCCCTCTGTGTTTCGATACTCCTGATGACTCTGCCATTTATTGTATAACTCCTCCCTACATTATTTCTTCCAAAATGCATCACTTCGCATTTATCCGGATGAAACTCCATCTGCCACCTCTCCGCCCAATTTTCCAGCCTATCGACATCCTGCTGTATTGCCCGACAGATGGAGCTGTATTGCTCCATCAGACTCTTGAATGGACCTGCCTTATATTAAATTGATAAAAGCAAAATACTGCGGATGCTGGAATCTGAAACTAAAACAGAAAATGCTAAGAAATCTCAGCAGATCTGACAGCAGACTGTGGGAAGAAACTGGAACACCTGGAGGAAACCCATGCACACACGGGGAGAATGCGCAAACTCCACACAAGTATGGATCCAAGCCTGGAATTAAATCTAGGTTCTTGGCGCTGTGAGGCAGCAGTGTCGACCACTGTGCCACCATGCCACCCAGCAAGTTCCAGACTTGGGAGAGACAACTTGAGGGTTGGATTTTATGTGCCCTTGCTGAGTGCGTTTTCAGCAGAGGGGGCACATAAAATTGGAGGGGTGCCCACCCCACCATCTTGCCATCCACCCTAAAGCTCGCCCCTCCTAATTTGGGGGAATGCGTGGGTACCAAAATCAATATATTTAAATAAGTAATCAAGGGCCAGTTAGGCTTAGCCAACTGACACTGGGAATACACTGCCCACATCATGAAACGTTTGCTTGGGCAGGCATCCAGGAGTGGGCAGCCGATTTTTAAAATAAATTATACAAAGGGTGGGAAGGATTCTATTTTCAAAGTTTTCCCTTTGCAGATTAGGATGCCCCCACCCCCCCCGCCCCCCAAAAAAGACGTTTTTTGTCTTTGCTTTCAGTCTTAATGCATTGTAGAACTTCTCGTGTGACCAAGTGTGCAAAGAGACTCTTCCCATATCTGCAGTGTGGGCAGTAGATTATTGTGTGGGCATCGCATCGAGCCTGTGTCGGCTAATGTGGTTCCTTGTCGAGCAGCAATGTCGACACCAGGCTTGGGTGGTTCATGGTCAATTAGGGCAGGCTTTTGTGCATTAATTGTGGATGGTGGATCATTGTTCATGCCAAGGCAGAGTCCTCACTTTCCAGCTTCAAAACTGAAAGTTATTTTACTTCGATTGCTGTGTCATATTGTTCAGCATTGGGTCAAATTTGACAAAAGTCCAAGCTCCAGCTGTACTCACATTATTAATGCTCCCTATCTAATGCTATGAGTAACAACATTGTAACAACATCCCAAATATTTGGAAACCTTCGACTTTGCTCTATCTGGTTTGGTCTCTTGACCTTTGCCCCTTGATTTAAAAATGATACTAAAGGTGTCATGGGATCGTGAGTACCTGATGAGATTCCTTTACCTCCCCGACATTGCCAAGGCTGCTTTTGATGTTGTCCATTGATCTTCCCTGAGGCAGCATTGGTTAGCGTTTATACTTGGTCCTTGCAAGTCTGTCATGGCCCCATGCGACTCAATGTGGCTATTCATCCGTGGAGCATTAAAGAGACATGAGAATGAGATTTAGGAACATTGTAAAATTCAAGCACTTGGATTCCTTGGAAATAGACAATGAAATGGGTGGAGAACAGTGAGGAGTGACCACATGAATGACAGACTGGAAAATAGTCACTGCCTTGTGAACTGTACCTTACAATGAGCTGTTGTTTTTCGGAGAGAAGAGTGGCAAGTGGGAAGAACGAAAAAGGAAAATCACACTCTGGGACATTAGTTGATTGACGAGAATATCAGAAAAAATGCACAAGCTATGTTCATCCAACTCTTATCATCGACTCCATCCAAGGACCCATCCGCTTTTTCCTCCTCACTCTGAACAACAGATTCACTCAACTGAGGGTCAGATGGATGACCCAAAGCTTTGTCAAAGAAGTACATTTTAAGAACTGACATTCCAGGAGGAGAGAGAAGTAGTGTATCCGAGAGGTTCGGGGAAGGAGCCACGTAGGTTGGGACTTGGATAACTGAAGATGTGGCTGCCATTGGTGGAGTGAAGGAAATTGGTGACGCACAGGAGGCTAAAGTTGGAGGAACTTGGAAATCTTGGATCAGAGCAACTCCAGAGGGTGGGACTTCATCCCCCGGTGAGGGGGATGGAAGAAGTTACGAGGAAGCCATGAAGGGATTCCAACACAAGCATGTGGATTTTAAAATTGAGGCATTGTTGAAACAGGAGCCACTGAGAGTCATGGAGCACAAATGGGATAATTGAGCCGGACTTGGAGTGAGTTGAGAATTTTGAATGAGCTCCAGTTGTCAGAGGATTGTAAGGGAGAGGAGAGCACTGGAACAAGGAATCATAAATAGTCAAACCTCCAGGCATTGTTACAAAACAGTAATAAACAGTAAATTCAAGGCTTTCTGGAAAGAGAATTTGCACTGATAGAATTTTGATTGTTTAACTGAGTACCATTATTTGAGTTTGCTTAATGTTGCAATTGCATTATCAACAGATGATCAATCTCATTCCCATCCCTAATGCAGCACTACGAGTTTTAATGTACATGATGAATTGGTGCTATCCTAAAGCAGAAAATAATTAGATAACACAGAAGGAGACCATTTGACCCATCATGCCAGTACCAGGGGTGGCAATTATTCCCACCTCCACTCTTTTCAACAGCCCGCCATTTATTTTCCTTTTCAAGTTTTCATGGGGGAGGCAGTGGCATAGTGGTCATGTCGCTGGACTGGTAATTCAGAGGTCCAGACCACTGCTTTGGGGACATGAGCTCAAATCCCATCATGGTAGCTGTTGGAATATAGGTTCAATCAATTAATACATTTGGAATTGAAAGTTATGGCCCCAGGAATGCTGAAGCAATTATTGTAAAAACCTATATCTTTCACGGAAATAAATCTGCCATCCTTACCTGGTTTAGCCTCGATGTGATTCTTAAATGGCCTCACCAGCCACTTAATTGTACAGCTACAAAAAAAATCAAACTCCCTCCCAAACAGCACTGTGGATATACCTGCGTCACATGGACTGCAGCGGTTCAAGAAGACAGCCCACCTTCTCGAGGGCAATTAGGGATGGGAAGAAGTGTTCGCATCCTGTGGGAAATAAAGTAAAGGGTGTGATTTTACCACCTCGCTGTGCCCGGCGATCAGCGCAGTGAGCGAAGCTACAGATCCGATTTGCATCAAACGTGAAATGGTTTCTGATCTTGCCGGCACCTTCCGAGCGGTGTGAACTGCTTGGATTTCAATATCAGTGCATTCGGCATGCATGCTTCTCCCCTCCCAGGTGCTTCCCACCTCTCTGGTGAGACGTCATGCTGGCGCAAGCACTAGCACAGAGTTGGTCGCCACGGGGCTCAGAGCCGGTTAAAGCCCCCAGGTAGTCAAGCAGAGTCCAGTTGTCAGTGTCCTCCAGACACACTGATAGCGGACATGAGACACCGCTGGTATGGCGGGGCAGTGCCAAGGGCTTGGGGCCTGAATGGCGGCAATGGTGGAGTGGCGGGGGTGGGATCATGGATGCTATGCAGTAGGGTCATCATGCAGGGATGGATCATGAAGGGGGTCATGACTGGGGGCATGTCGGGGGTCATGATGTGGTTGCAGGGCATGTCAGGGGTCTGCCAGGGAACTTATCGGGTGGGCATTGGTTTCCCCCAAACGGCCAACCCGTGTCGGGGTGGAAGGAAAACATGCTGTCATTGAAGGGGGTGGGATGACAGAATTAACAGATGTTCAGGTCTCTCCTCCCTCACTGAGCAGGCAGGCGGTTACTGGCGTTGGCTCTGTTCAGCAAGAAATGCGAGCAAAGACTGAGGAAAATCGAATTGATCCCTTATACTAATTCTCAACTGTGACAGAATGAATGCCAAAATGAAAAAATAAATCAGCATTTGTGATCTGCCTGAGCGGAGTAGCGGCCAAGCTCTCTGGAGCCAGTTTCACCGGCGTGTTTAAGCTCTGTCCCCCCCAGGACCGACACCAAGCTCCCAACTTTAATGAAGTTGGGAAATATGAAGACATTAGAACATAGAACATAGAAACCCTACAGTGCAGAAGGAGGCCATTCGGCCCATCGAGTCTGCACCGACCACAATCCCACCCAGGCCCTACCCCCACATATTTTACCCGCTAATCCCTCTAACCTACGCATCCCAGGACTCTAAGGGAGAATTTTTAACCTGGCCAATCAACCTAACCCGCACATCTTTGGACTGTGGGAGGAAACCGGAGCACCCGGAGGAAACCCACGCAGACACGAGGAGAATGTGCAAACTCCACACAGACAGTGACCCGAGCCGGGAATCGAACCCGGGACCCTGGAGCTGTGAAACAGCAGTGCTAACCACTGTGCTACCGTGCCGCCCCGGCAGCAAATTAGAGGAGTAAGTTGGAAGGAGTTATTCTCGGGGAAATGCACTGAAGAGAGGTGGCAGTTTTTCAAGGAATGTCTGTCTAGAGTTCTACAGGACAACGTTCCGAGCAGACAGGGCGGTGTTGGTCGGTTAAAGGAACCGTGGTGCACGAAAGCTGTGCGGGACCTAGTCGAGAAGAAAAGGAAAGCGTACAAAAGGCTCCGAGAACTTGGCGAAGATAGGGATCTAGATGAGTATACGGCTTGTAGGAAGGGACTAAAGAAGGAAATTAGGAGAGCCAGAAGGGATCACGAGAAGGCCCTGGCAGGTAGGATTAAGGAGAACCCTAAGGCGTTCTATAAATATATGAAGAATAAAAGGATGAGACGTGACGGAATAGGGCCTATAAAAGGTGAAGGCAGGAAAGTCTGTACAGAACCAGTAGAAATGACAGAGGTGCTCAATGAGTATTTTGCCTCGGTTTTCACAGAGGAGAAGGACCTGGGTGGATGTACTGCGGGCGTGCGGTGGACTGAAAGGATTGAGAATGTGGACTTTAAGAAAGAGGTTGTGCTGGAATCTTTGAGTGGCATCAAGATAGATAAGTCGCCGGGTCCGGATGGGATGTACCCCAGGTTACTGTGGGAGGCGAGGGAAGAGATTGCTGAGCCTCTGGCAATGATCTTTGCGTCGTCGATGGAGACGGGAGAGGTGCCGGAAGATTGGAGGATTGCGGATGTGGTTCCTATTTTCAAGAAGGGGAATAGGGATAGCCCAGGTAATTACCGACCGGTGAGTCTAACCTCAGTGGTTGGTAAACTGATGGAGAAGATCCTGAGGGACAGGATATCTGAGCATTTAGAGAGGTTTAGTATGCTCAAGAATACTCAGCATGGCTTTGTCAAGGGCAGATCGTGCCTTACGAGCCTGGTGGAGTTCTTAGAAAATGTGACTAAACACATTGACGAAGGGAAGGCGGTAGATGTGATTTATATGGATTTTAGCAAAGCGTTCGATAAGGTCCCCCATGCAAGGCTTCTAGAAAAAGTGAGAGGGCATGGGATCCAAGGTGCTGCTGCCCTGTGGATCCAGAACTGGCTTGCCTAAAGGAGGCAGAGAGTGGGTATAGATGGGTCTTTTTCTAAATGCAGGTCGGTCACCAGTGGTGTGCCCCAGGGATCTGTTCTGGGACCCTTGCTGTTTGTCATTTTCATAAATGACCTGGATGAGGAAGCGGAGGGATGGGTTGGTAAGTTTGCCGACGACACGAAGGTTGGTGGGGTTGTGGATAGTCTGGAGGGATGTCAGAAGTTACAGAGGGACATAGATAGGATGCAAGACTGGGCGGAGAAGTGGCAGATGGACTTCAACCCAGATACATGTGTCGTGGTCCATTTTGGCAGGTCAAATGGGATGAAGGAGTACAATATAAAGGGAAAGACTCTTAGTACTGTAGAGGATCAGAAGGATCTTGGGGTCCGGGTCCATAGGACTCTAAAATCGGCCCCGCAGGTGGAGGAGGTGGTCAAGAAGACGTATGGTGTGCTGGCCTTTATCAATCGAGCGATTGAGTTTAGGAGTCTGGGGATAATGATGCAGCTATATAAGACCCTCGTCAGACCCCACTTGGAGTACTGTGCTCAGTTCTGGTCGCCTCACTATAGGAAGGATGTGGAAAAGATTGAAAGGGTGCAGAGGAGATTTACAAGGATGTTGCCTGGATTGAGTGGCATGCCTTATGAGGATAGGCTGAGGGAGCTCGGTCTTTTCTCCTTGGAGAGACGAAGGATGAGAGGAGACCTAATAGAGGTGTATAAGATGTTGAGAGGCATAGATCGGGTGGACTCTCAGAGGCTTTTTCCCAGGGTGGAAATGTCTGCTACGAGAGGACACAGGTTTAAGGTGCTGGGGGGTAGGTACAGGGGAGATATTAGGGGTAAGTTTTTCACACAGAGGGTGGTGGGTGAGTGGAATCGGCTGCCGTCAGTGGTGGTGGAGGCGAACTCAATAGGGTCTTTTAAGAGACTCCTGGATGAGTACATGGAGCTTAATAGGATGGAGGGTTATAGGTAGGTCTAGAAGGTAGCGATGTGTTCGGCACAACTTGTGGGCCGAAGGGCCTGTTTGTGCTGTAGTTTTTCTATGTTTCTATGAAGTGACTGAATGTTGAAAGATTGCAATGCAGAGTGCACCTGAGGGACCGACGCAATTCACCCCATGTTCCTCGCCGTTATCACACTCGGAAATCAGAAAAACATCCACCCCATGCATTGATTCAAATCCCTTTTCAAAGTTACTATTAAATCTGTTTCCACAACCCATTCAGGTTGTGCATCCCAGATCACAACAACTTGCTGCATTAAAAATAATATTCATCTCCCCTCTGGCTCTTCTGCCGATTTTCTGAAATTTATGTCCTCTGGTTACCAACCCTCATCTCCAAACTCCTTAATGTTTTTGAACCCCTCTGTTAAATCTCTTCTTGCTCTTCTTCAGGAGAAACATTGCAGTGCGTCACCCACAAAACAAGTTCAAATTTGCATCCTTTGTAGGTGCAATACTTGTTCACAAGAGAGCTGAGAAATGACTTGGCTGCAGTCTTGCTACAGCTGGAGAGTTTTAATGCAGGATTTTGTGGGTTTTGTCTTCAAAAATTAATGTAACTAGACCAGGTAATAGGTCTTCTGACGCAATGGATAGCATCCCTGTGTTTGAGCCAGAAGCTCCGGGTTTGAGCCCCATGCCAGGACTTCATGGTCAAAGAAAGTTTGTTCGTACCACAGCCAGACAGTTGAATATCAAATCATTCCATCGGAAGAGATTCCTGGTCAGCCATCATGTTCATATGATGGAAAAGAAAGTTGGAGACTCTAGCATCACTGTACATAGCTCCAGATTGCAACATGTAGGCAAAAGTGTATGTTGCCACAGCAACGTGGATTGCCTGAATCATTTGTAATACATCATCAGGCCGTGTAATGGACTGTCTGGAGAGACACAAATTGTAAACAAGAAATCTGCACTTTGCATTTTGTTTTACTTTCCACTTTCTGTTTCATTCCTGTTCTTCGTGATGTGGGTCATTAATTATTTAAGTGGCAAAGAAATGCTATTAAATATGTATGTCATTATCAATAGAATTAACGCACAGTGTTCCGGTCTCTCCTCCCTCACTGAGCCGGCAGGCAGTCACTGGTGCTGGCTCTGTTCAGCAGGAAATGCGAGCAAAGACGGAGTAAAATCGAATTAATTCCTTCTGCTAATTCTCAACTGTGGCAGAATCAACGCCAAAATAAAAACAACATCAGAATTTGTGAATCTGATATGTTTATGGCTATGGTTATCGAAGGGTTAATGCTATGGGGCATTTTGACTTTATGTTCAAATTGATGACTAACTTGATGTCAGAATTCATTGTAAACCCAGGGAAATGGGAGTCTTTGGACTTGCCTCTCATCAGTTGTGAATGTCAATTATAGCTTTGCAGAAAATCTGATTTAATCTTATGTTGCGCAAAATTACTGGTGAAATAGAAAACAATATTTTTTATGTCATCCAATTGGCAAGAAAAGTGCACTGAAGAGCTCTTTGATATGATTGAATTTTCATACATTGAAATCATGCTGCAGACATAGAATCATAAAATTTGCTTTCACAAAGAGTCATCTGGACTCGAAACATCAGCTTTTTTCTCTCCTTACAGATGCTGCCAGACCTGCTGAGATTTTCCAACATTTTCTCTTCCAGATTCCAGCATTTGCAGTAATTTGCTTTTACCATAAAATCATACAGTGCAGAAGAGGCCCTTTGGCCCATCGAATCTGCACCGACATATGGGGGGGCAAACATGCCGCTAGTGAACACCTGACCTCCCACCTCATCCCATTTACCAGCACTTGGCCTATACCCTTCAATGTTATGACGTGCCAGATGCTCATCCAGGTACTTTTTAAAGGATGTGAGGCAATCCATCTCTACCACTCTCCCAGGCAGCACATTCCAGACCATTACCACCCACTGGATAAAAAAGGTTTTCCTCATATACCACCCCCACCCCCCCAAACCTCCTGCCCCTCACCTTGAGTGTCCCCCCGTGACTGACCCTTCAACTCAGGTGAACAGCTGCTCCTTATCCACTCTGTCTTGTACACCTCAATCAGGTTGCCCCTCAGTCTTCTCTGATCCAACAAAGATAACCACTCTTAACTGAAATGTTCTATCCTGGGTCGCATCCTGATGAATTTCCTCTCTACCCCCTCCAGTGCAATTACATCCTTCCTATAATTGTGTTCATGTAAGCCTACTTGTGACAATAAATAAACTTTAATGTGGCGACCAGAACTGCACACGGGACTCAAGCTGTGGCCTCACCAAAGTTCTATGGAGCTCCAACATGATTTCCCTGCTTCAGTAATCTATGCCTCGATTGATGAAGGCAAGTGTCCCATTCACCTTTTTCACCACCGTACTAACATGCCCTTCCGTCTTCAGAGATCTGTGGACAAACACATAGAGTAGGATTTTAGGACTTCAGTATCAGAGTCAAATAAAGGCTACAACTCCACACTGTGTGGGGGGCAGTCCCCCCCAACAGTGATTCAGATTTCAGCCAGGCTTGCAAAGCTTGAGGCTCCCCAGAAGGAGATGAAGGCTGATGTTCAGGGAAGAAAGAGAGAGAGAGAGCATGCCTCAAAGTGAAAGTACCCTCTATATACATTTTCAAAATTTTAACTTCTAAAATGTCCTCAGCATTGTGGAAGGGGAGCACATTCAACAGGGTGGCCTGTGGCCACAGCTGAGGCAGGAATGATGGGGACGGCCTCAGAGACTGCCTGAAGCACCAGTCTACACCAGGGGCTGCTTGCACACAGCTGGTCGAATGCACACTTTGCGGAGCGTAGAGGGTGACTGGAGAATTCCGGTTTCTCCTTAATTCGAACCTTTCCTGAAATCAGATGGTGCCCGGATCAAGGGAACTTTACAAGATTTTAGGTTTAAAAAAACCCACTGGGATTGAAACTATCTGGTCCTTGCGATTTATTGTTCTTTACTTCCATTGATTCCTCTGTTTCTGTTATACAAATATACCAATTAGAGGCAGGAATAGGTCATTCTGCCCCTCCAGCCTTCTCTGCCTTTCAGTAAGAACATGGCTGATTAGATTGTGACCTCAGCATCACATTCTGCCTTCCCATCTCCCCCCCCCCCCCCCCAAAAAAAAACTTTATCTTGCTTATTATAGTTTGGTGAATCCCTTTCCCAACTTCATTTATGTGCAAAAAGAGGCCCAATGGCCCAAGTAGGCCGACATTAACACTGCAGTGAAGTTACTGTGAAAATCCCCTAGTTGCACCTGTTTGTGTACACCGAGGGAGAATTTAGCATGGCCAATGCAACTAACCAGCACTTCTTTTGGACTGTAGGAAGAAACTGGAGCACCTGGGGAAACCCACGCAGACATGGGGAGAACCTGCAGACTGCGCACAGGCAGTGACCAAAGCCAGGATATGGAACCTGGGTGCCTGACGCTGTGAGGCAGCAATGCTAGCCACTGTGCCACCCCATTGAGTCCACTTCAGTCCTGCACAGAGCAATCCAGCATGTTCCAGTCCACTGCTTGATCCCCAAGCACTGCAGGTTTATTTTCTTCAAGTGCCTGTCTAATTTCCTCTAATTCTTGGTTGTTTCTGCTTCCAACACCCTCATGGGCTGAGAATTCCAGATCATTATGACTCACTGAACCATAGAATTCCTGCAGTGCAGTAAGTGGCCATTCAGCCCATCAAGTATGCACTGATTGTCTGAAAGAGCATCTCACGTGGGCACACCATTGCACCCCCTCTCAATTCCCGAAAGTCTGCACATCTACTCTGGCAAACCTTCCTAATCTGCTCATTTTTGGAGTGTGGGACGAAACTGGAGCACCCAGAGGACACCCACGCAGACATGGGGAGAACGTGCAGGCTCTACACAGTCCCCCAAGGCTGGAATTGAACCCAGGTCCCTGGTGCTGTGAGACAGCAGTGCTAACCACTGTACCACCGTGCCTCCTCAATTTTGTTAACCAGTTTTTATGTTGTGCCTTTTCAAATGCTTTCTGAAAATCTATATGGACAACATCTACCGCATTCCCTTCATCAACCCCCTCTGTTTCTTCAAAGGAAAAAAATCAGATTTATCAAGCATGATCTTCCATTTACGAATCCATCCTGGCTGTCCTTAATTATGACGAACCTCTGCAAATGCCTTTTGACTTTTTTCCTGATTATTGTTTTTAAAATCTTACCCACCACTTATGTTAGACTAACTGGCCTGTAGCAGCTCGGACTGTCCTTGCATCCTTTCTTGAATAAAGGTGCCACATTTGCCACTCTGCAATCCTCTGATACCTTCACCATATTGACGGGAGATTGAATAGCTGTGACAAGCCCTTCCAGTATCTCCACACCACTTTCTGTAGTAACCTGGGATGCAAGCAGTTGGGGATTTTCACAGTAACTTCATTGCAGTGTTAATGTAAGCCTGCTTGTGACAAATAATAAACTTTAAGCTTTACAGATGTTAAGCATGGCCAGCCTTTCCTGTACCTCCTCCCTTCTTAATAGGCCATTTCCCCTGCTTAATTGTCCTGCAGGCAGGCCTGTCAACTTCCATTCTGCCTCCGGGCAAACATCTTGGTGGTGGGATAGAGCTGGAAAATGGTTGTGCCAGCTGGTAGCAGAATTTTCACACCCATCTGCCCTTGTATACACCATCTTCTGAGGATGAAAATCCTGCCCATGGAAACAGTTTGTAGGTTGTGACTTCCATTGAGCTGTACCTAATTGTCAGAGTGAAAGACCAAAGAACACTTCAGCACAGGAAGAGGCCCTTAGGCCCTTCGAGCCTGCACCAATCATGATGTCTGACTAAACTAAAACCGTATGCACTCACGAAGTCCATATTCTTCCATCCCCATCCTATTCATGTATTCGTCTAGATGCTCCTTAAATGCCACTAATGTACCTGCTCCCACTATGTCCCCGGGCAGTGCATTCCAGACATTCACCACCCTCTGTGTAGAAGCAGATAATTAATTGAGAGGGGAAAAATGCCACTGATACCCCCAGCCACATTGTGCACTAGCCCATCTATTTTGGATTGCTGTGATATTTATCAGAATCTAGGATTTCCTCCAGTTCCTTTTGAAACAGTCGCCATTCCACATTTAGCTTGCTGATCGGAAAGGAGGGCAACCATTTGCGTGAATGTAAGGAGCCAAAAGGAATCGGCGACCAATAAGTTGCACAAAATTTAAAACTTGTTCCGGAAGAAAGTGCAAACTAACAACAATGAAGAATGAATGCCAGTGGGATGAAAACTGCAAGGGTAGCAGCTTGTTAATGGCTCATTCCCCCCTCTGCCAGAGTATGTGGAATTGTGGTGCAGAATGTGTGTGGGATGCTGGAGTCTTTCATTATTTCCTAATTCTCCATTAATTCATTTCCAGTAGACCTGATACTTCACAAATGGAAGGTTCCCAATGGTCTCTGTCTGCAGATAATCCTTGCTTTTCTTTCTTTCCCCCCTCATACATTCAGCCATTATAACAGCCTTCTGCGTTCTTGATGCTGTGATCGAAGTGTGCCAGGTATAGATTAAAACCATACTTGGTCTCACTGCTTCACAATAGGCACCAGCTTCCAACATCACAGAACTACATCCTATCATTTATTTTCTAAAAGAATCTCATTATATCTGTTGTTGTGGGATTCCTCTCAGTCAAACTGATCCCATGGATGGAAAGATGAATTAATAGGGTCTAATTCTCAGCACCTAAATGCAGTTGTACCCCAAACAATTCTGTCTTGTAGCACAGCTGGATTCTTATATGATTTGGAAAAGTACAAGACTGAAACACAGGTTTCTTGAGCAAAAAGTTTTTCTAAGATGTCATCCTTGACACAACTGTAGTTCCAACAACTTGCATTCTTATCATGCCTCTGTAGTGGTGCCTCCCCTCTGCCAGCAGGTGGCGACGCTGGAGGAGTGTACAAGCCGAGGTACTGGTCAGCATCTGTGAGCTTCTCCAGACAGGAAGCAGTGTTTTTAGCAGGCTGAGGGATGGAGCCAGAGGGTGATGGAAAGAGAAGAAGCAGAAGCAATGTCAGTTGCTGTGTGATATGGGCCAAGGCCACAATCAGGACTGCTCAAAACTTCTGATGGTGGCTGGAGAAGCAAGAAGTGGACTGGACATGCTGGAGACCTAATCAGACTGAATGAGCAATATCCCTGAGCCTGAGAAGCACCTAGGAGAGAAAGCTTCCCCTTGTGTCCGGGAGAGAATGTAATCTGGTTCACATGCTCAGCAGATTAGTAATTGGAGCCCCACCAACTGAACGGCACGGTTGGCACAGTTAACACTGCTGCCTCACAGTCCCAGGGACCCAGATTCAATTCCGGCCTCGGGTGACTGTGTGGAGTTTGCGCGTGGGTTTCCTCTGGGTGCCCTGGTTTCCTTCCAGAGTCCAAAGGTGTGCAGGTTAGCTGGATTGGCCATGCTAAATTGACCCTTAGTGTCTAAAAATGTGCAGGTTAGGGGAATTTGTGGGGTAACTACGTGGAGTGGGCCTGGGTAAGATGCTTTTGTGGAGAGTTGGTGCAGACTTGATGGACTGAATGGCATCTTTATGAACTATAGTGATTCTATTCTATGAACTCTGCTACCCAGCTGATTAGAGATCAGGAATTGAACTCTCAAGAGTTTCCTGATGGATCTGCAGTGTCGGTCCTGAACACTATTGTAAATAATCCATTCACCCAAGTTACTGGTGGAATATCAGCTCCCTGTTTTATGACCTTCAAGCAGTCAGTATGCTTGAATCCCCTATTATACCTGTAATGTTGTAAAATGGTCTAAGCTGCTTCCAGGAGAGTGAAGTGGGGGTGCAGAGATGTGTAAAGATCTAAATATGAAAATAGCTTCTTGCCTGAATCCTTTGCTGTATATATGGATATAGTTACAAGTAGTTAATAAAGATTTGTTGTTAGCCTGCTGAGGACTGCAAAGATTTCTCCCAGAGACAGTTCTGGAACCCACACCTTTCTAAAAGTTCAGGTGTTTTTCTGGTTAAAGTGAATTCCCAAATATTAAAACCTTGTGTCTCCAGCAGGAACTACCATTTGCTTTCCTATCCATGTAGTAATTTTCCTGCTTCCCATTTGATTTGATTTATTATTGTCACATGTATTAACATATAGTGAAAAGTATTGTTTCTTGCGCGCTATACAGCCAAAACATACCGTTCAGAGAGAAGGAAGGGAGAGAGTGCAGAATGTAGTGTTACAGTCATAGCTAGGGTGTAGAGAAAGATCAACTTAATGCAAGGTGAGTCCATTCAAAAGTCTGACAGGAGCAGGGAAGAAGCTGTTCTTGAGTCAGTTGGTACGTGAACTCAGACTATTATATCTTTTTCCCGAAGGAAGAAGGTGGAAGAGAGAATGTCTGGGGTCCGTGGGATCCTTAATTATGCTGGCTGCTTTGCCGAGGCAACAGGAAGTGTAGACAGAGTCAATAGATGGGAGGCTGGTTTGCGTGATGGATTGGGCTACATTCACAACCTTTTGTAGTTCCTTGTGGTCTTGGGCAGAGCAGGAGCCATACCAAGCTGTGATAGAACCAGAAAGAATGCATTCTATGGTGCATCTGTAAAAGTTGGTGAGAGTTGTAGCTGAGATGCCAAATTTCCTTAGTCTTCTGAGAAAGTAGAGGCATCGGTGGGCTTTCTTAACTATAGTGTCGGCATGGGCGGATCAGGTCACGTTGCTGGTGATCTGGACACTTAAAAACCTAAAACTCTCGACCCTTTCTACTTCGTCTCCATTGATTTAGACATGGATATGTTCACCTTTACACTTGCTGAAGTCGATGACAATCTCCTTCGTTTTGTTGACATTGAGGGAGAGATTATTGTCGTTGCACCAGTTCACCAGATTCTCTATCTCATTCCTGTACTCTGTCTCATCATTGTTTGAGATCTGACCCACTACGGTGGTGTCATCAGCAAACTTGAAAATCGAATTGGAGGGGAATTTGGCCGTACAGTCATAGGTGTATAAGGGGGCTGAGAACACAGCCTTGTGGGGCACCGTTGTTCAGGATGATCATGGAGGAGGTGTTCTTGCCTATCCTTACTGATTATGGTCTGTGAGTTAAGGAGTTCAGGATCCAGTCGCAGAGGAGGTGCTGAGGCCCAGGCCACGGAGTTTGGAGATGAGTTTCGTGGGAATAATAGTATTGAAGGCTGAGCTATAGTCAATAAATAGGAGTCTGACATAGGCGTCCTGTTATCTCCTACAAGGTTATCATGACCTTGTTATCTCGGTGTTCCAGGGTTGAGTGCAGGGCCAGGCAGATGATGTCTGCGGTGGACCGGTTGCGGCAGTAGGCAAACTAGTGGATCCTGGTAGTCCGGGAGGCTGAAATTGAATCGTGCCGTGACTAACCTTTCGAAGCACTTCATAACGATGGATGTCAGAGCCACCGGCCGATAATCATTAATTAATCATTTGGCTGCTTGGTTTTTCTCAGGTACCGGGATGATGGTCGTCTTCTTGAAGCAGGTTAAGAAGGTTAAGGCTCATGGGATACAAGGAGAAGTGGCTAGATGGGTAGAGAACTGGCTTGGCCATAGGAGACAGAGGGTAGTGGTCGAAGGGTCTTTTTCCGGCTGGAGGTCTGTAACCAGTGGTGTTCCGCAGGGCTCTGTACTGGGACCTCTGCTATTTGTGATATATATAAATGATTTGGAAGAAGGTGGAACTGGTGTAATCAGCAAGTTTGCGGATGACACGAAGATGGCTGGAATTGCGGAGAGCGAAGAGCATTGTCGGGCAATACAGCAGGATATAGATAGGCTGGAAAATTGGGCGGAGAGGTGGCAGATGGAGTTTAATCCGGATAAATGCGAAGTGATGCATTTTGGAAGAAATAATGTAGGGAGGAGTTATACAATAAATGGCAGAGTCATCAGGAGTATAGAAACACAGAGGGACCTAGGTGTGCAAGTCCTCAAATCCTTGAAGGTGGCAACACAGGTGGAGAAGGTGGTGAAGAAGGCATATGGTATGCTTGCCTTTATAGGACGGGGTATAGAGTATAAAAGCTGGAGTCTGATGATGCAGCTGTATAGAACGCTGGTTAGGCCACATTTGGAGTACTGCGTCCAGTTCTGGTCGCCGCACTACCAGAAGGACGTGGAGGCATTGGAGAGAGTGCAGAGAAGGTTTACCAGGATGTTGCCTGGTATGGAGGGTCTTAGCTATGAGGAGAGATTGGGTAGACTGGAGTTGTTCTCCTTGGAAAGACGGAGAATGAGGGGAGATCTAAGAGAGGTATACAAGATTAGGAAGGGTATAGATAGGGTGAACAGTGGGAAGCTTTTTCCCAGGTCGGAAGTGACGATCACGAGGGGTCACGGGCTCAAGCTGAGAGGGGCGAAGTATAACTCAGACATCAGAGGGACGTTTTTTACACAGAGGGTGGTGGGGGCCTGGAATGCGCTGCCAAGTAGGGTGGTGGAGGCAGGCACGCTGACATCGTTTAAGACTTAGCTGGATAGTCACATGAGCAGCCTGGGAATGGAGGGATACAAACGATTGGTCTAGTTGGACCAAGGAGCGGCACAGGCTTGGAAGGCCGAAGGGCCTGTTTCCTGTGCTGTACTGTTCTTTGTTCTTTGTTGTTCAGATAAGGACCTCAGATTATTGTAAAGAGAGGTTGAAAATGTCTGTGAATACCTCCGCCAGCTGATGGGCACAGGATCTGAGTGCATGTCTGGGTACCCCATCTGGGCCAGTTGCTTTCCGTGGGTTGACCTTCAAGAAAGCTGCTCTGACATCTGCCATGGTGACCCCGGAAACAGGTTCATCCAGGGTGGAGGGCTTGCTCTCGCTGACCTCTTGCTCAAAACGGGTGTAGAATGCATCGAGCTCATCAGGGAGAGGTGTGTTGGAGCTGGTGATTTTACATGCCTTCATCTTGTAGCCTGTTATGTCTTGCAGACCTTGCCATAGTCAGCAGCGGTCGGTGTGGCTAGCCTGGGACTCTAGCTTGGTCCTGTATTGTCTTTTGGCATTTTTGAAGGATCTCCTTAGATCGTATTTGGCTTTCTTGTATAGGTCAGTGTCGCCTGACCTGAACGCCTCAGACCTGGACTTCAGCAAGCAGTGGATATCCCTGTTCATCTATGGTTTCCGGTTGGAGAACACACTTCTTTGGCATACAGTCTTCTACACACTCACTAATGAAGTCAGTTACTGTCGTGGTGTATTCATTCAGGCTGGTTGCAGAGTTTTTAAATACTGACCAGTCCACTGACTCCAAGCAGCCCCGTAGGAGATCATCCGATTCCTCAGACCAACATTGCACAACTCTGATTTGCCAAAGTGTGGGCGGGCAATAGAGGGGTAGGCATGTTTGATATTTGTGTAGCAGTGGTCTTGGATGTTTGGGCCTCTGGTGGAGCAGGAGACGTGTCAGTGGTAACTTGGTAGTACGTCTTGAGCTTGGCCTGGTTGAAATCCCCGGCCATGATGAACAAGGCCTCGCGATGTTTCGTCTCAAGAGTATTCATAGCTCATTTTAAACCCATGTCCTTCAGCTCTGTGCTCATGTTCTGTCAAAATATGCAATACTCTCCCAAAGACTTCACTTGACCATGTCAAGCACCGCATTATTACTTCGGAAGACAAATATACAAGAAATTGGCTTCATGAATTTGAGTTCTGCTTTGGTTTGAGGAATGGGCATTGATTTGATTTGATTTATTATTGTCACATGTATTGATCCTGAAAAATATTGCTTCTTGCGCACTATACAGACAAACCTTACTGCTCTTAGAGTATATAGGGGAGAAGGAAAGGAGAGGGTGCAGAATGTCATAGCTAGGGTGTAGGGAAAGATCAACTTAATATGAAGTAGATCCATTCAAAAGTCTGATGGCAGCAGGGAAGAAGCTGTTCTTGAGTCTGTTGGTATGTGATCTCAGACTTTTGTTTATTTTTCTCGATGGAAGAATTTGGAAAAGTTGGGGTCCTTGATTATACTGGCTGCAGGAAGTATAGACAGAGTCAGTGGATGGGAGGTTGGTTTTAGTGATGGAGTTGAACCCTGGTTCTCTGATCTTTTTGCTGATGAAGGAATTTGGAGTGCAGAAGTTAAGATCTAAAATGGGATATGGTCTGACTTTCAAACAAGAACACATTGGATTACCTCATTATATTTTTTTAAAAAACAAGTTAATCATTCTTCGCAAGTAGATGTTATTTACTTCGACCTTATTGGTGATAAGAGACATGGGCTGTCAAAGCTTTCCTTCTTGCACTCATCAGGCCAAACACAAGAATGCCAAATTTCAAACAATCACCAACAATTTATATCACAGGAGTAAATTATCTTGTTGAAACTTTGAATTTACTCCTTGTTCTACAACTATCCCAGATGGACACAGAGTTGTTTGGTGTTATTGAATTTTTATGCTATGTAGCACTCACACAATACTTCAGCCATGTTTAATTAATAATACTTTGTTTGAAGGAGAAAGAGGGATATCAATTTTATATTTCCTATTTGAATTCCTTTCCTTCTCTGTGCCAATAGAAAGGAGAACCCGTTTTTTTAAAGCTTGCAGAGTTCTGTCTTTGGAATGTTATCAGCCAGATGTATATTGCACAGCAACATACTTCCCCAAAGGACATTGCGCCTGCCAAGATGGAATCACCTGCCATTATAGGCCATTTGATCTGATGAGCCTGCCAAGCGGCAACAAAAACTACCCTCGGAGGACAGTCAACTTTCAGTATCAATAAAAACGAGGTCTTCTCTATGGAAGACAAATCCTCTGCTGCAATCCATACCAGTCTGCTACTTTATAAAGAAAATTGCACTTTTAGCACCCAATTGACATCATTATTTCTCGTTAAAAGGACATTATAACAAAGCAGCCATTTATCTGGATTTTCTCCGACAGCCCACTGAATTAAATGCCACCGCGAGCAGCTTATGATATTGTTTTGATTTTAGTTCAACTGAAAACAAATCTCTCAAATTATCCTCTGGATTCTAGCTGGAAATCAGCAGGAATGCAAATTCACAACTTGTTTTTTTTTTAAAAAAACATACCCCTGCAGAGTAGACTTTTTAAAAAATGCACTGTGCTGTATTGATTTTTCATCTTTTTGGTTGAGAAGATTGACATAAAGTCTACCCGACATCGGATCTGTGACAATATATCAGCTGGTGTCAGTATTGACAAATGTATAATTGCTGCTTGCTGAATGAATCCAGTGGTTAATGATCGCTCAGGGAATGCTGAGGGTGATAGGGAGCCTTTTGGGAAATAATTCACACGATTTACGAGAAAGTGGATCTCAAATCTAATCACATGCAGGGATCATATGCAGGGATGTGTTGAATAATGAAAACAGATGGAAGGGGTATTGGATAGAATAGGAGACATCTGAAAGCATTGTCCTTTGCTGTGTACAATTGAAAAGGATGTGTATCCAATGTAAATGCCACACTTTTACTTCAAGGAAGGTTCATTAAGACCAGTGGTTCTTTAGAATGATTGTTTATTGACGTTAATCACTTTCTTTTCTTTTTTTTCAGGCTCATTTAAATTTTCCTGCTGTATGCAAGCGAATGGAATATTAGAGTCAGAACCTTCGCGGGAAGTGCATCATATTCCAGTCTATCCGATTGCAGATCCCGTCCAGATTCTCATTGTTGCCTGTCACAGTTTGAATATGTTTACGGGAAAACACTGAGTCCATGGGAAAATAGTTCCTACTGTTCGTAGTTGTATTGATTAGAAGCCATGGCAGCCAGAACTGGAGCCCACATGATTCAAACAGTTACGGTATTATTTCAAGTTATAATTGGTGTTTCCATCTGGCATTCAGCCCCAAGCTGGAAGGTGACTGGACAAACAGTTTGTCAGCGACAGAAAGTCACTGAATGGAATCCAGATCTTCAGGAAGTCCATGTTAACTGGACACTCACGCAGAATGTATGCTCTGATTTCTACACAGAATGCTGGAGTTTTAACACGCAGAATATTTCTGCCAGTAATCCAGCTTTTAACTTGGCCCAAAATTGTCCTTTAGATCTGCAGTTTGGAGTCGATGTTTATCTTTCCCTGGACCCATTCTTTGAAAAGCGTGGAATGAACGTGGCAAATGTTTCAGAGGCAGAATTCATTGGCTGCACTAATGCAGGTTTTCCACGTGCCCAGCTGTTGTTTGGTGGGAGAGCGAAAGGCACACAGCTCATTGACCTCAAATGGTTGACAGTTGGAACACATTATCTTGTGGAAGTGCAGGATGATGGGCCTCCTCTCTGCAGGCTTGGCCTTCGGCTGAATGTCACCGTTAAGTCAGAACTTTGCAGAGGTTTCAATAATACAACATTCTGCTCAGGACGTGGAAAATGTCAAACTGAACGTTTGCAGGCAGCCTATTACTGCCATTGCCAGCATCCCTACACTGGCCTTCTCTGTGAGGAATACAATGCCTGTTGTGTGAGGCCTTGCCTGAATGGAGGCACTTGCACTGACAAGAAGGAAGGACTTGATGGACGAGGGTATGACTGTGCTTGTCTGCCACAATTTACAGGTATGTGTTTTTCGTGTACATATTGCATGTATGTGATACTCAAATCCTGCTGTATTTTCCATTTAAAAGCATTGATGATTCTTTTTATCTCTTTCTGCAACTTTCTTCTCTCTGCCTTTCTGTTTCTTACACTCATTTTTTGTCTTCCCTTTTGTATTTTATATTTCTCTTTCATCCTCTTTCTTTATGCACTTTGGATTGTGTCTGTTGATGTGCAGGTTAGGTGGATTGGTCATGCTGAATTGCCGCTTAGTGTTGGGGGATTAGCTGGGTAAATACGTGGGGTTATGGGGACAGGGCCTGGGTGGAATTGTTATTGGTCCAGGCTTGATGGGCTGAATAGTCTCTTCCTGCACTGTAGGGATTCTGTGATTGTATATCTTTCCCATTGTACTTGTGGTTTCCTCTCTCTCTCGATTTGTATTCACGTGTCTATGCAGAATCACATAGCCCCCTCACACATTCTTCCTCCCTTTCTCTTTCTCCTTCTCACTTCTCCTATAGGTCAACCATTCTGATCCTTTCACCTTACCTGCCATTGTGATCTAAAGGCAGATGAAGAAATCCAAACTGAGGCAGAATACTGCGGATTCTGAGAACCTGAAATAACAACAGAAAGTGCTGGAAATGCTTAGCAGGTCTGATAGTATCTGTGGAGAGGGGAACAGAGTTAACATTTTGAGTTGAATATTACTGGAAAGAGTTATATTCGATTTGAAACATTGGGCAGACTCTTCTGGTTCCACCAGCAGTCGGAATCGAGGTGGGCAGGGAACTTAAATTGGTGGAATGCCAAAAATTAGTTTCCCAATGGCAGGATGAACATCAGGGATTATGTTCTCGTGACTTTAAAGGTATATAAAAGTGAAGCAGTTGAGGCTGCCTCATTAAATGTTTTTAAGGCAAGGATGGATAAATTTTTGAACAGTAATGGAATTAAGGGTTATGGTGAGCGGGCGGGTCAGTGGAGCTGAGTCCACAAAAAGATCAGCCATGATCTTATTGAATGGCGGAGAAGGCTCGAGAGGCCAGATGGCCTACTCCTGTTCCTAGTTCTTATGTTCTTATGTTTGACGGCAGCTTCCCAACAAAGAATGTTGAGAAACCCTTTATCATCCATTGGTAAGTCACACAAGGTCATGAAAAGGCCAGGTCACTGGAATTAAGTTTCTCCTCCAAATTAATTTCTAATGAATTAAGATGCCAGCCTATGGTGGCAGTACAAATTGCATGGATGATGACCCAGGAAGGGTTAAGTAGACAGTAATCAATTTTTGAACAGTCGTCACTGTTGCAATATCGAAAGGAAGTTTGTGCACAGCAAGATCCCACAAACCTAAATATGATGATCCTGCATTTAATGCTGGGGAAAATGTGTTACAGGCTGAATTGACTCAGGACATCATTGAGAAACAGAGAAGCCAGATTTGTAACATTGTGACCCATTTAGAATGTTTCATTAATGTTATTTGTAAATGCTGTGAGTTTTACATGAGAGCTCAGGAAGAGAGAGAGAATATTGATCTGTATATGGCAGCATTTGAAACATTGAGCCTAATCTTGAGAGTTTGGGCAACTGAACCATTATCTCATTAACCAGGATTGTCTATGGAACAAGAAACCCTGCTGTGAGAGCAGCTCTGCTCAGAAGAGAGAAACATACTCTCAAAAAAAACTACTGACAGTGGAGAAACTCTGAGCTAATCATCAGCTAAGAATATTGATAGGAGAACTGAGGAGGTTTTGCACTGTGCAGAAAGGCTGTACAAGAATTCCAAGCACAAGTTCAAGGAGAAAGTAAGGACAAATTATAGTCAGCAGAAAATAAGGCCAAACAATTGGATATGAAGGCTGTGGAGAACATCAGACAATAGAAAAGGAAGCATGTTCAGCTTGGGGAAAGCAACGTTCTAGCTGCAAGAAGCTGAATCACTTTCTATGTTTTGCTGTAAAGAAGTAAAGCAAGCTATAGAATCGATAGAATTCCTACAGTGAAGAAGAGTCCATCGAGTCTGCACAGACCATCATCCCGGTACCTAAGAAAAACCAAGCAGCGTGCCTTAATAACGATCGGCTGGTGGCTCTGACATCTCTCATTATGAAGTGCTTTGAAAAGCTAGTCATGGCATGAATCAGTTCCAGCCTCCCGGACCACCTGGACCCACTACAGTTTGCCTACCACCGCAACAGGTCCACAGCAGTCGCCATCTCCCTGGCCCTGCACTCAACCCTGGAACACCTAGATAACAAAGACACCTATGTCAGACTCATATTTATTGACTACAGCTCAGCCTTCAACACGATTATTCCCATGAAACTCATCTCCAAACTCCACGGCCTGGACCTCGGCACCTCCCTCTGCGACTGGACCCTGAACTTCCTAACTCACAGACCACAATCAGTAAGGATAGGCAGCAACACCATCTCCACAATCATCCTCAAGACTGGTACGCCACAAGGCTGTGTTCTCAGCCCCTTACTATGCTCCTTATACACCTATGACTGTGTGACCAAACTCCCCTCCAATTCGATTTTCAAGTTTGCTGACAACACCACCATAGTGGATCCGATCTCGAACAATGACAAGACACAGGGCAGGAATGAGAAAATGAATCGAGTGAACTGGTGTGGCAACAATAATCTCTCCCTCAATCTCAACAAAACGAAGGAGATTGTCATCGACTTTAGGAAGCATAAAGGAGAATAAACAATTACAAAGGAAATTGGATGGGCTTGGGAGGTTTCAAACAGAAATACTGACTAAATATCTTGTAACGGTGGGCGAAGTAGAAAGAGTCAAGAGCTTCAAGTATTTAGGTGTCCAGATCACCAACAACTTGTCCTGGTCCCCCCATGCCGACACTATAGTTAGGCCCCATCAGAGCCTCTACTTTCTCAGAAGACTAAAGAAATTTGGCATGTCAGCTACAACTCTCACCAACTTTTACAGCTGCACCATAGAATGCATTCTTTTTGGTTGTATCACAGCTTGGTATGGCTCCTGCACTGCTCAAGACCACAACAAACTAGAAAAGGTTGTGAATGTAGCCCAATCCATCATGCAAACCAGTCTCCCATCCATTGACTCTGTCTACACTTCCCACTGCCTCAGCAAAGCAGCCATCATAATTAAGGACCTCTGACACCCCGGACATTCTCTCTTCCACCTTCTTCCTTCA
Organism: Mustelus asterias; assembly: GCF_964213995.1. NCBI lineage: Eukaryota > Metazoa > Chordata > Chondrichthyes > Carcharhiniformes > Triakidae > Mustelus > Mustelus asterias. The sequence goes on along the minus strand of NC_135805.1, from coordinate 128,257,442 downwards.
GGAAAAAGATACAAAAGTCTGAGGTCATGTACCAATCGACTCAAGAACAGCTTCTTCCCTGCTGCTGTCAGACTTTTGAATGGACTCACCTTGCATTAAGTTGATCTTTCTCTACACCCTAGCTATGACTGTAACACTACATTCTGCACACTCTCATTTCCTTCTCTATGAACGGTATGCTTTGTATAGCGCGCAAGAAACAATACTTTTCACTGTATGTTAATACATGTGACAATAATAAATCAAATCAAATCAGTCTCTCCAAAAGAGCATACCAACCCAGGCCCTCCACTCCGCCCTCTCCCCATAACCCTGCGCATTTACCATGGCTAATCCACCTAAACTACACATCTGTGGACACAAAGGGGCAATTTAGCATGGCCAATCCATCTAACCTCAATCTTTGGATTGAGAGAGAAACCAGAGCACCCGGAAGAAATCCATGCAGACACAGGGAGAACGTGCAAACTCCACACAGATGTTTACCCAAAATCGGAATCAAGGTCTCTGGTGCTGTGAGGCACAGTAAGAAGTCTCACAACACCAGGTTAAAGTCCAATAGGTTTATTTGGCAGCACTAGCTTTCGGAGTCTCCGGCTCCTTCATCAGGTGAGTGAGGAGTTGTGTTCACAAACAGGTCATATACAGACACAAACTCAATTTACAAGATAATGGTTGGACTGTGAGTCTTTACAGGTAATCAAGTCTTAAAGGTACAGACAAGGTGAGTGGAGAGAGGGCCAAGCACAGGTTAAAGAGGTGTGTATTGTCTCCAGCCAGGGCAGTTAGTGAGATTTTGCAAGCCCAGGCAAGTCGTGGGGGTTACAGATAATGTGACATGCACCCAAGATCCCGGTTGAGGCCGCCCTCATGTATGCGGAACTTGGCTATCAGTTTCTGCTCAGCGATTCATGTCGTGTGTCATGAAGGCCGCCTTGGAGAACGCTTACTCGAAGATCAGAGGCTGAATGCCCGTGACTGCTGAAGTGCTCCCCGACTGGAAGGGAACACTCCTGCCTGGTGACGAAGGAGCAGCACGCTCCGAAAGCTTATGGTATTTGCTACCAAATAAACCTGTTGGACTTTAACCTGGTGTTGTGAGACTTCTTACTGTGCTTACCCCAGTCCAACGCCGGCATCTCCACATGGTGATTGTCGAGCGGTGTTCATTCATCCGTTGTCGCAGCGTCTGCATGGTCTCTCCAATGTACCATGCCTCGGGACATCCTTTCCTGCAGCGTATCAGGTAGACAACGTTGGCCAAGTTGCAAGAGTATGTACCGTGTACCTGGTGGATGGTGTTCTCACGTGAAATGAGGCAGCAGTGCTAACCGCTGTGCCACCGTGCCGCCCACCATTCAAGATGGTTTGTGGATAGATATCAGATAATGATTCTGCAGAATTACTTGACACGTTTGACCAAGCCAGCAACGTCAAGTCTCAACGTAAAGATGATTTTAGAAAGGCTCCTACAAAGGGAAAGCCTCAAGTGAAAGTGCAGTGTCTTAATAGACATTGGTGCTGTGTACGGCACGATGAGCTTTGCAGACCTGTGTAAGGTTGCTCAAGAAAGTGACCCAAAAATGAAGGCATGCTAGGATGCTCAATCCAGCAGGACAAAGTTAGCTTGGAGTCCAATAATTGGAAGAAAGAAGACCTTCCTGTTTGGAAGCACCAAGTCAAAATCCCCTCAGCTCAGCTGAAACAATTCAAAAGCTTGACTGTTAACTTTCACATAGAGATATTCAGTGTCTCACATGACACCATGACACATGCCGAACATCTTGACAGACAAACATCTTGCTCAGATCAAGCAAATTATACAATATGTCATCCTTCAAGTGCTATGAAGTAGTGATGAAAGGATACCATCAAGGGACACCGGTTGTTCTAAGACAGTATTGGACAGATGGCGATAAAATGATCACCCAAGGTGGCATCTTGTACAAGTAGAAGAGATGCTGAAGTGCATCCATTCCAGCCACCAAGAAATTGTGTCATGTCTGAGGGAGGAAAGAGAAGTACTCGACTGAGCAAACGCCAGCAATGAAATTGAGGACCACATCAGCGAGTCAGACTTTTGGGCAACAAATCATTTTATCCACCACAAGAGACATTGCCCTTCATCCTGATGTGTGTACAACCCTAACACCTAACTCTTTTCAAACTTGCAGTCACACATAACTCCTCACACCAACTCAGCTTGCAGGTCTACCCATCTGTCTGTGTGCACTTAGCTCATCTGTCCATCCACCACTGACATTCATCCTCAATCCCTGCGTCTCTTTTATAGGCAACCTCCATCCATTGGGTGAACACCTATAAAAACTCTCACTCATCAGTCCCTCTTTCCCTCCATGAAGGGGCAGAAAGCACAGAAGATGGGGGCCATACAGAGGATTGGAGGTGACCCTCTGACCATTTCTCAATTAACACACTGGAGATCAGTGGAGTCTCAGCTTGGCTGGCCATTGGAGATGTAGAGATTCCCCCCCCCCCAAAAGCTACCCAGTGACTGAATTTCATTCAACACCCACTGGTGAGGTGATAGTGACGGAGTGGTGATATCATTGGACTAGTAATCCCCAGGCAGCGAGTGAAATTTAAATTCAATGAATAGAACAAAATGGAAAGCTGGTCTCAATGTAGGTATAGATGATCATCATCGATCACTGCAAAAACCCATCTGGTTCTCTAATGTTGCTGAATGAAGGAAACCTGGTCTGGTCTAAATGTAACTCCAGACCCGTGGCAATATGCTTGACTCTTACCTGCCTTTTGAATTTATTCATAGAATCCCCACAGTGCATAAGGAGGCCATTTGGCCCATCGAATTTTTGGCAGAGTATACCATCCTATCCCCATTGTCCTACGTATTTACCCCGCTAATCCACATAACATATCCATCTTTGGACATTAAGGGACAATTTAGAACAAAGAAAAAAGAAAATTATAGCACAGGAACAGGCCCTTCGGCCCTCCAAGCCTGCACTGACCATGCTGCCCGACTTAACTAAAACCCACTACCCTTCCAGGGACCATATCCCTCTATTCCCATCCTATTCGTGTACTTGTCAAGACGCCCCTTAAAAGTCACTACCATATCCGCTTCCACTACCTCCCCCGGCAACGAGTTCCAGGCACCCACTACTCTCTGTGTACATAATCTGCCTCGTACATTTCCTTTAAACCTTGCCCCTCGCACCTTAAACCTATGCCCCCTTGTAATTGATTCTTCCACACTGGGAAAAAGCTTCTGACTATCCACTCTGTCCATGCCTCTCATAATCTTGTAGACTTCTATCAGGTCTCCCCTCAACCTCCATCGCTCCAGTGAGAACAAACCAAGTTTCTCCAACCTCTCCTCATAGCTAATGCCCTGCAACATCCTGGTAAATCTTTTCTGTATCCTCTCCAAAGCCTCAACATCCTTCTGGTAGTGTGGCGACCAGAATTGAACACTATATTCCAAGTGTGGCATAACTAAGGTTCTATAAAGCTGCAACATGACTTGCCAATTTTTAAACTCAATACTCCGGCCGATGAAGGCAAGCATGCCATATGCCTTCTTGACTACCTTCTCCACCTGCATTGCCACTTTCAGTGACCTGTGTACCTGTACACCCAGATCCCTTTGCCTATCAATACTCCTAAGGGTTCTGCCATTTACTGTATATTTCCTATCTATATTAGACCTTCCAAAATGCATTACCTCACATTTGTCCGGAATTTAGCGTGGCCAATCCACCCAAGCTGCACATCTTTGGACTGTGAGACAAAACTGGAACATCCGGAGGAAACCCACGGGGGAGAACACGTGAGCTCTGCACACAAGTCACCCAAGGCCAGAATTGAACCTGGGTCCCTGGCACTATGAGGCAGCAGTGCTAACCAGGCAAGATACTCAGTTCAACAACAGTTAGGATTGGGTAACAAACACTGCTTTCCCAAAATGATTTAAGTCTGTACTTTACTGATTCTGAGTAGTGGATTATTACAGCAACCTTAAACCTGTGACAAAAGCCCACAACCAATAAAAGTATTGAAAAACATGTTGTCTAGATGTCAACAGCCACTGAGATATGATCATGTTTCTCTAGATATTGCCAAGTATTCCTATCTCATTGCACTTATTTATGTGTAACTATCCTCCATTCACTCTGAGGTGCAGGCGAGACAGTTCTGGAGTCACTGGTACAGATTTTTATCTCTGCTTGCATCTGTAGAATCGGGAGATTTCTTGGCTTACTGAACTCGGCCTTTTAAGAATCCATCCACATCTCGGATTTTTGGTTTGAGGATGGGGCAGGGGAGGGAGGGGCGACCCCAAAACAGATGTAGAGGCTGTGGCTGTGTGCAGAAGAGGGCAAGGTGCAAGGCCTGTCCCTGTGCGCCAGCATTGTGTTTAAATAACTCAAAAGAATAATAAAACAAAAAAATTTCTTCAACACCCATTCCCCCCCATCTCCCAGATAATCCCCAAATTTCATTCATACCAAGCTATGCCACCTCATGCTCCTATACTCATCCCATGACCCCTCATACTCCCATGCCAACTTATGCCAACCCAGGTTTCACCCTTCCCTGCCCACCTCAACACAGAGCCCTCTGCCCTGACTCCCTTATTGCTAACTCACCTTACATCTTTGAATGCTTCCTGGATGGTTTTGACAGCATTCGCACTTCCTTGGCAGCTGAGCATTTCCTTGACAGCTGGACAGTTATGATAAGTTGCAATGTGGAAAAGGTACACAATTATGTTTAGTTTTAACAATCTAAATAGTGTCTTACCGCTCCAAAGAGATACCCTGGCTATTCAAAGAATCCACCAAGTTTAGGCCTCTTCTTAGAAGGTCTGCCTTGTTTCGTGCGGCATTCACACAGCTAGGGTTTGGTGGGTGAAGGCAGTTGATGATTTAAATGGCCAGCTTCCTCCACGATGGGAAATTCCGGGGTGGGGGGGGTGGGGTGGGGGGGGGGGGGGGGGGGGGGGGGGGAGTGGGTGGCAGGCAGAGAAAATTTGTCAACTTGTCGGATTTTCACCACAAATCTCTATGAGGCTCCAAGAGACTTTCCAGTGTGGCAAAAATCTGGCACACTGTTGCTTTAGAGTCATAGAGGTTTACAGCATGGAAACAGGCCCTTTGGTCTAACTTGCCCATGCCGCCCATTTTTAAAAAACCTCTAAGCTAGTCCCAATTGCCTGCATTTAGCCCATATCCCTCTTACCCATGTAATTGTCTAAATGCTTTCTAAAAGACAGAATTATACCCGCCTCTGCTACTACCTCTGGCAGCTTGTTCCAGACACTCACCACCCTGTGTGTGAAAAAATTGCCCCTCTGGATCCTTTTCTGTCTCTCCTCTCTCACCTTAAACCTATGCCCTCTAGTTTTAGACTGCCCTACATTTGGGAAAAGATATTGAGTATCTAGCTGATCTATGCCACTGTATTTTATAGACCTCTACAAGATCACCCCTCAGCCTCCTATGCTCCAAAGAAAAAAGTCCCAGTCTATCCAGCCTCTCCTTTAACTGAAACCATCAAGTCCCGGTAGCATCTTAGTAAATCTCTTCTGCACTCTTTCTAGTTTAATAATATCCTTTCTATAATGGGGTGACTAGACCTGTGTACAATATTCCAAGTGTGGCTTTACCAATGTCTTGTACAACTTCAACGAGACACCCAACTCCTGTATTCAATGTTCTGACCAATGAAACCATTGAAGGCATGCTGAATGCCTTCTTCACCACTCTGTCCACCTGTGACTCCACTTTCAAGAAGCTATGAACCTGTACCCCAAGATCTTTTTGTTCTGTAACTCGCCCTATCATTAACTAAGTAAGTCCTGTCTTGGTTCAGTCTACCAAAATGCATCACCTCGCATTTATCTAAATTAAACTCCATCTGCCATTCGTCAGCCCACTGGGCCAATTGATCAAGATCCCGTTGCAATCTGAGATAATTTTCTTCACTGTCCACTAGAACATAGAACATAGAACATTACAGCGCAGAACAGGCCCTTCGGCCCACGATGTTGCACCGACCAGTTAAAAAAAAAAACTATGCCACCAATCTTGGTGTCATCTGCAAACTTACTAACCATGCCTCCTATATTCTTATCCAAATCATTAATATAAATGTCAAATAACAGTGGACCCAGCACTGATCCCTGAGGCACACCGCTGGTCACAGGTATCCAGTTTGAAAAACAGCACCCTCTGGCTTCTGTCATCTGTGTGTCTATTTAGCCAACTCAGTCCAACTCAGGCGGCACGGTAGCACAGTGGTTAGCACTGCTGCTTCACAGCTCCAGAGTCCCGGGTTTGATTCCCGGCTCGGGTCACTGTCTGTGTGGAGTTTGCACATTCTCCTCGTGTTTGCGTGGGTTTCCTCCGGGTGCTCCGGTTTCCTCCCACAGTCCAAAGATGTGCGGGTTAGGTTGATTGGCCAGGTTAAAGAATTGCCCCTTAGAGTCCTGGGATGTGTAGGTTAGAGGGATTAGCGGGTAAAATACGTGGGGGTGGGGCCTGGGTGGGATTGTGGTCGGTGCAGACTCGATGGGCCGAATGGCCTCCTTCTGCACTGTAGGGTTTCTATGATTCTATGAACAGTCAGTCCCACAGCGATTTGGAGAGAGTGCGGCACTCTCTGTGGTGCTCGTGTTCAGGTGAGCTGTTGATCTCGAACAGGTCCACCCTCTCAGATGGATGTAAAAGATCCAATATTGCTATGGGAGCTTGCTGTGCACAACATGGCTGGCTGGCACATTTCCCACATTATCGCAGTGACCACACTTCAAATGGCAGTGAGGCATTCTGAGACATCCTGAAATTCTGAAAGGAGATGGAGCAATGCTTATTCAGTACTTTTTTCTTTCTTCACTGATGTAAGTGGATGAAGGGAATCTTCTCTCTGCACCCACAGCTTCCTCAAGAATGCCACAGATTTCCATTGGATTGGTGGCAGATGCTGGATCCTGTCGATTTGCAAGGTGTATTTCATGGCCGCTCTATACAAATACATTGAGTCAATGAAGGTTTTTGTCAGGATCAGTTCACAGTCGAAAAGCCGCAGTAGTAATGCCAAATTCCTTTCCATGTTGTCGGGCCCATCTGTTTTTCAACTGTAAGTTTGATTGAAGTTATGAAAGGCCTGGGGGAATGCCAGTGGACCCATCACCTGACTCGTTCCTATGCACTCCGGTCAGGCTAACTGGAAGATGTGTTTCAGTCAGGGCGGACCTTAATTTGTCAGCCAGTTGAGAACGTAATCTTGTTCAGGAGTGGATTCTACATCCTCTTCTGCATTCGACAACTTCACGTGCATGCCAATTGCGAAGTTCAAGCCTATGTAATTCTATGTAGTTCATTACGAGTGTGAATGTTTCAATCTGGAGTGGTTTCACACAAAGGTGAGTGGTTAATAAAACAATCCTGAGGGGAAGAATCTGTCTCCCTGTGATTGCATTGCATTTGCAACCAATAGCTTGTTCATTAGAGTTTCCAGAAATCTAAGGTTTAATTTCAACAGAGTTTTTAGACTGTGCTGCTGTAAGTTGAGTGCAGCAGCTGCAGAAATCATTTCTCTGGCGTATCCATGGCCTTCCTGCAATGGCTAAGCAGGAGGGCGTACCGCTATACTTGTTAAGGGGACTGACATGATCTTCAGATACCATCAACTGTGTAAATCCAAACTGTACTTTCTGCTTACTTAAAAATGGACTTTGCTGAACCAAAACACGACTACAACATGTCATATGATTTTGCAAGTCAGCTACAGATCTGGAAATTTCCAACAGCATTTACAAAAAAAAGCTCAAACATCATGCTTGTGGAATCTCACACCTATCATTGTACAGATCAACTACAATCAATGAAACGAGGAAGCACCAAATGGTTTGATAGTTCTGGAGAAGAGGCACTGAGACTAAAAACGTTAACTCTGTTTCTCTCTCCATAGATGCTGCTGGATCTGCTGAGTTTTCCCAGCATTTTCTGTTTATTTCAGATAGTCTCTCTCCCCAGTCTCTACTTTTAACAAGAGAGCATTATACTTGCAGAGGCACTAATAGCTACCGTCTTTCTCCCAAGGTGACCAGAAACATAGGCTAGGTTCCACCGTGGTTTATGTGGTGAGCCACTCAAATCTCTGTTGACTTTGGTAGGAGGCTGGAAAATCCCACCCATAGAAACTGATTGTTAACCTGAAACTGACTCATCAGTGGGAAATACCAGTGGGCAATACCCCTCTGCCCTTTGCTGTCATGTTACATTCCTGGACTCCCAAGGCAGTCTGCTGTTAACGCTCAGCCTGTCAATACCGAAGCTGGATTCCAGGCTGACATTAAGTTTAAAGTTTATTTATTACTGTCACAAGTAGGCTTACATTAACACTGCAATGAAGTTATTGTGAAAATTCCCTCGTCACCCCACATTGGCATCTTTTTGGGTACACTGAGGGAGAATTTAGCATGGCCAATGTACGTAACCAGCACGTCTTTCAGACTGTGGGAGGAAACCGGAGCACTCGGCGAAAACCCACGCAGACACCGGGAGAATGTGCAAACTCTGCACAGTCACCCAAGCCAGGAATCGACCCTGGGTCCCTGGCACTGAGGCAGCAGTGCTAACCACTGTGCTGCCGTGCCACCCAACAAACCTAAACCTCTTTGAAGCCTGGTTCTCTGAGTGATTCTGCTATCGCCTTAGTGCGGATGAAGTTCGTGTAGATCAAGCTCATCTTGCCGTGTCATCACCAACTTCGAAGGAATTCAGCAATACCTGCTTTCAGCTCGCTGAACCAACCTGAATTTTAACTCCTTATGTGAAGTGATCCTCATTGAACTCTGACCTTCTGATCTCTGTCATTGATGTAAATTGAGATCCATATCTTTGGTGTTTATTTTTGCTTTAAGTTCTCCCTAGTTATAGAGCTCTTTTCTTTCCTATCTCCTTGTGTGTATATCATTGTGGTGACCATCTCTTTGGTTCGAATGTATGAGTAATCAATATTTCTTATTCATCCCCAAAAAGAGTTAGCTGTGTGTTCCTTTAAAATTTACCTAACACAGCCGACTTCAATAAATAAAATACCTCTGCTCATGAACAGACGGTGAGAAAAATAAAGCGGTTCAATTTGTCGTTTTCTCCTGCCCTTATCTTTGTTCAACCATTCTAGTGCATCAGATGTTTTCTTGAAGCGACAAATAGCAAGTTGTGATCGCTATCAACACAATTAATTAATTATTTGCTATTTTCTGCCTGCTCTTCGTGCCATTTCAAAAGATAACAACTGTAAAGAAGGATTATTGGCTTTGACAAGAGTCCGCTTGGCCCTTCTCAGTCCTGTGTTTCTCAAAGTACAAGAACAATTTGCAGTTAGAAAGCAATTGTAATGTAGTCAACTGCCCCAGACAGCAATCCACCTAACAGGGGAGAGGGGTAAATGAGACCTTGTGAGAGTTAGGATACGGTTACCAACGATTTGGGTGAGCTCAGGTTCCGAGAATCATAAAATCCCTAGAGTGCTGAAGGAGGTCATTCGGCTCATCAAGCATGCACTGACAACAATCCCACCCAGGTCCTATCCCTGTAACCCCACGTATTTGCCCTGCTAGTCCCCCTGACACTAAGGGGGAATGCAGCCTGGCCAATCCATCTAACCTGCACATCTTTGGACTATGGGACGAAACCAAAGCATCCGAAAGAAATCAATGCAGACATGGGGAGAACATGCAAACTCCACACAGACAGTCACCTGAGGCCAGAATTGAACCCCGGTCTCTAGCGCTGTGAGGCAGCAGTGCTAACCACTGTGCCACCTTTATGGAGAACACAGGATGAGAGACGAGCCAGGAAAGCATTGGCCGAGTCAAGTCCAAAGGTAAAACGGGGCGAGAATAAGGGTTTCAACAGTCATTGAGTTGGGACAGGGATGGGGACAGAAGATGTTGGAAGAAGACAGTCTTGATTTTGACAGACTATGATTCTTGGGTTCCCAGTCACGGTTGTTATATGCCAAAAGATCATTCACACGTCTTCAGGCAGGCTGCTGAAACTCATTTCATTCTAACCTTTATTTGTTATCCACGAAAGAAGTTCTCCCCTTGGATGATTTGAACCTCTCATATAATCTATTAATCAGCCAGCCATTCTCATTTACCACTGGGATCTTAATAGCCTGCAGTGGTCTCTGCTAGACTGGTCCTTTCACAGTTTAATGACATTTTGTTTGAATTTTGCTTGTAATAGTTGCATTGGCTGTAGGAAAACCTTCTAACAGATCGTAAGAATGAAACATTTGAATTCTGCGGTCAATATTTGCTGTAAAGTCAGGACAATAAATCATACCTTCAAATGTTTCAAAACAAAAGATGTTCTTGGAATGTAAGCAATTCTGGTACGACAGTGTTTATTGTTCAGTTGGTTTCCCTGAGGATATCAGAAGTGCACAAATGGAAAATTCTTTGGATGCTGAAAATCTGAAATAAAACACAACATATCGGACACATTCAGCAGATCTGGCAGCATCTATGGAGAGACAGAGTTGATGTTTTCATTTTGTGACCTTGTGTTCTGGCATTGAAAGTATGTCGTGTGATACCAGAGGTACGTTTGCACAGAATGAATGATGGTGGCAAATACTTTTTCTTACAGGATATTCCTGAGGCAGTTGGGTCTTTTAGTGCAACAAATTGACACCTTTTATCATAATTTTCATTTTATATATTCATGAGACATGAGTGTCACTGGCTGGCCAGCATTTCTTGCCCATCCCTAGTTGCCCTTGGAAGGCAATTGAGAGTCAACAACATTGCTGTTGCTCTGGAGTAGGCCAGACCAAGTAAGGACGTCAAATTTCCTTCCCTAAAGGACATTAGTGAACCAGATGGGTTTTTACAACAATCACCAATGGTTTCATGGTCATCAGTAGATTCTTAATCCCAGATATATTTTATTGAATTCAAATTCCACCATCTGCCATTATGGGATTCGAACCAGGGTCCCCAGGACATTAACTAAATTTCTGTATTAATAGTCTCGTGATAATACCACTCGGCCATTGCCTTCCCTCATTTCATTTGAGTGCTAGCCCACAAAGAATACCAGAATTATTAAATTCCGTTTCCTAATTTGCTCGTGATTGATAGCTATGTGATTGACTGAGCTATCTGATTACAAGGCAGGTGATATGGAAACGAAGCCAAAGGCCATGCCAGGTATCGAGCCTTGGAAAACAAAATGACGTGAAGGCTTAAGGCAGAGTATTCCTTCTCATACCTACATAGGGAAGGATGGCCAAAAAGAAAGGATCCTGTTGGATGACAAACTATTTTTAGACAAGATATCAGATACTTGAGATGACAGAGAAATTGCAACTCAGAAATAGGCCATTTGGCCCAACTAGTCCATATTCATGTTTAGTTCAATATGGCAGCTATTTCCCATCTTACTTCACCCAACCCTATCAACATACATGTCAAGTTCTTTCTTTCTCCCACATGTTTATCTTGCTTCACTGTAGCACGTTCCACCTCAGCTACTCCATGTGGTAGGGAATTCCACATTTTGATCACTGAAGAGTTACATTTAGTAGTGGATACCCCCACCACCTAGTTTTGAAATTGCACCCCCCCCCCCCCACCCCAAGCAGAAATCAGAAAGAACTACAGATGCAAGACAATGAACAAAAGCGCAAAACTTGCCAAAATCAAAGGCATGATGAGACAGTCAATAGTAATTTAGAAGAGGTGTACCATCTGACTCCTGTGAAAAGAGGGGACTGATGACTAGGTGACCTCTGCAGAGGCGAAGATGTGCCTACTGTGCAACAGATTGAAGATGTATCTGTCACAGTAGTGCTTGTTTCACAGAGCTCCGCAATCATTACATAGGAACAGCACTTTAACGAAATAGAGTTGACTGAAAGCACACGCCTCTCCAAAACATGGCAAAGCACTTCACTTAAAATTAGTTATTTAAGCACAGCAACTGACCTTTGATTTGTTGGTGCTCACGGCACTCAATTTGCACATGGCAAGTTTCTGTAAACTTCAATTAAATCAATTAACCATTCAAGCTCCGATGGTGGCATTAGCTAAGGTTCCAACATTAGCCTGGGAATTGAGGGGAAAAGTTCGAGGTAATCTTCAACATGCATTCGAATCAGCACATTATGGTATATAGAATTATATAAATGATGCAACACGCACAGGCCATTCCACCTCACTAGTTCAAATTCGTGTTTATGCTCCACTCTTAATTTGATTTATTATTGTCACGTGTTAGTATACAGTGAAAAGTATTATTTCTTGTGCGCTTATACAGACAAAGCATACCACTCATAGAAAAGGAGAGGGGAGGACACAGAATGTAGTGTTACAGTCATAGCTAGGGTGTAGAAATAGGTTGACTTAATATGAGGTAGGTCCATTCAAACATCTGATGGCAGCAGTGAAGAAGCTGTTCTTAAGTTGGTTGGTACGTGATCTCAGACTTTTGTAGCTTTTTCCTGACGGAAGAAAGTGGAAGAGAGTGTGTCCAGGTGCTTGTGGTCCTTGATTGTGCTGACTGCTTTTCCGAGGCAGCGGGAAGTGCAGACAGAGTCAATGAGTGGGAGGCTGGTTTGTGTGATGAAGTGGGCTATGTTCACAACCCTGTCTCGAGTTCTGTTCTTCCCCACAAGAGGAAACATTCTCTCTGCATCCACTCAATCAAAACCTTTCATCATTTTAAAGATTTATTTTATGTCACCCCTCAGCCTTCTCCTATCATGACGAAATAATGATCTTTCGGCATGCCACAACAGGCCTCAAATAAAATCTGAATTATGGAATGTGATCCCTCACAATCCATCACTCCGCAAATCCACTCAAAAAGTTAGCAACAGTGTGGAGAGTCCTTCCCCTAAGCTCATGACAATCACACAGTCGTTGTGATTTCTGGAAACAAAGGATGTTTAATCCCAGTGGGAAACTAAATGTGGCAAAACTTTTCAGCAGTTAGGGGTTGTTGTGCTCCAGTGCCGATTAGCTAGAGTGTGCATGGTCAATGGGAGTGCACCGCGCTTGTCTGCATTCAGCTGGAGCCCATACCAATCCATCACTCACCAGTTCTATATTGATGGGTTGTTCCTATACTGTTCTGCCCATTTCCTGCCACATTTTATGGGGATTTTGCCAGGGTGGGTGAATCGATTCAACCTCCTCCTTCCCCTTAATCTATGTGTTGTGCTTTGACACCAAGAAAACAATCAAACATAGAGTGCCTCTGTTCAGCTTGGAGCAACACTGAATATCATAAAGCCAGATCATGAAAAACTGTCAGAGATGCTAATTGTATGTTATCTGCCACAGAACACATGCTAAATACCTGCCTGTGATCAATGATGATTAGTTGAGATTTGTAGAAGCAGAAATGCTAAAATCGCCATCTGCTTCAGCAACAAGCCCAAATCTGGAAAAGGTACACACTATTCATAACATTTAAGAATATGTCAAAACTGATAAGGTCAGCCGCTTAAAGGTGCAACATGGTATTATCTGCTTTTCATGAAGATGTCAGTCTAGATTCAAACTGTTGGCCATGGCTCAGTGGGAAACAAGAGCAGGAGGAGGCCTTTTGGCCCCTTTGCCTTTGAGACAGAAGGATGTGGGCAACACGGTAGCACAGTGGTTAGCACACTGCTGCTTCACAGCTCCAGGGACCTGGGTTCGATTCCCGGCTTGGGTCACTGTCTGTGTGGAGTTTGCACATTCTCCTCGTGTCTGCGTGGGTTTCCTCCGGGTGCTCCGGTTTCCTCCCACAATCCAAAGATGTGCGGGTTAGGTTGATTGGCCATGCTAAAATTGCCCCTTAGTGTCCTGAGATGCGTAGGTTAGAGGGATTAGTGGGTAAAATATGTAGGGATATGGGGGTAGGGCCTGGGTGGGATTGTGGTCGGTGCAGACTCGATGGGCCAAATGGCCTCTTTCTATACTGTAGGGATTCTATGATTCTATGAAATCCCACTCCCACCCCACTGCAATGCTGATGTACTGCTACACTAGTGGCAAGCAAGGGGGGAATCTTGTAGCTTGGGACAGTCAGGGACTGGGAAGGTTGCCACCAGACTATAGAACTCAGGAGCAGAAGTAGGCTGTTCAGCCCATCAAGTTAGCTCTGCCATTCAATCAGATGTCACTCCAAAGATGTGCATGTTAGATGGATTGGCTGAATTGCCCCTTCGTGTGCCGAGATGTGTAAGTTTGGGGGATTAGTGAGGTAAATGCATGGGGTTGCAGGGATAGGGGCTGGGTGGGCTTGTTGTTTGTACAGGTTCAATGGACCAAATGGCGGCCTCCTGCACTGTAGGGATTCAATGATTCTATGATTCTTCTATGATAACCCTCAAATTCACTTTCCTGTCTTATCCCCATAACCCTTGATTCCCTTGCTGATTAAAAATCTGTATATCTCAGCCTTGAACACACTTAATGACTCAACCTCAACAGCCCTTTGTGGTAAGAATTCCACAGATTCACTGCCTCTGAGAGAATAAATTCTTCCCTATCTCTGTCTTGAATGGGCGACCCCTTATTCTGAGTTATGCCCTTTGGTTCTAGACTCTCCCACAAGAGGAAACAACCTCTCAACATCTACCCTGTCAAGCCTCCTGAGAATCCTATATGCCTTATGAGGTTACCCCTCATGCTTCTAATCCCCAATCTTCAACCTACTCAACCTCCCTCATAAGAAAATCCCTCCAGACCCAGGATCAATCGAGTGAACCTTCTCTCGACTGCCTCCAATACTACTATATCTTTCCTTGGATAAGGGGACTAAAACTGTTCACAGTATTCCAGGTGTATTCTAAATAGTGCCTTGTAAGGTTTTAGCAAGACTTCCCTCTTTTTATAGTCCATTCTCTTTGAAATAAAGGCCAACATTCCATTTGCCTTCTACATTTACTGGTTGAACTTCCATGCTAGATCTTTTGTGATTTATGCACGACGACCCCCAAATCTCTCCGTGCTGCAGCTTTCTCTGTTTATGATGTGGCGTTGCCGGCGTTGGACTTGGGTGGGCACAGTAAGAAGTCTCATCACACCAGGTTAAAGTCCAACAGGTTAATTTAAAATAATGAGCTTTTGGGGGACTGCTCCTTCATCAGGTGTGTAGACTCCGGAGCACCCGGAGGAAACCCACACAAACACAGGAAGAACATGCAGATTCCGCACAGATAGTGACCCAAGCCGGGAATCGAAACCGGTTCCCTGGCGCTGTGAGGCAACAGTACGAGGCGCAGTGAGGCAGCAGTGTGAACCACTGTGCCACAAAGTGGAGTTGGGGGGGGGGGGGTGGTGGGGAGGGGGTTTCTTGTGGAACATAAAGACCACTGGTGCCGAATGTTTCTGTGCTGCAAGTTCTATGTAATATTATGTAGATTGTGGATGTCCCAGGGATTGTAAGATGATATCCAGAGCCAGGAAGAGGGTGAATCATGAGGATTCTTCAGATTAAAGGAAAGCAGTGTGAGCAGGCACTGGGTATGTTTGTCAGAAAGTACTGTGTCACCCCATTTCTGAGTGGTAAAACATGCACCAGAACCACGTTTGATGGAAGAACTAGAATCAAATCATCGCAGCAGGAGCAGCCCCTGCAGAAGGGGAGCTAAAGGAACTGCACTTACCAAGCAACAGAGGAAATAGCACTGAAGGAAAACTATGAGCAAGGAAAACCGAGGTCTGCATATGCATACCACAAATGTACAAGAGATGACCAACCTCAGGTGTCCATAAAAGGCCTGAGGGGAATGAATTTGTATTGCCTGCTGCTGACTAACTCATAGCTTCCTGGATGGAGGGATTCCATTTCAATTTAACCATGTCCACCAAGCTGCAGGAATCATAGGATCCCTACAGTGCAGAAGAAGGCCATTCAGCCCATCAAGTCTGCACCGACTCACCGACAGAACATCCCACCCAGGCGCTCTCCCCCCCCCCCCCCATTCCTGTAACCCCACACATTTACCCTGCTAATCCCCTGGACATACGCATCCTGGGACACGCAGGGACAGTTTAGCATGGCCAATCCATCTTTGGAGTGCAGGAGGAAACCAGAGCACCCGGAGAAAACCCACACAGACATGGGGAGAATGTGCAAACTCCACACAGACAGTGACCCGAGCAAGGAATTGAACCCGGGTCCTTGGCGTTGTGAGGCAGCAGTACTAACCACCATGCCGCCCTAAGGGATTGGCTACATACCCTAAAGGATTATGAAATTAACTAAAATAGCTCATTTATGCAAAACAGCATTTTTGAATCTTTAAACTTGTTCCCCTTTATCCTTAATTAATAAATTCAACTCTGGCAAACTACTTCCTCCACTCTGAACTCCAGTTCTCTGAATTTCCATTCCAGTATTTCATCAAAAAAAAACTCTTCAATGCACCTTTGAAGGAATGACTGTCCATAAAAATGGCAAATGGAGTTTAACCCTGATAAATGTGAGGTGATTCATTTTGGTAGGACTAATTTAAATGTGGATTACAGGGTCAAAGGTAGGGTTCTGAAGACTGTGGAGGAACAGAGAGATCTTGGGGTCCATATCCACAGATCTCTGAAGGTTGCCACTCAAGTGGATAGAGCTGTGAAGAAGGCCTATAGTGTGTTAGCTTTTATTAACAGGGGTTTGGAGTTTAAGAGCCGTGGGGTTATGCTGCAACTGTACAGGACCTTGGTGAGACCACATTTGGAATATTGTGTGCAGTTCTGGTCACCTCACTATAAGAAGGATGTGGAAGCGCTGGAAAGAGTGCAGAGGAGATTTACCAGGATGCTGCCTGGTTTGGAGGGTAGGTCTTATGAGGAAAGGTTGAGGGAGCTAGGGCTGTTCTCTTTGGAGCGGAGGAGGCTGAGTGGAGACTTAATAGAGGTTTATAAAATGATGAAGGGGATAGATAGAGTGAACGTTCAAAGACTATTTCCTCGGGTGGATGGAGCTATTACAAGGGGGCATAACTATAGGGTTCGTGGTGGGAGATATAGGAAGGATATCAGAGGTAGGTTCTTTATGCAGAGAGTGGTCGGGGTGTGGAATGGACTGCCTGCAGTGATAGAGGAGTCAGACACTTAAGGAACATTTAAGCGGTTATTGGATAGGCACATGGAGCACACCAGGATGATAGGGAGTGGGATAGCTTGATCTTGGTTTCAGATAAAGCTCGGCACAACATCGTGGGCCAAAGGGCCTGCTCTGTGCTGTACTGTTCTATGTTCTATAAACGTGCATGATGTTACAAATCTGCTCCAACCAATGTTCTTTTGTGATTTGAACCTTAAAATTAAATGAGGTCAGCCTGGATTGCAGTCACTGTGTTGATAAGAACATAGCATTGTCTTGCAATCTTAAGAGACTGAATGATCAGAAATCAGAATGAAAACTGTTCTTATTCATTCCCATCTTTGCCATATGGACACCTGTTCGCATATCGGTATGTTCCATATTTACTATTGCATTCAATCATGTCAAAATTCTGCCGTTTCTTAACTTAAATACTTAATTGATTCAGCTTCTTGACTGTCATTAACCACCTGCCGTATAGCTTACTGCCATCTGTTCGATTTTCGATATTTCCAGAACTTTCCTTTCAATTGGTTTGTGACTAGTGTGAACATCAGGGGACCCTGAGCAGACTCTTGCGGAGTGCCTGTCGTCTCTGACCTTTAGATGGGAACATTTGTCTGTTGTTCTACTGGCTCAGTGTGTTTATCCAATGGATAGCGGAATAATATGTCACTTTAAAAAAACAACTCTAAGTGAGGTTTCTACGATGATTAAAGGATCTAATGGGATAGAAGGAGAGAATCTATTTCCTCCAGTGGGGGATCCTAGAACAAAGGGCCACAGCCTTAAAATTAAAACCAGGAGTAATATCAGGAAGCACTACTACACACACACACAGTTGTGGGAATGTGGAACCCTTCCCCATCCTGGAATCTCTCGAGACTAGGTTAAAGTCCAACAGGTTTATTTGGAATCACGAACTTTTGGAGCGCTGCTCCTTCATCAGCCTATAGTGTTGTGAGACTTCTACTGTGCCCAAACCAGTCCAACGCTGGCATCTCCACACCATGGCCCTCCTGAAATGATGTGGAAGCTAAGATGGACAGGTTTTAGTTCAGCAAAGGTAGCAAGGGTTACAGAGTCGAGGCGGGTCGATGGAGGTGAGATATAGATAAGCAAATTAATGGCAAAAACAGGTTTGAAGGACTGACAGCCTGCTGTGTTCCAAAGTTCCTATGTTAAATTTCTCTATTTAAGACAGAAATAGATAGGTTCTTGATTGGTAAAGGGATCAAAGGTTGCAGGGAAAAAGTGGGCGAATGGGGTTGAGAAACTTATCAGCCATGATTGAATGGTGGAGCAGACTCGATGGGCATACGCTTACTTTTAAATAATGTTAGGGTGGTCATCTTCAGGTCATAAAATCATGGAATCCTGACAGTGCAGAAGGCGGCTATTTGGCCCATTGAGTCTGCACCCATCCGTATATTTACCATAGCTAATCTACCTAATCTACACATCTTTCGACATTTAGGGGCAATTTACCATGGTCAATCTACCTCATCACATCTTTGGACGACGGGAGCAAACCGGAGCACCCAGAGGAAACCCACACAGACATGGGAAGAACGTGCAAACTCCACACACACAGTCACACATGGCTGGAATTGAACCTGAGTCCCTCATGTTGTGAGGCAGCAATGCTAACCACTGTGCCCCCGTGGTATAACTCCTATGTTGATTCAAGTCTTAAAAACATTAAACATTCATCCTTTTGCTCCTTTGTTGCATATTGAATTCTATAGGCTCTCTTCTGAAGTTGCAGGGCATTCAATTAGGTGGGAATGTGTTCATTGCCAACCTTTTGGTGGCAGAAACTGAAACCCCCACCCCATCCAGAAAATTCAGGCACTATGTTTTAATGTAAATTATAACACTCTGCTGAAATCACAATTGATGTGTTTCCCTATCAGTGCATCTATGGTATGGAATGTTCAATAATGTGTTCAAAATCCATTATGGCCTCAGTTCTCCCTCCTTCTGTGGGATGGCATGGTAGCACAGTGGCTAGCACTGCTGCTTCACAGCATTTGGGACCCGGGTTCGATTCCAACCTTGGATTACTGTCTGTGTGCAGTTTGGACATTCTCCCTTACGTGTCTGTGTGGGTTTCTTTCAGGTGCTCCGGTTTCCTCCCACAGTCCAAAGATGTGCAGGGCTAGGTGGATTCACCATGTTAAATTGACCCTTAGTGTCCCAAGATATGTTTGGGGAGGTTAGCGGGATAAAAGTGTTGGGTTATGCGGATAGGGCAGGGGTTGGGCTGAGGTGTGTCAGAGAGTGAGTGCAGACCTGATGGATCGAATGGCCTCCTTCTGCACTGTAGATATTCTATGATTCTTCTCTAACCTCTTTCAGCCTTAAGACTCCTTAAATATTCTGCCAGTACTGGCCTTTGCAAATACCTGAGTATTTTGTCTGCTGTGGTTTAGTTGGTAGCAGTCCCACCTCATAGTCACAAGGTTCCAGATCTCAGTCCCACTCCAGGAGTTGAGGACTGGAGGTCAGCGAATGTGGTTCCACTTTTCAAGAAGGGTGGTAGAGATGAATCAGGAAATTACAGACCAGTGTATCTCACATCAGTAGCAGGGAAACTATTGGAGAAAATTCTAAAGGAGAGAATTAATGGATCTTGGGGCACTTATTCACAGATCTCTGAAGGCAGCAGAGTAGATGAATAGGATAGTTAAGAAGTCAGATGGGACACTTCCTTTTATCAGCCATGGTCTAGAGTATAAGAGTGAGGAGGTAATGTTGGAGTTGTACAGAGAATTGGTTAGGTCACAGCTGGAGCAGTGTGTGCAGTTCTGGTCACCTGACTATGGGAAGGGTGTGATTGCACCATTGGAGGTTCACCAGGGATGGAGAGACTAGGTAGACTTTGATTGTTTTCTTGGGAGCAGAGAAGGCTAATGGGGCCATGATTGAGGTGTATAAGATTATCAGAGGTACGGACAGGGTGATACGGAGCAGCTGTTTCCCTTGGTTGAGGGGTCAATCACGAGGGGGCATAGTTTTAGGGTAAGGGGCAGGAGATTCAGAGGGGATTTGAGAAAAACAGTTTTCATTCGGAGGGTGGTGGAAATCTGGAATGCACTGCCTGGGAAGATAGTGGAGGCCAGAAACCTGAGAACCTTTAAAAGATATTTGGATGAGTGCTTGAAATATCATAACATTCACGGATATGGACCAACTGCAGGAAAGTGGGATTAAGCGTGCCTTAGGTGGTAGTTAATGTTGGTGCAGATGTGATGGGCCGAAGGGTCTTTTCTGCAATGTATGACTCTATGAAAAATCAAGGCTGATACAAGGCTACAAAAGTCAAGGCTAACACTCCAGAGCAATACCACTGGGCTGCAGAGTTGGGCATGTTGTCTTTCAGATGAGACCTTAAACCGAGGATCTATTTGCATATTTGGGCTCATGTAAATGATCCAATTTTTAAAATTTATCCATTCATGAGGTGCAGGCGTCACTGGCTGGGCCAGCACTTATTTCCATCCCTAACTCCCCTCGAGAGGATGGTGGTGAGTTGCCACCTAGAACTGCTGCAGCCCCTGTGTTGCTGGAATACCCACAGTGCTGTTAGGAAGGGAATTCCAGGATTTGTACCCAGTGACAGTGAAGAAAAATATCCCATGGCACTATTTTAAAGAGGAGCAGAGGAGTTCTCCACAATAATGAACAAGATTTCTCTCTCAATCAACATCAAGAAAATTATCATTACTACATTGCTATTTGTGGAAGTTTGCTGTGTGTAAATTGACTGCCCCATTTTCCACTTCATTTTATGAAGTAATTCATTGGCTGCGAGAAGCTTTGGGACATCCAGCGGTCACGAAAAATGCTAAATAGATGCAAATCATTCCTTTCTTTTTGCTGTGCCATTGGCAGCTGTGCCTTCAATCGATCTTGCCATTCCTCGATCCACTGAAATGTTCCTTAACACCCACTTGCTCACCAAACTTTTTATTCACCTACCCTAATGCCCCCTTACGTGACTCAGAATCCAACTTCGTCTGATAGCCCTCCCGTGAAGTGGGATTGGGATGTTTTACTGTCTTAGCCATGCTATCAATGCAAATTATTGTTGTGGTGGCCCACTGGGAGATGAGTAGAGGACTTTATAAATGTACCTCCTACCTATTTTTCCCAAGAGGCCATCACAGAATACGACTTAGACTTGCATTATGCCTTGGTTTAAAGCAAACCATTGGATGTGGGCATCACCAGCATTTTTTGCCCATCTCCAATTGCCCTGATGTGGAGATGCCGGTGTTGGACTGGGGTGGGCACAGTAGGAAGTCCCTCAGCACCAGGTTAAAGTCCAACAGGTTTATTTGGTATCACGAGCTTTCGGAGTGTTGCTCTTTCATCAGGTGAGTGGAGAGTAGGGTTCACAAACAGGGCATATGTAGACAAAGACTCAATTGCAAGATAATGGTTGGAATGTGGGTCTCACAGGTAAACAAGTCTTTTTAGGTACGGACAATGCGAGTGGAAAGAGGTTTAATCACAGGTTAAAGATATGTGAATTGCCTCAAGCCAGGACAGTTAGTAGGATTTTGCAAGCTCAGGCCAAATGGTGGGGGTTACACGTAGTGTGACATGAACCCAAGATCCCGGTTGAGGCTGTCCTCATGCTTGCGGAACTTGGCAATCAGTTTCTATTTGCCGATTTTGCGTTGTCATGTGTCTTGAAGGCTGCCTTGATCGGAGGCTGAATGCCCTTGACTGCTGAAGTCATCCCGACAGGAGGGGAACACTCCTGCCGAGTGATTGTCGAGTGGTGTCCATTCATCTGTTGTCGTAGTGTCTGCATGGTCTCACCAATGTACCTTGTCTCGAGACATCTTTTCCTGCAGCGTATGAGGTAGACAACGTTGGCTGAGTCCATGAGTGTGTACCGTGTACCTGGTATCTCACGTGTGATGATCTGTGTCGATGATCCAGCACGTCTTGCAGAGGTTGCTGTGGCAGGGTTGTGTCGTGTCGTGGATGCTGTTCTCCTGAAGACTGGGCAGTTTGCTGCGAACAATGGTCTCTTTGAGGTTGCATGGTTGTTTGAAGGCAAGTAGTGGGAGTGTGGGGATGCCCTTGGCGTGGTGTTCATCTTCATCGATGACATGTTGAAGGCTCTGGAGAAGATGTTGTAGCTTCTCCGCTCCGGGGAAATACTGGATGTCGAAGAATACTCTGTCGGCCGTGTCCCATGCTTGTCGTCTGAGGAGGTCGGTGCGGCTTTTTGCTGTGACGCGTCGGAACTGTCAATCGGTGAGTTGAGCATCATATCCTGTTCTTACGAGGACATCTTTCAGCGTCTGCAGGTGTATGTTGCATTCCTCCTCATCTGAGCAGATCCTGTGTATAAGGAGAGCTTGTCCATAGGGGATGGCTTTTTTAATGTGGAAACTGGAGAAATGGAGCATCGTGAGCTTGCAGTAGAGTGAAGTGCTGAGGTGACCATCTTGGATGGAGATGCATGTGTCCAAGAATGCAACCAATTCTGGAGAGTAGTGCATGGTGAGTCTGATGATAGGATGGAACTTGTTCATGTCATCATGTAGTTGTTTCAGTGATTCTTCGCCGTGAGTCCAAAGGAAGAAAATGGCATCAATGTATCTCGTGTATAGCGTTGGTTGAAGTTCCTGTGCGGTGACGGGTTCTTGTTCAAACCTATGCATGAAGATGTTGGCATATTAAGGTGCGAATTTGGTCCCCATGGCTGTTCCATGTGTCTGGATGAAGAACTGGTTGTTGAAGGTGAAGATGTTGTGATCCAGGGTGAAACGGATGAGTTGTAGAATTGCCACTGGAGATTAGCAGTTGTCAGCGTTGAGTACTGAGGCAGTTGCAGCAATACCATCGTCGTGGGGGATGCTGGTGTAGAGTGCTGAGACATCCATTGTGATGAGGCGCGTTCCTGTTTCAACTGCTCCCTGGGTGCTGAGTTTCTGTAAGAAATCCGTAGTGTCGCAACAGAAGCTGGGGGTTCCTTGTATGATGGGTTTCAGGATGCCCTCGACATAGCCAGAGAGGTTCTCACACAGGGTTCCATTGCCTGATACAATGGGACAGCTGGTTGTGTTGGCCTTGTGTATCTTCGGGAGGCAGTAGAGATCTCCAATGTGGGGATTACGTAGGATGAGAGCGCAGTGGATGCTCTGAAGGTCCAGATCAAAGGTGTTGATCAGTCTGTTGAGTTGGCGGGTGTGTTCTTTGGTCGGATTTGCGGGTAACAGTCTGTAGTGTTTCTGGTTGTTCAGTTGTCGATACATTTCTTTGCAGTAATCCATTCTGTTCAGTATGATGGTGACCCCTCCTTTATCTGCTGGTTTGATGACAATGTTGCGGTTGGTCTTGAGAGCGTGGATGGCATTACGTTATGCTTAGGTGACGATCAGGGCTGCCTTGTGAGTGCAGCTGATGAATCTGGCATTGACACATCTCCTGATGGCTTGAGCATACATGTCGAGTCGAGGGCAGCGGCCTTCGGGAGGGATCAGCTCTTTCCTCTTCGCTTGCTGCACTGCAGATCTCTCTGTCAGCTGTTCTGGTTCATTGGCAGTCACATTGGGTTTGCTGTTGGCCTCTTGGGGTTTGTGGAAGAACTCCCGGAGCCACATTCACCTGATGAATTCCTCTGTGTCTGCTGCAAGACTGATGGGGTCCATTTTGGTGGTGGGACAGAAAGTCAGCGCTTGGCTGAGAACTTAGATTTCGTCTGGTTGAAGGGTGCAGTCCAACAAGTTGACAATGTACTTCGCTGCAGTGGTATTCCCCTGTGATGCCATCATCACACGTGAGAACACCATCCACCAGGTACACGGTACACACACATAGAATCATAGAATCCCTACAGTACAGAAGGAGGCCATTCGGCCCATTGAGTCTGCATGACAACAATCCCACCCAAGCCCTATTCCTGTAACCCCACGCATTTACCCTGCTAATCCCTCTGACACTATGGGGCAATTTAGCATGGCCAATCAAGCTAATCCGCACATCTTCGGAGTGTGGGAGGAAACCGGAGCACCCAGAGGAAACCCACACAGGCATGGGGAGAACCTGCAGACCCCACACAGACAGTGACCCAAGGCAGGAAGTGAACTTGGGATCCTAACGCTGTAAGGCAGCACTACTAACCACTGTGCCATCGTGCTGCCCACATGCGACTCGGCCAACGTTGTCTACATCATACGCTGCAGGAAAGGATGTCCTGAGGCATGGTATACTGGCGAGACCATGCAGACGCTACAACAACGGATGAACGGGCACTGCTCGACAATCACCAGGCAGGAGTGTTCCCTCCCTGTTGGAGTCAAGGGCATTCAGCCTCCGATCTTCGGGTAAGCTTTCTCCAAGGCAGCCTTCAAGACACAAGACAGCGCAGAATCGCCTGGCAAACTGATAACCAAGTTCCACATGCATGAGGACGGCCTCAACTGGGATCTTGGATTCATGTCATGTGTAACCCCCACCATTTGGCCTGGCTTGCAAAATCCTATGAACTGTCCTGGCTTGAGACAATTGACAACTCTTTAACCTGTGATTAAACCTCTCTCCACTCGCATTGTCTGTATCTGAAAACATTTGATTACCTGTAAAGACTCACATTCCAACCATTATCTTGCAATTGAGTCTTTGACTAGATAGGCCCTGTCTGTGAACCCAACTCTCCACTCTCCTGATGAAGGAGCAGCACTCTGAAAGCTCGTGATACCAAATAAACCTGTTGGACTTTAACCTGGTGTTGTGAAACTTCTTAGTGTGCCCTTGAACTGAGTGGCTTGCGAAGCCAAGAGTCAACCACATTGCTGTGAGTCTGGAGTCACATGTAGTAAAAGTTTAATTATTAGTGTCCCAAGTAGGCTTATATTAACACTGTAATGAAGTTACTATGAAAATCCCTGAGTCCCCACACTCCGGCACCTGTTTGGTACATTGAGGGAGAATTTAGCATGGCTAATGCACCTAATCAGCACGTCTTTAGGACTGGGAGGAAACCGGGTGAGCACCCAGAGAAAACCCATGCAGACTCTGCACAGATAGTGATCCGAACAAGGAAT
The DNA here is from genome assembly GCF_964213995.1 of Mustelus asterias. Classification (NCBI taxonomy): domain Eukaryota; kingdom Metazoa; phylum Chordata; class Chondrichthyes; order Carcharhiniformes; family Triakidae; genus Mustelus; species Mustelus asterias. Next base: position 128,232,262 of record NC_135805.1, on the reverse strand, counting down.
CCCTGGTGCTGTGAGGCAACGGTGCTTGCCACTGTGCCAGACTAGGGAAGGATGGCAGATTTCCTTCTCTAAAGGACAGGAGTGAACCAGATGGCTTTTTTGTACCACAGTCGATGATAGTTTCATGATCACCATGACTGGAATGAAAGGGTCTAGTATATGTATCTGGTTAATGTGGGACTGAGTACAGAACTGCTCAGAACTGAGATTATTCATGAACACCACACCTCCTCAATCTTGCCCCTCGCTTGAGATGTGGTGCTTCTCGGGTTGAATCACCACCATTCAATTCTTCCCCCTCAAAGGAGAGACCTTTGGTCATCTGGGACTCTGGCACCTTTACCTTTTTACTGCCTGCACAGTGATGTAAGAAAGCATTTGACCCAGAGTGAGGGTCAGAGTGGTGTTGGTCAGAGATGTGTTATCGCTTAAATATGGAGGTAGTTTCTTGCGTGTACCCTTTAATATGCCAGAGAATCATAGAATCCCACAGTGCAGAAGGAGGCCATTCAGCCCATCGAGTCTGCACCGACCACAAAACCCACCCAGGCCCGATTCCCATAACCCCACATATTTACCCTGCTAATTCCCCTGACACTAGTGTCAATTTAGCATGGCCAATCAGCCTAACCCACACATCTTTGGACTGTGGGAGACAACCGGAGCACCTGAAGGAAACCCATCCAGGAACGGGGAGAACGTGAAGACTCCACACAGACAGTGAACCAATGTGAGAATTGGTGGCGCTGTGAGGCAGCAGTGCTAACCACTGTGCCACCATGCTGCCCCTGTGCCACCGTGCCATTGTGTATAGTTACAAATAGCTAATGAAGACTTCCTGAATGGATACATTCTGTAACCAATACTGTTGCAACAATCCCCAATTTTATTAACTGAACCATCTGCTCTGGTGGAATTTGAACTCATCAGCCCCAGATCATTAGCCTCAGCCTCCTGATTACGTCACTACCAGACCACCATCTCCTCATAAATGTGGGGGGATGTCGTTTAGCTCAGAACTACACCATGTTGACTGACTTTACAGATGAAGTGCCAGCCACCCTTTGTCAATGTCACTCTAATATCTATCATCTGTTTGTGATTTGCACCATCAAAGAGGAACACCACATGGTTGATAGGTTAACTGTGACAAAACTAGCAACAGTAATAATTAGCTCTTACTTTATCATTTAGGTTTAGCCTGTCACTGATTATTAAATAAATGGCTCAGAAATGAGAGTTGGCATTTAACTATGCTTCATGACATTTATTGTAATTAGCTCCTTTTACAGTTAAAGGCCTACAGGTTAATGTTTCTGCCAGTGGGCTAAAGCTGATGGTGAATTATAATTAACTCTCAATTTTAATGCTTTGCGCAGGTGATAATTGTTCTGAGATGATTGGACAGTGCGAGCCACACATCTGTATCCATGGAAACTGCAGCAACAAGACACTGAATACATTTGTTTGCGTGTGTGACCGTGAGTACAAAGGTGAAGCTCAAATCAGCTTTCTGTTTTTAAAGTTCCCATCTTATATTTGCTACCAATTTGACTGCTGCTTGCTTATAATTGCTGCAGTGATTAAATCGTTGCACTCAAAACCAACAGAACTCGCTGGGCAAGGACCAGCGTGCAGTCTGTGAAGATGATCAGTTGTGGATTGAACTAATCCCCTTTTGAAGGTGAGATATTTAATTGCCGACAGGAATGCTTTAACAGTCAGGAGCTCACGTGAATCCACCTTAGCAGCAGATACACTTGTGGAATGCATTTGTTGAGTATGTATTTTCAAGCAGAAAATGTACTGTGAACTGTACAGCAACAGCTTGTATTTATATAGCACCTTAATATATTAAAATGTTCCAGTGCACTTCACAAGAGTGTAAGCAAATTTTGACACTAAGCCGCATAATTAGGGGAGATGACGAAAAGCTTGGCCATAGAGGGAGGTTTAAAGGAGTATCTCACATGAGAAAACAGGCAGAAAGGTTTAGGGACGGAATACCAAAGCGAAGGGGCTTGGAAATGGTGGAGTAGAGTCATAGAGTCATCGAGGTTTATAGAATGGAAACAGGCCCTTCGGCCCAACTTGTTCATGCCACCCTTTTTTCTTAAACCCCGAAGCTAATCTGAATTGCCTGAATTTGGCCCATATCCCTCGATACCCATCGTACCCATGTAACTGTCTAAATGCTTTTTAAAAGACAAAATTGTACCCGCCTCAACTACCATCTCTGGCAGCTTGTTCCACACACTCACCGCCCTCTGTGTGAAAGAATTGCCCCTCTGGACACTTTTGTATCTCTCCCCTCTCATCTTAAACCTATGCCTTCTAGTTTTAGACTCCCCTTTGGGAAAATATATTGACTATCTAGCTGATCTGTGCCAGTCATTATTTTATCAACCTCTAAGATCCCCCTCAGCCTTCTATGCTCCAGAGAAAAAAGTCCCAGTCTCTCCAGCCTCTCCTTATAACTGAAACCATCAAGTCCCGGTAGCATCCTATTAAATTTATTCTGCACTCTTTCTAGTTTAATAATATTCTTTCTATAATATGGTGACACATAGTATTCCAAGTGTGGTCTTACCAATGTCTTGTGCAACTTCAACAAGACAAATGAACAAAGCATGCCAAATGCCTTCTTCACCACTCTGTCCACCTGTAACTCCACTTTCAAGCAGCTATGAACGTGTACCCCGAGATCTCTGTGTTCTGTCACTCTCCCCAACGCTTGTTCATTAATGGAATATGTCCTGCCCTGGTTCAATCTACCAAAATGCATCACGTCGCATTTATCTAAATTAAACTCCATCTGCCATTCGTCAGACCACTGGCCCAATTGATCAAGATCCCGTTGCAATCGGAGATAACTTTCTTCACTGTTCACTATGCCACCAATCTTGGTGTCATCTGCAAACTTATTAACCATGCCTCCTATATTCTCATCCAAATCATTAATATAAATGACAAATAACTGTGGACCCAGCACTGATCCCTGAGGCACACCGCTGGTCACAGGTCTCCAGTTTGAAAAGCAACCCTTTACAACCACCCTCTGGCTTCTGTCAAGAAGCCAATTTTGTATGCATTCCTTGCTACCAATTTGTATGCAACCTCACCCTGGATCCTGTGAGATTTAACCTTATGCAACAACCTACCATGCGGTACCTTGTCAAAGGCTTTGCTGAAGTCCATGTAGACAAGATCAACTGCACTGCCCTCATCTACCTTCTTGGTTACCCCTTCAAAAAACTCAATCAAATTTGTGAGACATGATCTTTCACTCACAAAGCCATGCTGACTGTCCCTAATCAGTCCTTGTGTCTCTAAATGCCTGTAGATCCTGTCTCTCAAAATACCTTCCAACAACTTACCCACACAGATGTGAGGCTCACTGGCCTGTAGTTCCCAGGCTTTTCCCTGCAGCCCTTTTCAAACAAAGGCACAACATTTGCCACTCTCCAATCTTCAGGCACCTCACCCATGACTATCGATGATTCAAATATCTCTGCTAGGGGACCTGCAATTTTCTCCCTAGCCTCCCACAACGTCCTGGGATACACTTCATCAGGTCCCGGGGATTTATCTACCTTGATGCGCTTTAAGACTTCCAGCACCTCCTTCTCTGTAATATGTACACACCAGTAATTGAAACCAGGGCTGTTCAAGAGACCAGAATTAAATGAGTGGCAGATAAAGATGTGCAGGTTTGGTGCATTGGCTGTGGTAAATTGCCCCATGGCGTCAGAAGGATTAGCAGGGTAAATACGTCGGGTTATGGGAAAGGGTCTGGATGGGATTGTTGTCAGCGCAGGCTCGTTGAGCTGAATGGCCACCACCTGCACTTCAGGGCTTCTGTGATTCTACGATATTGGAATGTTGTAGGGCTGGAGTGGATTACGGAGATGGGGATGGGTGAGGTAGTGGAGGAATTTAAAAACAAAAATCAGAATTTTAAAATCGAGATGTTGCTTGACTGGGAGCCAATGTAGGTCGGTGAGCACGGGGGTGAGGGGGGTGTGGGGTTTGGTGCAAGAAGGGCATGAAAGAGTTTTTGTGCAGCTTCAAAGTTACAGAGGACACATGGAGTGAGACCAGCCAGGAGTGAACAAAGAAGAAAGAACAAAGAAAATTACAGCACAGGGACAGGCCCTTTGGCCATCCAAGCCTGCACCGACCATGCTGCCCAATTTCACTAAAACCCCCTACCCTTCCGGGGACCATATCCCTCCATTCTCATCCTCCTCACGTATTTGTCAAGATGCCCTTTAAAAGTCACTATCGTAGCCACTTCCACTATTCCCCCCGCCAGCGCGTTCCAGGCACCCATCACCTTCTATGCAAAAAATCTGCCTCATACATCTCCTTTAAACCTTGCCCCTCGCGCCTTAAACCTATGCCCCCTAGTAATTGACTCTTACGCCCTGGGAAAAAGCTTCTGGCTATACACTCTGTCCATGCCCCTCATAATCTTGTAGACTTCTATCAGGTCGCCCCTCAAACTCCGTCGTTCCAGTGAGAAGAAACCAGGTTTCTCCAACCTCTCGTCATATCTAATGCCCTCCTTACCAGGCAACATCCTGGTAAATCTTTTCTGTACCCTCTCCAAAGCCTCCACATCCTTCTGGTAGTGTGGTGACCAGAATTGAACACTATATTCCAAGTGCGGCCTACTAAGGTTCTGTAAAGCTGCAACATGACTTGCTAATTTTTAAACTCAATGCCCCGGCCGATGAAGGCAAGCATGCTGTACGCTCTCTTGACTACCCTCTCCACCTGCGTTGTCACTTTCAGTGACCTGTTTACCTCTACACCTAGATCCCTCTGCCTGTCAATACTCTTAAGGGTTCTGCCATTTATTGTATATTTCCTGATGTATTAGATCTTCCAAAATGCATTACCTCACATTTGTCCGGATTAAACTCCGTCTGCCATCTCTCCGCCCAAGTCTCCAACCGATCTATATCCTGCTGTATCCTCTGATGGTCCTCATCACTATCCGCAAATCCACCAACCTCTGTGTCATCCGCAAACTTACTAATCCAACCAGTTACATTTTCCTCCAAATCATTTATATATATATATTACAAACAGCAAGGTCTCAGCACTGATTCCTGAGGAACGCCACTTGTCACAGCCCTCCATTCAGAAATGCATCCTTCCACTGCTACCCTCTGTCTTCTATGACCGTTTTGTATCAACCTTGCTAGCTCACCTCTGATCCCATGCGACTTCACCTGCACCAGTCTGCCATGAGGGATCTTGTCAAAGGCCTTACTGAAGTCCATGTAGGCAACATCCACTGCCCCACCCTCATCAATCGTCTTTGACATTTCCTTGAAAAACTTGACCAAGTTAGTGAGACACGACCTCCCCTTCACAAAACCATGTTGCCTCTCACTAATACACCCACTTATTTCCAAGTGGGAATAAATCCTGTCTCGAAGAATCCTCTCCAATAATTTCCCTACCACTGATGTAAGGCTCACTGACCTTTAATTACCTGGATTATTCTTGCTACCCTTCTTAAACAAAGGAACAACATTGGTTAGTCTTCAATCCTCTGGGACCTCCCCTGTAGCCAGTGAGGATACAAAGATTTCTCCCAAGGCCCCAGCAATTTCCTCCCTTGCTCTCTCTCTCAGTTTTCTGGGGTATATCCCATCAGGCCCTGGGGACTTGTCTAACTTAATGTTTCTCAAGAGCCCAATACCACCTCCTTTTTGATCTCACCATGACTCAAACTATCTATAGACCCTTTCCCAGACTCATCATCCACAAAGTCCTTCTCTTTGGTGAATACTGACACAAAATTCTCATTTAATACCTCGCCATTTCCTCTGGCTCCACGCATGGATTCCCTCCCCTGTCCTTGAGTGGGGAAACCCTCTCCCTGGCTACCCTCTTCCTCTTCATATATGTATAAAAAGCCTTGGGATTTCCCTTAATCTTGCTGGCCAATGACTTTTTATGATTCCTTTTCATAGAAAGTCATAGAAACCCGACAGTGCAGAAGGAGGCCATTCGGCCCATCGAGTCTGCACCGACCACAATCCCACCCAGGCCCTACCCCCACATAGCCCTCCATTTAGCCCTCCTTACTCCTTGTTTAAGTTTCTTTCTGCTTTCCTTGTATTCCACACTTGCTTCGTGTGTTCCCAGCCTCCGAGCTTCGACAAAAGCTTCCTTTTTGTCTTTGACTAGGCTCACAATATCTCTTGTTATCCAAGGTTTCCAAAACTTGCCATACTTATCCTTCATCCTTACAGGAATGTGCTGGTCCTGAATCCCTATCAACTTACACTTGAAAGCCCCTCACATGCCAGATGTTGATTTGCCGTCAAACATCTGCCCCCAATCTCCATTCTTCAGTTCCTGCCTAATATTGTTGTAATTAGCTTTAGGTGTAATTTAGCACCTTAACTTGAGGACTACACTTATCTTTATCCATCAGTACCTTAAAGCTTACTGAATTATGGTCACTTTCCCCGAACCGCTCCCCTACTGAAACATTGACCACCTGGCCCCGCTCAGGTCCAGTATGGCCCCTTCCCTAGTTGGACTATCTTAATGTTTCAAGAAGCCCTCAAGAAGAGTACACTGGAATAAAGAATAAAGAAAATAGTCAAGTATAGAGGGAACAAAGACATGGGTGAGAGTCTCAGCAATAGTTACAACAGACCGGGATGGGGCTGGGTTCTAGCACAGAGTTGGAAATGCACAGTCTTCAGTAATTGCACATTGCAAAGTCAGAGATTCAGGCAGGTTCTAGGGCAATGGATGAAGTCAGTGAGTGGAATTTTCACCAAAAAAATGATTCATCTATTGTCAGGATAAGTGCTCCCACTGGCAAGAAAACGGGAGCGTTTCCTGCTCGCGCTGGGAGCGGCTGTCAGATGGGCTTCATTCACCTGATCAATGTAAATTTATGCATCATATGATTCACGCCGGCCAGCCCCACTCAGGGTCCAGTATCCAGGTCCACGCTGGTGATTACCAGCACCAAAACCTGCCCAATGCATTTCCCGTTGCAGAGGTGACCAGTGAAGGTGCTGTAAACCCGTGAATTGTATTACAGTTAGTGGGTGTGCATAATAATTGGATTGTCGCCCAATCGGGGTAGGAACCTGAGTGGGGTTGACTGGGTAGGTCAGGTGAATCCCAATAGCCCTCACGTCAGGTAGGATTCTTGAACTGGGGCCGGGCATGTGCTGCGTGAATTGGATCACGATCTTCCCATGTTTCTTGAGAGGGGACATATCCCCACCAACAGACCCCCTTTCCCCCTGCTCCCCCACCCCGCCCCACCACCAATGTAGATTGCTACCACTACCAGGGTGCCAGGTACAGTGCCAGGGCACTACTCAGACATGTCCCTGACCACGTGTGGGCATCAACGTCCTACGAGCCCCTGGCCATCAAGACTAGTTTCTGTTTGTGGAGACCAGTAGTGAGTTGCGCTGGGTACTCTCTGCACCCGAGGGTCAGGGTCTCCCAGGAGCAGGGAGTCTGGCTTCAAATTGACTCACAAAATTTAAATGAGATTGAAATGAGCAAGGGCAGGAACCAGATTTTGTCCGGGTGGCGAGAGGCTGGGGAGAACTCCAAAGGGGGTTCCCGCCATCATTGAATGCGTAAGGCTCTTCCCCCACAATTTCCCAACCCTGCGCGGGGCTGGAGAATCACCCCCAGTATTGAGGGAATTAAATTTATGACAGGTATTGTAGACAAAGCCTTTGGTCATCCCAATATTTATGCCATGTGTTTAATAATGAAAGATCTAAACAAATAAGGAATGACTTGTGTTCATTGTGTGTCTTTCGCAACCTCCAAAATATTCCAAAGTGCAAAGTATTCAAGAAACAAAATCCCCTTGCTGTGTGTAAATAGCTATCCTATCGCTAAGCTTTAGTGTAACTTTCCATCCTTGAGGCCTTACTGCAGATTTAGTCAGTGTTTTAGAGGATTACATTGATGTCGACACAGGAAAAATACGTATAATTCACTCAAGTGAATGTCATAAAAAACATCTGTTTCCAGAATATGAGGTTTCGACTTAACAGCATCCATTGCTTGAATAAAGAATTGCATTTATATTTATCCTTTCACGACCTCAGGATGTCCCACTTTATAGTCAGTGAATTAGTTTAAAAGTGTGTTCACTGCTGTAATGAATCTGCATTCGCAAAGATGCCCAAGAACTCCTGCAGTAAGGAGAGTAGTGGATTGAAGGTATTGATTGACTTATCACTGCTACTAATTCTCATGTCCTTATGATCTATGTTACCATTGCCCATGTTGCCTCAACATGGGGCGGCGAACTCACCCACTCTTTGCAGATTCCCATGGAATCTTTTACCATGGTTTAGAATCCTACCAACAAGATGACACCTTGGTTAAGTGAATACTACACTGAAATGTTAGCGTTGAGGAGCAGGACTGGAACCAACTATCTTCCAACAAGTGCATTACCAACTGAGCCACTGCTCAAGACTGGAGAACATTGCCCTCTTTCTTTACAGTTGTCATTTAAAGAAAGAAATGTTGTTCAATCCCCCTTTGGACAATGTTGATATTTATTAAATGCAAGAGGATGGTTAGTGATGATAAGTCAAAGTGTACACGATAAGCATAATCTTTGATTGCACATTGTGTCCTTTACTGTGACTAAGGTGGGAATATGTGTAAAATGACCTCTCCTTCAATGAGATACGGTGAGAGTGATTGCCCTTGACATCAAAGCAGCCTTTGACTGTGCCATGAAGGAGACTGAGCAACATTGGGTGGAGTCATATCTAGCATAGAGGGTGATGACTGTGATTGTTGGAGATCAGTCATCTCAATCTCAGGACGTCATTGTAGGAATTTCTCAGGCTAGTATCCTGGATCCAACCATCCTCAGCTGCTTCATCAATGACCTTCCCTCCATCATAAGGTCAGAAGTGGGGATGTTTACAAATGACTGCACAATGTTCAGTGCCATTTGTGACTCCTCAGATACTGAAGTTGTCCTTGCTCATACCCAGCAAGATCTGAACGACACTCAGGTTTGGGCTGATATGTGGAAAGAAAGATTCACACCACACAAGTGCCAGGAAATTAACGTCCCACAAGAGAAAATTTGACCATCTCCTCACGATAAGTAACAGCATTACCATTTCCAAATCCCCCACTGTCAACATCCTGAAACTGAACTGAAGCAGCTGTTTAAATCCTTTGGCGACAAGAGCAGGTCAGAAACTGGGAGTTTGGAGGTGAGTAACTCACCTCTTGACTTTCCCAAAACCTGTGCACATCTTCAAGGCACACATCAGGAGTGTGATGGAATATTCTCCTGGATTAGTTCACCTTGCCTGAATGGATACAACTCCAAAAACACAAGAAGCTCCACACCATACAAGACAAAACAGTCCACTTAATCAGCAGCCCATCCACCACTTTAAACTTTTACTCCCTCCACCAATAAGGCACAGTGGCAGTAGTGTTTATAAGATGCTGCAGCAACTCGGCAAGCCTCCTTCAACAGCACCTTCCAAACCCATGACCTCTACCACCTAGAAGAGCAAGGGTCACAGCTGCATACGAACACCACCTATAAGTTTCTCTCCAAGCCACACGCCTGAAACAGTATGGGATGTAGCAGCTCAAGGAGACAGCTCACCATCAACTTCTCAAGGATAATTAGGAATGGGCAATAAATATTGGCTGAGCCAGTGACACTGACATCCCAAGATGTTTTTTTTTAAACAGATTCAATGATTTCAGCCTTCACTTACCCAGTTCCGTTTCCCTTTAAGAGGGACAGACTGCGTTAAAGAACTGGAGGTGAGCTGGTAAATGATCCAGCCTCTCATCATTGGGCTCCCTGTTGTGTGCACAGTGAGCCTGCAGCAGGACTTATACTGGACTGCAGGCAACAATTTTTGAAATGAAGAGGCAGCAGGAAATCTTCATGTTGCCTCCATCCATCAATACTGGTGTGGGCAGGTTGAAATTCATAGGCCCCATACTCAAATTTCGACACATTCCAATATTTGGCCCCAAATCTTTTCTAAGGAGGAGGATGAAATGGTACAACAGAGAATGATTCGTTATCTACATATATGTGAACATAGAAATTGGGACCAGAAGTAGGCCATTTGGCCACCTTGAGCCAGCTCTGTCATTTGATAAGATCATGGCTGATCTGTTTGTGTTTCTAATTCCATATTCCCATCTCCTCCCGATAACTCTGATTCCCTTTTCTAACAAGAATCTATCGAGCTGACGTTTTGAGTCCAGATGACCCTTTGTCGCTTTGACAAAGGGTCATCTGGACTCGAAACATCAGCTCTTTTCTCTCGCTACGGATGCTGTCAGACCTGCTGAGATTTTCCAGCATTTTCTCTTTTGGTTTCAGATTCCAGCATCCGCAATAATTTACTTTTTTCAAGAATCTATCAATCTTGGCCTCAAAACTATTCAATGACCTCCTGCCTCCACCTTCTGAGGCAGAGAGTTTCAAAGTCGCTCAGCTCTCTGAGTGAAAGAATATCCCCTCATCTCTGTCCTATAAGGGCAACCCTCATTTTAAAACAGTGCCCCATGGTTCTGAGTGCACCCACAACCGGAAGCATCCTTTCCATGTCCACCTTGTCAATATTGTTCAAGATCTTACAGACTTAAATCACCCCTCACTCTTCTAAAGTCTGTCCAACCTTTCCTCATTAAATAATCCACTCATCCCAGGTATGTTTGTTATTTTTGTAACATCTAGTCTTGATTGTTGATGTATTCTTAGGTATTTTTCTCTGTTCCTTCCTGCCATTCTCTGACCGTCATTCCTCACTTCCCATATCACTGTTTTGTTCTCCTGCCTTGATTTCTGACATTTACCCAAGTTTGATACCTCACTACCTCCCTCCCCCCCCCCCCCCCCCCCATTTAGTTTAAAACCCTCCCTATTTCCTTAGTATAAGGTTTGCTAGAACACTGATTTCATCATGGTTTAGATATGGATGGTTCCAAAGGTACAACTCCCACTTGCCCCAGGATTGATGCCAGTGCCCCATGAACCAAGCCCACCTCTCCCACACCATTCTTCGAGCCAAGTATTTATTTCACGAATCTTATATGCCTGACACTAACTGCAGATGTGTTTGCCTTGGGCCACACTGAAATTCAGAAGCTCCCACATCTTGCATTCAGAGCACATAAACTGCCCTGCCATCTTTATTATGTAATAATTAAATTCCAATTTATAAACCCTAATGCTCCCAATAAACTATTTTTGCTAGTGAACTTAATGAATACTAACAAGATCTTAAAATGACCAATAGATCTTCTAAGTATTCAATCATAGAATCCATACAGTACAGACTCTCTCAGATATAGTACCTTATCCAGGCCCTTGATCCCACCCTACTCCATAACCCGTGCATTGACCATGGCTAATCCACCTCATCTACACATCTTGGGACACCGAGGAGAAATTTCGCATGGCCAATCCAACTAACCTGCATCTCTTTGGACTGTGGAAGGAAACCAGAACACCTGGAGGAAGCTCACGCAGACACTGGGAGAACATGCAAACTCCACACAGATCAGGCCAGAATTGAACCTGGCTTCCTGACATTATGAGGCAACAGTGCTCAGCACTGTGCCACCGTGCTGTGCTATATTGATGGATGGCACCTTCATCTTACAGGCATTGTTTGGTTCCCAAAATTGACGTCGGGTTTAGTCTGAAAATGGGTGCAATGGGCTCCAATTTCTACCTCTGCTGTCCCACAAATGCATGAGCTGCCTGGGTAGGTACCATCAACTTGGAATGGCAGCTTACTGAGTGAAGTTCAAAGCCCAATTATCGGTTGGGTGCAATCTGGCAATGCAGCACCATGAAGTTGGCTGGGAGACATTGCTACCCATTGATGTTATCTTGTAATGATTTTGTACTAAAGTTCAAGCTAACACTATCTTTCTTTGTTATGGCAAGTCATTCCGACATTGCTTTATGAGTCAGTGTCCTGTAGCAACAGAACCCAGCCACCCCCAACAAGATGGACAGCAAGCTAGACATGAATGATTGTATTTGCTTTGCACAATTGATTGTACAGAGGTTGGGGCATGTCTCTGGCTGTGCTTGATGCTGCGCTGGAGGTAGATTTATAAGTGGTGTGAATAAATATATGTTTTGCTGTGATATGATGGATATTACATTTAAAGTGTGTTCCTGCTTGATTTCTGAAATGGCGGAATGATTGTCAATAATGCTGTGATCTGAAATTTGAACCAATTCATTGTCAATATGATGGCACAGTTGTGTTGTGCTGAATTACTGACTTATTTATGTCTGTTTGTTATTTGCTTCAAGAGACAAAAACCATAGTTTTCATTCATTTAATAATTGATTGTAATGCTTTCTGCCTATTTCTCTTGCTGCACCAAGTGAGGATGTTCAATTACAACTTACATTTGGCATTGTATAGAATGGTGAATCAAGGTAATGGATCATTGCTGGCTTCTGATCAACACACAGTTGAACACTCCTGTAGTGCTCTTGAGGGAAGTGCTTGACTTACTGTTACATTACAATTTAGTCCGATGGTACACAAATGACAAATTGGGATCGACATTGAGATTATTCATCTGATCACTGCACATTCAACAGGATGTACTTCTTTCTTGGATTCTCAATGGTTTTCCCGAATCGTCCTCACATCTCACCCAGTAATTTGCCGTCTCATGCTTGGTCCTCTTTCCAATTTTCCCCTCAAACTCACTTCCACTCTGCTGTGGAAATCCAAGAAATCTTCAGAAACAAGATTATGTTTTGCAGCTCAAGACTTTTTTGGCTTGTCTGGATGGTTCAAACGGCCCATCTCGCAGCCCAGAGCTATTTTCAGGGAATGTTCCCCACGCAGCCAAAAACGAAGCTCTCCATTGTGACTTGAAATACCTTTCACTATCTTTCATCTCAGGTTCCATTGCTCTTGCATCCCTTTGAAACTCAAATCCTTGCAAATATGAAATCTTTCATGTTTATATTTTGTCTCTGCTTTCAGGTCAATAAAATGTAATATACCCTCTTCTGTTTACTCGCGGAACTCCTGTCGGATGCAGAATGTTTTTCGTCACCTTTGACTTCCCTGTGACATTCAAACAAGCTCTCAGCTTATCTAAAAATGCAAATGGTAGATCCAACTCATTTATTTGTACCTTAAACCCACTATAATATCTTATTGCAAATGCACAAACCTAACACCCCTGTCATTTCATGTCTTAAACTTCCCTGACAACCTGTCTCCAGTACCCTCTCCCCAGCTTAATTAGATAATTTACACACACACACACACACACACACACACACACACAGATACATAGTTTACATGATGAGGAGGCAAGGATCTGGAAACAATCATTCAGGATAGAATTAGTCGTAACATAGAAAAATGTGTATGGATTTCTAAAGGATAAACTATAAACAACTAACTTGCTGGAGTTTTTTGAGGAGGTAACAGAAAGGGTCAATGAGGGTAATGCTGTTGATCTGGTGTACATGGATGTTTAGAAGGTATTCGATACAGTTCCACACAACAGACTTGTGATAAAAGCTATAGTTCATGGAATAAAATTGACAGTAGCAATGTGCTTACAACATTGGCTGAATGACAGATGTCAGTATTGGGATCCTTCCTTTCCCTGGTATATATTAATGATCTAAATCTTGGTGTGCAGGGGACAATTCCAAAGATTGTGGATGACACAAAACTTGGAAGTTTTGTAAACTGTGAAGAACTTCAAAAGGATTTAGACAACTTGTTAGAGTGGATAGATAGGTGGCAGATGAAGTTCAATGCTGAGAAGTGAGAGTGTGAGGTGATGCATTTTGGTTGGAAGAACATAAGATAAGGGTGAAAAGGGTGCAGGAGTGAGGAAACTAGGTATTCATGGGCATAAATCACTGAAGGTGGCAGCTCAGGTGGAGAGAGCAGTTAATAAATTATATACATTTTGAGCTTTATTAATAGGGACATGGTATACAAGTGCAAGAAGGTTATGCTGAACTTATACAAGGCACTATTTAGACCTCAGCTGGAATATTGTTTATAGTTCTGAGTGCCACACTATCGGAAAATGAGAATGCAGTAGAGTGGAGAAGCGGTTTGCAAGAATGGTTCCAGGGATGAGAAAGTTCAGTTATGAGGATAGATTGGAGAGGTTGGAACTGTTCTCCAGGGAGAGAAGAAGGCTAAGAGGAGATTTGATAGAGATGTTTAAAATCATGAGGGGGCTCGAATAAGTAGGAAGAAACTATTCCTCCTTGTAAAACGAATCAAGAACCAACGGGCACATATTTTAAAGTGATTTGCAACAGAAACAAATGTGATGTGTTAAAAAAAAAGGCAGTGAGTGATTGGGATTTAAAATGCACTCCCTGAAAGTGTGGTGGAGGCAGGTTCAATTGGGGCTGTCAAGAAGGCATTCGATGATTACTTGAATAATTAGATGATTACTTGAATAAAAACAATATGCAGGGGTATGGGGGAAAGGCAGGGGACTCATTTGGAGAGCCGGTGCAGACATGATGGGCCAACTGACTTCCTTCTGCACCTTAACAATTTTGTGATTTTTTTTTTAACAGGATAACACACTGTTCCCCAAAAATATTTTTATAAATGACATCCACCATCACATCACAAAGCGGCTGTACTCTCTGATGTTTTTAACAAGCTGAAAGGGTGATTAATGATAGTAAAGCCAGTCTGTGCAAAGTGACCATCAAATAGTAAATATAGCAATCACTACTGCAATCCCTGCTGAGAGCCTTCTGAGCCTTCCTTCATGAATAATATGAAAGATGCCAATATTTCTGTGAACCTGCATTCACGATACCCAAGTGCAACTTTGAACTTCTGATAGACTCTGATCTGAAATTCTTTTCTCAGCATTGAAAGCGAGCAAGTGAAGTCTTCAAATTATGCTCAGATTTCTTTCTACTCTGCTGCATTAAATCAAATCTGCACACAGGTTGCAAATCATCTTTATAATTTCTCCTTTCAATCGGTAATTTGGAAGGGGGAATTGAACAGAAATATTGTGTTGTAAAATTGGATCTAAACTTGGGTTAGAGTCATCAACTGCATAAATGTATTCCTGGCTGCCCACGCTGCAGCCATTAGTTGGCCACCACATCCGTCTTTGTGACGTACAGCCTTCCTATATGAATTGGAAAGCAAAAAGACTCATTACCTAGTGGGATGATGCTTGACTGTCAGCTAAAAAGCCTTTTTGTCACCATTTTCAATATTTTTATAACTGAAAATTTTTTATAAAAGAGAAATGTTCAAAGAAAATGACAAAAAAATCCTTTTCAATGTTCTGATGATTTTTATCTAGGGTTGCACCCAGAAGTATCCCGGAGATTGACCTTCAAATCCTGGAGCCTCCAGGCCAATCCTGGAGGGCTGGAAATCTTAACTTGGGTGTGCAAGGTGCAGTTTTGAAATTTACACATGACACAAAGCATGGAGAGAGCAAAATACAAAGGAGGCACGTCATAAAGGAAGTTAAAAAGCAGGACCCCGAGGGAAGTAATCTCAGGATTGCTACCTGTACCACGTGCCAGTGAGGGTAGGAGTAGGATGCTTGGGTGGATGAACACATGGCTGAGGAACTGGTGTAGGGGGCAGGATTTCCGATTCTTGGATCATTGGGACCTCTTCTGGGGCAGGTGGGACCTGTACAAGAGAGACGGGTTACACCTAAACTACAAGGGGACCAATATACTTGCAGGGAGATTTGCTAGTGTTATTGGAGAGCATTTAAACTAGATTTGCAGGGGGATGGGAACCAGAGTGCCAGAGCAGATAGCAGGGGTAAAAAGACAGGTTAGGTTAAGAAAAATCACAAATGGAAGGGTTGAGTGTGGTGGAAATAACCTTTTTGAGGTGTGTCTATTTCAATGCCAGGAGTATTGTGGGGAAGGCAGATGAGCTGAAGGCATGGATAGACACATGGAAATATGACATTATAGCCATTAGTGAAACTTGGCTACAGGAGGGGCAGGTCTGGCAGCTCAATGTTCCAGGGTTCCAATGTTTCAGGCGGGATAGAGGCAGAGGGATAAAAGGTGGGGGGGGGGGGGGGGGGGGGGGGCATTGTTGGTCAGGGAAAATGTTACAGCGGTACTCAGGCAGGATAGATTAGGGAGCTTGTCTACAGAGGCCCTATGGGTGGAGCTGAGAAACAGGAAAGGTATGACCACATTAATGGGGTTGTATTATAGACCACCCAATAGTCAGCAAGAATTGGAGGAGCAAATCAGCAGAGAGATAGCTGACAACTGCAAGAAACACAAAGTTGTGATAGTAGGGGATTTTTATTTTCCACATATAGAATGGGACTCGCATACTGTTCAAGGTTTAGCTGGGGTAGAGTTTGTAAAATGTGTTCAGGAGAATTTTCTACATCAGTATATAGAGGTGCCAACTAGAGAGGATGCAATATTGGATCTCCTATTGGGAAATGAGTTAGGGCAGGTGATGGATGTGAGTGTGAGGGAACACTTTGGATCCAGTGATCATAATGCCATTAGTTTCAACCTGATCGTGGATAAGGATAGATCTGGTCCTCGGGTTGAAGTTCTGAACTAGAAAAAGGCCAAATTTGATGAAATGAGAAGGGATCTGGGAAGTGTGGATTGGCACAGGCTGTTCTCTGGTAAGGATGTAAATGGAAAGTGGGAGGCCTTCAAAGGAGAAATTTTGAGAGTGCAGAGTTTGTATGTTCCTGTCAGGATTAAAGGCAAAGTAAATAGGAATAAGGAACCTTGGTTCTCAAGGGAGATTGTAACACTGATTAAGAGGAAGAGAGAGTTGTATGACATGTACAGGCAGCAAGGAACAGATCAGATGCTCGAGGAGTATAAAAAGTGCAAGAAGCTACTTAAGAGGGAAACCAGGAAGGCTAAAAGAAGACATGAGATTGCTTTGGCAGACAGAGTGAAGGAAAATCCAAAAAGTTTCGATAGGTATGTTAGGAGCAACAGGATAGTGAGGGATAAAATTGGTTCTCTTGAAGACCAGAGTGGTAGACTGTGTATGGAACCAAAAGAGATGGGGGAGATACTAAATGGTTTTTTTGCATCCGTATTTACTGAGGAAGCGGGCGGAGTCTACGGAAATAGGGCAAACAGGTAGGGAGGTCATGGAACCTTTACAGATTAAAGGGGAGAAGGTGCTTGCTGCCTTGAGGCAAATCAGAGTGGATAAATCCCCAGGACTGGACAGGGTATTCCCACGGACCTTGGGGGAAGCTAGTGTTGAACTTGCAGGGGCCCTGGCAGACATATTTAAAATGTTAGTATTCACGGGGGAGGTGCCGGATGATTGGAGGGTGGCTCATATTGTTTCATTGTTTAAAAAAGTTTCCAAAAGAAATCCGGGAAATTATAGGCCAGTAAGTTTGACGCGGTGATGGGCAAGTTATTGGAAGGTGTGATAAGGGATAGGATCGACAAATATTTGGATAGACAGGGACTTATTAGGGAGAGTCAACATGGCTTTGTGCGTGGTCGGTCATGTTTGACCAATCTATTAGAGTTTTTCGAGGAGGTGGATGAAGGGAAGGTGGTGGATGTTGTCTACCTGGATTTCAGCAAGGCCTTTGACAAGGTCCCTCATGGGAGGTTAGTTAGAAATGTTCAATCGCTGGGTATACATGGGGAGGTAGTAAATTGGATTAGACACTGGCTCAATGGAAGAACACAGTAAGAGTTTTAACAACACCAGGTTAAAGTCCAACAGGTTTATTTGGTAGCAAATACCATTAGCTTTCGGAGCGCTGCTCCTTCGTCATTTAAGAAAAACTTGGACGGGCTCATGGGTGAGAGGGGTGTGGAGGGATATGGTCCAAGTGCAGGTCAGTGGGACGAGGCAAAAAATGGTTCGGCACTGACAAGAAGGGCCAAAAGGCCTGTTTCTGAGCTGTAATTTTCTATGGTTCTAAATAAAACTAAAACCCCCCACTAAAATATATTCCAGGGAGGAGGAAAGATTGTAAGAGGGGGAACATATATCCATGGCTCAGCAAGGAGGTTAAAGATAACATAAAGGCAAAAACTAAGGCATACCGTATTGTAAATGTCAGTGGCAGGTTGGAGGATTGCAAAACTTTCAAAGAGCGACAAAGGGCGAATAAAAAAAGTAACAAAAGAGCAACGGTAAATTATGAAGCATCATAGAATCACTACATAGAAACATAGAATCATAGAATCACTACACTGCAGAAAGAAGCCATTTGGCCCATCGAGTCAGCACCAACCTGCTGATCGAGTGTCTTACCCAGGCCCTATCGCTGTAACCCCACACATTTACGACGGTTAACTTATACATCTTGTGACAAAGAACAAAGAGAACAAAGAACAATACAGCACAGGAACAGGCCCTTCGGCCCTCCAAGCCCACGCCGCTCCCTGGTCCAAACTAGACCATTCTTTTGTATCCCTCCATTCCCACTCCGTTCATATGACACGAGGGACAATTTAGCATGGCCAATCCAGCTAACCTGCAGACACGGGAAGAATGTGCAAACTCCACACAGACAGTCATCCAAGGCCAGAATTGAATCCAGGTCCTTGGCGCTGTGAGGCAGCAGTGCTCGGCACTATGCCACCACGCTGCCTTTACCGAGCACAAAATAAGCAAAAGCCAAAGATTCTACAGTCTATGAAAAGGAGAGTAACTCGAGTTAACATTGGTCCCTTAGAGGACATCTGGGGCATTAATAATGGGGAACACCAATGGTAGAAACACTAAATAAACATTTTGGCTCTGTTTTCATGGTGGAGAAAATGAAAACTATCCCAATAGTAACAGGTAATGCAGAGGTTATTGAAAAGGAGGAACTTAAAACAATCGCCATCATTCAGAAAAAAGGACTGAGCAAGCTATTGGGATTAAAGGCAGACAAGTCCCCCTGGGCCTGATGGCCTACATCCTAAGGTCTGAAAGGGAGTAGCAACGGAGATAGTTACTTATAATACTTCAAAATTCCCTGGAGCCTGGAAGGTTCCAGTGGATTGGAAAAAGGCAAATACATAATGCCCCTGTACTGAAAGGAAGAAAGTAGGAAACTATAAACTGGTTAGTTCAATGTCTGTCATTGGGAAATTGTTAGAATCCAATAAGGAAGGGAAGGAAGGTAGTCAAGGACATTTGGAAAGCCAAAATGCAATCAATCAGAGTCGTCATGGTTTTATGAAGGGTAAATGTTTGATTAATTTGCTAGAGTTCTGTGAAGATGTAACAAGCAAAATGGATAACGGGGGTCCTGTAGATGTAGTGTATCTCAACTTCCAGAAAGCATTTGATAAGATGCCACACAAAAGGTTAAGACACAAGGTAAGATCCCACAGGATTAGGGGTGATATGGTCACTTGGATAGAGAATTGGCTAACCAACAGAAAGCAGAGAGTGAGGATCAATAGGTTTTTTTCTGGTTAGCAAGCTGTAACTGGTGGTGTGCTACAGGGTTCGGTCTTGGGGCTCCAACTATATACAAGCTGTGTTCATGACGCAGGGATAGAATGTACCATAGCCAATTTTACCAATGACACTAAAATAGGTAGGAAAGCAAGTGCAATGAAGAAATAATTTAAAAATGAATATGGATAGGTTAGGTGACTGGGCCAAAGTTTGACAGATGAAATTTAACATGGATAATTGTGAGGTTGTCCATTTTGGTCAGAGGAATATAAAGGCAGCTTATTATCTAAATGGAGAGAAACTGCAAAATGCTTCAGTGCAAAGGGATCTGGCTATCCTTGTGCATGAATTGCAGGAAGCTAGCAGGAGTCAGGAAGGCAAATGCAGTGTTAGCATTCATTGCAAATGAAATGGATTGTAAAAGTAGAGCAGTGCTGTTGCAACTGTAGTCATGATGTGGAGATGCCGGCGTTGGACTGGGGTAAAAGGAGCTGTGCTCCGAAAGCTAGTGGCGTTTGCTACCAAATAAACCTGTTGGACTTTAACCTGGTGTTGTTAGACTCGCAACTGTATGCGGCATTGACGTGACAGCACGTGGAGTACTGCGCACAGTTTTGGTCCCCTTACTTGAGGAAGGATGTAAATGCATCAGAGGCTGTTCAGAGAAGGTTAACTAGATTGACTTCAGGAATGAAGGACTTGTCTTATGAAGAGAGATTGAGCAGTTTAGACCTGGAGTTTGGAAGAATGAGAGGCGATCTAATTGAGGTATATAAAACGCTTAAAGGAATTGACAGGGTTGATGTAGAGTGTATGTTTCCCCTTGTTGGACATTGTAGAACGAAGGACTATAATTTTAGGCTCAGGGGTGGCAGATTTAAAACTGAAATGAGGAGGAATTACTTCACTGAAAGGGTCATCAACCTGTGCAATTCTCTCGCCCAGAGTGCAGTGGACACTGGAACACTAAACAAATTTAAGGAGGAGCTGATAGGTTTTTAATTAGTAGCAGGATGAAGGATTGTGGGAAATGAGCAGGAAGGTGTCAATCAACTATGATTATAGGCTCGAGGGGCTAATTTGCCCACTCCTCATCGTAGTTGTTATGTTCTTATGTGAACAGGCTTCAAGAGAACACAGGCAGCCTGGTGGAATGAGTAGACACCTGGCAGATGAAATTCAATGCAGGAAAGTTTGAGATAGTACATGATGGTTGGAAGGATGAGCAGAAAAATAAATGCTAAGTGGTGTAATTTGAACAGTGTCTAAGAAGAGACATCCTTCTGGCTGCTTGAGCACAAATTTTTTTGCAGCTGGCAAGATAGGTTAATATAGCAGTTAATAAGGCGACTGAAATGGTGGACATGGGATGGAAGGTGGACATGGGATGGCATGGGAAGGCATGGAATCATGCTAAACGTACATAAAACATGAGTTTGGCTGGAGGATTGTGTTTCATTCTTGGCTGTGCACTTTCGGGAAGGATGTGAAGGTTTTAGAGAGAGTACAGAAGAGATTTACTAGAATGGTTCCAGGGGTAAAGGATTAACAGTTACACAGATAGGCTGAAGAAGCCGGGGTATTTCCTGATAGAGCAGAAAAGGAGAAATTTGACAATGTTGCTTAAAATAATGAAGAGTTTAGCTAAAGTAAGAAAAGAGAAACGGTTTCCAATATTAGGGTTGCTACCCAGAGGGCAGAAAAGTAAGGTGATTAGCAAAAGACCAGAAGCAACATGAGGAACAAACATTTTTGTGCATTGAGTTGTTATAATCTGGAATGTACCACCTGAAAGAGCGATGGAAACAGATTCATCATAACTTTCAAGAGGAAATTGTATAAATAGTTGAAAAGAAATATAATTCAATGGCTATTGCAAAAGAGTGGGACTGACTGGATTTTTCCTGGAGAGAGCTGGATTAGCACGGTGGCACAGTGGTTAGCACTGTTGCCTCACAGCACCAGGGACCTGGGTTTGATTCCAGCCTTGGGCGACTGTGCAGAGTTTATACGTTCTCCCCACGTCTGCGAGGATTTCCTCCAGGTGTGCCGGTTTTCTCCCACAGCCCGAAGTGTAGGGACTGTTGTAATGTAGGAAACAGAGCATTTCTAGATTAACAGTCATTTTCCTGGGACATAATTCTCTGACTGTTCATGCCAGCGGAATTCTCTGATCCCGCTGCAGTGTACGGAGATTTGACTGAGCGCCAAATTGTAAATCTTTGCTTGCACTGACGACGGGCGTGAACAGCCATAGAATTCCAGGCTTGGGCTTTCAGTTCTGCATGACCCAAGTTCCTTCTGTTTGGTTTCTCTGTTGTTTCTGCTTTATTTCCTCGTTCTTCAGAAATCTTGCTACTTTTTATGAGTGTTTTTCTGTTCCTGACTCTTCCCAATTTCCGTAACAGAGAGTTGTTAAATTGTGTGGCCTTTCTTGGAGATTTTCAGCTGTGCTTGGAGCTTGCTTCCTCATTTACTCTTACTTAGATCCTTACCCCATTGGCTGTCTTCAGCATGCCTCAAACTATGGGGGACAATCCTTCCATCTTGATTGCATCAAATATGGTTGTTTATTGGAAGCAATGAACATTCACTATCTTAAGATTCTGCCACTTCTAACGTTGATGTCCAGCTCATCATTGATGTGGCATTCTTTACTTAAACCCACAGAAGTTGGCCTTCCTTGAAAGATTGGTGAACTTTACACCTTAATTTTGGTCTGCAGGATAAATAAGTGGGGTGACAGGGATAGGGTGGGATTGTTGTTGGTTCAGGCACATTGGAATGAATGGCCTCTTGCCCTGTAGGGATTCTATGGAATAGGTCGAGCCTATTAGTGCTGCTGCCTCACAGCGCCAGGGACCCAGGTTCGATTCCCGGCTCGGGTCACTGTCTGTGTGGAGTTTGCATGTTCTCCCCGTGTCCGTGTGGGTTTCCTCCAGGTGCTCCGGTTTCCTCCCACAATCCAAAGACATGCGGGTTAGGTTGATTGGCCTGCGAAATTGACCCGAGTGTCACGAGGGTAGTCGGGTAAATAAGTAGGGTCATGGGGATAGAGCCTGGGTGGGATTGTGGTCGGTGCAGACTCGATGAGCCGAATGGCCGCCTCCTGCACTGTAGGATTCTATGATGATTCTGTGATACCATTGTTCTTTCAAGGGGTCCTATTCTGTCGTGTGGTGCAGCAGCATTTGTGGATATAGTATCAAGACTGTCAGCAAACATAAAAAGAGATCACTGAGCAGTGGGCTGATCCGTGACACAGGCTGTTGAATCTGGCACAAGGAGGGTCTAGGCCACAGATGCATGGGCACTCAATCAAGAATGGGGCCTTGTGGCTGCAGATGGTCTGCATCTGTTCACACACAGGATAAGTTCAACACCAAGCTTGACTTGTTCTTGAGAGCTTCTCACCAGCGAGCAGCTGCCATCCCATCTGGAAGCACAACTCCAGCCAGGATAGCCACATACACCTAGTCACCATTTTACACCATTCCCAGAAATTCACCACGCAGTCGGCCAGTGTCCCTTCTATGTCAGTAAACAGGAGTCACAAATTTAACGCTGTTCAAGAGTTGACTGAAGAAAGCCTCTTCATAGGGTATGATTTTAAAAATCTCTTTTAAGATTGTTGGAGGCAAAGCAATCAAACCTTTTTCAGAATTGTTTTTATTGACATTAAAACAACAATTTTAAAGATGGGCGTAGAATTTCCTTAGTTAGAACATAGAACAGTACAGCACAGAACAGGCCCTTCGGCCCACGATGTTGTGCCGAGCTTTGTCTGAAACCCAGATCAAGCTATTTCCTCCCTATCATCCCGAAGTACTCCATGTGCCTATCCAATAGCTTCTTAAATGTTCCGAAAGTTTCTGACTCCACTATCCCTGCAGGCAGTCCGTTCCACACCCCAACCACTCTCTGCGTAAAGAACCTACCTCGGACATCCTTCCTATATCTCCCACCATGAACCCTATAGTTATTCCCCCTAGTTACCGCTCCATTCACCCGAGGAAATAGTCTTTGAACGTTCACTCTATCTATCCCCCTCATCATCTTATAAACCTCTATCAAGTCTCCTCTCAACCTCCTCCGCTCCAAAGAGAAAAGCCCAAGTTCCCTCAACCTTTCCTCATAAGACCTATCCTCCAAACCAGGCAGCATCCTGGTAAATCTCCTCTGCACTCTTTCCAGTGTCTCCACATCCTTCGGATGGAGTTTAATGCGGAGAAGTGTGAGGTAATTCACTTTGGTAGGAATAACAGATGTGTTGAGTATAGGGCTAACGGGAGGACTTTGAATAGTGTGGAGGAGCAGAGGGATCTAGGTGTATGTGTGCATAGATCCCTGAAAGTTGGGAATCAAGTAGATAAGGTTGTTAAGAAGGCATATGGTGTCTTGGCGTTTATTGGTAGGGGGATTGAATTTAGGAGTCGTAGCGTTATGTTGCAACTGTACACAACTCTGGTGCGGCCGCACTTGGAGTACTGTGTGCAGTTCTGGTCCCCACATTACAGGAAGGATGTGGAGGCTTTGGAGAGGGTGCAGAGGAGGTTTACCAGGATGTTGCCTGGTATGGAGGGGAGATCCTATGAGGAGAGGCTGAGGGATTTGGGATTGTTTTCGCTGGAAAGGCGGCGGCTAAGAGGGGATCTTATTGAAACATATAAGATGATTAGAGGTTTAGATAGGGTGGATAGTGATAGCCTTTTTCCTCTGATGGAGAAATCCAGCACGAGGGGGCATGGCTTTAAATTGAGGGGGGGTAGTTATAGAACCGATGTCAGGGGTAGGTTCTTTACCCAGAGGGTGGTGAGGGATTGGAATGCCCTGCCAGCATCAGTTGTAAATGCGCCTAGTTTGGGGGCGTTTAAGAGATCCGTAGATAGGTTCATGGACGAAAAGAAATTGGTTTAGGTTGGAGGGTCACAGTTTTTTTTTTAACTGGTCGGTGCAACATCGTGGGCCGAAGGGCCTGTTCTGCGCTGTAATGTTCTATGTTCTATGTTCTTGTAGTGGGGTGATCAGAACTGCACACAATATTCCAAATGTGGTCTCACCAAGGTCCTGTACAGTTGCAGCATAACCCCACGGCTCTTAAACTCAAACCCCCTGTTAATGAACGCCAACACACGATAGGCCTTCTTCACGGCTCTATCCACTTGAGTGGCAACCTTCAGAGATCTATGGATATGAACCCCAAGATCTCTCTGTTCCTCCACATTCTTCAGAACACTACCTTTGACCCTGTAATCCACATTTAAATTGGTCCTACCAAAATGAACCACCTCGCATTTGTCAGGGTTAAACTCCATTTGCCATTTTTCAGCCCAGCTCTGCATCCTATCTATATCTCTTTGCAGCCTACAACAGCCCTCCACCTCATCCACTACTCCACCAATCTTGGTGTCATCAGCAAATTTACTGATCCACCCTTCAGCCCCCTCCTCCAAGTCATTTATAAAAATTACAAATAGCAGAGGACCAAGCACTGATCCCTGTGGCACTCCGCTGGTAACCGGTTTCCAGTCCGAAAATTTTCCATCCACCACCACCCTCTGTCTTCTGTTAGATAGCCAGTTACCTATCCAATCGGCCAAACTTCCTCTATCCCACACATCCTTACTTTCTTCATAAGCCGACCGCAAGAAGTAGAACTCAAACTCACAATGTTCAAAGTCTCCTGCTTCGGGGGGACTGAGGCGTTAATTCTTAGTTGGCATCTGCCTGTTGTTAGAACAAAGAGCAATACAGCACAGGAACAGGCCCTTTGGCCCACCAAGCCCGTGCCGCTCCCTGGTCCAAACTAGACCATTCTTTTGTATCCCTCCATTCCCACTCCGTTCATATAGCTGTCTAGATAAGTCTTAAACATTCCCAGTGTGTCCGCCTCCACCACCTTGCCCGGCAGCACATTCCAGGCCCCCACCACCCTCTGTGTAAAATATGTCCTTCTGATATCTGTGTTAAACCTCCCCCACTTCACCTTGAACCTATGACCCCTTCTGAAAGTCACCACCGACCTGGGGAAAAGCTTCCCACCGTTCACCCTATCTATGCCTTTCATAATTTTATACACCTCTATTAAGTCTCCCCTCATCCTCCGTCTTTCCAGGGAGAACAACCCCAGTTTACCCAATCTCTCCTCATAACTAAGCCCCTCCATACCAAGCAACATCCTGGTAAACCTCCTCTGTACTCTCTCCAAAGCCTCCACGTCCTTCTGGTAGTGTGGCGACCAGAACTGGACGCAGTATTTCAAATGCGGCCGATCCAACGTTCTATACATCTGCAACATCAGACCCCAACTTTTATACTCTATGCCCCGTCCTATAAAGGCAAGCATGCCATATGCCTTCTTCACCACCTTCTCCACCTGTGACGTCACCTTCAAAGATCTGTGGACTTGCACACCCAGGTCCCTCTGTGTATCTACACCCTTTATGGTTCTGCCATTTATCGTATAGCTCCTCCCTACATTATTTCTACCAAAATGCATCACTTCACATTTATCAGGATTGAACTCCATCTGCCATTTCTTTGCCCAAATTTCCAGCCTATCTATATCCTTCTGTAGCTTCTGACAATGCTCCTCACTATCTGCAAGTCCTGCCAATTTTGTGTCGTCCGCAAACTTACTGATCACCCCAGTTACACCTTCTTCCAGATCGTTTATATAAATCACAAACAGCAGAGGTCCCAATACAGAGCCCTGCGGAACACCACTAGTCACAGGCCTCCAGCCGGAAAAAGACCCTTCCACTACCACCCTCTGTCTTCTGTGACCAAGCCAGTTCTCCACCCATCTCGCCACCTCCACCTTTATCCCATGAGATCCAACCTTTTTCACCAGCCTACCATGAGGGACTTTGTCAAACGCTTTACTAAAGTCCATATAGACGACATCCACCGCCCTTCCCTCGTCAACCATTCTGGTCACTTCTTCAAAAACCTCCACCAGGTTAGTGAGGCATGACCTCCCTCTCACAAAACCATGCTGACTATCGTTAATGAGTTTATTCCTTTCTAAATGCGCATACATCCTATCTCTAAGAATCGTCTCCAACAACTTCCCCACCACAGACGTCAAGCTCACCGGCCTATAATTATCCGGGTTATCCTTCCTATCCTTCTTAAATAACGGGACCACATTAGCTATCCTCCAATCCTCTGGGACCTCACCCGCGTCCAGTGACGAGACAAAGATTTGCGTCAGAGGCCCAGCGATTTCATCTCTCGTCTCCCTGAGCAGCCTTGGATAGATTCCATCAGGCCCTTGGGATTTGTCAGGCTTTATATTCTCTAACAAACCTAACACTTCCTCTCTTGTAATGGAGATTTTCTCCAAAGGTTCAACACTCCCCTCCGAGACACTCCCAGTCAACACATCCCTCTCCTTTGTGAATACCGACGCAAAGTATTCATTTAGGATCTCCCCTACTTCTTTGGGCTCCAAGCATAAGTCCCCACTTTTGTCCCTGAGAGGTCCGATTTTTTCCCTGACAACCCTTTTGTTCCTAACGTATGAATAAAATGCCTTGGGATTCTCCTTAATCCCGTCTGCCAAGGACATTTTGTGACCCCTTTTTGTCCTTCTAATTCCCCATTTGAGTTCTTTCCTACTTTCTTTGTACTCCTCCAGAGCTCCCTCCGTTTTTAGCTACCTGGACCTAACATACGCCTCTCTTTTCTTTTTGACCAGTCCCTCAATTTCCCTGGTTATCCACGGTTCTCGAATCCTACCCTTCCTATCCTTCTTTTTTACAGGCACATGCCTGTCCTGTAGCCCTAACAACTGTTCCTTAAAAGACTCCCACATGCCAGATGTGGATTTACCCTCAAACAGCCTCTCCCAATCAAGAGCTGCCAATTTCTGCCTAATCCCACTAAAGTTAACCTTCCCCCAATCCAACACCTTACCCTTGGGACACCACTCATCCTTTTCCATCACTATCCTAAAGCTAACAGAATTGTGGTCACTATTTGCCACATGTTCCCCGACCGAAACTTTGAAGACCTGACCGGGCTCATTCCCCAGTACTAGGTCCAGTATAGCCCCCTCTCTCATCGGGCTATCTACATATTGTTCCAAAGAACCCTCCTGTACGTATTTTACAAATTCCTCCCCATTCAGAGTCCCAGCTCTCAGCGATTTCCAGTCTATACCAGGGAAATTGAAGTCTCCCACTACAACAACCCTATTTTTCCTGCACCTATCCAGTATCTCCTGACATATCCGTTCTTCCACTTCCCTTGGGCTGTTGGGGGGGCCTGTAGTATACCCCCAACATAGTGACTGCGCCCTTCCTGTTTCTAAGCTCCACCCAGAGTGACTCGTTACACGACCCCTCTGAATTGTCCTCCCTCTGCACCGCTGTAATATGCTCTCCAACTAATACTGCTACTCCCCCACCTCTTTTGGCCCCTCCTCTGTCTCACCTAAAACACTTGTACCCCGGAATATTCAGCTGCCAGTCCTGTCCCTCTTTCAACCAAGTCTCTGTCACCGCAACCACATCCAAATTCCTCGTGAGCATTAAGGCCCTAAGTTCGTCTGGTCTATCCCATGGACCTCCTCCTCTTAGTTTAGAATGGTGCAGTTTAATGTTCTGGTGCATAACATGTTAACATGGGACTAAGTACAGAACCCATACAGTGATGTAAGAGGACCTCAGAATTAGTATAGTGTTGGACAGAGCTGTGTGTAGAAGCAAGCATGGAGATAGCTCCTAGCTTGGACCTTTACTGTACCTGTGTATAGTTTCCAGGAGTTAAATACTTACTGTTAAACTACGTAAGACTACAAATATTTCAATAAGACGAACTGAAGTATACCCAGCACTTTATGACATATGGCTACTCTTGAATGTTCTTCTCAGAAAAACAAGCTGATGTTCTTCCCTCTGCTCTTGCTCACGATAGCTTCCTACAGACGGGACGGTAGCACAGTGGTTAGCACTGCTGCTTCACAGCTCCAGGGTCCCGGGTTCGATTCCCGGCTCGGGTCACTGTCTGTGTGGAGTTTGCACATTCTCCTCGTGTCTGCGTGGGTTTCCTCCGGGTGCTCCGGTTTCCTCCCACAGTCCAAAGATGTGCGGGTTAGAGGGATTAGTGGGTAAAATATGTGGGGGTAGGGCCTGGGTGGGATTGTGGTCGGTGCAGACTCGATGGGCCGAATGGCCTCCTTCTGCACTGTAGGGATTCTATGAAGATTCTATGAAGATAACAGACTGTTGGAGCTAAATTTGGCAGTTATCTTGAACTTCTCCCCCTTACCTCAAAAGTACATTGTCCCAGTTAGTCTTCAGCATGTCTGAAGCAATGTTGACCAACATTTCTAGTGGATTGTCAGGTCAGTGATTCTGTAAGCTTTTGTTAATGCATTTAAAACTATCTACTCTAACCTGCTCTTGCCCTGTAAAGTGTTCACAGATGGGATATACTAATGTATGATGGCGATGATAATGATCTACCACTGACATCAGTCAGTCATGTAATAGACTCTCTTTTTCTCTCTCTCTCACACTATCTCTCTCTCTCTCACACTCTCTCTCACTTGCACGAGAGAGAAAGAGAAAGGTCGGAACACCATACTTAGGAACACTGTACATACTCTGGAACCTGTTTCGATGTAGCATGAACATATAAGAGTGAAGCGGATATCAGAGTATGTTCACATTCCGTTGAAGAACCAAATCCAACACCTTGCTTTCAAGACAGAAGAACACATCTCAGAACAATCCAGCCCATGCTTTTGATTTTCTTTATTACTGATGCCAAAAGTCCAAAATCCTTCACTGGCAAAATGCTGAAGTCCAATTTGAAAGTGAAAATAGCAGCACATGACTCAGACAAGGCAGAATCTGCTGATGCTATTGATTGGGCAAAAATTAATTGGGGTGACTTTTATAAGAACATATCACCCAACATACCAAATGTGATTTTGAGGATCTCTGTTTTGTCACACACTGGGTGTGATACGATGTAGCATGTTTGCTATCATTTTCAGAGCCTCCACCTCTGTGGTTTAAAGGCTCCGCTTCTGTTCCTTTTTGAAGCATTTTCACTACGTTTTTCAGGTTTAAATTTCATGACTGTTTTAAGATTCCACGATAGCACATTTTGTCTGGCAGCTTCAGGAGAATGAACAATATTGTCACGCACAGGGGCACAGAGGGATTCAGGATGTAGCAACACTGAAGAAAATCTTCAGCTTCTGGGAACAATGTGATATTGGGAGACAAGACCCCAGGGTCTGATAGTGAGGACAAAGGTCCCAGTATCTGATACTATTCAAGAGGGGTGTGCTCCAAGGGTCCAGTAGTGCTGAGGGGATGTCCCATTTTCTTGTAACATTGAAGATGGGGGGTGTCCCAGTGTCTGTTAATATTGAGGAGGGGGGACTCTTGGGGTCTGACAGCATTGAGGAGGGGGGTTCCCAGTATCTGGTAATAAGCTTGGGCAGTGTTGGTTGTGGGTCCAAACTTTCCAATAGCCAGGTACACAAACTCAGGAGCCATTCTAAGGATATCGATGAGTACATTACAGGGAACAGAAAAATAACATACTTCAGATTATAAGAGGCTTATTCCTTTCTGTAAGAGTTTGGAATCCTTTTGTACCATCTTTGTCAGGTACTCAATGCTTGATTAGGGGGACCAGCATTGGGAAGGGGTGGAGACACTGAGAATCACCCCTCTCCCTTGTTGGCAACTTCCCCTCCCCAGGACCTCATGCCCACCATCACTCACCTGTGTGCCACAACCCTAGGCTTTGGGTGGGCATCATGCCAGCTGCAGTCACTGCCTCCCTGGTGGAACTGCCATTTGATAAGAGCTACCAATCTCTGGTCAGCAGCTCTTGACAGGCGGGTTTCTACCCCTGCTATCGTATCAAATGTCTGAGTGGCACTTGATGTGTCAGGCCACCCTTTGAAAAGGTAACTGTGGGCCCCTGACTGCTCTGCAGGCCAAGCCCCCGTGACCTACATTAAATCAAGCCGTATATCTCACGTTTACATTCGCACTCTCTCACCTCGGCGTGCACTATCTTTCCCTCACAGTCATAAAATCCCTGTGCGTGCTGTGTCTCTCACACACATACTCTCTTTCTTTATCTGTTTTTCTCTCTCACACTTGCTGTGCCTCGCTCACGTTTGTTTTCCTCTCTGCTCTGGGGAATTTCACAGTAACTTCATTGCAGTGTTAATGTAAGCCTTGCTTGTGACTGATAAATAAACTTTAACTTTATCTTTTTCAGTTTCCCTCTCTTTCCTCCTTGCAATCCTTCCAACTCTGCCTCTCTTTCTCCATTCCCTATTTTTTCTTCTCCATCTTATTTCCTCATCACTCTGACTCAATCTCTCCATTCTCCCTATCCTCTGTGTCTATCTTTGGCTCTTTCTCTTTTTCTCTCACGCATTGTCCTTTTGTTAATTTGACGGTGGCACAGTGGTTAGCAGTGCTGCCTCACAGTGCCAGGGACCCGGGTTCTATTCCAGCCTCAAGTGACCGTCTGTATGAACATAAACATAAGAACGAGGAGCAGGAGTAGGCCATCTGGTCCCTCGAGTCTGCTCCGCCATTCAATAAGATCATGGCTGATCTTTTCGTGGACTCAGCTCCATTTACCCGCCCGCTCACCAAAACGCTTAATTCCTTTTCTGTTCAAAAATTTATCTATCCTTGCCTGAAAAACATTCAATGAGGTAATCATAGAAGTCATAGAAACCCTACAGTACAGAAAGAGGCCATTCGGCCCATCAAGTCTGCACCGACCACAATCCCATCCAGGCCCTACCCCCATATCCCGACATATTTTCCCACTAATCCCTCTAACCTACACATCTCGGGACACTAAGGGCAAGTTTTTTAGCTGGCCAATCAACCTAACCCGCCCATCTTTAGACTGTGGGAGGAAACCAGAGCACCCGGAGGAAACCCACGCAGACACGAGGAAAATGTGCAAACTCCACACAGACAGTGACCCAAGCCGGGAATCGAACCCAGGTCCCTGGAGCTGTGAAGCAGCAGTGCTAACCACTGTGCTACCGTGCCGCCCATGTAGGTAGCCTAAATTGCTTCACTGGGCAGGGAATTCCATAGATGAAATCGCTGGGCCTCTGACGCAAATCTTTGTCTCGTCACTGGACGCAGGTGAGGTCCCAGAGGATTGGAGGATAGCTAATGTGGTCCCGTTATTTAAGAAGGGTAGGAAGGATAACCCGGGTAATTATAGGCCGGTGAGCTTGACGTCCGTGGTGGGGAAGTTGTTGGAGAAGATCCTTAGGGATAGGATGTATGCGCATTTAGAAAGGAATAAACTCATTAACGATAGTCAGCATGGTTTTGTGAGAGGGAGGTCATGCCTCACTAACGTGGTGGAGTTTTTTGAAGAAGTGACCAGAATGGTTGACGAGGGAAGGGCCGTGGATGTCGTCTATATGGACTTTAATAAAGCGTTTGACAAAGTCCCTCATGGTAGGCTGGTGAAAAAGGTTGGATCTCATGGGATAAAGGGGGAGGTGACTAGATGGGTGGAGAACTGGCTTGGTCACAGAAGACAGAGGGTGGTAGTGGAAGGGTCTTTTTCCGGCTGGAGGCCTGTGACTAATGGTGTTCTGCAGGGCTCTGTACTGGGACCTCTGCTGTTTGTGATTTATATAAACGATCTGGAAGAAGGTGTAACTGGGGTGATCAGTAAGTTTGCGGACGACACAAAATTGGCAGGACTTGCAGATAGTGAGGAGCATTGTCAGAAGCTACAGAAGGATATAGATAGGCTGGAAATTTGGGCAAAGAAATGGCAGATGGAGTTCAATCCTGATAAATGCGAAGTGATGCATTTTGGTAGAAATAATGGAGGGAGGAGCAATACGATAATTGGCAGAACCATAAAGGGTGTAGATACGCAGAGGGACCTGGGTGTGCAAGTCCACAGATCCTTGAAAGTGACGTCACAGGTGGAGAAGGTGGTGAAGAAGGCATATGGCATGCTTGCCTTTATAGGACGGGGCATAGAGTATAAAAGTTGGGGTCTGATGTTGCAGATGTATAGAACGTTGGTTCGGCCGCATTTGGAATACTGCGTCCAGTTCTGGTCGCCACACTACCAGAAGGACGTGGAGGCTTTGGAGAGAGTACAGAGGAGGTTTACCAGGATGTTGCCTGTTATGGAGGGGCTTAGTTATGAGGAGAGATTGGGTAAACTGGGGTTGTTCTCCCTGGAAAGACGGAGGATGAGGGGAGACTTGATAGAGGTGTATAAAATTATGAAAGGCATAGATAGGGTTAACGGTGGGAAGCTTTTCCCCAGGTCGGTGGTGACGTTCACGAGGGGTCATAGGTTCAAGGTGAAGGGGGGAGGTTTAACACAGATATCAGTAGGACATATTCTACACAGAGGGTGGTGGGGGCCTGGAATGCGCTGCCAGGCAAGGTGGTGGAGGCGGACACACTGGGAACGTTTAAGACTTATCTAGACAGCCATATGAACGGAGTGGGAATGGAGGGATACAAAAGAATGGTCTAGTTTGGACCAGGGAGCGGCGCGGGCTTGGTGGGCCGAAGGGCCTGTTCCTGTGCTGTATTGTTCTTTGTTTGTTTGTTCAGAACCCTTTGTGTGAAGAAGTTCCTCCTCAACTCAGTCCCAAATCTGCTCCGCCTTATTTTGAGGCCATGCCCCCTAGTTCTAGTTTCACCTGCCAGTGTATTCAACTTCCCTGCTTCCATCTTATCTATTCCTTTCATAATCTTATATGTTTCTCAAAGATCTCCCCTCATTTTTCTGAATTCCAATGAGTATAGCCCCAGTCTACTCAGTTTCTCCTCATAAGCCAACCCTCTCAACTCCGGAATCAACCGAGTGAATCTCCTCTGCAGCCCCTCCAGTGCCAGGATATCCTTTCTCAAGTAAGGAGACCAAAACTGTACACAGTACTCCAGTTGTGGCCTCACCAGCACCTTATACAGCTGCAACATAACCTTGCTGTTTTTAAACTCCATCCCTCTAGCAATGAAGGACAAAATTCCATTTGCCTTCTTAATTACCTGCTGCACCTGCAAACCAACTCCTTGAGATTCTTGCACAAGGCCACCCAGGTCCCTCTGCACAGCAGCATGCTGCAATTTTTTACGATTTAAATAATAAGTCCATTTTGCTGTTATTCCAACCAAAATGGATGACCTCACATTTACCAACATTTTGCAAATCCTCCCTGTGTCTGACTGGGTTTCCTGCGGGTGCTTCAGTTTCCTCCCACACTCAAGATATGCGGGTTAGGTTGATTGGCCATAACTGACCCTTAATATCAGCAGAGTTAGTAGGGTAAATAGGCGGGGTTACGCGGATAGGGCCTGGTTGGGATTCAGAGTTGATGGGCCTAATGGCCTCTTCTGCACTGTAGTGATTCCAGAATTCTATGATTCTAATCTGCTGCTCTTTCTCACTCGTGCACAGATATATATATCAATGTCTTATATCAATGAGGACAGAATTTACTAAAGAACATTTTGATTAAAATGTAATTTTTCATAGTTTCGACACTTTTCAGCTTTAACCGCCCTCATTCTCCACCCAAAAATTGATTATCTCTCAAGCGCTTGTGCTTATTTTTCGGAAAATGAGAAATCCTGAGCGACATGTGAAGTTGAGATGAAGGCAACATTCCACAGAGAAAAATAGGTTCAATGGTAACTTTAAGAATAAATAACAAAAGGGATAGCTGCTATTTTTCTATCTCTGAGGTAAAGTGCAACCAGTTTAAATCAGCAATAAATAATAGTTAAAATGTAAGCATTACCTGAAGAGGAAAAAATGAGAATTTATTCCTCATGTGTTTCGGAATAACAAAAAAAATGCCTGACAAGGCAAGCAGTGTTGCAAAAATCGTATTGATGTCTGGTGAGGACTTGTTGACACTGTACCTGCTTGGAACGCAAATATCACCATGCCTAATATAACAGCACTCGGCCAAAGTGTAAACTTTTTTGGGGTCTTTGTGAGAAGCCAAAGCCTTGAACTAGACTTTCAGGTGGACATATTAATACATGCAAACCAGCCTCCCATCCATTGACTCTATCTGCTCTTCCCACTGACTCGGAAAAGCATCCAGCATAAGCAAAGCCCCACACACCCTGGACATATTAGAACATAGAACATAGAACATTACAGCGCAGAACAGGCCCTTCGGCCCACGATGTTGCACCGACCAGTTAAAAAAAAAAACTGTGACCCTCCAACCTAAACCAATTTCTTTTCGTCCATGAACCTATCTACGGATCTCTTAAACGCCCCCAAACTAGGCGCATTTACTACTGATGCTGGCAGGGCATTCCAATCCCTCACCACCCTCTGGGTAAAGAACCTACCCCTGACATCGGTTCTATAACTACCCCCCCTCAATTTAAAGCCATGCCCCCTCGTGCTGGATTTCTCCATCAGAGGAAAAAGGCTATCACTATCCACCCTATCTAAACCTCTAATCATCTTATATGTTTCAATAAGATCCCCTCTTAGCCGCCGCCTTTCCAGCGAAAACAATCCCAAATCCCTCAGCCTCTCCTCATAGGATCTCCCCTCCATACCAGGCAACATCCTGGTAAACCTCCTCTGCACCCTCTCCAAAGCCTCCACATCCTTCCTGTAATGTGGGGACCAGAACTGCACACAGTACTCCAAGTGCGGCCGCACCAGAGTTGTGTACAGTTGCAACATAACGCTACGACTCCTAAATTCAATCCCCCTACCAATAAACGCCAAGACACCATATGCCTTCTTAACAACCTTATCTACTTGATTCCCAACTTTCAGGGATCTATGCACACATACACCTAGATCCCTCTGCTCCTCCACACTATTCAAAGTCCTCCCGTTAGCCCTATACTCAACACATCTGTTATTCCTACCAAAGTGAATTACCTCACACTTCTCCGCATTAAACTCCATCCGCCACCTCTCGGCCCAACTTTGCAACCTGTCTAAGTCTTCCTGCAAACTACGACACCCTTCCTCACTGTCTACCACACCACCGACTTTGGTGTCATCAGCAAATTTGCTAATCCACCCAACTATACCCTCATCCAGATCATTAATAAATATTACAAACAGCAGTGGCCCCAAAACAGATCCTTGAGGTACACCACTTGTAACCGCACTCCATGATGAATATTTACTATCAACCACCACCCTCTGTTTCCTATCCGCTAGCCAATTCCTGATCCAATTTCCTAGATCACCCCCAATCCCATACATCTGCATTTTCTGCAGAAGCCTACCATGGTGAACCTTATCAAACGCCTTACTAAAATCCATATATACCACGTCCACTGCCTTGCCCCCATCCACCTCCTTGGTCACTTTCTCAAAAAACTCAATAAGGTTAGTAAGGCACGACCTACCTGCCACAAAACCATGCTGACTATCACCTATCAATTCATTACTCTCCAAATAACTATAAATCCTATCCCTTATAATTTTTTCCAACATCTTGCCGACAACAGAAGTGAGACTCACCGGTCTATAATTCCCGGGGAAGTCTCTGTGCCCCTTCTTAAACAATGGGACAACATTCGCTAACCTCCAATCTTCTGGTACTATACCAGAGGCCAACGACGACCTGAAGATCAGAGCCAGAGGCTCTGCAATCACTTCTCTTGCCTCCCAGAGAATCCTTGGATAAATCCCATCCGGACCAGGGGATTTATCTATTTTCAGACCCTCCAGAATATCCTGCACATCCTCCTTATCAACTGTAATACTGTCTATTCTACTCCCTTGCAACCCAGTGTCCTCCTCAGCTATATTCATGTCCCCTTGCGTGAACACCGAAGAGAAATATTGGTTCAATGCTTCACCAATCTCCTCCGGTTCCACACATAACTTCCCTCTGCCATCTATAACTGGCCCTAAACTTGCCCTAACCAACCTTCTGTTCTTGACATACCTATAGAACGCCTTAGGATTCTCTTTAACCCTATCCGCCAAAGTCTTCTCATGTCCCCTTTTAGCCCTTCTAAGCTCGCTCTTCAACTCCCTCTTAGCCAATCTAAAGCTTTCTAGTGCACTACCCGAGTGCTCACGTCTCATCCGAACATAAGCCTCCTTTTTCTTTTTAACCAACAAAGAAACTTTTTTGGTGCACCACGGTTCCCTAGCCCTACCAATTCCTCCTTGCCTGACAGGGACATACCTATCACAGACTCGCAGTAGCTGCTCCTTGAAAAAACTCCACATGTCGGACGCTCCCAGTCCCTGTAATCTCCTAGTCCAACCTATGTTTCCTAATTCTCTCCTAATAGCCTCATAATTACCCTTCCCCCAGCTAAAACCACTGGCCCGAGGTTCATGCCTATCCCTTTCCATCACTAAGGTGAACGTAACCGAATTGTGGTCACTATCACCAAAATGCACACCAACTTCCAAGTCTAGCACCTGGTCTGGCTCATTTCCCAGCACCAGATCCAATATAGCCTCACCTCTAGTTGGCCTGTCTACATACTGAGTCAAAAAACCTTCCTGCACGCTTTGAACAAAAACTGACCCCTCTAACGAGCTAGAGCTATAACAATTCCAGTCAATATTAGTCAAGTTAAAATCCCCCATAACAATTGCCCTATTACTTTCACTCCTAAGCAGGATTGACTCCGCAATCCTTTCCTCAACCTCTCTAGAACTTTTAGGAGGTCTATAAAAGACTCCCAACAGGGTGACCTCTCCTCTCCTATTTCTAATCTCCGCCCATACTACCTCAACAGATACGTCCTCATCAAACCTCCTCTCTGACACTGTGATACAATCTCTGACCAATAATGCTACCCCTCCCCCTCTTCTACCTCCTTCCCTACTTCGACTAAAACATTTGAACCCCGGGACCTGCAGCATCCATTCCTGCCCCTGCTCTATCCATGTCTCTGAAATAGCCACAACATCGAAGTCCCAGGTACTGATCCACGCTGCAAGTTCACCCACTTTATTGCGAATACTCCTGGCATTGAAGTATACACATTTCAAACCCTGCTCCACCCCACCTCTGCAATGCCGTGCATTGCAGTCCCCATCCATGCATCCCTCACTTTCAGCCCCACTACTCAGGATCCCTCCCCCCCCCCGAATCAGTTTAAACCTCCCTGCATGGCCTTAGCAAATTTACCCCCCAGGATATTGGTCCCCTTCTGATTAAGGTGTAGACCATCCTTCTCATAGAGGTCACACCTTCCCCAGTACGAGCCCCAATTGCTTAAGTACCTGAACCCCTCCCTCCTGCACCATCCCCTCAGCCATGAATTCAAACCTTCCCTCTCCCTATTCCTCTCTAAACTATCCCGTGGTACAGGCAAGAGTCCAGAGATAACCACTCTGTCAGTCTTGGCCTTTAGTTTCCACCCCAACTCCATAAATCCCTGCCTAATATCCCCTTCCCCTATCCTCCCTATGTCGTGTGTCCCCACATGTACAATAACTTGTGGTTTATCTCCCTCCCCCCTAAGAGTCCTGAATACCCTGTCAGACACATCCCGAATAGAGCCAACATTTTGAATCTGGATGACCCTTCATCAGAGCCCATTGGCTTTATTCTCTCTCCACAGATAGTGTCAGACCTGCTGAGATTTTCCAGCATTTTCTGTTTTTGTTTCAGATTCCAGCATCTGCACTATTTTGCTTTGATACTCTCTCCCACCTTCTTCCATCGGGAAAAAGATACAAAAGTCTGAGGTCACGTACCAACCGACTCAAAAACAGCTTCTTCCCTGCTGCCATCAGACTTTTGAATGGACTTACCTTATATTAAATTGATCTTTCTCAACACCCTAGCTATGACTGTAGCACAACGCTCTGCACCTTCTCCTTTCCTTCTCCCTTATGTACTCTATAAATGGAATGCTTTGTCTGTATACCACAAAAGCAATACTTTTCACTATAACAATACATGTGACAACAATAACTCAAATCAGATGAATGACTAATAGATGCAAAAGGTCATGGGATCATTGATTCATCTCATGACATCTTCCGTTTGTTCGAAGTTTCCTTTTAAGGGCGGCACAATGGTGAACACTGTTGCCTCGCAGTTCCAGGGACTT
The DNA here is from genome assembly GCF_964213995.1 of Mustelus asterias. NCBI lineage: Eukaryota > Metazoa > Chordata > Chondrichthyes > Carcharhiniformes > Triakidae > Mustelus > Mustelus asterias. Next base: position 128,193,714 of record NC_135805.1, on the reverse strand, counting down.
GTGTTCAATTCTAGCCTTGCGTGACTCTGCGTGTAGAGTTTGCACATTCTGCGTGCAGTCCCTCTGGGTGCTCCGGTTTCCTCCCACAGTTCAAAGATTAGGTTGATTACCCACGCTCATTTGTCCCTTTGCGTCCCAAGATGTGCAGGTTAGGTGGATTGGCTATGCTAAATTGCCCCTTATGTCCCAAGATATGTCGGCTGGGTGGATTAGCCAAGGTACAGGGTAGGGCAGAGAGACAAAAGATTAGATTAAGAGAGCGAGAGAGAGAAAAAGGACAGACAAGAAATGTTAGAGAAATTAAATTTGATATTTTTAAAGTTGTGTTTAAAAAAAAGATAATCTGAAGGAATGTGATTTTATGCTTTTAGTTTTTCACTTTTTGGGCAAAATCTGATCCCTGTTGGTGAATATTTTTGTGCCTTTGCACAGTCTGTTTTTTCTTTGCTTTCAGAGCTATTTAAGCTTTGCAGCCAATAATAGACTGCATAAGGTATGGTCATAATATAGTGAAACAGAGATATGTGGCAACTGACTTCCAGATGGTGTGACCATACATGTCATGCTTCCCTCACCCCAAGCTTCCCCTTTCGAGGGGCTGCTTTGCTTTCAAACACTAGAAATGACCATCTGCTCACCCACACAGCCCAAGAAGGAAACGTAAGACCAACAACCCTCCCACTAATGAAGAGGGCCTGTCACTTGACCGAACACACTCAGTTCAGCTACTGGCATTGCACATACCTTGGAGAGTCGCACAGAGCTGGAAACTGGCTCCAATTTGGCAGCGGATCATCGGGTACAGCTTATCCTCTCCGCAACCACTGCTCCATCTCCTTGTCATGCTGCAGACGCAGAGGCATTGTCATTACCACCCCTATACCTGTTGCAGCAGTTGTGTCGACATGTTAGCAACTCTTCTGCCCCTTAAACCCCCCCCTCCCTCTGCCCACCAGCCCTGGTCCCCCGTCCCTCCATGAAATGGTAACATTCTGAATATTTCAGATAGTTAGTATGCAGATGCTCATTCACCAGTTTAGGGAAAACATAACTTGTTTATTTACAGGTTAAAACTAAACAGAGGCCTGCAGCCTCATGGCTGCAATCAGCTCCAGATATGGCACTGGATACAGAAGCCCTGCTTGGGTTTATGTCACACTATCAGTAACCCCCACAGCTTGCCTCCTGGACTTGCAGAATCTCACTGGGTGTCCTGTCTGGAGACAATACACATCTCTTCAACCTGTGTTTAATGCTCCCTCCACTCACATTGTCTGTATCTTTAAGACCTGGTTGGCTGTCGAGATTCGCATTCTAATCAGTATTCTGTAACTTGATTTTGTGTCTCTGTATGCCCTGTTTGAGAGCAGATTTCCACTCCATCTGACGAAGGAGCAGCGCTCCGAAAGCGAATGGCATTTGCTACCAAATAAACCTATTGGACTTTAACCTGGTGTTGTTAAAACTCTTACTGGGAAAATTACTCTGGCAGCAGATATATCTATATTCTGTTACTTTTTTTATCCATATTAGGTGTGTCTATTTATTGTTTAACTACTACCCCAGCTGGATTATGATCTGAAGAACAGCCATTTGCATGCATAACAGTTACATTCAGAATAACAATTCTCCAGATGTGATTTCACCAACTCCTACATCTATGTGTTTCATCAGTCCTTCAGGTCTGATGGGATTTTCTGTTAGATTAGGTACACATTGTGCTCTCGCGCCTTTCACGTACTTTTCATTTGCAAGCTGCCTTGGTCAGAGGGTGAGTTCCTATTTTGAACTTGAGATGTATCTGATAGCAGGCAGCTAAAGTTGTCGGGACTGCTGCACACCTTCCGAGTCAATAATGTAGCTTGGTCTGTGCTAGGTTTGCCAAGACCATCACTGAATCTCCCACTATCAACATCCTGGGGATGACCATTAACCAAAAACTAACGGGACGAGCCATAAAAATACAGCTAGTTGATGGAATATTCTCCACTTACCTGGATGAATGCAGCTCCAACAACACTCAAGAAGCTTGACACCATTCAAGACAAAGTGGCCCCAGCTTAATTGCTACCCCTTCCACAAACATTCAATCTCTCCCACCAACAAACAGTCTCAGCAGTGTATACCATCGACAAGATGCACAGCAGGAACTCTCCAAATTTTCTTCGGCAGCACCTTCCAAACCCGTAACAGCTACCACCTAGAAAGACAAGAGAAGCAAGACAAAGGGAAACTCCATCACCTGGAGGTTCCCCTCCGAGTGACTCACCATCCTGACTTCGAAATGTATCGCCGTTCCGTCTCTGTCGTTGGGTAAAAATTCTGGAATTCCTTTCTTAACAGCACTGTGGGTGTACCTACACCTCAGGGACTACAGCGGTTCATGAAGACAGCTCATCAACCACCTTCTCAAGGACATCTAGGGATGGACAATAAATACTGGTCTAGACAGCGACACCCACATCCCATAAATTATTTTTAATAAGTGTTGGTTATTCTGCTGCGGTCAGGCCACCATTTAGCCAGTTTACAGCTCACATGGGGTAGCACAGTGGTTAGCACTGCTGCTTCCAGGGACCTGGGTTCGATTCCCGGCTTGGGTCACTGTCTGTGTGGAGTTTTCACATTCTCCTCGTGTCTGCGTGGGTTTCCTCCGGGTGCTCCGGTTTCCTCCCACAGTCCAAAGATGTGCGGGTTAGGTTGATTGGCCATGCTAAAATTGCCCCTTAGTGTCCTGGGATGCGTGGACTAGCGGGTAAAATATGTAGGGATATGGGGGTGGGATTGTGGTCGGTGCAGACTCGATGGGCCGAATGGCCTCTTTCTGTACTGTAGGGTTTCTATGATTTCTATGTATGCCAGGTGCAGAACTGAGAGGCACTCACATGTTTATCTTGGAGGGGAACTTGTAGGTGGTGGTGTTCCCATGCATCTGCTGCCCTTGTTCTTGCAGGTGCTAGAGGTCACTACAGTATAAAGGGTTAATCGGTATTATGCTAATATTAATATACATCATCAATGTTCCCCCTACACCAAAAATGTATTTTATGCAACAACCTTTGATGTGACAGGACACCTTACATGAGTCATTTCTATCCCATAGAGTCCCTGCAGTGCAGAAGGAGACCATTTGGCCCATCAAGTCTGCACCGACTCTCTGAAAAAGCATCTTACCCAGGCTCTCACCCCGGCCCCAGCTTATACCCATAACCCTGTGCCTTTACCATAGCTAATCCACCTAATTTACACATCTTTGGACATTGAGGGGCAATTTAGCATGGTCAATCCACCTAACCTGAACATCTATCCAATCTGAACATCTTTGGACTGTGGAATGAAACCAGACCACCCGAACACACCCACACAGACATGAGGAGAACAGACAATCTCCACACAGATACCCAAGGGCGGAATCAAACCTGGCTCGCTGGCGCTGTGAGGCAGCCGTGCTGACCACTATGCCACCGTGCCACCATATCACAATGAGAAAACTTTGATGGCTAAAGAATTTCTGGTTCCTGGATTCAAGAGAAGATGTTTGCTGGCTGGGAGTCTATGTGTTATGTATATTTGTATTTATACCTATTGGCTCATGCAGATTTCTGCTGTATTAGTGTGTGCGCCCGAAAGGATATTTTTAACCAGAATCTCTCCTGAATATCATGTCTCAATGCACAATATTGTACGCCAAGTTTGTGATTTGTTTTTTGGGATCAGTGGTCTCCTGCTGAGCATCCCATGCGCCGCCCCCACCTCCCCCACAACCAGGAGGGGCGACAAAGAATGGTCTGTCGATTCTGAACAGAAAATTTGAATTCTGTCTTTTTAGAAAAAATACAATTGCTATTGTACTTGCTAACACAAGAACTAGTTGAAGCAAATGGTTTGCATGCACTCAAGGGAAGTGAGATTGGCATTAAGGTCGGGGGGAACCTTATGGTTGTGATGATAGATTTAGCTGAGGTAAAATGGAAGGAGACTCAGGAGCATGAACACCAACATGGAATAGAACATAGAACATAGAACATTACAGCGCAGAACAGGCCCTTCGGCCCACGATGTTGCACCGACCAGTTAAAAAAAAAACTGTGACCCTCCAACCTAAACCAATTTCTTTTCGTCCATGAACCTATCTACGGATCTCTTAAACGCCCCCAAACTAGGCGCATTTACTACTGATGCTGGCAGGGCATTCCAATCCCTCACCACCCTCTGGGTAAAGAACCTACCCCTGACATCGGTTCTATAACTACCCCCCCTCAATTTAAAGCCATGCCCCCTCGTGCTGGATTTCTCCATCAGAGGAAAAAGGCTATCACTATCCACCCTATCTAAACCTCTAATCATCTTATATGTTTCAATAAGATCCCCTCTTAGCCGCCGCCTTTCCAGCGAAAACAATCCCAAATCCCTCAGCCTCTCCTCATAGGATCTCCCCTCCATACCAGGCAACATCCTGGTAAACCTCCTCTGCACCCTCTCCAAAGCCTCCACATCCTTCCTGTAATGTGGGTACCAGAACTGCACACAGTACTCCAAGTGCGGCCGCACCAGAGTTGTGTACAGTTGCAACATAACGCTACGACTCCTAAATTCAATCCCCCTACCAATAAACGCCAAGACACCATATGCCTTCTTAACAACCTTATCTACTTGATTCCCAACTTTCAGGGATCTATGCACACATACACCTAGATCCCTCTGCTCCTCCACACTATTCAAAGTCCTCCCGTTAGCCCTGGACCTTATGAGCTGTTTCTCCTATGTAATCCTATGAAATATTTTTAATCACATTTTTTACCAAGACGGAGGGGGGAATAGATATTTATACAATATGTATATAGGTAGATGTGCAGAGAAGCTTATAATGATGATAGAGATAGATTATGTAATCTGGGGCTAGATATAGATAAGACATACAATGTGCCCCTTCCCGTACCATATCTGTATAAAACAAATGATTAATGTAACCTGTCATCTTTTAAAAAACTTCCGATCATATATGTAAATATTTATAAATCAAGATTGACTCCCAGCTTTGCAATCACTTCATGTTTATTATTGCAGAATGTACAATGCCTGAGAGAAGAATAAAGATGAATAACAAATGCTCTTTTGAGCTGTGTTCTTTCTCAAGTAGCAAGCAGTTGGAACGTATCCGATATCTCAATCTAGACTATTCTATTTGAACCTTGTGTCTTTGTACTTTCTCCTCCCTTGTATACGTGGAGCTTTTCCCGACCCTGGCCATAGATTGCAGCTGTTTCATGCATATTTGTGCAACAGTAATTGATGTTGCTGTTTCTAGAAATATAAAAAAGTATATTATGTAGATGTAATGAGATGTCACTGCATCATTTTCTGCTTGATGATTCTTTATTACAAAATGCACTGGTTCTACTTAATATCCGGCTGCTTTTCTTTAATATAAGATGGAAGAAAATACCTGACTTGAGTTCTGAAGAAACAGAGAGAGAGAGGAAAAGAAAGCGAGAAACCAAAGAAAGTGGATTTAATTATTTCATGCCAAAGGCATGAGCGTGTTTGGTTATGGGCAGTCATTGTCATCACTTGCAGACATGGTGAGATTGTTCCCCTTCACCTGCTGTACAAACTCATCACCTCTAAACTGTCCCTTATGTATAATCAGACATTGAATTTTAGCTGTTCATACTTGTTTGTCTTTTTCTCCTTCTTGGCTCCTCGCTTCCATAGTCACCATTTCACTCATCCTTTAATGGAACATCCAAACGATGGAATTCCATACTTCCAGAACTTTCTTTTCCTCCTACGGCCTTCTCGCTTTTAAACTCCAAACCCTCATCGCTGCTTCTCCATTCAACCCATGCTGTTTCCATTTTTGGAGTCGGAGAGGTCCACAGCACAGATAAGGCCCTTTGGCCCATCGCTTCTGTGCCCGTCAAAAACAAATCACATGCTAGTTAGGTGGATTGGCCATGGTAAATTCTCCCTCCCGAACAGGTGCCGGAGTGTGGCGACGAGGGGATTTTCACAGTAACTTCATTGTAGTGTTAATGTAAGCCTACTTGTGACGCAAATAAACAAACTTTTAAAATGTAACTAAAAAAAATCTTGATGGCATGCTGCATGAACAAGCATGGTCAGTCCACCTAACCTGCACAACTGAACAAAGAACAAAGAACAGTACAGCACAGGAAACAGGCCCTTCGGCCCTCCAAGCCTGTGCCGCTCCTTGGTCCAACTAGCCCAATCGTTTGTATCCCTCCATTCCCAGACTGCTCATGTGACTATCCAGGTTAGTCTTAAACGATGTCAGCGTGCCTGCCTCCACCATCCTACTTGGCAGCGCATTCCAGGCCCCCACCACCCTCTGTGTAAAAAAACATCCCTCTAATATCTGAGTTATATTTTGCCCCTCTCACCTTGAGCCCATGACCCCTCGTGATCGTCACTCCTGATCTGGGAAAAGGCTTCCCACCGTTCATCCTATCTATCCCCTTCATAATCTTGTACACCTCTATTAGATCTCCCCTCATTCTCTGCCTTTCCAGGGAGAACAACCCCAGTTTACCCAATCTCTCCTCATAGCTAAGACCCTCCATACCAGGCAACATCCTGGTAAACCTTCTCTGCACTCTCTCTAATGCCTCCATGTCCTTCTGGTAGTGCGGCAACCAGAACTGGATGCAGTACTCCAAATGTGGCCTAACCAGCGTTCTATACAGCTGCATCATCAGACTCCAGCTTTTATACTCTATACCCCGCCCTATAAAGGCAAGCATACCATATGCCTTCTTCATCACCTTCTCCACCTGTGTTGCCACCTTCAAGGATTTGTGGACTTGCACACCTATGTCACTCTGTGTTTCTATACTCTTGATGACTCTGCCATTTATTGTATAACTCCTCCCAACATTATTTCTTCCAAAATGCATCACTTCGCATTTATCCGGATTAAATTCCATCTGCTACCTCTCCGCCCAATTTTCCAGCCTATCTATACCCTGCTGTATTGCCCGACAATGCTCATCGCTATCCGCAAGTCCAGCCATTTTCGGGTCATCCGCAAACTTGCTGATAACACCAGTTACACCTTCTTCCAAATCATTTATATATATCACAAATAGCAGAGGTCCGAGTACAGAGCCCTGCGGAACACCACTGGTCACAGACCTCCAGCCGGAAAAAGACCCTTCGACCGCTACTCTTTATCTCTTATGGCCAAGCCAGTTCTCCACCCATCTAGCCACTTCTCCTTGTATCCCATGAGCCTTAACCTTCTCAACCAACCTGCCATGTGGGACTTTGTCAAATGCCTTACTGAAATCCGTATAGACGACATCCACGGCCCTTCCTTCGTCAACCATTTTTGTCACTTCCTCAAAAAACTCCACCAAATTTGTAAGGCACGACCTCCCTCTCACAAAACCATGCTGTCTGTCACTAATGAGATTGTTCCATTCTAAATGCACATACATCCTGTCTCTAAGAATCCTCTCCAACAACTTCCCTACCACGGACGTCAAGCTCACCGGCCTAAAATTTCCCGGGTTACCCCTGCTACCCTTCTTAAACAATGGGACCATATTCGCTATCCTCCAATCCTCAGGGACCTCACCTGTGTTCAAAGAAGCGACAAAGATTTCCGTCAGAGGCCAGCAATTTCATCTCTCGTCTCCCTGAGCAGTCGAGGATAGATGCCATCAGGTCCTGGGGCTTTGTCAGTTTTAATGTTCCCTAATAAACCTAACACTTCCTCCCTTGCAATGGAGATTTTCTCTCACGGGTCAACACCTCCCTCCGAGACACTCCCGGTTAACACGTCCCTCTCCTTTGTGAATACCGATGCAAAGTATTCATTTAGGATCTCCCCTATTCCCTTGGGTTCTAAGCATAATTCCTTTCCTTTGTCCCTGAGAGGTCCGATTTTCTCCCTGACAACTCTTTTGTTCCTAATGTCTGAATAGAATGCCTTAGGATTCTCCTTAATCCTGCCTGCCTAGAACATCTCGTGACCTCTTTTTGCCCTTCTAACTCCCCGTTTGAGTTCTTTCCTACTCTCTCTGTATTCCTTCAGAGCTCCATCTGTTTTCTGTTGCCTGGACTTAACGTACGCCTCCCTTTTCATTTTAATCAGATCCTCAATTTCCCTGGTTATCCACGGCTCTCGAATCCTACCTTTCCTATCTTTCCTCTTTACAGGCACATGCCTATCCTGCAGCCTTATCAATTGTTCCTTAAAAGACTCCCACATGCCAGACGCGGACTTACCCTCGAACATCCTCTCCCAATCAACGTCCACCAATTCCTGCCTAATCCGGCTATAGTTAGCCTTCCCCCAATTTAGGACAGCACTCATCCTTGTCCATTACTATGCTAAAGTTAACAGAGTTGTGCTCACTATTTGCCACATGTTCCCCTACCGAAACTTTGACGACCTGACCGGGCTCATTTCCCAGAACTAGGTCCAGTATAGCCCCCTCTCTAGTCGGGCTATCTACATACTGTTCCAAGGAACCTTCCAGTATGCATTTTACAAATTCCTCCCCGTCCGGAACCCCAGCTCTAAGCACTTTCCAGTCTGTGCCAGGGAAATTAAAGTCCCCCACTACAACAATCCTATTTTTTCTGCACCTATCCAGAATCTCCTGACATATCCTTTCCTCCACTTCCCGTGGGCTGTTGGGTGGTCTGTAGTACACCCCCAGCATAGTGACTGCACCCTTCCTGTTTCTGAGTTCCACCCACGGTGACTCAGTACATGACCCCTCTAAGTTGTCTACCCTCTGCACCGTGGTAATATGCTCCCTAACTAATATCGCTACTCCCCCACCTTTTTTAGCCCCTCCTCTGTCTCGCCTAAAACACTTATACCCTGGAATATTCAGCTGCCAGTCCTGTCCTTTTAACCAAGTCTCCGTCACCGCAACCAGATCCAAATTCCATGTCAGCATTAAGGCCCTAAGTTCGTCTGTCTTACCCGTTACGCTCCTCGCATTGAAGCAGATGCACTCCAGACCTCCAGGCCCACTCAGGTCATCCTCCTCCAGAGTGCTCCTCTTCTTAGCTAGCCTTGCCCTGGCCCCCAGCTCAACCCCAGCCTCAGTATTTACTGACCTACTGTTTTGTTCCCCACCCCCCTGCCACACTAGTTTAAATCCTGCCGAAACACTCTAGCAAAACTCCCAGCCAGGATATTTGCTCCCTTCCAGTTAAGGTGTAACCCGTTTTTTCTGTACAGTTGCCATCCTGACTTGAAGACTTCCCAGTTATCTATGAATTTAAAACCCTCCCTCTTGCACCAGTCCTTTAGCCATGCGTTCAACTGTAGAATCTCCCTGTTCCGAGCCTCACTTGCACGAGACACCGGGAGCAGTCCAGAGATTGCTACCCTGGAGGCTTTACTTTTTAGCCAAGCACCCATCTCCCTGAATTTCTCTCGTATGACCCCCCTGCTCTTCCTACCTACATCATTTTCACCACTGTGTATAATCACATCCGTTTGACTACCTTCCTTTTTTAATATGCTTCCTACCCTCTCGGAGACATCCAGTACCCCGGCACCAGGGAGAGGCAGACTACCATCCTGGATTCTCGTTCGCTCCAAAGTTTCCAAATTAAAAGTAAATTCAGCGATGTACTTGATGGTGCAAATTCGCACAGTCCCATGTGTTAAACCTCAGCTCCTTACACAAGGAAAGTGCCACACAAGGGAAGTGCCACTCTCAATCATCTGGCCTGTTGTTCATGCCCTGGACATCCTACAGTTTAAAGGTAGTCTTAGCACTCGGACCAGTTTTATTTTATCATCTTTAGTGGCTTCTTGCAGCATCAAGTGCTTAAAAAAAGACACCATTTATTTTTTAAAATACCTCTAATTTGTGCCGTGATTGCCGCCATTTGTTAATGATGCTGTCAGTGCTGTTCTGTAACCTGAGCGTATTTGGAAATGGAGATCTACTCGTGTTTGCTGCAAACTCCTTTTGAAAATAACCTGCAGGAAACAGGGCTGGAAGACATTCCATGGGATGATAGAACTCCCAAGTGCGGTGTTTGCAGTGGGGGGTGTTAGATGCAACTGCCCACATTGCATCATTGCCTTTGCTGTATTTAGTACCACAGGGGAGTTTGTAACAAGATAATCTTCAGGTTGCTCGTGTTTCTCACAGCAGAAAGATCAAAGAGAGAAAATAAACAATTGCAAACAGCATTATCAGGGGCTGCAATGCTGGAACACCATCTGGTGGCAGCCAACAGATTTACTGTTCTGCTTTTCATATCTTTATAGAGTGGGATTCATTTCAATTCAGCCTTCACTAAGTATTGGAATCATTTCAATCAGATACGAGTAATGGGAGCGATGTGTTCTTAAAAACTTCAATGCACAAATCAACCTAAGTGGCAGGTTTATAAGTCTGGTACTGTGCAATAGCTTTTTGGATGTGCATTTGATGGCACAGGCTCTTTTGAAAAAAAATAGCTGGAGTGCATTAGTGAATTGTCCTTTTCAATAGCTCTATCTGTGCTGACGACCTGCTATTGATACAAAGGTTATCATAAGCTGGAGTTGCATAGTCCAATTGTGGTGGACTCCACTGAGCAAATCTATTAGATTGTAACAAATGGACCTTCAGTTTTTTTTTACAGTTCTTTCTGCTTCATCGTGTTGATGTCCATTTTAGCTACCTTTCATTCAGCAATTCCTCTGCTGGTTGAGCTGGCGAAGTGGGTAGGAGGCGTGTGTAGGGAAGAAGATGAGGTGGGTGGGGAGGATGTAGGGAAGAAAATGAGGTAGGTGGGGCTTGGAACGTAGGTGGGGTGGGGTGGAGGTGAGGTGGGTGGGGCTAGGAGCAGAGTTGAGGTGGGTGGGAGGTAGGGGTGGAGGTGAGGTGGGTGGGGGGGAGGGGAGAAGGTGAGGTGGGTGGGGGAAGGAGCGGAGTTGTGGTTGGTGTGGAGGGGAGAAGGTGTGGTGGGTGGATGCGAGGTGGGGGTAGGGGCAGAGGTGAGGTGCAGACGTCCTTCCTGTTGTCGTCCTCGCTCGTGCTTCATCAGCAGCTGTGAAGCACAGTCTGGAGACAAAAACCTGGTGACCCAATTCTTCTGCTGTCCATATTGTGAGAGACTGGATGTACGACAGAAGACGTACATCTGGAGCCTATGGAAACCCAGATGCACAGAACCAATGTGAGAATTGCCCGGGGAGTTTGAATGGACAATTCCCTTCTGAGTTAGAGTTGGAATCTTCAGACGGATCTTTACGACTTACCTTGATTGTTACGCTGGGAATAGTGGACATTTGAAAACTTTTTCCAATGCCAATATCTTCATAACTGACAATCACCCACTATGATGACCTGGCAAACTGACCACCCACATACGCCCTGCCCCTCTAACACTCCACTACCTCACCCCCTGACTGCCTGACCATTCCCCCAGTCACACTGGTCTGACTATCCATTAACCACCTTACCCACTTACCTACCCACTGCAACCCACCTACTCACTTTGCCCATCTCACCCATCTCTGGGGAAGAGAATTCCACAGACTGATAACCCTCTGAGAGAAAAAAAATGTTCACACTTCATTCTCAAATGGGAGATCGCTAATCATTAAACTGTGTCCCTGAGTTCTAGATTTCTCCACAAGGGGAAACATCCTCTCAACATCGACATTGTCAAGTCCTGTCAGAATCTTACAAGTTTCACGAAGGTCACCTTTAAATTCCCCAAAATCCAATTGCTACAGAGACTATCTTTCCTCAGAAATTGACCTCGTTGTCTCAGTGAACCATCTCCAAACTTCTTTAAATGCAATTATATCCTCTCTGGAGACCAAAACTACACAACACTGCAGAAGCAGATCAACTGAGGCCCTGTATGGATTTAGCAATGGGTTCTTACTTTTATACTCAATCTCCTTTGCAATAAACACCAACACCAGAGCACCTGTCCTTTCAGGAAGGTAAGTACATGTGAAAGGAGGAAAAATAAGAGAATGGGATGGTGAGAGAAGGACAGAAAGATAAACCTGGGAGGGCAAAGAAAGTATAGGTTACCGGGGAGGCCTGGACTTTTAACAAAAGGAAACATGATGATTTGTCTTCAGAACCACTCGAGCAGAAAACCCAATGATATACATTTTGAATCAGCAAGTCACACCTCTGGAGGTCTGCTGGGTGGTTCCATATCTGAATAACAATATCACTGAGTGCTGAAAGCAAGTGACATTAAGGAGAAGATTGTACTCTTGGATTGAGGAAATTCATATTTCATAGAATCATAGAAACCCTACAGTGCAGAAGGAGGCCATTCGGCCCATCGAGTCTGCACCGACCACAATCCCACCCAGGCCCTACCCCCGCATATTTTACCCGCTAATCCCTCTAACCTACACATCCCAGGACTCTAAGGGGCAATTTTTTAACCTGGCCAATCAACCTAACCCGCACATCTTTGGACTGTGGGAGGAAACCGGAGCACCCGGAGGAAACCCACGCAGACACGAGGAGAATGTGCAAACTCCACACAGACAGTGACCCAAGCCGGGAATCGAACCCGGGACCCTGGAGCTGTGAAGCAGCAGTGCTAACCACTGTGCTACCGTGCCAAAATTAAGCCGAATATTGCTGGGGGCTAGTATTTGCTCAAATATTGTGTGTTATTGCTGTGTGTGTACCAGATTTAAGTTTAAAGTTTATTTACTTGTGTCAGAAGTAGGCTTACATTAACACTGCAATGAAGTTGCTGTGAAAATCCCCTTGTCGCCACACTCCGGCACCTGTTCGGGTACACTGAGGGAGAATTTAGCATGGCCAATGTACCTAACCAGCATGTCTTTGGGACTGTGGGAGGAAACCGGAGCACCTGGAGGAAACCAACGCAGATACGGGGAGAACGTGCAGACTCCGCACAGACAGTCACCCAAGCTGGGAATCGAATTCAGGCCCTTGGCACTATGAGACAGCAGTGTTAACCACTGTGCCACCATGCACTGAAATCCGTACCAGTAAAGAATCAGTTATAATCCACATTGGAAGTGAGGATGTAAAGAAGAAACTCCAAGGATGTAGCAGCATCGTCCTCTGTATATAATGAATGGTCGTGGCCCATTTTCACCTCTCTGACCATTCACCTACATCGGTTTCTGACTTTTCTTGTTGTTACCCTTGCATTTAAATCTTTCCTTGTTCTCACTTTTGAACAGTAAAGGAATTAAGGGTTATGGTGAGCGGGCAGATAAGTGGAGCTGAGTCCACGAAAAGATCAGCTGTGATCTTATTGAATGGCGGAGCAAGCTCGAGGGGCCAGATGGCCTACTCCTGCTCCTAGTTCTTATGTTCACTCCTCCTATCTCCCTAATGTGTTACAGACCTACAGAACTCGCAAGAATTCTCCACTCTTACAATCACAATCTCCTCACTCCAACTTCATTCGTCCCACCATTGGAGGCCATGTGCTTTGATCTTTGGGTCCTCACTGTCCACGGGGATGGTGCCAGAGGACTGGAGAATGGCGAATGTTGTTCCTCTGTTTAAGAAAGGGAATAGAAATGACCCTGGTAATTATAGACCGGTTAGTCTTACTTCGGTGGTTGGTAAATTGATGGAAAAGGTCCTTAGGGATGGGATTTATGACCATTTAGAAAGATGCGGATGAATCCGGGATAGTCAGCACGGATTCGTGAAGGGCAAGTCGTGCCTCACAAATTTGATTGAATTTTTTGAGGAGGTAACTAAGTGTGTTGATGAAGGTAGGGCAGTTGATGTCATATACATGGATTTTAGTAAGGCGTTTGATAAGGTCCCCCATGGTCGGCTTATGATGAAAGTGAGGAGGTGTGGGATAGAGGGAAAGTTGGCCGATTGGATAGGTAACTGGCTATCTGATCGAAGACAGAGGGTGGTGGTGGATGGAAAATCTTTGGACTGGAGGCAGGTTGCTAGCGGAGTGCCACAGGGATCAGTGCTTGGTCCTCTGCTCTTTGTGATTTTTATTAATGACTTAGAGGAGGGGGCTGAAGGGTGGATCAGTAAATTTGCTGATGACACCAAGATTGGTGGAGTAGTGGATGAGGTGGAGGGCTGTTGTAGTCTGCAAAGAGACATAGATAGGATGCAAAGCTGGGCTGAAAAATGGCAAATGGAGTTTAACCCTGATAAATGTGAGGTGATTCATTTTGGTAGGACTAATTTAAATGTGGATTACCGGGTCAAAGGTAGGGTTCTGAAGACTGGAGGAACAGAGAGATCTTGGGGTCCATATCCACAGATCTCTAAAGGTTGCCACTCAAGTGGATAGAGCTGTGAAGAAGGCCTATAGTGTGTTAGCTTTTATTAACAGGGGGTTGGAGTTTAAGAGCCGTGGGGTTATGCTGCAACTGTACAGGACCTTGGTGAGACCACATTTGGAATATTGTGTGCAGTTCTGGTCACCTCACTATAAGAAGGATGTGGAAGCGCTGGAAAGAGTGCAGAGGAGGTTTACCAGGATGCTGCCTGGTTTGGAGGGTAGGTCTTCTGAGGAAAGGTTGAGGGAGCTAGGGCTGTTCTCTCTGGAGCGGAGGAGGCTGAGGGGAGACTTAATAGAGGTTTATAAAATGATGAAGGGGATAGATAGAGTGAACGTTCAAAGACTATTTCCTCGGGTGGATGGAGCTATTACAAGCGGGCATAACTATAGGGTTCGTGGTGGGAGATATAGGAAGGATATCAGAGGTAGGTTCTTTACGCAGAGAGTGGTTGGGGTGTGGAATGGACTGCCTGCAGTGATAGTGGAGTCAGACACTTTAGGAACATTTAAGCGGTTATTGGATAGGCACATGGAGCACACCAGGATGATAGGGAGTGGGATAGCTTGATCTTGGTTTCAGATAAAGCTCGGCACAACATCGTGGGCCGAAGGGCCTGTTCTGTGCTGCACTGTTCTATGTTCTATGTCTTCAGCTGCCTGACCCCGAATCACTAATTGGCCATAACATGCTTTGAGATATCCTGGGATCATATCAATGCAAACATTTTTTTCCTTGCCACTTGCAGGCTGAAACATTTTGATTTTGTCTTCCAAGTGTGATGGTGAAAATTAAGAGTCAATATTCATGACGGGTCATGTGACTAAGAGTGTGATATTGAGGGTGAGTTGACCGACATTCTAGAATTATACATGTTTAGTTGCTGCTTCTCCCATGAAAGATGACAAGTGCAGCGATCCTGACAACATGTCCAACAGAGAAATGCTTTCCACGCTCTCGCCCCCATTCTGGAACACACCCCAATCCAGTCATCACATCCTATTCCTTGTAACCTGCATCTTGTATTCTTTCCTGTATTACAATTGCAGCTATACTTGCACTTAATTGGTGATAAGGCTCTTTGAGGCTGTGAAATAGAAATCATTGTTTTGTTTTATTTGATGGTTGATGCAAGGTGCAAAATGCTGAACAGTTTATGTGAAATGCCAAAGTTTTATTTCACAAACCACATGAACATACTTCCCCCACCTACAAACTTAATAACTTCCACCTAGGGTCGAGAATTTTCCAATAAGTATTTTCCAAATATTACAGCTGATCATTCAGAAATTTTGCTTAAACTACCTTTAAGATATTTTCTTTTAATAGTGAACATCTGGATTCCCTTTATCCCTTGGTGATTTCAACTGGTGTTTGACATAGATGTATAGATAAAAAAGGGCTGACTGGCGTTTTATTTTTAAAGCTTTTTTTGTGTCTCAATGTCAGCTTGAGCCAAAAATCATCCTTTAAAGTCTTGTCTATTGCAGTGCAAAGTCAAGGCTTTTGCGCAACAGGATTTCAAACACCCCCTCAGTGCCTGCTGTGCTCAGGCATGCTTTGACAATTGGTTTTACACTGACCACCAAATGGGGTTACACTCAGTGACTATTAATGCTGATCCTAAAACCTCTCCAAGCGAAAGACTTAAAAGCTTCCGTCGTTTTTTAAAGAATTTCTTCTCAGGACCCGTTTGCAAGTTCCTGATGGTGCAGTGGACGTGTTGGTGGACCTTCACGTTGTGGTGTTGCTATCTGTGTGATCTCTCTGTCGCACCTTGGTGTGCCTGAGAGGCAAGCTTCACAGGCCAATTAAGTGTCAACCACTCTGTTTTGGGACTGAAATCATATAGTAAGTGGAGTAAGTGAAGTGAATCTATTTCCAGAGGCTGAAGGATCTATGAGCAAGATGGCACAGATTTAAGGTGGGGATCCTGAGGAGTAAGTTTTTAAGTGAATTAATGTTTAGGATTTGGAATACTCTGTCTGATAAGGATGGTGAATGCAGATTCAGTAGTCGCGCTTAAATAGAAATTGGATAAATCTTTGAAGGAGGATCTTGAAGAGTGGAATAATTGCAGAGTTGGGCCAACTAGTTTGCTCTTTGAAAGAGCAAGACTCATAGAAACATAGAAAACTACAGCACAAAACAGGCCTTTCGGCCCCACAAGTTGCGCCGAACGTATCCCTACCTTTTAGGCCTACCTATAACCCTCCATCCTATTAAGTCCCATGTACTCACCCAGGAGTCTCTTAAAAGACCCTATTGAGTTTGCCTCCACCACCACTGATGGTAGCCGATTCCACTCGCCCACCACCCTCTGTGTGAAAAACTTCCCCCTAACATTTCCCCTGTACCTACCCCCAGCACCTTAAACCTGTGTCCTCTCGTAGCAGCCATTTCCACCCTGGGAAAAAGCTTCTGAGAGTCCACCTGATCTATGCCTCTCAACATCTTATATACCTCTATTAGGTCTCCTCTCATCCTACGTCTCTCCAAGGAGAAAAGACCGAGCTCCCTCAGCCTATCCTCATAAGGCATGCCACTCAATCCAGGCAACATCTTTGTAAATCTCCTCTGCACCATTTCTATCTTTTCCACATCCTTCCTGTAATGAGGCGACCAGAACTGAGCACAGTACTCCAAGTGGGGTCTGACGAGGGTCTTATACAGCTGCACCATTATCCCCGGACTCCTAAACTCAATCCCTCGATTGATAAAGGCCAGCACACCATATGCCTTCTTAACCACCTCCGTCACCTGCGGGGCCGATTTTAGAGTCCTGTGGACCCGGACCCCAAGGTCCTTCGGATCCTCCACAGTACTAAGAGTCTTTCCCTTTATATTGTACTCCTTCATCCCATTTGACCTGCCAAAATGGACCACGACGCACTTATCTGGGTTGAAGTCCATCTGCCACTTCTCCACCCAGTCTTGCATCCTATCTATGTCCCTCTGTAACTTCTGACATCCCTCCAGACTATCCACAACCCCACCAACCTTCGAGTCGTCAGCAAACTTACCAACCCATCCCTCCACTTCCTCATCCAGGTCATTTATGAAAATGACAAACAGCAAGGGTCCCAGAACAGATCCCTGGGGCACACCACTGGTGACCGACCTCCAATTAGAAAAAGACCCATCTATACCCACTCTCTGCCTCCTTTGGGCAAGCCAGTTCTGGATCCACAGGGCAGCAGCCCCTTGGATCCCATGCCCTCTCACTTTTTCTAGAAGCCTTGCATGGGGTACCTTACCGAACGCCTTGCTAAAATCCATATAAACTACATCTCCCGCTTTCCCTTCGTCAATGTGTTTCGTTACATTTTCGAAGAACTCCACCTGGCTCGTAAGGCACGATCTGCCTTTGACAAAGCCATGCTGAGTATTCTTGAGCATATTAAACCTCTCTAAATGCTCATAAATCTTGTCCCTCAGGATCTTCTCCATCAGCTTACCAACCACTGTGGTTAGACTCACCGGTCGGTAATTTCCTGGGCTATCCCTATTCCCCTTCTTGAAAATAGGAACCACATCCGCAATCCTCCAATCCCCCGCACCTCTCCCGTCTCCATCGACGACGCAAAGATCATCGCCAGAGGCTCTGCAATCTCTTCCCTCGCCTCCCACAGTAACCTGGGGTACATCCCATCCGGACCCGGCGGCTTATCTATCTTGATGCCATTCAAAGATTCCAGCACAACCTCTTTGTTAAAGTCCACATACTCAATCTTTTCAGTCCACCGCAAGCCCGCAGTACATCCACCCATGTCCTTCTCCTCTGTGAAAACCGAGGCAAAATACTCATTAAGCACCTCTGCCATTTCTATTGGTTCTGTACTGAATTTCCCGCCTTCACCTTTTATAGGCCCTATTCCTTCACGTCTCATCCTTTTACTCTTCACATATTTATAGAATGCCTTAGGGTAATCCTTAATTCTACTTGCCAAGGCCTTCTCGTGACCCCTTCTGGCTCTCCTAATTTCCTTCTTTAGTCCCTTCCTACAAGCCGTATACTCATCTAGATCCCTAACTTCGCCAAGCTCTCTGAACCTTTTGTACGCTTTCCTTTTCTTCTTCCCGCACAGCTTTCATGCACCACGGTTCCTTTAACCTACCAACTCCTCCCTGTCTGCTCGGAACATAGTCCTGTAGAACCCTCGACAGACATTCCTTGAAAAACTGCCACCTCTCTTCAGTAGATTTCCCCGAGAATACCTCCTTCCAACTTAGAACATAGAACATAGAACATAGAACATTACAGCGCAGAACAGGCCCTTCGGCCCACGATGTTGCACCGACCAGTTTAAAAAAAAAACTGTGACCCTCCAACCTAAACCAATTTCTTTTCGTCCATGAACCTATCTACGGATCTCTTAAACGCCCCCAAACTAGGCGCATTTACTACTGATGCTGGCAGGGCATTCCAATCCCTCACCACCCTCTGGGTAAAGAACCTACCCCTGACATCGGTTCTATAACTACCCCCCCTCAATTTAAAGCCATGCCCCCTCGTGCTGGATTTCTCCATCAGAGGAAAAAGGCTATCACTATCCACCCTATCTAAACCTCTAATCATCTTATATGTTTCAATAAGATCCCCTCTTAGCCGCCGCCTTTCCAGCGAAAACAATCCCAAATCCCTCAGCCTCTCCTCATAGGATCTCCCCTCCATACCAGGCAACATCCTGGTAAACCTCCTCTGCACCCTCTCCAAAGCCTCCACATCCTTCCTGTAATGTGGGGACCAGAACTGCACACAGTACTCCAAGTGCGGCCGCACCAGAGTTGTGTACAGTTGCAACATAACGCTACGACTCCTAAATTCAATCCCCCTACCAATAAACGCCAAGACACCATATGCCTTCTTAACAACCTTATCTACTTGATTCCCAACTTTCAGGGATCTATGCACACATACACCTAGATCCCTCTGCTCCTCCACACTATTCAAAGTCCTCCCGTTAGCCCTATACTCAACACATCTGTTATTCCTACCAAAGTGAATTACCTCACACTTCTCCGCATTAAACTCCATCCGCCACCTCTCGGCCCAACTTTGCAACCTGTCTAAGTCTTCCTGCAAACTACGACACCCTTCCTCACTGTCTACCACACCACCGACTTTGGTGTCATCAGCAAATTTGCTAATCCACCCAACTATACCCTCATCCAGATCATTAATAAATATTACAAACAGCAGTGGCCCCAAAACAGATCCCTGAGGTACACCACTTGTAACCGCACTCCATGATGAATATTTACTATCAACCACCACCCTCTGTTTCCTATCCGCTAGCCAATTCCTGATCCAATTTCCTAGATCACCCCCAATCCCATACATCTGCATTTTCTGCAGAAGCCTACCATGGTGAACCTTATCAAACGCCTTACTAAAATCCATATATACCACGTCCACTGCCTTGCCCCCATCCACCTCCTTGGTCACTTTCTCAAAAAACTCAATAAGGTTAGTAAGGCACGACCTACCTGCCACAAAACCATGCTGACTATCACCTATCAATTCATTACTCTCCAAATAACTATAAATCCTATCCCTTATAATTTTTTCCAACATCTTGCCGACAACAGAAGTGAGACTCACCGGTCTATAATTCCCGGGGAAGTCTCTGTTCCCCTTCTTAAACAATGGGACAACATTCGCTAACCTCCAATCTTCTGGTACTATACCAGAGGCCAACGACGACCTGAAGATCAGAGCCAGAGGCTCTGCAATCACTTCTCTTGCCTCCCAGAGAATCCTTGGATAAATCCCATCCGGACCAGGGGATTTATCTATTTTCAGACCCTCCAGAATATCCTGCACATCCTCCTTATCAACTGTAATACTGTCTATTCTACTCCCTTGCAACCCAGTGTCCTCCTCAGCTATATTCATGTCCCCTTGCGTGAACACCGAAGAGAAATATTGGTTCAATGCTTCACCAATCTCCTCCGGTTCCACACATAACTTCCCTCTGCCATCTATAACTGGCCCTAA
The DNA here is from genome assembly GCF_964213995.1 of Mustelus asterias. Taxonomy (NCBI): domain Eukaryota; kingdom Metazoa; phylum Chordata; class Chondrichthyes; order Carcharhiniformes; family Triakidae; genus Mustelus; species Mustelus asterias. The sequence goes on along the minus strand of NC_135805.1, from coordinate 128,173,444 downwards.
ACTTGCCCTAACCAACCTTCTGTTCTTGACATACCTATAGAACGCCTTAGGATTCTCTTTAACCCTATCCGCCAAAGTCTTCTCATGTCCCCTTTTAGCCCTTCTAAGCTCGCTCTTCAACTCCCTCTTAGCCAATCTAAAGCTTTCTAGTGCACTACCCGAGTGCTCACGTCTCATCCGAACATAAGCCTCCTTTTTCTTTTTAACCAACAAAGAAACTTTTTTGGTGCACCACGGTTCCCTAGCCCTACCAATTCCTCCTTGCCTGACAGGGACATACCTATCACAGACTCGCAGTAGCTGCTCCTTGAAAAAACTCCACATGTCGGACGTTCCCAGTCCCTGTAATCTCCTAGTCCAACCTATGTTTCCTAATTCTCTCCTAATAGCCTCATAATTACCCTTCCCCCAGATAAAACCACTGGCCCGAGGTTCATGCCTATCCCTTTCCATCACTAAGGTGAACGTAACCGAATTGTGGTCACTATCACCAAAATGCACACCAACTTCCAAGTCTAGCACCTGGTCTGGCTCATTTCCCAGCACCAGATCCAATATAGCCTCACCTCTAGTTGGCCTGTCTACATACTGAGTCAAAAAACCTTCCTGCACGCTTTGAACAAAAACTGACCCCTCTAACGAGCTAGAGCTATAACAATTCCAGTCAATATTAGTCAAGTTAAAATCCCCCATAACAATTGCCCTATTACTTTCACTCCTAAGCAGGATTGACTCCGCAATCCTTTCCTCAACCTCTCTAGAACTTTTAGGAGGTCTATAAAAGACTCCCAACAGGGTGACCTCTCCTCTCCTATTTCTAATCTCCGCCCATACTACCTCAACAGATAAGTCCTCATCAAACCTCCTCTCTGACACTGTGATACAATCTCTGACCAATAATGCTACCCCTCCCCCTCTTCTACCTCCTTCCCTACTTCGACTAAAACATTTGAACCCCGGGACCTGCAGCATCCATTCCTGCCCCTGCTCTATCCATGTCTCTGAAATAGCCACAACATCGAAGTCCCAGGTACTGATCCACGCTGCAAGTTCACCCACTTTATTGCGAATACTCCTGGCATTGAAGTATACACATTTCAAACCCTGCTCCACCCCACCTCTGCAATGCCGTGCATTGCAGTCCCCATCCATGCATCCCTCACTTTCAGCCCCACTACTCAGGATCCCTCCCCCCCCCGAATCAGTTTAAACCTCCCTGCATGGCCTTAGCAAATTTACCCCCCAGGATATTGGTCCCCTTCTGATTAAGGTGTAGACCATCCTTCTCATAGAGGTCACACCTTCCCCAGTACGAGCCCCAATTGCTTAAGTACCTGAACCCCTCCCTCCTGCACCATCCCCTCAGCCATGAATTCAAACCTTCCCTCTCCCTATTCCTCTCTAAACTATCCCGTGGTACAGGCAAGAGTCCAGAGATAACCACTCTGTCAGTCTTGGCCTTTAGTTTCCACCCCAACTCCATAAATCCCTGCCTAATATCCCCTTCCCCTATCCTCCCTATGTCGTGTGTCCCCACATGTACAATAACTTGTGGTTTATCTCCCTCCCCCCTAAGAGTCCTGAATACCCTGTCAGACACATCCCGGACCCCAGCCCCTGGTAGGCAACACACCAACCCTGAGTCCCTACCTTTAGTTCCGACCCTCCTATCTGTCCCCTTAATTGTGGAGTCCCCAATCACAAGGCCCAGTCTTTTACAGCCCCTAACCACCTGAGCTTTCTCACTCGGCTCACCCCCAGAGATCTGCTCTCTATGCTCAGTTGATTCCTCCTCAACTGTAGCCTCCAGCACCGAAAACCTATTATGGAGGGGAACCGCCCCAGGGGATTGTCTTCCCGATTGCTTCTTACCCCTCCTCCTGGCATTGACCCAAGCCTCATTTCTAGGAGTTACTATTTCTCTATAACTCCTATCAACTTCCACCTCCGCCTCCCGAATTATGCGGAGTTCCTCTACCTCCCCCTCCAGCTCCTTTACACGCTCCTCCAGAAGCTGCAATCTAATGCACTTCTTACAACTAAAATCTCCTGAAACACTACTGGATTTCCTCACCACATACATCCCACAGGAGATGCAGCATACTGCCTGAACTGCCATCCCTGAAGCCATTACCAGCAAGAAAAAAAGAAAACAAAAAACTTCCCCACACTTATAATTAGGTTAGAGGAGGATGGAAGGGTGGGATCCTCTACCAGTGTCGAGGATCGGGTATCTCCTCTGCACCAATTTATAGGGCTCGGGGCCCGAGAGAAAAAAAAAAACTACTACTGAGGGGGAACCACCCAGGTAACTGACTTTTAAAGTTAAAATAAAAACCCTTCCCAGACTCCTTTGCTGCCCACTTCTAGTTTTCACATTAAACTTGAAAAACTGCTGTTAAAGTAAAGGCCAAAAAAATACACACACTAGCTGACTAATTAAATAAATAAACAATTCAATTAATCCAATTAATCTCTTACCAGCACTGCTGCTTTTCAATCACCCCTCTCAGCTTGCTCCAGTGGATCAACTTACTCCTCTAATTTGCTGCCTTATGTCTTCATATTTCCCCTTACTCCATATAAATGCTTTCCTAGCTTGCCTGATCCTCTCTTTTTCCAATACAAGCATAAAGGAGATAGAGTTATGATCGCTATCCCCAAGATGCTCTCCCACTGAGAGATCTGACACCTGTCCAGATTCATTGGTCAGTATCAGATCAAGTACAGCCTCTCTTCTTGTAGGCTTGTCCACATGCTGTGTCAGGAAACCCTCCTGAACACACCTAACGAACTCCTCCCCATCCAATCCCCTTACCCTCGGGATATTCCAATCTATGTTTGGGAAATTAAAGTCTCCCATCACAACAACTCTGCTATTATTGCAACTCTCCAGGATCTGCTTCCCTATCTGCTCCTCCACCTCCCTGTTACTATTGGGCAGCGTATAGGAAACTCCCAGCAAAGTGATCGACCCCTTCCCACTCCGAACTTCCACCCAGAGAGACTCGGTGGACAATCCCTCCACAGCATACACCTTCTCTACAGCTGTGACACTATCCCTGATCAGCAGTGCCACTCCACCCCCTCTCTTGCCTCCCTCCCTGTCCTTCCTGAAACATCTGAATCCCGGCACCTGTAGTATCCAGTCCTGTCCCTGAGACATCCAAGTCTCCGTAATGGCTACCACATCACACTTCCAGGCATCGATCCACGCTCTGAGCTCATCCCCTTTATTCACTATACTCCTGGTATTGAAGTAAACACATCTCAATCCTTTGGTCTGAGCTCTCCCCTTCTCTATCCCCCGTCCATCCTCCCTCTTGCACCGTCTATAACCCTTCTCTGTTTGCGAGCTAACTTCCTCGCTCCCAGTCACCTCGTCTCGATCCCCTCCCCACAACCTATCTAGTTTAAACTCTCCCCAGTAGCCTTAGCCAACCTTCCCGCCAGGATATTGGTCCCCCTGGGATTCAAGTGCCACCCGTTTTGTGTGTACAGGTCACACCTGCCCCTAAAGAGGTCCCAATGGTCCAGGAACCTGAATCCCTGCCTCCTGCACCAGTCCCTCAGCCACACATTCATCCTCGACCTCACTCCATTCCTGCCCTCACCCTCCCGTGGCACAGGCAGCAATCCTGAGATTACTATCTTTGCTTTCCTCCTTCTCAGCTGTCTCCCTACTTCCCTATACTCTCTTTTCATGACCCCTTCCCCCTTCCTTCCCACATCAGCGGTACCAATATGTACCTCTGGCTCCTCTCCCTCCCCCCTCAGGATTTCCGGGAGTCGACCAGCGACATCCTGGATCCCGGCCCCAGGGAGGCAGACCACCATCCGAGACTCCTGCCTGCCTCCGCAAAAACACCTGTCCGACCCCCTTACTGTCGAGTCCCCGATTAACACTGCCTTCCTCCCCTTTTCCTTAGCCCTCTGAGTTTCAGGGCTGGACTCCACTCCGGAGACACGGCCACCGCTGCTTCCCCCAATGGGCCTTTTTTTGTGCTTTACATTTCTGTGATTGAAGAGGTGTTGTGAGGCACTGGTAGCGTCCTGAGCCCTGGGCCAGAACATAAGAAATAGGAGCAGGAGTCGGCCATCTAGCCCCTCGGGCCTGCCCCGCCATTCAACAAGATCATGGCTGATCTGAGGCGAATCAGTTCCACTTACCCGCCTGCTCCCCATATCCCTTAATTCCCTTATCGATCAGAAATCTATCTACGCGTGATTTAAACATATTCAACGAGGTAGCCTCCACCACTTCAATGGGCAGAGAATTCCAAAGATTCACTACCCTCTGAAAGAAGAAATTCCCCCTCAACTCTGTTCTGAACCGGCCCCCACTTATTTTGAGGCTGTGCCCTCTATTTCTGGTTTCCCTTCTAAGTGCAAAGAATCTCTCTCCCTCTACCCTATCCAGCCCCTTCATTATCTTATATGCCTCTATAAGATCACCCCTCAGCCTTCTAAACTCCAATGAGTACAGACCCAATCTGTTCAATCTCTCCTCATAAGCTACACCCCTCACCTCCGGTATCAACCTGGTGAACCTTCTCTGCACTCCCTCCAAGGCCAATATATCCTTTCGCAAATAAGGGGACCAAAACTGCACACAGTACTCCAGTTGCGGCCTCACCAGTGCCTTGTATAGTTGCAGCAAGACCTCCCTGCTTTTATATTCTATCCCTCTCGCGATAAAGGCCAACATTCCATTTGTCTTCTTGATTACCTGCTGCACCTGCAAACTGAGTTTTTGTGATTCGTGCACAAGGACCCCCAGGTCCCTCTGCACAGTCGCACGATGTAATTTTTCTCCATTTAAATAATATTCCAATTTACTATTATTTCTTCCGAAGTGGATAACCTCACATTTGCCAACGTTATATTCCATCTGCCAGATCCTCGCTCAGCCTATCGAAATCTCTCTGCAGACTTTCCGCATCCTCTACGCAATTCGCTTTCCCACTCATCTTCGTGTCATCAGCAAACTTTGATGCCCTACACTCAGTCCCCTCCTCCAGATCATCTATGTAAATGGTAAACAGTTGAGGTCCCAGCGCCGATCCCTGCGGCACGCCACTGGTCACCAACTGCCAACCAGAAAAGCACCCATTTATCCCAACTCTCTGCTTCCTGTTAGATAGCCAATCCCCAATCCACGCTAACACCCTACCCCCAACTCTGTGTGCCCCAATCTTCTGCAGCAACCTTTTGTGAGGCACCTTATCGAATGCCTTCTGGAAATCTAAAAACACCACATCCACCGGTTCCCCTCTGTCAACCGCACTAGTCACATCTTCATAAAAATCCAGTAGATTCGTCAAACACGACTTTCCCTTCATGAATCCATGCTGCGTCTGCTTGATCGAACCATTCTTATCCAGGTGCTCTGCTATTTCCTCTTTAATGATGGACTCCAGCATCTTCCCAACTACGGACATTAAGCTAACCGGCCTGTAGTTACCCGCCTTTTGTCTACTTCCTTTTTTAAACAGTGGCGTAACAGTAGCTGTTTTCCAATCAGCCAGCATTACCCAGAGTCCAGCGAATTTTGATAAATAACTACTCACGCATCTGCTATTACCTCAGCCATTTCTTTCAGTACCCTGGGATGCATTCCATCCGGGCCCGGGGACTTGTCTACCTTCAGTCCCATTCGTCTACCAAGCACTACCTCTTTAGTAACAGTAATTGTTTTAAGGACCTCACCTCCCACCAACTCTCGATCTCTAATATTCGGTAAACTATTTGTGCCTTCCACCGTGAAGACCGACACAATGAACTTATTTAAAGTCTCAGCCATTTCCTCGTTTTCCACTATTAAATCCCCCCTCTCGTCCTCCAAGGGTCCAACATTCACTCTAGCCACTCTATTCCTTTTTATATATTTGTAACAACTTTTAGTATCATTTTTATATTTTGAGCTAGTTTAGTTGCATAATCTATCTTTCCTTTCTTAATCGCTTTCTTAGTCGTTCTTTGTTGTTTTTTAAAGCTTTCCCAATCCACTAATTCTCCACTAGTTTTGGCCACTCTGTACGCATCTGTTTTTATTTTAATACTCTCCTTTATTTCCTTTGTTATCCACGTCTGGTTATCCCTTTTCTTACAGTCCTTCTTTATCACCGGAATATATTTTTGCTGAGTACTTTAAAAAATCTCTTTAAAAATCCTCCACTGTTCCTCAGCTGTCCTACCTACCAGTCTGCTCGCCCAGTCTACATTAGCCAATTCCACCCTCATCCTATCATACTCCCCTCTGTTCAAGCAGAGGACACTGGTTTGGGACCCTACTTTCTCACCCTCCATCTGTATCAGAAATTCAACTATATTATGATCACTCAACCCAAGAGGATCCCTCACAAGAAGATCCTTAATTCTACCTGTCTCATTACACAGTACCAGATCTAAGATAACTCGCTCTCTCGTAGGTTCTGGAACATACTGTTCAATGAAACTGTCCCGCCAGCATTCTAAGAACTCTTCCTCAAGCCCTCCATGTCCAATTTGAGTCGACCAATCAATATGCAGGTTAAAATCCCCCATGATTATTGCCGTTCCGTTTTTGCACGCATCCATTATTTGCTTGTTTATAGCCCTCCCCACCTCTAAGTTATTATTTGGGGGCCTATAGACCACGCCTACCAGTTTCTTTTTCCCCTTACTAGATGCTTTGGGTTCACCTCCCACTGCAGGACCTGAAGGCCATTGAAGGTCTTCATAACGTGGCCAAACAGGTTGAATATCAGCCAACAAATCCTTCCGATATACCTGATGATAAATGTTGAGAGGAGGAGAGTTTCCTGGTCAGCCATACTGGAGCATACAACAGCAAACCACTGCGGTACTTTGCCAGGTTTAATCATGAAACAATTCAAAGCAAGTCCATGGTATCTGAAGGAAGAAGACTATTCTGTGATTTAATACATAAGTGAGACCAGGCAAGGACAGCAGATTCCTCTCCTGAAAGGGCATTAGTGAAGCAGATTGATTCTTGGTTCTTAGAACTATCCAACAGTTTTATGGTCGTTATAACTGATACTAGAATTTTAGCAATATTTCCAGAATCTTATTTCAACCGAATTTATTTGGAATTTGGTTCTCTTGATTGAGTCCAACGACATAACCAAAACACAATCAACCTCCGTCGTAATGCTAACCCCTGTGTAAAATTAATCGGGAACTGCAGTTTACTGAAAAAGAATTGCTTAGGTTCAGAATTCCGAGATAGATCAATCACGTAAAAGCTTTTTAAAGCCTGTCCTTCAATCCGAGAGTCTGATGGAGTGGAAATAGATAACACTAAATAGGTCAATGCATTGGTGTGAATTGCTACTCTGCATACAAGTCAAAAGCCTGAATCTGCAGGATACCTGAGCAGTCAGGGTGGTGTCTGATGTGGGGCTGATGAGTGAGGCGGGAAGCAACATGGGGAAGAGTTGACCTGTGGAGAGTATGGAAGTTCAGTGCAGATCCGAGGTGAAAAAGCAGTCCAGAGTCACAGGAGTCTTGGTATTTGAGTGAATATCGGCTAGGCAATACTCCACATGCTGATGTGATCATTCACTGTTGACACTAAGCCTCATCGTAATAGAATGTCATATCTATCTTACATGGTGACCCTCCACAAATGTTGCCCATTCATCCTTTCAAAACATTCCATTTCTCTCACTCTCGAACCTCTTCCCTCCTTCCTTGCTGGAAAAGAGAGCACAGAACATGACTTGATTGGATTTATTTTTGTCACATGTATTGGGATAGAGTGAAAAGTATTGTTTCTTGTGCGCTATACAGACAAAACATATCGTTCATAGAATACACAGGGGAGGAGGGAAGGAGAGAGTGCAGAATTTTGTGTTCCAGTCATAGCTAGGGTGTAGAGAAAGCTCTGCTTACTATAAGGTAGGTCCATTCAAAAGTCTGATAACAGCAGCGAAGAAGTTGTTCCTGAGTTGGTTGGTACGTAATCTCAGGCTTTTGTATCTTTTTCCCAATGGAAGAGAATATATCTGGGGTGCCTGGAATCCTTGATTATGCTTGAACCCAGAGTTTCTGGCTGTGTGTTCGAAGACAGTTCATACTAATCAGCTGTTTATCTTAGCCTTAACAGTATAATGGACAAGACATTCGCAATAATTTTTATTGATGAATTCAAATAAAATTGGACAAACTTCTATCAGAGATTTGGAATATATTAAATGAGTAATTTGAGATGTAAAATGTGATTGGCGTAGTGTGAGTTTGTATCTTACCATGCCAAAAGCTGGTCACCTGCGGCACGGTAGCACAGTGGTTAGCACTGCTGCTTCACAGCTCCAGGGTCCCGGGTTCGATTCCCGGTTCGGGTCACTGTCTGTGTGGAGTTTGCACATTCTCCTCGTGTCTGCGTGGGTTTCCTCCGGGTGCTCCGGTTTCCTCCCACAGTCCAAAGATGTGCGGGTTAGGTTGATTGGCCAGGTTAAAAATTGCCCCTTAGTGTCCTGGGATGTGTAGGTTAGAGGGATTAGCGGGTAAAATATGTGGGGGTAGGGCCTGGGTGGGATTGTGGTCGGTGCAGACTCGATGGGCCGAATGGCCTCCTTCTGCACTGTAGGGTTTCTATGATTTCTATGACCTCTGGGGTTTTCCTTGCATCACATCTGAGGCTTTTGTTGACCAATGGGTTTGGGATTGATTCCTCTCCTTTGTCAACATCTTAATTGTTGCAGTACGTTGTGCCTACCAGGATGGTAGACGCTGCACAGGATGGATAGACAGACCATTGTTTTCTTTGTCTGTGCTTTTGTGCAACAAATGGTCAATCACAAAGAGCTGAGAAGAGGCACTCACAATCATACAATCAACAGGAGAAAAATCTATGCTAATTATGGAGCGAGGATTTTGTAATGGAAAATCGTGACACACATCGTGTGACAAAAATGCAAAAACACTGAATCAAATGAAGCAGAAAAAAAAGTGCAGGTGTGACAAAATAATTTTAACATAATCCAGGCAAATGGCAACAGGAAGTATCGGCTCTTAAATTCTCAATCTGAGAGTTTTTAAATGAGAAATAGAAATTTAACTGCAATTCAAATTTCAAAATAGTATAGATGATTTCCTTGTGCAGTTTGCATTGAGAATGATATTTAAATTGATTTTGTCATTATATTTTGGCCTTTTCACTTCTGATTTACTTAAACAGCCAAACTTGGAGATTTTGATTTCCCTCGAGGCAAAACAAATTTTACAGATGAACAGGAATTTCAATGGTGCTTCTGTTTAGGGCCCGAGGAAATACAGACATTTTGGAAAGGGAATAGATGGTGCATCCACTTGAGCCTGCTCCTTCTTTCATTGAGAATGGGGCTGATCTGTTTTGATTTCTTTTACCTGCCTTGATTTTGTAACCGTTGATAACTGTGCCAAACAGATATCTATCAAACAAAATGCTATGTGTTGTGAGGAGTTGGGTGTCGTTTGATTGGTCTTATCAAGGTACTCATAGTCTTACAGTAAGCATTTATTAATTGTTAGAAACAATGTACATAGGTAAAGTAAAAGTTCAATCTTGGAGCTGTATCCATGCTTGCTTCGACACACATCTCTGTCTGACACTACACAGACTCCAAGGTGTTCTCTCACATCACTGTGTGGGTGGTAATGTACTCTCAATCCCTTTTTGTGCCAGACCCTTATACTACAGCATGGACATTGGAAATCTGAAGGAAAACTAGAAAATGTAGGAAATTCTCAAGAGATGTGGCAGCATCCATGGAGCGAGAACAAAGTTAACTTTTCAGGTTAATGACCTTTTGCCTATCCTAATTTTGATATCTTACAACTTTCCTCCAGCTCACCATCTTTCTGGGGAGCGCATTTTCTGATTCCCACTACCCTTTGTGCAGGCTACTGCACAGCAATTTAAGTACATATTGAATGCAGTCAACATTAAAATCCCTATGGCACAATGTATCGTGATTGCCCCCATTGCTGTTGGAAGTTGATAGGAGCACTATAGTGACCAGAGAAATGTAATAACATTCTGTAAACGTAATTAGGGTGGCGATGGCCTAATGGTATTATCACTAGACTATTAATTCAGGAACTCAGCTAATGTTCTGAGAACCCGGGTTCAAATCCCGCTACACAGGTGGTGGAATTTGAATTCCACAAAAAGAAATCTGGAATTCAGAATCTACTGATGACCATGAAACCATTGTCAGTTGTTGGAAAACCCATCTGATTCACTAATGTCCTTTCGGGAAGGAAATCTGCCATCCTTACCTGGTCTGGCCTACATGTGACTCCAGAGCCGCAGCAATGTGGTTGACTCTCAACTGCCCACTGAAGAAGGGCAACTAGGGATGGGCAATAAATGCTGGCCAGCCAAGTACCATGGTTGAATAAAAAGCCGATGAGTGAGTTCAGCCATGAGTCTAACATTATTGAAGTAAAAGAATTCAAGTGTCAGCTCAATCATATTGCAGAAAGGAAAGGCTCTCCATGAACTGAAAGGGTCAGAAGTGCTCCCGATTCAGATAATGGGGACATCCTGATGGATGTCAAAAAACTTCAACACCACCCAATCCCTCTGTTTTACCAGGACAAAGATTTTTTTCAGTGTTGTGCCAATTGTAATACGGTATGTCATTTGTGCCTCATTGCAATCTTCTCTGAGCAGATGCCTCCTCTAACATCAAAACTTTCCTGGTGAGTTCTTGGCTGGCTGACTGCTGTACCTTTTGGGACACGTGTCCAAGCTTTTCCATGGTTTCCCTGAATCTTTCACTCACTTTAGAGCAACCGATCAAGAGGCCAACTAAGGAATCACTTTTTATTGTTTATTTTCCTATTCCTATAAGGCAGGCATTGATGTGGAGTTGCTGGCATTGGACTGGGGTAGGCACAGTAAGCAATCTTGCAACACCAGGTTAAAATCCAACAGGTTTATTTGGCAACACGAGTTTTCGGAGCACTGCTCCTTCATCACGTGAGTCATCCGAAAGCTCATGCTGCCAAATAAACCTGTTGGCCTTCAGAAGGTGTCAAAGGCCGTCATAAGCCGCTGCAATCCATGTACCACAAGCACTCCCATAATGACCCTATTCATTCAGGAGTTTAAGGATTTGGCCCCGGTGATGATAGAGGAACAGTGATGCATGTCCAAGTTGGGAAAGGTGTGTGACCTGGAGGGCAACTTAGAGGTCTCACTGTTTCTGAGCTGTCTTTGTCCTTTCCGGTGGCAGAGGACCTGAGTTTGTGAGGAAATGCTGAGAAAGCTTCAGCAAATTTCAGCTGAGAATTCTGTTGATGGGACACTGGTAGTTGAAGGAGTGGCACCAGGTGACAAGGTGCTGTCTATATTCAATGCTTCTTCTCAGCTGGACGTTACGTAACCCTGGGAGAATGAGCAAAAGTTCCATCACAATGATTCCACTGGCATCAAACCTCAAAATTCATTCATGAAAATGCCTAAATGCACAATTCACAATGGACAATCATGGCCTGATGTTTCAGACACGGGAGAAAACCATCAAGAACTCATTCCTATTCTTGAATCAACCAAGTGGATTGCAGAATAGTGGGAGAAGGGATACCTTATGTCCAGGAAAGCGGTACTGAGTGACCGTAGCAAAGAAACATGGTTGTGAGCCACTAGGCTTCTAATACTAATTCCCCTCAATCCTTTAGGGTTTAATTACCGCATCATTTGACCTAACCTCCTGGGTGGTCTAATTCTTAACTGATCACTTCAATTAACTTCAGCAAAAAGCTGTCTCATCTTCTTCAAAGCTCATTTAATGGGCCTTAAGAATTCTTAACATGCCTGCATATTTTTCAACTGAAACACGTTTGAAAGAGGTTTAGCTGTGGTACAGTGATTGACACCTCTGACTCAGAGGGTCATGCATTCAAAGTCCTACTCAAATGGCTTGAGGTCAAAATCCAGGTTGACCCTTCAATGCAGCACTGAGGGAATGCTGCACTGTCAAAGTGAGGCGGCCAGCTGTAACACCCTATGAAGGTAAAAGCAAATCGTGCAGATGCTGGAGATCTGAAAGAAAAGCAGGAAATGCTGGAAAGGCTCAGCAGGGCTGGCAGCATCTGCGGAGAGAGAGAAGCAGAGTTAATATTTTAAGTCCAATATGACTTCTGAAGTTCCGAAGATGCGTCAAATTAGACTTGAAACTTTAACTATGTTTCTCTCTCCACAGATGCCACCAAGCCTGCTGAGTTTTTCCAGCACTTTATTTTTATTCTACAAAGGTGTTCATGCTTGGTTTTGATTTATTCCTGTATGAGTATGCTACCACCTATTGTCATCAGTGCATTTACAGCATTGTGTTCAATGTGTGCACTGCACCTCAGGAAGGATGCATGATCTTGGAGAAGATGAAGGTTCACCTCACCAGAATTTTTAAAATAGTTTATTTATGGGATGTGGGCATCACTGGTGAGATCAGCATTTATTGTTTATCCCTACTTGCTCTTGTGAAGGTGGTGGTGAGCTGTCTTCTTGAATTGCTGCAGTCCCTGAGAGAGTTCCAGGATTTTAACTCAGTGACAGCGAAGGAATGGTGAGATATTTCCAAGTCAGGATGGTGAGTGACTTGGAGGGGAATCTTCAAGTGGTGCTGTTCCCATATATCTGCTCTCCTTGTCCCCCGAGATGGTAGTTCTCATGGGTTTGGAAGGTGCTGATGAAGGAAACTTGGTAAGTTCCAGCAGTGTATCTTGTGGATGGTACACACTTCTACTGCTGTGCATTGGTGGTGAAGGGCTTGAATGCTCGTGGAAGAGGTAGCAATCAAGTGAGCTGCTTTGTCCTGGATTCTGTCAAGTTTCTTGAGTGTTGTTGGAGCTGCACTCATCCAAGCCAATGGCGAGTATTCATCAAACTTCTGACTTGTGCCTTCTGGACCATGGACAGGCTCTCGGGAGGTGAGGAGGTGAGTTACACACCGCAGGATTCCCAGCCTTTGACTGCTTTGGTAGCCACAGTATTTATATGGCTAGTCCAGTTCAATTTTTGGTCATTAGAAACCCTCAGGATGTTGATAAAGGGTTAAAAGGGTTAAATTATAAGAACAGTTTACATAGACTCTGCTTGTATTCTTTTGTGTATGAAGAGTAAGAGGTGATGGAACTGGGGTGTTTAAGATGATTGAAGTAGTTGTTAGAGTAGATAGAAATGACTTACTGGTGGGGGGAGGGGTCCACTCGCATAACCTCAAAGTTAAAGTTGGATTGCTTTTGTTTTTATTCATTCATGGGACATGGGCATCGCTGGCTGGCCAGCATTTATTGCCCATCCCTAGTTGCCCATGAGAAGGTGGTGGTGAGCTGCCTTCTCGAAAAGCTGCAGTCTACATGCAAGGGGGTGATGTTTACGAAACATTTCTTCACAAAAAGTAGTCTTGCAGTTAAGTTAGTTGAGCGTTTCAAAACTGCTGTAGATCTTTTATTTGTTCAGCAGGGGAACGAACCAAAGCAGGTAGATGGAGTTAAGATACAGATCAGCCTCAATCTAATTGAATTGTGGAATAGGAGTGAGGCAATGAATGCTCTAGTCTATTCCCATGTTCCTGTTACCATCCTCAACATGCAAGACCGGCTTCAGAGGAGAAGGGTTGAGAAGGAACCTTTAATAGATTATTAGCCAAACCATTTTAAGATAGCGTTTTTCATTTTCTCAGCAAAGTACATTTGCAGTACATTTTGCTGTCAGTCCTCGTCACTGTAATGCTGTTGTGCAACTTGTTACTGGGGTGACATATTTCATCCTCAGTTTTGTAACACAAGAGGATTTTCTTTTTAATTGCCGACTTTGTTGTTTAATATTTTTATATTTGCCACTGAGGAAAGCTGAGAGATTGATGGTGTTAGGTCATCTCTTTAGGTGCTCTGGCCTCTTAAGATTAACTGAATCCTCACACAGATCTCTTTGCAGCAAGTGAGATGCTGAACAGTTTCTGCAATTCCATGAGTAACCATGACTGTTAGCTTTCTGAGAGGGGAAATACCCTGATAATTCATTATTGATATGGAAATCTAACCATATTGTTTAAGTTTAAAGTTTATTTACTGGTGTCACAAGTAGGCTTACATTAACATTGCAATGAAGTTACTGTGAAAATCCCCTAGTCGCCACACTCCGCTGCCTGTTCGGGTACACTGAGGGCAAATTTCGCCTGGCTAATGCACCTAACCAGCACGTCTTTCAGACTGTGGAAGGAAACTGGAGTACCCAGATGAAACCCATGCAGACTTGGGAGAACGTACAGACTCCACACAGACAGTGACCAAAGCCAGGAATCGAACCCGGGTCCCTGGTGCTGTGAGGCAGCAGTGCTATCCACCGTGCTTCCCCTTAAAGTGTCCTTTAAGTGTCCCAAGTGTAAAAAAAAGATTAAAAAACTAGATATAAAAAAAACATATAATTGTAAATTTGTCTCACATTTTCTTATGTTATATGGCCTCACTTGATGCACATCGGCAGTAACCTGTCAACAACAAAATATTACATTTCTATAACTGTAACAGAGTAAAATGTCCCCCAAATTTCTAACCATGGGAAGATGACTATAAGTGTTAGCTGTGCTGAGGGAATTGCTACACCACATCTACGACCAGGAGCTAATTCTTTAGGCCCCAGTGGTGGGGAGGGGGTGTCACTGATCTCCATTTGACAGCGGGGTTACGAGGCATGCAGGGAAAACCTTGCCCCAGCTGTTTAGGAAAGCTCAATAACCTGTTGCAGGAAGCATTGATACCAGTCTTCAAAACTATTTGCAATAGTGTCAGTCCCAGAAAGGGGCAGCTGTTAGCCTGGAGAGAAAATTAACTTTCTAGATTTTCTGTCCTTCTCTCTTTTCCCTCAGTAACTGTGACTCTTTCTTCCTGTTGCACCATCTGAGTTGCACCAAAGGTTGGGCAGCTAAATCATAAGGGCCCACTTCACACTAACACCCAAAGTCAAGATAACCCCTCTGAATCTCCACCTCTTTCTATGACCCACTATTATCAGCCTGTGTCCTTTGCTTTCTCTGTTGGCCTCTGTCTCCATCTCTCTCAATCTTTTCTCTCTATCCCTCTCCCACTTCCCCACCTCTGTTGCCCCACTTTATACTTAAAATGATGACGTTTGATTACTACAAACTGACACCATCAGGGACATTGGCTAGAATTGGGAAGGCTTGCTGTAAGTTTGAACAGACTGTAAAGTTGCTGGGTTGTGTAGGAGTGATGACCAAGGAGGACAACTTAAAAGGTTTACCAAAAGATCCTCAGGAGCCTCTTACACTGGTGAGAACTGCCACGCTACAAAATGTCACTTGCTGTGTACCGGTCATGGCAGTATGTAAATTAACGCACATTTTACACAGACATTCACACAATAGGAATAAACTCTGCACATGTTGGATTTGGGCATGCATCCTCAAAAGATGAAGGTAAAATAAATTTTATTTTAGGCAGGTAGGAAGATGGTTTGAAGTGTGTCTACTGCAAAGCCAGGAGCATCCAGAACAAGGTGGGTGAACGTGCAGCATGGGTTGGTACCTGGGACTTCGATGTTGTGGCCATTTCGGAGACATGGATAGAGCAGGGACATGAATGGTTGTTACAGGTTCAGGGGTTTAGATGTTTCAGTAAGATCAGGGAAGGTGGTAAAAGAGGGGAAGGTGTGGTATTGTTAGTCAAGGACAGTATTACGGTGGCAGAAAGGATGTTTGATGAGGGCTCGTCTACTGAGGTAGTATGGGCTGAGGTTAGAAACAGGAAAGGAGAGGTCACCCTGTTGGGAGTTTTCTATAGGCCTCCAAAAAGTTCCAGAGATGTGGAGGAAAGGATTGCAAAGATGATTCCGGATAGGAGCAAAAGTAACAGGGTAGTTGTTATGGGGGACTTTAACTTTACAAATATTGACTGGAAAAGCTATAGTTCGAGTACTTTAGAGGGGTCAGTTTTTGTCCAATGTGTGCAGGAGGGTTTCCTGACACATTATGTAGATAGGCCAACAAGAGGCGAGGTCACATTGGATTTGGTACTGGGTAATGAACCAGACCAGGTGTTAGATTTGGAGGCAGGTGAACACTTTGGTGATAGTGACCACAATTCGGTTATGTTTACTTTAGCGATGAAAAGGGATAGGTATATACCGCAGGGCAAGTGTTATAGCTGGGGGAAAGGAAATTATGATGTGATTAGGCGAGATTTAGGATGCATAGGATGGGGAAGAAATCTGCAGGGGATGGGCACAATTGAAATGTGGAGCTTGTTCAAGGAACACCTACTGCGTGTCCTTGAACCTGTCAGGCAGGGAGGAACTGGTCGAGCGAGGGAACCGTGGTTTACTAAAGAAGTTGAATCTCTTGTGAAGAGGAAGAAGGAGACTTGTGTTAAGATGAGGCGTGAAGGCTCAGTTAGGGCGCTTGAGAGTTACAAGTTAGCCAGGAAGGACCTGAAGAGAGAGCTAAGAAGAGCCCGGAGGGCTTTGGCAGGTAGGGTCAAGGAAAACCCTAAAGCTTTCTATAGGTATGTCAGGAATAAAAGAATGACGAGGGTAAGATTAGGGCCAGTCAAGGACAGTAGTGGGAAGTTGTGCGTGGAGTCCGAAGGGATAGGAGAGGCGCTAAATGAATATTTTTTGTCAGTATTCACACAGGAAAACGACAATGTTGTCGAGGAGAATACTGAGATACAGGCTCTTAGACTAGACGGGATTGAGGTTCATAAGGAGGAGGTGTTAGCAATTCTGGAAAGTGTGAAAACAGATAAGTTCCCTGGGCCGGATGGGATCATAGAATCATAGAAATCATAGAAACCCTACAGTGCAGAAGGAGGCCATTCGGCCCAACGGGTCTGCACCGACCACAATCCCACCCAGGCCCTACCCCCACATATTTACCCGCCAATCCCGCTAACCTACGCATCCCAGGACTCTAAGGGGCAATTTTTAACCTGGCCAATCAACCTAACCCGCACATCTTTGGACTGTGGGAGGAAACCGGAGCACCCGGAGGAAACCCACGCAGACACGAGGAGAATGTGCAAACTCCACACAGACAGTGACCCGAGCCGGGAATCGACACGGGACCCTGGAGCTGTGAAGCAGCAGTGCTAACCACTGTGCTACCGTGCCGCCCCGGATTTATCCTAGGATTCTCTGGGAGGCTAGGGAGGAGATTGCAGAGCCTTTGGCTTTGATCTTTATGTCATCATTGTCTACAGGAATAGTCATGATGTGGAGATGCCGGCGTTGGACTGGGGTAAACACAGTAAGAAGTTTAACAACACCAGGTTAAAGTCCAACAGGTTTATTTGGTAGCAAAAGCCACACAAGCTTTCGGAGCTGCAAGCCCCTTCTTCAGGTGAGTGGGAATTCTGTTCACAAACAGAGCATATAAAGACACAAACTCAATTTACATGAATAATGGTTGGAATGCGAATACTTACAACTAATCAAGTCTTTAAGAAACAAAACAACGTGAGTGGAGAGAGCATCAAGACAGGCTAAAAAGATGTGTATTGTCTCCAGACAAGACAGCCAGTGAAACTCTGTGGGGGTTACAAATAGTGTGACATGAACCCAATATCCCGGTTGAGGCCGTCCTCGTGTGTGCGGAACTTGGCTATCAGTTTCTGCTCAGCGACTCTGCGCCGTCGTGTGTCGCGAAGGCCGCCTTGGAGAACGCTTACCCGAATATCAGAGGCCGAATGCCCGGTCCCGGGCATTCGGCCTCTGATATTCGGGTAAGCGTTCTCCAAGGCGGCCTTCGCGACACACGACGGCGCAGAGTCGCTGAGCAGAAACTGATAGCCAAGTTCCGCACACACGAGGACGGCCTCAACCGGGATATTGGGTTCATGTCACACTATTTGTAACCCCCACAGAGTTTCACTGGCTGTCTTGTCTGGAGACAATACACATCTTTTTCGCCTGTCTTGATGCTCTCTCCACTCACGTTGTTTTGTTTCTTAAAGACTTGATTAGTTGTAAGTATTCGCACTCCAACCATTATTCATGCAAATTGAGTTTGTGTCTTTATATGCTCTGTTTGTGAACAGAATTCCCACTCACCTGAAGAAGGGGCTTGCAGCTCCGAAAGCTTGTGTGGCTTTTGCTACCAAATAAACCTGTTGGACTTTAACCTGGTGTTGTTAAACTTCTTACTACAGGAATAGTGCCAGAAGACTGGAGGATAGCAAATGTTGTCCCCTTGTTCAAGAAGGGGAGTAGAGACAACCCTGGTAATTGTAGACCAGTGAGCCTTACTTCTGTTGTGGGCAAAGTTTTGGAAAGGATTACAAGAGATAGGATTTATAATCATCTCGAAAGGAATAATTTGATTAGGGATAGTCAACACGGTTTTGTGAACGGTAGGTCGTGCCTCACAAACCTTATTGAGTTCTTTGAGAAGGTGACCAAAGAGATGGATAAGGGTAAAGCAGTTGAAGTGGTGTATATGGATTTCAGTAAAGCGTTTGATAAGGTTCCCCATGGTAAGCTATTGCAGAAGATATGGAGGCATGGGATTGATGGTGATTTAGCAGTTTGGATCAGAAATTGGCTAGCTGTAAGAAGACAGAGGGTGGTGGTTGATGGGAAATGTTCATCCTGGAGTTCGGTTACTAGCGGTGTACCGCAAGGATCTGTTTTGGGGCCACTGCTGTTTGTCATTTTCATAAATGACCTGGATGAGGGCGTAGAAGGATGGGTTAGTAAATTTGCGGATGACACTAAAGTCGGTGGAGTTGTGGACAGTGCGGAAGGATGTTGCAGGTTACAGTGGGACTTAGATAAGCTGCAGAGCTGGTCTGAGAGTTGGCAAATGGAGTTTAATGTGGAAAAGTGTGAGGTGATTCACTTTGGAAAGAGTAACAGGAATACAGAGTACTGGGCTAATGGTAAGATACTTGGTAGTGTGGATGAACAGAGGGATCTGGGTGCCGATGTGCATCGATCCCTGAAAGTTGGTACCCAGGTTGATAGGGTTGTTAAGAAGGCGTATGGAGTGTTAGCTTTTATTGGTAGAGGGATTGAGTTTCGGAGCCAGGAGGTCATGTTGCAGTTGTACAAAACTCTGGTGTGGCTGCACTTGGAGTATTGCGTACAGTTCTGGTCGCTGCATTATAGGAAGGATGTGGAAGCATTGGAAAGGGTGCAGAGGAGATTTACCAGGATGTTGCCTGGTATGGTGGGAAGGTCTTATGAGGAAAGGCTGAGGGACTTCAGGCTGTTTTCGTTAGAGAGAAGTAGGTTAAGAGGTGACTTTATAGAGGCATTTAAGATGACCAGAGGATTAGATAGGGTGGACAGTGAGAGCCTTTTTCCTCGGATGGTGATGGCTAGCACGAGGGGACATAGCTTTAACTTGAGGGGTGAGAGATATAGGACAGATGTCAGAGGTAGGTTGTTTACTCAGAGAGTAGTAAGGGCGTGGAATGCCCTGCCTGCAACAGTAGTGGACGCGCCAATGTTAAGGGCATTTAAATGGTCATTGGATAAACATATGGATGATATTGGAATAGTGTAGGTTAGATGGGCTTTAGATTGGTTTCACTGGTCGGCGCAACATCGAGGGCCGAAGGGCCTGTACTGCGTTGTAATGTTCTATGTTCTAAAATTGAGCAGGAAATAAGGAAATGGCTAGAATGATGTTCACAGTGGTTAGCACTGCTGCCTCACAGCACCAGGGACCTGGGTTCAATCTCCAGCTTGGGTCACTGTCTGTGCCGAGTTTGCACGTTCTCCCCGTGTCTGCATGGGTTTCCTCCGGGTGCTTTGGTTTCCTCCCAAAGTCCGAAAGACATGCATGAACCAGTTTGGGCCGAAGGGCCTGTCTCCGTGCTGTAGATTCTATGAGGTGGATTGGCCATGCTAAATTCTCCCTCAGTGTACCCAAACAGACGCCTCAGTGTGGCGACTTGGAGATTTTCACAGTAACTCATTGCAGTGTTAATGTAAGCCTACTTGTGAACTATCAAATAAACTTTAAACTTTAAATATTTTGAGGGCTTTGAATCATCTGCCTCACTCTCTGTGACTGAGTTTACTAATGCACACTCCTCTTGCTCAGTGTTTCGCTGAACCATAAAATTTGCAGCTGAATTAAAGATTGTAATTGAAGCACAAAATCCTCTGGAGAAGTAGTGAGTAGGTTATGGTTTCAATCCAGGTTGAGCACATCGACCTTGAATGAACTGCTACGATACAACACTGAGGAAGTGCTGCACTGCTACTGGTGCTGTCCCTCAGGTGAGATATTAAATCGGCTCCATCTGCCCTCACATCTCAATGTAAAAGATCCCATACCCTACAGGAGAGTTCTCTCTGGTGGCCCAGCTGATATTTGTCCGATATCATTTTGTATTTTCGCACGTGCTTTGTTTTTCCCTTGGAGGAATAGTGGAGACATTTTGAAGGAATGACCATGAAAACCAACCTGCTTGAACTGCATCATGGCCAACAAGTTCTGGAGTGGGATTCGAGCTCAGAGGTAGGAACATTGCCTCCTTAAGTACAAGAGCTCCCGCTCACCAAGATCACACAAACAGATGATCCAGCTGTTTATTTCATTGCTGTTAGTGGGAACATATACTATATGCAAAGTGTCTGCCTAAAAAGGCACAGAAGAAAATTTCTGAAGCCTACTTGTTCCCACACTCTTTCCTTGTCAACTGCACGATGTTAAAAGGCAAGCCTTTCAAACCACAATCTCTATCATCTAGAAGGACAAGGGTGACAGACACATGGAAACATCATCACCTGGAGGCTCCCCTCCAAGTCACGCACCATCTTGATTTGGAAATATATCGCGATTCCTTCACTGTCGCTGGGTCAGAATCCTGGAACTCCCTCCCTAACAGCACCGTGAGTGTACTTACACCACATGGATTGCAGTGGTTCAAGAAGGCAGCTCACCACCATATTGGGCAATAAATACTGGCCTAGCCACTGATGCCCACATCCTATGAAAAAATAAAACAAGTTGTTGTTGTCATGCTATGGAGACAAGTGTAGCAAAACACCACAGATGATGTTGGAACAACAGGGGACATGTATGCAAATAAAGAACAGAGCAATTCTTCAAAATTTATGCAAGCAATTCTGTACTTAAAGAAATGTGAATACTAAAAGGTCGTGGGAATTAAATTAATAATTCATGAAAATTATAGTGAGCATAACTTGACAGCAAACATAATGTACAGGCAAGAAGAGATTTTCTCAGGGTTTTTGTTGAGCTGATGGGAGTAGAAATAGCACAGTGGTTAGCTCTGCTGCCTGAAAGCGCCAGGGACTCGGTTTTGATTCCCGGCTTGGATCGCTGTCTGTGTGGAGTCTGCACATTCTCCCTGTGTCTGTGTGGGTTTGCTCCGGGTGCTTCATTTTCCTCCCATAGTTCAAAAGACGTGCTGGTTAGGTGGATTGGCCACGCTAAATTCTCCCTCAGTATACCTGAACAGGCGCCAGAGTGTGGCAACTCGTGGATTTTCACAGTAACTTCACTACAGTATTAATGTAAGCCTACTTGTGAGACCAATAAATAAACTTTTAAAAAAGCACTGTTGGTTCATGTAATGGCACAGAGTGCCACAGGACCAGTGCTGGGGCCACAATTATTTACAATATATATCAGTGACTTGGTTAAGAGAATTAAATGTACGATGGCCAAGTTTGCGGATGACCCAAAAACAGGTGGGAAGGCAAGTGGTGAAGATAATATAAACAGCCTACAGAGGGATACAGACAGGTTAAATGAATGGGCAAAAACTTGGCAGATGGAATATAATATAGGAAAATGTGAAGTTATGCACTTTGGTAGGAAAAATGAAGGAGTTGAATATTATTTAAATGGGGAAAGGCTGCAGAAAGTTGCAGCACAGAAAGATTTAGGGGTCCTTGTGCATAAAGCACAAAAAGCTAGCAGGTAAGTTCAGCAAGTAACAGAGAAGGCATATGGAATGTTAGCCTTTATTTCAGAAGGAGTGGAGTATAAAAATAGAAAAGTCTTGCCTAAACTATGCAACACACTCGTTAGACCACACCTGGAATCCTGGGAAAAGGTTTGGTCCCTTTATCTGAAGGAAAATATACTGACATTGAAGGTTGTCCAGAGAAGGTTCGTTAAATTGATCCCGGGCATGAAAGGATTTTCTTATAAGGAGAGATTGAGTAGGTTGGGAATATGCTCATTGGAGTTCAGAAGAACAAGAGATGACCTTATTGAGACATATCGTATTCTCAGGGAACTTCACAGAGTAGATGCTGAGAGGTTGTCACCCCTTTTGGGAGAGTCTAGGACCAGACAGCATAATCTCAGAGTAAAGGGTCACCCATTTAAGGCAGTGATGAGGAGCAATTTTTTTCCTCAGGGTAGTAAATCTGTGGAATTCTTTACCACAGAGAGCTGTAGAGGCTGGGCCATTAGGTATTGATGGTAGATGTCCCGAGGCATGGTACATTGGGGAAACCATGCAGACGTTACGACAACGGATGAATGAACACCGCTCGACAATCACCAGGCAAGACTGTTCTCTTCCTGTGGGGGAGCACTTCAGCGGTCACGGGCATTCAGCCTC
The DNA here is from genome assembly GCF_964213995.1 of Mustelus asterias. Taxonomy (NCBI): domain Eukaryota; kingdom Metazoa; phylum Chordata; class Chondrichthyes; order Carcharhiniformes; family Triakidae; genus Mustelus; species Mustelus asterias. The sequence continues at coordinate 128,150,878 of NC_135805.1, read as the reverse complement.
TAATCTTCGGGTAAGCGTTCTCCAAGGCGGCCTTCACGACACACGACAGCGCAGAGTCGCTGAGCAGAAACTGATAGCCAAGTTCCGCGCACATGAGGACGACCTAAACCGGGATCTTGGGTTTATGTCACACTATCAGTAACCCCCACAGCTTGCCTCCTGGACTTGCAGAATCTCACTGGCTGTCCTGTCTGGAGACAATACACATCTCTCTTTAACCTGTGCTTAATGCTCCCTCTACTCACATTGTCTGTATCTTTAAGACCTGGTTGGCTGTAGAGATTCGCATTCTAATCTGTATTCTGTAACTTGATTTTGTGTCTCTATGCCCTGTTTGAGAGCAGATTTCCACTCCATCTGATGAAGGAGCAGCGCTCCGAAAACTAATGGCATTTGCTACCAAATAAACCTGTTGGACTTTAACCTGGTGTTGTTAAAACTCTTACTGCCATTAGGTATCATCAAGGCTGTGATGGACAGATTTTTAATCAGTAGGTGAACCAAGGGTTTTGGGGATATGGCGGGAAAGTGGAGTTGAGGATTATCACATCGGATCAGTCATGATCTCAGTTGAATGGCAGAGCAAATTCTTTGGACCAATGGCATACTTCTGCTCCTACATCTTATGGTCTAGCAGCTGCTGCCATAAGTGGTAACTACCAGAGTGTGTACCTTCCCAAATGGCGGCACGGTAGCATAGTGGTTAGCACTGCTGCTTCACAGCTCCAGGGACCTGGGTTCGATTCCCGGCTCGGGTCACTGTCTGTGCAGAGTTTGCACATTCTCCCCGTGTCTGCGTGGGTTTCCTCTGGGTGCTCCGGTTTCCTCCCACAATCCAAAGATGTGCGGGTTAGGTTGATTGGCCCAGCTAAATTGCCCCTTAGTGTCCCAGGATGCGTAGATTAGAGGGTTTAGCGGGTAAATATGAGGGTTAGAGGGATTAGCAGGTAAATATGTAGGGATACGGGGATGGGGCCTGGGTGGGATTGTTGTCAGTGCAGACTCGACGGGCCGAATGGCCTCTTTCTGCACTGTAGGGTTTCTATGGTTCTTTCTATGGTTTCTTTGGCACTGTTAGGGGGCACTTGGTCAGATTGCTCATTGATCTGAAAGGCCTCAGAACTTGTCCCAGTGAAATCTGCAACCCCATTTAAAACAGAGGGCCTGGTTTGTACACTGGCCTCTGCATTATATCTACTGGTTCCTAATTACTCATGAACCCCTTCAAATCCCTCCATCACTTTTGACATGCACTACCTCAGCAACAGTATCACATCATGCTCACAAATTATCTGTATTTATGTTGCCGTTTATTCCAATTCCGAAACGATGGCAACGTGATGTAGTGTTGCCCCTTGTAGAAGCATTGGTGTCTACCTGCTCTGTGAAGAGAGCAGATGGTATTTTAATCATGGTACTGTGTTCCTCTTGCATGATTACATGTTTGTGCAGAATTAACACACATGCACGTGAATCAAGCAGAGATGGGAGTTGAATGTCCTGGTTCAGTCCTGGTCAGACTGGGCGATGGACAATTTCAGTACCATTTTTACAATCCAGTTGTTCCTCAGGTGTGTAGATCTTTACCTGAGAGGGTTTTGAGAAAAATGTAGTGCAGCTGTGGTGTGAGGTATTAAAAGTTAAAACATAAGAAATAGGAGTACGAGTTGACCATATGTGCTTTAAGGCCATTCAATAAGATCATGGCTTGCTCTACCTGAATGTTAAATTTCTGTATTTCATGTACAAGCACATCGAAATCTCCCTTAATGAACTCTCACTTTAAAAAAGTTCTATTTTTCTATTTCATTGAGTCATAGAGATTTACAGCCCGGGAATAGGCCCTTTGTCCCAACTCTTCCGTGCCAATTAGTTTCCTAAACTGAACTAGTCCCATTTTCCTGTGTTTGGCCCATATCCCTCGAAACCTTTCCCATCCATGTACCTGTCCAAATGCCTTTTCAATGTTGTGATTGTACCTGCGGCTCCGACCTCCTCCAGCAACTTGTTCTCCATACACACCACCATCTGTGTGAAAAAGTTGCCCCTCAGGTCCCTTTCTACCAGTAAATAACCTCATAATTTCCCACTATCGCTTCTCAGTCTTTTGGTTAAGATCAAGTGTCGGATCATTCCGAGGATGTCGTGCAATACCTTCTCTTATCTTAATTTGTTTTTTGGAGTAAGCAAGGGGATGGATTTGGGTCTGCCTGATCCACTCTGTTCTTCGGTTTTGTAGCTTTAGGAATGGAGCAAAGTATTAAAAAAAAACCTTCAAGCTTGATTTCCCTTTCATAAATCCAAGCTGACTCTGCCTAATCATATTATGAATAGCAGAACCCCTCAAAACATTTGCGGTCAAATTTGTGCTTTTATTGCAACAGAACATCTTTAAATCCAGGATTTCAAGTTATTCTTTGACTAATGAGTTCAACAGAATTGAAACCCCTGCTAACCACTGGAAAATTGCATGTACATCAGGGAAAATAAAACTACATATAGTTGGCCATGTGCAATAACAGGCTGAAGAATATAAATACAAATTTTCTCAAGAGCCTGGCCTTATGACTTCATAGGAAATGAAAGTCTAGTTGAGAATTGTTTTCCTTGGTAGAGAAGGCAGGTTTACTGTTGATAGACTCTATTATTCAAAGAATAAACATTCTAGTTTCTTGAATACTGCCTGTTATAATTTCAGCATCTATCATTGAAGAAAACAGCTTTCTAACTACCAATCTTGTTCCATGACAGTATCCTTGTTCAGGATTTATATTTTGTCTGAACATTGTTACTGCTCCTTCCTTGCATTTATATTGTGTGGTGATATGTGCATTGGCGATAGACTGTATAGAATCTTTGGAGACTATGCGGAGTATCATCATCATCTTTGTCCAGAATCAAAGCTGATGTAATTATTTAATTTATCTGACAACTTTTCCAAAACGTTTTTCATTCAAAATCGAGTTAATTTTTTTCTTTTCCGCACAAAGAACATTTTTTGAATAATACCTTGTATCAAATGACTGACCCCACCATTTTGTCGCATTTATCGAATTCCATCATTCCAATAACCCTTCCCATGCCATCCCCTCCCTCCCATGTTATCTTCATCTTTTCCACCCTATATTTCTCATGCCACTCCTGTCATGCCTTCCAAGCCCATTCCCTCCATCCCTCCTGGCTATCTACACCCTACTCTTGCTATCCTCATTGTCCCATCAATCCCATACCATCTCTCTCAGAAACGATCCCTCCAGTCAGGGTGAATTTCTTACTGGCTTTCTGTTCTTTTCATTCTCCATCAACCTCTCAACCCTGCTCTCTCTGCCACTGCGCTTGCTAACCACTGGCAATTGCATGTGAATGACAAGTTGCAGTCCTCTGCGCACCCCATGTGTCTCCAGTCATGCCCACGCAATAAACCCATCAACAGATGCACCCCTTAAATTGACCAAAACAAAACAACATGGGCAGACCTAAACCTGAGTATTATTGTTACAGATTTTCTACCCGGCCTATTACCACTTCCATTTTTCTAATTTCTTACATCATAGAACATAGAACATAGAACATTACAGCGCAGAACAGGCCCTTCGGCCCACGATGTTGCACCGACCAGTTAAAAAAAAACTGTGACCCTCCAACCTAAACCAATTTCTTTTCGTCCATGAACCTATCTACGGATCTCTTAAACGCCCCCAAACTAGGCGCATTTACAACTGATGCTGGCAGGGCATTCCAATCCCTCACCACCCTCTGGGTAAAGAACCTACCCCTGACATCGGTTCTATAACTACCCCCCCTCAATTTAAAGCCATGCCCCCTCGTGCTGGATTTCTCCATCAGAGGAAAAAGGCTATCACTATCCACCCTATCTAAACCTCTAATCATCTTATATGTTTCAATAAGATCCCCTCTTAGCCGCCGCCTTTCCAGCGAAAACAATCCCAAATCCCTCAGCCTCTCCTCATAGGATCTCCCCTCCATACCAGGCAACATCCTGGTAAACCTCCTCTGCACCCTCTCCAAAGCCTCCACATCCTTCCTGTAATGTGGGGACCAGAACTGCACACAGTACTCCAAGTGCGGCCGCACCAGAGTTGTGTACAGTTGCAACATAACGCTACGACTCCTAAATTCAATCCCCCTACCAATAAACGCCAAGACACCATATGCCTTCTTAACAACCTTATCTACTTGATTCCCAACTTTCAGGGATCTATGCACACATACACCTAGATCCCTCTGCTCCTCCACACTATTCAAAGTCCTCCCGTTAGCCCTATACTCAACACATCTGTTATTCCTACCAAAGTGAATTACCTCACACTTCTCCGCATTAAACTCCATCCGCCACCTCTCGGCCCAACTTTGCAACCTGTCTAAGTCTTCCTGCAAACTACGACACCCTTCCTCACTGTCTACCACACCACCGACTTTGGTGTCATCAGCAAATTTGCTAATCCACCCAACTATACCCTCATCCAGATCATTAATAAATATTACAAACAGCAGTGGCCCCAAAACAGATCCCTGAGGTACACCACTTGTAACCGCACTCCATGATGAATATTTACTATCAACCACCACCCTCTGTTTCCTATCCGCTAGCCAATTCCTGATCCAATTTCCTAGATCACCCCCAATCCCATACATCTGCATTTTCTGCAGAAGCCTACCATGGTGAACCTTATCAAACGCCTTACTAAAATCCATATATACCACGTCCACTGCCTTGCCCCCATCCACCTAGCCAGGCTAACTGGCTCATAGTTCCCTGTTTTCTCTCTCCTTCCTTTCTTAAATAACAGTGTTACATTTTCGGCCAAGGTCATAATGAATGGTGGAGCAGGCCCGAAGGGCTGAATGGCCAATTCCACCTATTTTCTATGTTTCTATGTAATGCACATAATGTGGACTCAGGATAGTCTTCAGACTGAACCAGAATTCTGACAGAATTCTATTCTTCCACACATCTTCCACAATTCCACACTTTGAGTGGAAAATCATGTCTCACAAATTTGATTGAGTTTTTTGAAGGGGTAACCAAGAAGGTAGATGAGGGCAGTGCAGTTGATGTTGTCTACATGGACTTTGATGAGGTACCGCATGGTAGGTTGTTGCATAAGGTTAAATCTCACGGGATCCAGGATGAGGTATCTAAATAGATACAAAATTGGCTTCTTGACAGAAGCCAGAGGGTGGTTGTAGAGAGTTGTTTTTCAAACTGGAGGCCTGTGACCAGCGGTGTGCCTCAGGGATCAGTACTGGGTCCACTGTTATTTGTCATTTATATTAACGATTTGGATAAGGATATAGGAGGTATAGGAGGTATGGTTAGTAAGTTTGCAGATGACACCAAGATTGGTGGCATAGTGGACAGTGAAGAAAGTTATCTCCGATTGCAACGGGATCTTGATCAATTGGACCAGTGGGCTGACGAATGGCAGATGGAGTTTAATTTTGATAAATGCAAGGTGATGCATTTTGGTAGATTGAACCAGGGCAGGACTTACTCAGTTAATCGTAGGTGGTTGGGGAGAGTTACAGAACAAAGTGATCGAGGGGTACATGATCATAGCTCCTTGAAAGTGGAGTCACAGGTGGACAGGCATTCGGCATGCTTGGTCTCATCGGTCAGAACATTGAATACAGGAGTTGGGACGTCTTGTTGAAGTTGTACAAGACATTGGTGAGGCCACACTTGAAATACTGTGTGCAATTCTGGTCACCCTATTATAGAAAGGATATTATTAAACTAGAAAGAGTGCAGAAAAGATTTACTAGGATGCTACCGGGACTTGATGGATTGAGTTATAAGGAGAGGCTGGATAGACTGGGATTTTTACTCTGGAGAAGGCTGAGGGGTGATCTTATAGAGATCGATAAAATAATGAGGGGCATAGATCAGCGAGATAGTCAATATCTCTTCCCAAAGGTAGGGAAGTCTAAAGATAGAGGGCATAGGTTTAAGGTGAGAGGGGAGAGATACAAAAGTGTCCAGGGGAGCAATTTGTTCACACAGAGGGTGGTGAGTGTCTGGAACAAGCTGCCAGAGGTAGTAGTAGAGGCGGACACAATTTTGTCTTTAAAAAAGCATTTAGACAGTTACATGGGTAAGATGGGTGGAGGGGGATATGGGCCAAATGTGGGCAATTGGGACTAGCTTCGGGGTTTAAAAAAAAAAGGCGGCATGGACAAGTTGGGCCGAAGGGCCTGTTTCCATGCTGCAAACCTCTATGACTCTGTGAACTGGTGCGGCGACAATAATCTCTCCCTCAACGTCAACAAAACAAAGGAGATTCTCAGGAGGTGTAGAGGAGAACATGCTCCATCTACATCAACGGGGACAAAGTGGAAAAGATCGAGAGCTTCAAGTTTTTAGGTGTCAGATCACCAAAAACCTGTCTCTCTCCATTCTCTCCCTCCCCTCTCTCTCTCTCTCTCCCTCGCTCCTCTCTCTCTCTCTCTCTCTCCCCGCCAATGCCTCTACTTGCTCAGAAGATGAAGGAAATTTGGCATGTCAGCTATGAATCTCACCAACCTTTACAGATGCACCATAGAAAGCATTCTTTCTGGCTGTATCATAGCTTGATATGGCTCCTGCTCTGCCCAAGACAGCAAGAAACTACAAAAGGTCATGAATGTAGCCCAATCCATCTGGCAAACCAACCTCCCATCCATTGACTCCGTGTACACTTCCCGCTGCCTCGGCAAAGCAGCCAGCATAATTAAGGACCACACACACCCCGGACATTCTCTCTTCCACCTTCCATCGGGAAAAAGATACAAACGTCTGAGATAACGTACCAACCAACTCAAGAACAGGTCTTCCCTGCTGCCATCAGGTTTTTGAATGGACCTACCTTGCAATACGTTGATCTTTCTCTACACCCTAGCTATGACTGAAACACTACATTCTGCACTCTCTTGTCTTCCTCTCTATGAACGATGTGCTCTGTATAGAGTGCAAGAAACAACACTTTTCACTGTATGCTAATACATGTGACAATAATAAATCAAATCAATATGTCCATGTTGTTTTGACATTATCTGTGGCATGTGCTGTACCCTTAGCACTATGAGAGGCCAACTTCCAACTGATTACACCGCGCGGTTGACAAGGACATTGGAGGGAATAAAAGGCGGCTTCACAAATTATCTGCCGAGCCATTTTGCCAAAATATTGCATGTTCCTCAGCAAGTTTACTGAAGCTTTCGTCACGTCTACACGTCTGCTTGAGAAACAGTAATGATGTGTGATCACTGGTTGACTTTCTTTTCCTCTCCATCCTTCTCTCAAAGAAAGCCACCTTAAATGAAACTATATATTGCAAAATCTAGCAATCCTACGATTGAATCATGCACAATGACAGAAAATTGCCAGCCATTATCGGGCTGAATAGGAGGAGATTTACATTGTCTCAAACAGCTCTAAACCTGGCTGAATGTATTTGTTGCTGATACCTGATGCAAAAATGGAAATTGTTCTCTTACAAAGCAGTGTGAGCTCTCATCTGGGTTAGCGCAAAGGATTGACTGATTAACATAGCCCAGGAGAAAAATAAAATTGAATGTCATTGAGCAATTATTGTGGGAGTTCAAAATGAAGGCCGATGGAAATAAGAAAATTGTTCATAAATCCAATAAAGAATTCGGGAGAAACAGAAGAGCAGGAAAATGTGAAACTCGCTGCCACAGATTGGTTGAGATGCATTTTAGGGGAAGCTAGTTAAGTACATGAAAGAGAAAGAAATGGAAGAATGTGCTGATAGGGTGGGATGAAATGAATTAGAGTTAGAGGAAGCTTATGTGGGGCATAAACACCAATATAGGTTCATTGGGTTCAATTTCAGTTCCTCTGCTGTGAATTCTAAATATCACTGAATCACAAAAACACAGTGCAGAAGAGGTCCTTCAGCCCATCAATTTGATTTGATTTATTATTGGCACATGTATTAACATACAGTGAAGAGTATTGTTTCTTGTGTGCTATACAGACAAAGCATACCATTCATAGAGAAGGAAACGAGAGAATGCAGATTGTCGTATTACAGTCATAGCTAGGGTGTAGAGAAAGATCAACATAAGGCAAAGTAGGTCCATTCAAAAACCTGATGGCAGCAGGAAAGACCTGTTCTTGAGTTGGTTTGTGCGTGCCTCAGACTTTTGTATCTTTTTCCCGACGGAAGAAGGAGGAAGAGAGAATGTCAGGGGTGCGTGGGGTCCTTAATTATGCTGGCTGCTTTGCCGAGGCAGTGGGAAGTGTAGACAGAGTCAATGGATAGGAGGCTGGTTTGCGTGTTAGATTCGGCTACATTCACAACCTTCTGTAGTTCCTTGCGGTGTTGGGCAGAGCAGGAGCCATACCAAGCTGTGATACAACCAGAAAGAACGCTCTCTATGGTGCATCTGTAAATGTTGGTGAGAGTCATAGCTGACATGCCAAATTTCCTTCGTCTTCTGAGAAAGTAGAGGCATTGGTGGGCTTTCTTAACTATAGTGTTGGCATGGGGGGACCAGGACAGGTTGTTGGTGATCTGGACACCTAAAAACTTGAAGCTCTCAACCCTTTCTACTTCGTCCCTGTTGATGTAGACAGGGGCATGTTCTCCGAGTCTGCACCAACACGTGAGAAACACCTGACTTACCAACCTGCTCCCATTAATCCAATTTACCAGCACTCTTGGCCTGTAGACTTGAATGTTACGATGTTCCAGGTGCTCATCCAAGAACTTTTTAAAGGATGTGAAGCAACCTGCCACTGCCACCTTCTCAGGCAGCACATTCCAGACTGTCACCACCTTCTGGGTAAAAAAGATTTTCCTCACATTCTCCCCTAAACCTTCTGCCCTTCACCTTGTACCTATGTCTCTTTGTGACTGACCCTGCAACTAAGGCGAACCACTGCTCCCTATCCACTCTGTCCATGCCCTTCATAATCTTGTACACCTCGATCAGGTCACCCCTCAGTCGTCTCTGCTCCAAGGAAAACAACCCAAGTCTATCCAACTTCTCTTCATAACTTAAATGTTCCATCCCAGGCAGTATCCTGGCAAATCTCCTCTGCACCCAGTCCAGTACAGTCATATTGTTTCTATAGTGAGGTGACCAGAACTGCACACAGTATTCCAGCAGTGGCCTCTCCAAAGTTCTCTCCAACTCCAACACGGTCTCCCTGCTTGTGCAATCTTTGCCTTGATTGATAAAGGCAAGTGTCCCACATGCCTTTTTCGCCACCCTACTCACATGCCCTTCCCCCTTCAGAGTTAGAACCATAGAAACTAGAAGTTTCATCGAATGATCATCGAATTCAATATCCTGATCCGCCCACCATTCCCCCCATATCTCTTGATCTCTTTAGCCCCTAGAGCTATATCTAAATTCTTCTGGAAATTAGACAATGTTTTGGCCTCAACTAACATTCTGTGGTAGTGAATTCCACACATTCACCACCCTCTGGGTGAAGAAATTTCTTCTCACCTCAGTTCTAAAAGGTTTACCCATTATCCTCAAACTATGATCTGTGGACAAACATACCAAGGTCCCATTGTTCCACAGAACTTCCGAGTATCATGCCGTTCATTGATTTCTTCTTTGCTAAATTATTCCTTCCAAAGTGTATGACCTCACACTTTTCAGGGTTAAATTATATCTACCACTTATCAGCCCATTTGACCATCCCGTCTATATCTTCCTGTAGGCTGAGACACACAACTTCACTGTTAACCACCCGGCTAATCATAGAAACCCTACAGTGCAGAAGGAGGCCATTCGGCCCATCTAGTCTGCACCGACCACAATCCCACCCAGGCCCTACCCCCACATATTTACCCGCTAATCCCTCTAACCTACGCATCTCGGGACTCTAAGGGGCAATTTTTAACCTGGCCAATCAACCTAACCCGCACATCTTTGGACTGTGGGAGGAAACCGGAGCACCCGGAGGAAACCCACGCAGACACGAGGAGAATGTGCAAACTCCACACAGACAGTGACCCGAGCTGGGAATCGAACCCAGGACCCTGGAGCTGTGAAGCAGCAGTGCTAACCACTGTGCTACCGTGCCGCCCGCACTGTGCTACCGTGCCGCCCGCCTGTACTGGACTGGGTGTCATCCGCAAACTTACTGATCTTACCCCCCCACATAGTCATCTATGTCATTTATATAAATGATGTATAGTACAGGACCCAAACAGATCCCTCTGGTATGCCACTCGACATTGGCTTCCAGTCACTAAAGCACCTTCTGTCGCCACTTGACATCTAAGCCACCTTATCAAATTATCCTGTATCCCATGTGCCTTTACCTTCTTTATAAGTCTTCCATGTGGGACTGGATGTCAAAGGCTTTGCTGAAATCCATATAAACTACATCAACTGCACTACTCCTCATCTACACACCTGTTCACCTCCTCAAAAAATTCAGTCAAATTTGTTAGACATGACCTTCCTCTGACTAAGCCATGCTGACTGTCCCTGATCAAGCCTTGCCTCTCCAAGTGGTGATAGATGCTCTTCTTCAGAACTTTTTCCAGTAGTTTCCCTACCTCTGACGTGAGACTCATTGGTCTGTTCCCTGGCTTATCTCCACAATCCTTCTTAAATAGCAGAACCACATTAGCTGTTCTCCAGTCCTCTGGCACCTCCCCCATGTAAGAGTTTTAACAACACCAGGTTAAAGTCCAACAGGTTTATTTGGTAGCAAATGCCATTAGCTTTCGGAGTGCTGCTGTAACTTTCTGTAACTTGATTTTGTGTCTCTGTGTGCCTTATTTGTGAGCAGATATCCACTCCATCTGACGAAGGAGCAGCGCTCCGAAAGCTCATGGCATTTGCTACCAAATAAACCTGTTGGACTTTAACCTGGTGTTGTTAAAACTCTTATTGTGTTTACCCCAGTCCAACGCTGGCATCTCCACATCATGACCTCCCCCATGGCCAGAGAGGAATTAAAAATTTAGGTGACAGCCCCTGCAATCTTCTTTCTTGCTTCCCACAGCAGCCTGGGGCAAAAGTCTTCCAGATCAGGAGATTTATCCACTTTTAAGCCTGCTAACTACCTTGTCACTCCCGAAGTCAATTTTCTCAAGAACCTCACAATCCGTCTCCCTGAGTTCCATAACTTGATCCTCATTCTCTTGGGTGAAGACGGATGTGAAGTATTTGTCTAACACTCCACCAATATCCTCTGGCTCCATCCACAGATTGCCCCCTTGGTCGCTAATAGGCCTTGCACATTCCTTGGTTATCCTCTTTCCATTGACATACTTGTCAAGTATCTTGGGATTTTCCCTATTTTTACCAGCCACAGCTTTCTCATATTTCCTCTTTGCTTTCCTAATTGCTTTCCTAAGCTCTAGCCTGCACTTTCTGTACTTCACTAATGCCGCCGCTGATTTGCTCCCCTTGCGCCTGCTAAAAGCCTCTCTTTTCCTTCTCATCATATCCTGAATATTTCTTGTCATTCATGGATCCCTGGACTTGTTACTCCTTCCTATCTCACCTGAGAGGAACATGTTGTGCCTGTACCTTCTCCATTTCCTTTCTGAATTGCATTCACTGCTCTCCTGTAGATTTCCTATGTAATGCCATGAAAAATTGAATGCATATGATGAATGCAAATTGTGCTGGAAAGGAATGAGAACATCACACTCCCATATCATTCCCTCTCCCAAATCCTGCTGTTCAGGTGGGACAAAGTACTTGAATGTGCAGCATTTTATTTGCCCAAAGCCAAGCAAGGTTCCATTAGCAAGGGAAAGTTAGGCCTTGTGTCCAGCTGCTGTTCAATCGTTAGAAGCCAAGGGAGGCAGGGAACGTGAATACCTTTTCTTGGCCCAGGTACTCCCTTGGTCTTCAAGGGTGGTGGACAACAGGCAAAGAGCATTACGATAGGCATTATAGTGTTACAGGACTCTGATACTTCATCAAAGTCACTATGCTAGTGAACCAAAGGAACAAGTGACGTCAAAGCTTGAGCACAAAAATCAATGCTAACATTTCAGTTCAGTACTGAGGGAATGCTATACTGTCAGCGGTACAGTCTTAAGAGTGAGATGTTAAGCTGAAGCCCCATCTGCCTGCTCAGGTAGATGTAAAAGATCCCTGGGCACTACCTGAAGAAGAGCAGGGGAGTGCTCCCTGGCATCATAGCCAATATGTATCCCTCACACAACATGACAAAACAGATTGTCTGACCATTATCACATTTTGCTGATTGTGGGAGTTTGCTGTGTGTGAATTGGACAACAGTACCTCATTGGCTGCAAAGTGCTTTAAGACATCTGGTGGTCATGAAAAGCACTATATAAATGCAAGTCTTTCTTAGTTTTATTTGAATACATGAACCCTATCCAGTTCTGATTTTGTCCTCAGCTTCTATCAAAACAAACGCTTTCACCAGCAGTCCGTGGACAGCAATTAAAACTGAGAAAATTGAGTATTTCCTTGTTCCTGCCAAGATCTTAACATCCTTCCAATGGATCCATAGCGTAGCACTACCCGCTATGCATGCTCAGCAGTTAACTCCTTATTTTGTGATATAGCATCAGTCGCTGTGAAGAGGCAGCCCAAGGCAACAAAGGACCTTTTCGAAAAACAAAGTGCTCCTGTTTGAAAAATGTACCTCTGACCAGAGGTTTTTAAATCCTAGAATCTCTGCAGTGCTGAAAGAGGCCATTCGGCCCATCGGGCCTGCACTGACAACAATCCCACCCAAGCGCTATCCCCTGAACCCCCACGCATTTACTCTGCTTGTCCCCCTGACGTTAAAGGGCAATTTAGGATAGCCACTCCACCTAATCTGCACATCTTTGGACTGTGTGGGAAAACCGGAGCACTCGGAAGAAACCCGGGGAGAAGGTGCAAACTCCACACAGACAGTGACCTAAGGCCTGAATTGAACCTGGATCACTGGAGCTGGGAGGCAGTATGCTAACCACTGTGCCACCGTGCTGCCCTTTCAAACTGAGAATTGACATGACTCGGTCTTGACCTGCTTCATCTTTCCCATTCGTTTGAACAGTGACGTTTCCTGAGCTGTGGATCCAGGCTCCTGATCCAGACATTCCTCAAAACAGTATTATTTCCTCAGGACACAGAAAGTGCCTCAAACAATGATAGACATTTTTGAGATCTCAGCATTGCGAAATGCTTAAACTATTTAATGACATCAGAGAGCCATTGTAACTCAATGAATGTGGAATCGCCAGTTGGAATTCTACCATTTATTTGCAACATGTGTCAGAATTCCTGGAAAACTGCATGGTGTACATTTAAATTATCGATTGACCGCTGTGACTATTAAAGGTTAAAACCAATGATGCGTGCATCTTTATAATACAGAAGAGCTGAAACACAAAAGGATTTGAATATAGACGATCTGTGTAATAGATTCATTATTCAAAATTTAATACAAGATAAACCAGAGGAGAAAATGTATTTTTTCCTCTGTTAACTCAATGACTGATGAAGAATTGAAAGAGTCTGATTTCAAAACCTCTTATGATCAGATGCTTCATAACATGATAATTGATCATGGATTAGATAATTGGCCATTTAGCCAGAGCAAAGGAAAGGTGCTGAGATGCTTTTCTGGAAGATTGTACGATAAATTATTTCGGTTCATTTATATTGTAGAGGTCTGTTTGGATACTGCATTAATGGAGCATGACAGGTGGTGATGTAAGTTAAATCTCTTGTCATCAATATCTATGGAAGCAAGACTCAACTTGTAAGGTGACTTTGATGCCGATCCATGTAGCCAAGGTCAGTTGTGAGTTCAAATATTCTGGCAATAAAAGGTCAAATAATCATAGAATCATATGGCATAGAAGGAGGCCATTTGACCCATTATGTGCCTGCTGCTCTGAGATGGTGCTATTCAGTTAATCCGATGCCACCTATTTATTTTTCTTAATTCAGGGGATGTGGGCATCGCTGGCAGGGTCAGCATTTATTGTCCATCCCAAATTGCCCTTGAACTGAGTGCTTAGCTGTTTCAGAGGTCAGTGAAGAGTCAACAACATTGCTGTGGGTTTGTAAGTCAGATGAGGTAAGGACGGCAGATTTCCTTCCCTAATGGACATTAGTGAACCAGATGAGATTTTTGGACAATTGACAATGGTTTCATGGTCCTCATTAGACTTCGAATTCCAGATTTTTGCTGAATTCAAATTTCACCATCTTCCATGGTGGGATTTGAACCTGGGTCACCAGAGTACTACCCTGGGTCTCTGGATTGCTCGTCCAGTGACAGTACCCCTCTGCCACTGCCTCACTAGGATCAATCTACTTATTGCCTGCTTATTTCTCCTTGCCCATCAAATGTTTCCCTTACCAAGTGTTTAGAACCATAGAAAAGTTACAGCATAGAAAGAGGCCATTTGGCCCATCTTGTCCAGCCTGAGGACATCAGATGCCCTTTCTAATTGCACCTTCCTGCATTTGCCCACAGCCGTGTAGCTTACAGCACTTAAGGTGCAGGTCCAAGTACATTTTTAAAAAGTTTAGGATCTCTGCCTCCACCACCAATTTGGGCAGAAAATTTCAGACACACACTGCCCTCTGTGAAAAAACGTTCTTGGTCATGTCCCCTCTACACTTACTGCCACTTACCTTGAATCTATGTCCCCTGGTTCTGGAATTATCCACCAAGTAAGCAGTGTTATCCTGTCCACCCTATCTCTTCCCTCATAATTTTGTACACTTCTGTCAAGTCACCCCTCAGCCTTCTTTGTTCCAAGGAAAATAACCCCAACCTATCCAATTTCTCCACCTTGTACCTACATTATTTTTAACCCTGGCAACATTCTTGTAAACCTCCTCTGCACGGTCTCCAGAGCAACTATGTCCTTCCTGTAATATGGTAACCAGAACTACACATGATACTTCAGTTGTGGCTAACCAGTGTTTTATATAATTCCAATATTATATCCTTACTTATATATTCTATACCTCTGCCAATGAAGGAGAGCATTCCATATGCTTTCTTTTCAACATTGTCTACTTGAGCCGCTGCCTTTAGGGACCTGTGTACTTGTACGCTAAGATCTCTCATTTCATCTACCGTCCTTAGTATCTTCACATTTATTGTGTATTCCCAATAACTGTTTGACCCCCCCCCCCTAAATGCAAGATCTCTCACTTCTTTATGTTAAAATTCATCTGCCACTTTACTGTCCACTCCAGCAACCCATCGATATCATTTTGTAGATTTTGCTATCACGATCCACTACTCGGACAATCTTTGTGTCATCTGCAAATTTTCTAGTAATGTCCCCCATGTTCACGTCCAAATTGTTAACATGGGTTTCCTCCGGGTGCTCCGGTTTCCTCCCACAGTCCAAAGATGTGCGGGTTAGGTTGATTGGCCGTGCTAAAATTGCCCCTTAGTGTCTTGAGATGGGTAGGTTAGAGGGATTAGCGGGTAAGTATGTCGGGATATGGGGATGGGGCCTGGATGGGATTGTGGTCGGTGTAGACTCGATGGGCCGAATGGCCTCCTTCTACATTGAAGGGTTTCTATGTAATACAAATGGCAGGTGTCCCAACACCGAACCCTGTGGAACACCACTTGAACCACCTTTCCATTCGCTAGGCCATCCATCAACCATTACCCTGTTTTTCCTGGTATTAAGCTAACTTTTGATCCAGATTGCCACATTATCATGTATTCCACGGGCTTTCATTTTTTTGACTAATCTGCCATGTGGGACCTTGTCAAATGCCTTGCCAAAATCATGTACACAACATCCACTGTCTGCATTACCTTCATCAACTCTTCTTTTCACTTCCTCAAAGAATTCAATCAAATTTGGGAGGCAAGACCTTCCTTTCATAAATCCATGCTGACCATCCCTGACAAGTCCATGCCTTTCAACGTGACAATTAATCCTATCTCTCAGGGTTGATTCCACTAATTTGCCCATTACCAATTTGTCAATTTTTTGAGAGTTAGGATTGAATTTTCTTCCAACACCCTTTTCATACAATGTATTGCAAATCCCAACAACTTGCTGCATGTAAACAAAATTTCCTGATCAAACTTACACTGACAGTTGGGAAAGGGGGTCTTATAGTATAGTGGGTAGCCTCCCTGCCTCTGAGACAGAAGCTCTGGGATTTGATGGTCAAGGGAGTTGCGTTCATAATGGGCCAAACAGGTTGAATATCAACTTGTAAATCCTTCCAACATATGCCAATGACAACTGGTAAGAGTTGGAGAGATTCCTGGTCAGTCATGTGTCAGAAAGAGAATTGGATCCTCTACTATCACTATCCATTGGCCCACACTACAACTTGCATGTAAAAGTGTATGTTGCCAAAGCAACTCATGCTTCTTAGGTGGGGGGAGAGAGGCGTGCGGGGGACAGTTGGCACAGTTGGATGGACAGCTGACCTGGATCAGATTATCCATTATAAAGGATGTAATAGCAGAGCATTTAGAAATGCATAATATAATCAAGAATCATCATCACTGATTCACAAAAGGGAATTCGTGCCTGACACATTCATTAGAATTCTTTGAGGTGGTGATGAGCAGGGTAGATCATAGAAACCCTACAGTGCAGAAGGAGGCCATTCAGCCCATCGAGTCTGCACCGACCGCAATCCCACCCTACCCCCACATATTTACCCGCTTATCCCTCTAATCTACACATTTTAGGATTCTAAGTGGCAATTTTTAACCGGGCCAATCAACCTAACCCGCACATCTTTGGACTTTGGATAAAAGGTACCAGTATATATAATGTAGTTGGATTTCCCAAAAGTGTTTAATAGGCACAAAAGGCTACTTAATAAGTTAAGAACCCATGGTGTTGTGGTAGTATATTAGCATGGATATAGGATTGGCTAACTGTTAGAAGACAGAGGGTTGGGCTAAGAGGTGCAACCTGTAACTAGCAGAGTGCCACAGGGATCAGTGCTGGAGCCACAGTTATTTACAATATATATTAATGAATTGGGTGTGGGAAGCAAATGTACTATTGCTAAATTTGCGGATGACACAAAGATAGCTGGGAAGGCAAATAGTGAGGATGATACAAGAATTCTACAGAGGGATATAGACAGGCTATGTGAGTGAAACAAAATCATGGCAGGTTGAATATAATGTAGAAAATGTGAAGTTATGTCCTTGGTCAGAAAAATAAAGGAGCTGAATATTATTTCAATGGAGAAAGACTGAAGAAAGCTGCAACACGAGAGATTTGGGGGTCATTGTGCATAAATCACAAAAAGCTAGTTTGCAAGTTCAGCAGGTAATGGGGAAGGCAAATGGAATGTTTGCCTTTGTTTCAAAGGGAATGGAGTATAAAAATGGGGAAATCTTGCTAAAACTATACAAGATGCTAGGTAGACCACATCTGGAATACTGTGAATAGTTTTGGTCTCCTTATCTAAGGAAAGATATACTGGCATTGGAGGCAGTCCAGAGAAGGTTCAATAGGTTGATCACTGTAATGGAGGGATTTTCTAATGAGGGGAGCTTGAGTAGATTGGGCCTGTACTCATTGGAGTTTAGAAGAATGAGAGGCGAACTTATTGAGAGCTATAGGATTCTCAGGGGGCTTGACAGAGTAAATGCTGAGAGGTTATTTCCCCTTGTGGGAGAATCTCGTACCAGAGGGCATAATCTTAGAGTAAGGGGCCATCCAGTTAAGACAGAGATGAGGAGAAATTTCTTCTCTGAGAACAGTGAATCTGTGGAATTCTTTACCTAAGAGGGATGTAGAAGGTGGGTCATTAAGTATGTTCAAGGCTGAGATAGGCAGATTTTTAATCAGTATGGGAATCGAGGGTTATGGGGATAAATTGGGAAAGTGGAGTTGAGGATTATCTCATCAGATGTGCTGTTATCAAAGCTGAGGTATTAGTTAGCAGACACTGCATCGGGGGTGACTCCACAGGTCTATCACTACAGGTATTCATCTTTGGAAAGGATGGACTCCAAACTCTGCAAAGCCGTGTGCCTAAGCTGCTGTTAAAATGCTGCATGACCCTTGACATTGAGGGAGAGCTTTCTGACAGTGTTTTAAATGCACCAAGCACTCCCATAAGCCTTAACTATAGCTTAACCCATTACAGTCTACCTTGAAGTCCTCTGCAGCAGGACTTCAAGGCAGACCTTGAAGTGACCTTGCCCTAAAATGAGTCTCCCCCGTTACTGGTTGCAGCTCTGCCTTTCCTCTCAATGAGATTCGGTGTCAGTTGGTTTAAAGTTTAGTTTAATGTCAACTTATTAGTGTCGCAAGTAGGCTTACATTGACATTGCAATGAAGTTAAAATCCCTAGTCGATGCATTCCGGTGCCTGTTTGGATATACGGAGGGAGAATTTAGCTTGGCCAATGCACCTAACCAGTCTTTTGAACTGTGGGAGGAAACCGGAACATCCGGAAGAAACTCACGCAGACACGGGGACAACGTGCAGACCCCGCACAGACAGTGACCTAAGCCGGGAGTGTTCGATATTAAACAGTGCATGAATTGACTGGTGCAGTTGATAAGTAATGGCATTTGAAGATTGATTTATTGAGCTGGGCCACTTTTGTGAACTCCTGCAGAGATTTACTCCTGGCAACCTCTCAGCATTTACTCTGTCAAGTCCCCTGAGAATCCTATAGGTCTCCTATAAGGTCATCTCTAATTCTTCGAAACTTCTCCATTATCTCCTTCCACCGCTTTCTGAGTATTTGTCTGGAAGGCCTCTGGAGCTCCTGAGGGTCCTGGACATCTTCCCTTCTTTCCGCCTCTTCCATGAAGCCTTCCAGTGCGGTGTTGGAAAATCATGGCGCACACCCTCTCCATGGTCAGCCATTGTTGGTTGCTGCACAGCATCCTGTTCCCAATCATTTCAGCACCTGCAAAAGCTACGATGCATCCTCCCTTTAAGAGATGTAGGTTGGCTTTAAGAAGTGCTCGGAAGTGACCCTATCAGGCTGCCTACTCTGTGTACAGCCAATGAGCGTTGTGGTGAGTGCGGGTTTCCTGCAGAGATCATTCTAATAAGTTGGCAGTACTGCTGCCTGCAATACACTAAACAGGTATTTTTTAATCACAGTAAGAAGTTTAACAACACCAGGTTAAAGTCCAACAGGTTTATTTGGTAGCAAAAGCCACACAAGCTTTCGAGGCTCTGAGCCCCTTCTTCAGGTGAGTGGGAATTCTGTTCACAAACAGAACTTATAAGACACAGACTCAATTTACATGAATAATGGTTGGAATGCGAATACTTACAACTAATCCAGTCTTTAAGAAACAAAACAATGGGAGTGGAGAGAGCATCAAGACAGGCTAAAAAGATGTGTATTGTCTCCAGACAAGACAGCCAGTGAAACTCTGCAGGTCCACGCAACTGTGGGAGTTACAAATAGTGTGACATAAATTCTGATTCTAGGATCGCATGATAAAGACTCAGGAGGAAAAAAGCAGAAATATTTATGTGAAATAGTGTGACATAAACCCAATATCCCGGTTGAGGCCGTCCTTGTGTGTGCGGAACCTGGCTATCAGTTTCTGCTCCGCGACTCTGCGCTGTCGTGTGTCGCGAAGGCCGCCTTGGAGAACGCTTACCCGAATATCAGAGGCCGAATGCCCGTGACCGCTGAAGTGCTCCCCAACTTCCCACAGTTGCGTGGACCTGCAGAGTTTCACTGGCTGTCTTGTCTGGAGACAATACACATCTTTTTAGCCTGTCTTGATGCTCTCTCCACTCCCATTGTTTTGTTTCTTAAAGACTGGATTAGTTGTAAGTATTCGCATTCCAACCATTATTCATGTAAATTGAGTCTGTGTCTTATAAGTTCTGTTTGTGAACAGAATTCCCACTCACCTGAAGAAGGGGCTCAGAGCCTCGAAAGCTTGTGTGGCTTTTGCTACCAAATAAACCTGTTGGACTTTAACCTGGTGTTGTTAAACTTCTTACTGTGTTTACCCCAGTCCAACGCCGGCATCTCCACATCATTTTTTAATCACACATTGCATTTGTTTCTGGGACTAACCCTCAGTCGCAGTCAAATTCATCATGAAGTATGAGTCATTTTTTTCTTTTATCGCTGTAGTGTTTCCTGCATTGTGGCATATTTGGACTGAATTACAACTACACATATCATTGTGATTGCTGGGATGATTAAGTACCTACCCACACTGCTGCATTCATCGGAAACCTTAAATTCATTACATTACACACGGTATGTAGAAATTACCAGAGAGACATGCCGGTCAGCCAAATTAATCTTCACTTCTCCCACTCCTCTTTATTTAATCCTATCAACATAACCCTGTACTCTCTTCTCCCTTATCTAGCTTCCATTTAAATGTACCGATTCTCCTCAACTATTTGTTAGCAAGTTCCAGATTCTAACTACTCTCTGAAGGAAGAGATTAATCCCAAACCTCCCCATTGGATTGATCAGTGACGATCTTACATTTATGAGCCCGGGTTTCAAGCGTCATCTTGAGGTCTAAACCTATCAAAACTTTGTCATTTTAAAGGCATTTGCTAGGCCCTCTCAGCCTTCCCTTTTGGAGGAGACAAATATCCCGGCCTGCCCAGTCTTTTCTGATAGCTATTGCCCCTTATCATCTTTGCTCCCATCTTTCTAAACTCCCCCTCTATTGTCATTGATCTGTCCTTGCCATCAATATCATTCTACAAACAGTTTGCATCATATTTTAACACTGACTTATAAATATTGCTATAAAGAAAATTTGTGATGCTGGATTCAACTAAAACATCAGCTTGAAACAGCTAATGGCTTTTCCAGTAGATTAGATAATGAAATGGCAGTCTTTAGCAGCTGTTCCTCTTTAATTTTGTATTGAACACATCTTTCTGTATAATCTTCCGATTCTACCTGGAGCCATTTAACTTTTACACTTGGATGTGCAGTTAAAAAAGTTTTTAAATGCTCACAGCTATTCAATTTTCATGACAAGTATTGTTGTCGAGCACATCGCCATGGACGAAACACAGGACTCATTGTCTCTCCCATTTCTCACACAACAATCCCTGCAGTTTTCTCCCCTTGCTCACTGGTACAGCTGACAACTCTTTCCTATTCAGCACCATCATCTTCATTTTGAGTGTGAATTGGTGCATTTTAGCAGGAAGAATGAAGAGAGGCAATCAGAACAAAATTATGTAATTTAAAAAAAAAGTTTGCAGGAACAGAGAAACCTAGGAGTGTTTGACAACAAATCTTTGAATGTGGCACGACAAGTTGATAAAGCTGTTTGAAAAGGCACCTGGAATCCTCAACTTTACAAATAGAGGCATAGAGCATGGTCATTAGCACTGCTGCCTCACAGCGCGAAGGACCATCTTTAGACTGTGGGAGGAGACCCATGCAGACACCGGGAGAACGTGCAAACTCCACACAGTTAGTTGAGGCCGAAATTGAACCTGGATCCCTTGCACTGCGAGGCAGCAGTGTTAATCACTTTGCCACTGTGCCACCCCAGAACTCTTAGAAGCATTAACATAGGGAGGGATCTAGGAACAAGCCCTTCGGTCCACCAAGCCTGCATCGACACTTGACTTTGTAAACGAAAGACCTTTTGCCTCACATGTCCTTTATCCCTCTATTCCCTCCCTATTGATATATCTGTCAAGGTGCCTCTTAAATATTGCTGTTGTATCTGCTTCTACCAGCCCCTCTGGCAGTACATTACTCTCTGTGTAAAAAAACTTGCCTTTCACATCTCCTTTAAACTTTCCCCCTTTTACCTTAAACCCATGTCCCCGAGTAATTGGCATTTCTACCCTGGGAAAAAGGCTCCATGATGTGGAGATGCCGGCGTTGGACTGGGGTAAACACAGTAAGAAGTTTAACAACACCAGGTTAAAGTCCAACAGGTTTATTTGGTAGCAAAAGCCACACAAGCTTTCGGAGCCCCTTCTTCAGGTGAGTGGGAATTCTGTTCACAAACAGGGCATATAAAGACACAAACTCAATTTTCATGAATAATGGTTGGAATGCGAATACTTACAGCTAATCAAGTCTTTAAGATACAAACAACGTGAGTGGAGAGAGCATCAAGACAAGCTAAAAAGATGTGTATTGTCTCAGGACAAGACAGCCAGTGAAACTCTGCAGGTCCAGGCAAGCTGTGGGGGTTACAAATAGTGTGACATGAACCCAATATCCCGGTTGAGGCCGTCCTCGTGTGTGTGGAACTTGGCTATCAGTTTCTGCTCAGCGACTCTACGGCGTCGTGTGTCGTGAAGGCCGCCTTGGAGAACGCTTAGCCGAATATCAGAGGCCGAATGCCCGTGACCGCTGAAGTGCTCCCCAACAGGAAGAGAACAGTCTTGCCTGGTGATTGTCGAGCGGTGTTCATTCATCCGTTGTCGCAGTGTCTGCATAGTTTCCCCAATGTACCATGCCTCGGGACATCCTTTCCTGCAGCGTATCAGGTAGACAACGTTGGCCGAGTTGCAAGAGTATGTACCGTGTACCTGGTGGATGGTGTTCTGAAATGAAGATGGTGAATGAAGATGGTGTTCAAGAAAAGGTGTTCAAGAAAAGGCTCCAACCATCCATTCTATTCATGACTCTCATAACTTTGTAAATTTCTATCAGGTCGACCCTCTTCCCTTGATGTTCAAGTGAAAACAAACTAAGTTTGTCCAATCTCTCTCCACAGCTAATGCCCTCCAAAGCAGGCAATATCCTGGTAATCCTTTTGTGTACCCTCCCCAGAGCCTCCACATCCTTCTGGTCATGTGGTGACGAAACCTGTACACAATATTCCAAATGTAGCTGAACTAAAGTTCTATACAGCTGCAACATGACTTGCCAATTTGTATACTCTATGCCCTGACCAATGAAGACAAACATGCCATATTCTTTCTTGATCTCCTTATCCACTTGTGTTGCCACTTTCAGGGAACTGTGGACTTGTACGCCACGATCCCTCCATATGTTAATGCTTCTAAGGGTTCTGCCATTTGTTGTATACTTCCCTCCTACATTAGACCTTCCAAAATGCATCACCTTGCATTTGTCCAGATTAAATTCCATCCATCATTTCTCCACCCAAGTCTCCAGCCTACCGAAAATCCTGATACGTCCTCTGCAATTAATTGCATAATTAACTTCTAATTCAGTTCAAATTGTTGTTTTCAATTTGGCAGTATGACTGCAATTAACAGGTATCAATGGAATTATTAACATAGAACATAGAAAAGCTACAGCACAAACAGGCCCTTCAGCCCACAAGTTGCACCGAACAATTTCCTTACCTCTAGGCTCATCTATAACCCTCTATCTTACTAACCTCCATGAACCTATCCAAAAGTCTCTTAAAAGACTCAATCGAATCCGCTTCCACCACCACTACCGGCAGCCGATTCCACCCACCCACCATCCTCTGTGTGAAAAACTTATCCCTAACATCTCCTCTGTACCTCCTCCCCAGCACCCTAAACCTGTGACCTCTTGTGGCAACCATTTCAGCCCTGGGTAAAAGCCTCTGAGAATCCACTCTATCAATACCTCTCAACATCTTATACACCTCTATCAGGTCACCTCTCATCCTTCGCTTCTCCAAGGAGAAAAGACCTAGCTCTCTCAACCTATCCTCATAAGGCATGTCACCTAATCCAGGCAACATCCTTGTAAATCTCCTCTGCACCCTTTCTATGGCTTCCACATCCTTTCTGTAATGAGGCGACCAGAACTGGGCACAGTACTCCAGGTGGGGTCTGACCAGGGTCCTATACAGCTGCAGCATTATCTCCCGATTTCTAAACTCAATTCCTCTATTGATGAAGGCCAGTATTCCATACGCCTTCTTAACCACAGCCTCTACCTGCGACGCTGCTTTGAGCGTCCTATGAACCCGGACCCCAAGATCCCTCTGTTCTTCCACACTGCCAAGCGTCTTACCCTTAATATTATATTCTCCCATCCTATTCGACCTGCCAAAATGAACCACCACACACTTATCTGGGTTGAAGTCCATCTGCTACTTCTCCGCCCAGTCTTGCATCTTATCTATGTCTCGTTGCAACTGCTGACATCCCTCTACACTATCCACAACACCTCCTGTGTCATCAGCAAACTTGCCAACCCATCCTTCCACTTCCTCATCCAGGTCATTTCTAAAAATCACAAAGAGCAAGGGTCCCAGAACAGATCCCTGGGGCACCCCACTGGTGACCGACCTCCACTCTGAAAAAGACCCATCTACAACCACTCTTTGCCTTCTGCGGGCAAGTCAGTTCTGAATCCACAAAGCAACGTCCCCTTGTATCCCATGCCCCTTCACTTTCTTCATAAGCCTTGCATGGGGCACCTTATCAAATGCCTTACTGAAATCCATATAAACCACATCTACCGCTCTTCCCCCATCTAAGTGTCTCGTCACATCTTCAAAAAACTCAATCAGACTCGTAAGGCATGATCTGCCTCAGACAAAGCCGTGCTGGCTACTTCTGATCATACTTTTCCTTTCCAAATGTTCATAAATCCTGCCTCTCAGGATCTTCTCCATCAACTTACCTACCACTGAGGTTAGACTCACCGGTCTATAATTTCCTGGGCTATCTCTTCTCCCTTTCCTGAATAACAGAACCACATCCGCCATCCTCCAATCCTCCGGAACCTCTTCCGTCTCCATTGACGATGCAAAGATCATCGCCAGAGGATCAGCAATCTCTTCCCTCACCTCCCACAGTAACCTGGGGTACATCCCATCCGATCCCGGCGATTTATCTAACTTGATGCTTTTCAACAGCTCCAACACATCCTCTTTCCTAATGCCCACATGCTCAATCTTCTCAGTCCACTGCAAGTCTGCACTGCAACTACCAAGATCCTTTTCCACTGTGAATACTGAAGCAAAGTATTCATTGAGTACCTCTGCTATTTCAACCGGTTCGATACAGACTTTCCCACCGTCACATTTGATAGGTCCTACTCCTTCACATCTTATCCTCTTGCTCTTCACATACTTGTAGAATGCCTTGGGGTTTTCCTTTATCCTGTCTGTCAAGGCCTTCTCATGTCCCCTCCTGGCTCTTCTAATTTCCCTCTTTAGTTCCTAAGTATCGCATCAATCCAGTTTCCATGTAACAAACACTGCTCTGAACTTGTAATTAGTCCATCAACTTTTTCCTCACGTGACTTTCTTTTTATGCCAGAGATACGATAATTCTAACATCTATTATGGCACAGCTGTTTTTTCCATTATATTTAATAGGAAAATAAATGCAGTACTCGGATGCAATCAGGTTTTTCAATCCCGTCACGCTATCAGGAGCCTATTCCAAGTGTTGGCACTCTTTGTGGTAAATTTTAAGTATTCATTGAAACTTGAATTGAAAATTGAAGCTCATGTTCCCTTATCAAACACAGACTTTAACTTCCAAGTGACATTCTGGATTAAAATATTCCTTTCCCTTAATTATCTGATGTCACATTATAAGATCACCTTTCAGTTCTCCTTTTCCTAGGGTAAAATGCTTGCACCTCTCCAGTGTTTCCTCAGAACTCAGGCCTCATACTGTAAAGGTCCTTTTACTCCACACACAGATTGGTCTCAGATGCAACCACGGGTATCTCCCTCCTGCCGGTGTTCAACTCACAGCCCGGAAGTGTCACGCTAGGACAGCTTCGCAAGAGAGAGAGAAAGACTCGCTGTTTATTCCTAACCAGTGAGCTCACCCTTATGCCATATGAGTTACCCTAGCTGCCACCTATGACTGTGTGTCTCTCTTTCTTGTAGCTAGTAAAATACGACCCAGAAGTGCCATACTGGGACAGCTTCACGAGAGAGAGAGAGGGACCACTGTTCATTCCTACCAGTGGACTCCCTTGAGTGAGCAGTTTCAGAGTGCTAGGCCCCTTAACGGTTCTGTACCCCTGAATTCATCATAGAAATCATAGAAACTCTACAGTGCAGAAACAGGCCATTCGGCCCATCGAGTCTGCACCGACCACAATCCCACCCAGGCCCTACCCCCATATCCCTACACATTTACCCGCTAATCCCTCTCACCTACACATCTCAGGACACTAAGGGGCAATTTTAGCATGGCCAATCAACCTAACCCACACATCTTTGGACTGTGGGAGGAAACCGGAGCACCCGGAGGAAACCCACGCAGACACGAGGAGAATGTGCAATCTCCACACAGACAGTGACCCAAGCCGGGAATTGAACCCAGGTCCCTGGAGCTGTGAAGCAGCAGTGCTAACTACTGTGCTACCGTGCCGCCCCAATTATGTTTTGGCTTTTTAGTGACTCACCAAGATGGACAATGAGAGAGACTAGTCAAAGTTAATTTAAAAGTAATTTATTCAAGAATAACCCCAACCAAACTCAGTCAATAAAACACAGACATCCTACAATACTATGCTATGGAAAGAAAACTCTTAACAGCACAACATAAATTCTTTTACACAATTTGCACAAAAACGAAAATAATCCTAGACTTCTCCTCAACCTTTACCTAATTGGGGAATTCCTGAAGGCTGAGACAATATACTCACCACTCCTCAGATCGTTTTAAAAACAAAAGGTCCTTGCTGCTGGATCTTCCTTGTTCTTTCTCTGCCACAAAATAGTCGTCTGGCTGGACGCCTGAATTCACTCCTTCTTGACTTTGCAACTCTCCTGCCCCGAACTTCACAGAACTCCTTTCTGAGTTAACTGCTGAAAGGTCAATCACCTCTCCTCCTTGTGTGTCTGTCCTCTTGGCCAGAGTTCGATATTATTTTAAAAGGCAGTTCCTTCATCAAATTGTCTGACTCCTCCCATTGGTCAGTTGCAAAACAATGGGGTGCAAGGTGCTTACAGGATGAAACTGATTTGATCAGTTTCAATGACGAAGAGCTCAAACTATTTTAGGAGGTATCTGATGGCTACTAAGTGTCCTAAGGTGGTTTCCTGAAACTGCTAAATGTTTTCCCATTAGTGGAGGCATTATTCTCTATAGCTGGGGTAAAACTCGTTACCATTTTTATTGTTGATGCGCGACAATCAAGCACGAGGTACAAGGCTTCAGCGATTGAAGGCTTTTATTGACAAACAATGGAACTATCTAACACGAGTACACCAATCCAGACTGGAGGGGTCCCGCCTGAGCAGAGGGTCTTATACCTCTCCCCAGGAGGCGGGGCCCGACCGGGATGTGCCATAACAACATCCACCACAGGTATATTAATCCCACAGTGTAAACACCCTAACCCAACAACATTATAACAACCCCCACAGTGGCAACCCCCTAACCCAACAGTAACATTGGTATAACCCCACAGTGGTAACCAACGATGGTTCACCACATTCACCCCTCCTTTAAAAACAAAGGCCGGCGGGGTGCGAAAACAGGTCACATATATACAAAATTCACAAGTCCAGACGGTCTGGAGGACCGCACCGTCGCTGTGATCTCCTCAACACCGGTTGCGACACCGGAGCAGGTGCTTGCGGTGGCGTTCTCTCCAAAACAGCGTCCGGCTGTCCCCGCGAGGACTCCCGGGCCGGTTGACCCTGGTGAGGTGGTGGTGCAGGGGATCCTGGAACCTTCTGTGGTGGCGCCGATCTCCGAGTCTCAGGCAAGCTGTACATGGGAGTATAACTGTTATGCACTGGTCCCGGTGCTGACCGCGCCACGTCTGGGGAAGAAAGAAGTGAAAGGGGGTTCGTGACAGGGGGTATAGGAGCGACAGGAGTTGCTACGTCCCCTGCGGGCGCCAGGTCTCGAATCGAGACCGTGTCCTCTCGCCCGTCAGGATATGCCACATAGGCATACTGAGGGTTGGCGTGGAGGAGTTGGACCGGTTCGACCAAGGGGTCGGACTTGCGGGCCCTCACATGTCGCCGCAGAAGGACGGGTCCTGGGTACGTCAACCAGGCTGGTAAGGAGATCCCCGAGGACGACTTCCGAGGGAATGAGAACATCCTCTCGTGGGGAGTAGCATTGGTTGCCGTACACAGGAGGGAGCGAATGGAATGAAGCGCATTTGGAAAGACCTCCTGCCAACGGGAGACTGGAAGGCCCCTGGACTTCAGCGCCAATAGGACAGCCTTCCAGACTGTAGCATTCTCCCTCTCCACCTGTCCGTTACCCCTAGGGTTGTAGCTCGTGGTTCTACTAGAGGAAATCCCTTATGAGAGCAGGAATTGCCTCAAGTCGTTACTCATGAACGACGAGCCCCTGTCGCTATGTATGTAGCAGGGGTACCCGAACAGGGTAAAAAGATCACTGAATGCCTTAATCACTGTGGCAGTCGACGTGTCCGCACAGGGGACAACAAACGGGAACCGGGAGTATTCATCTATGATATTGAGAAAATAGACATTCCGGTCCGTTGAGGGAGGGGGGCCCTTAAAATCCACACTCAGCCTCTCGAAGGGGCGAGTGGCCTTGACCAATTGTGCCCGGTCCGGTCGATAAAAGTGCGGTTTGCATTCCACGCAAATCCGACAGCTTCTCGTTACTGACCTGACATCCTCCACTGAGTAGGGCAGGTTGCGGGCTTTTATGAAGTGGTAGAGTCGAGTGACTCCAGGATGGCACAGGTCATTGTGGAGGGCCTTCAAGCGGTCCTCCTGCATGATAGCCCATGTTCCGCGCGAGAGGGCATCCGAGGGCTCGTTGAGCTTCCCTGGACGATACATAATATCGTAATTATAGGTGGAGAGCTCAATTCTCCACCGCAAGATCTTATCATTCTTGATCTTGCCCCTCTGCGTATTACTGAACATAAACGCCACGGATCGTTGATCCGTGATCAGGGTGAACCGCTTCCCCGCCAGGTAATGGCGCCAGTGTCTGATGGCCTCCACAATGGCCTGAGCCTCCTTCTCCACCGCTGAATGCCGAATTTCGGGACCTTGAAGGGTGCGGGAAAAAAACGCGACGGGCCTGCCTGCCTGGTTTAGTGTGGCGGCCAGGGCGAAATCCGATGCATCACTTTCCACCTGAAAAGGGATGGATTCATCCACCGCGTGCATCGTGGCTTTCGCAATGTCGCTTTTCAAAGCCTTGAAGGCCAATTGGGCCTCCGGCGTGAGTGGGAAGGTCGTGGACTTGATGAGCGGACGGGCTTTGTCCGCGTAGTTGGGGACCCACTGCGCATAATAAGAAAAGAAGCCGAGGCATCTCCTCAGTGCTTTTGTGCTAGCGGGCAAGGGAAGTTCAGTAAGGGGGCGCATACGGTCTGGATCAGGGCCGATGACCCCGTTTTCCACCACGTATCCAAGGATAGCTAACCTGCGCGTACGGAATACACACTTCTCCCTGTTATAGGTCAGATTCAGGCGAGATGCAGTGCGCAGAAAGTTTTGGAGATTCGTGTCATGGTCCTGCTGGTCATGGCCGCAGATGGTGACGTTATCCAGGTACGGGAAGGTAGCCCGCAACCCGTTCTGGTCCACCATTCGGTCCATAGCACACTGGAAGACCGAGACCCCATTGGTGACACCAAATGGAACCCTAAGAAACTGATATAGACGACCATCCGCCTCAAAAGCCGTGTATTGTCGGTCCTCTGGGCGGATGGGGAGTTGGTGGTAGGCAGACTTAAGGTCTATGGTGGAGAACACCCGGTACTGCGCAATCTGATTGACCATATCAGATATGCGCGGGAGAGGATACGCATCCAGCTGCGTATAACGGTTAATGGTCTGACTGTAGTCGATGACCATCCGGGGTTTGTTCCCGCTTTTAACCACCACGACCTGCGCTCTCCACGGACTAGCACTGGGCTATATGATCCCTTCTTTGAGGAGCCGCTGAACCTCAGATCTGATAAAGATCCGGTCTTCAGCGCTGTAACGCCTACTTTTAGTAGCGATGGGCTTGCAGCCTGGTACCAGATTCTTAAATAAAGAAGGTGTGGGATCTTTAGTGTGGAAAGATTGCATGCGGGGCAATTTGGAGGCTGCGGCTGATTCCCTACTGCCAGCGAAGGGAGTGGCCCACCGTACTGTAGGATCACACTCTTCATGTGGACCATAAAGTTTAGTCCGAGGAGAATTGGCGCGCAAAGGTGCGGCAACACAAGGAGCCTGTATCGCTCGTAAATTGTGCCCTGCACCTCTAGGGTTACCATACAACGTCCTTGGATCGGTACAGACCGGGACCGTGATGCCATAGAAATTGTCTGTTTGGCAGGTAGAACCCGGAGTCCACACCTTTTTGCAGTGTCAGGGTGAATAAAACTCTCGGTTCTCCCACTGTCAAACAGACAATACACAGTACGACCATTTACCTTGATGTTCATCATCGAACAGTCAAGCCTGTGAGAGATCGACGCCACCGTTGGCCCCAAGGCGTCACTGCATGCAGCCGAGGTTGATACTGAGGACCCCTGCTGGTCGCTCCTGGTCGTCGTCGACCATGATGGCCGCCCCCATGAATCGCACGTGGGTGAGGGCGCCAAGCGTAGCAACTCCTGGTGGTCATCCTCCTCCTCCGTCAGCCACGATGGCGCCGTCCTGGATTCGCACGTGGTCGGGCCTCGCGGGTACTGCGACGCTGAAGGAGATTGTCTCCGCTCTGGAGGGTCACAGGCTGCACTGCTGTTCTTGGGCTTCGACCTGCAGACTTTAGCATAGTGCCCCTTTTTACCGCACTGACTGCAGATCGCCGTTTTTGCTGGACACTGTTGCCGTGGATGCTTGGCTCCTCCGCAAAAATAGCATCGCTGGCCACCTGGAGCTGCCGCTGTCGTCGGGTCGATATGGGAGCGCGAGCCCGTGGGGCGAGGAGGGATTTGTGCTTGCTCCTGCCACGTTGTCTCCACGTGGTCTTCGGGGTACAGAGCCAAGCTTTTCGACGCTGCCTCCAGCATCTCAGCCATCTCCATCGCTTGGGTCAAGTTGAGGTTCCCTCTCTCCAATAGCTTAAGCCGGATGTACGAGGACCCTACCCCTGCTACGAACGCATCTCGGGCGAGGTCGTACATATACTGCTCAGCCGACACAGCTTTGCAGTCGCAGCCCCTGGCAAGCTGCAAGAGCTCATTGGCGTAGTCCTCCATGGTTTCGCCCGACTGCCGACGTCGTGTAGCAAGGAGGTAACGAGCATGAATCTCGTTGGGTGGTCTCGTGTATCGTTTCTTCAAGAGCTCGATGGCCCTCGGGTAAGTGGTGGCCGCACGAATCGCAAGATAGACCGTGTCGCTTACCCTCGCGTGGAGGACCTGGAGTTTGTCGTCGTCCGTAGTAACTGCTGCAGAGGCCGCCAGGTAGTCCTCGAAACACTTCAACCAGTGGTCGAAGGTGTTAGAGGCACCGACCGCACGTGGGTCCAGCGTCAGACGCTCTGGTTTCAGCATTTGCTCCATACTCTCTTTACTGTCGAGAGTTTTGTGTTTGTCAATAAAATTGATGCGCGACAATCAAGCACGAGGTACAAGGCTTCAGCGATTGAAGGCTTTTATTGACAAACAATGGAACTATCTAACACGAGTACACCAATCCAGACTGGAGGGGTCCCGCCTGAGCAGAGGGTCTTATACCTCTCCCCAGGAGGTGGGGCCCGACCGGGATGTGCAATAACAACATCCACCACAGGTATATTAATCCCACAGTGTAAACACCCTAACCCAACAACATTATAACAACCCCCACAGTGGCAACCCCCTAACCCAACAGTAACATTGGAATAACCCCACAGTGGTAACCAACGATGGTTCACCACAATTGTCGCTCCTGTCGTTGGTCAGGGCTATTGACATCCCTCTACATAATCTTGTCAGATAGCTTCGCAATGGCTCATGGCCCCCTTTGTTCACTCCTTGTATGGTCTGGTGGTGTTGTATATTCCGATGTCTGGCTTGCAGCCATTTAGTTTGAATCTAACCTTTTAAAATAATACTGTCTTTAAAATGTCCATTGTTCCACTTGAAATTGGCCATGTTGTATGAGCTTTAATATAATGTCCTTGTATTCTATGGAGTTCATCCAAATGATGGATTTGCGGCATCCTGCAATACACAAGGGATCAGCTGGGTCCTTTCAGTATTGTCTCTGATGTTTGCATCCTTCCTTGTTCCTTTGTGGAGAGAAATAAACACCTCACTGAAGGGATAATCTGATCAGAGGACTCATGGATCATGGCTTCTTCTGACCTGTGCTCCATGGTGAGGATGTACAACATTCTATTACTCTGTTATAGCTCTTCAAGTGGCATGTATACGTTGCCATAATCTTTTGAGTTTGCCTTCTATCGCTTCAAGACATACTTTTATTTTGTTTGTTTTTTAAATATCTTTTTAGGGAGTGAATGGATTCTTGACTGTGAAAGAAATTCAGATTTCACTGGAACCTAGAAACCAAAAGCTCAGAAGATTCAGTTTTAGCTCAAACCCATTTCCTTGGTTAATAAGTGCAGAAAGTTGCCTGTTCCAATCGCGGTAGTGTGGGATAGAAGAGTGTTCTTGCATTGTTTGACCTTCAACTTTTCAGTGTGATACTTGCAATCATCGAAAGTTGTCACCTCTACCAATTCACTTTTTCTGGATCACTGGACATCAATTACTTTTTATTAAAGACATGACAAATGATTAAACAGGAAATTACTGGATATAAAGTCAGGCTTCAATGCACTTGGCACAAAGTGAGTGGCTACTGATTTCTCCATGCCCCGTGCTACTCCCAGTCCAAACTCTGCTGTCGAACTGATATATTTCCTGAACTCTACAGGAATACCATTTACTGTACTCCCGAGCCCTTTTCATTTCTGCAGGTTAGTGCATCAGTCTTTTTCTGTTCTGGTTAAGAAAATGTCTAAAAATACTTACATCGGTGTCCACAAAAAAAATGTATTCATAGATAGTGTGTGAAAGACCAAATTGTTTGATCATTTTTCATTTGTTGGAGAAAATCTGTCTTGTACTTTATTCTTGTTACACTTCTCATGACCCTCGTCCTTTAATCCAAATCATGAGCAGCAAATAATAGGCCTGGTTGTAATTTAATTGAGTTCTTCCTGTTTTTCGACACTTTTCTCAACTCACTAGAATCCTCCCCCTTATTAGTTCTTAACCTCAATGTCGATTAATTGCCTTTTCGCTTTTTAATTTGCTTTTTCTCCTTCTTGAAGTTATTTGAAATGATTTGCAGCTTGATTTCTTGTTTAGTAAGCATTGAAATTGGACAGCATACAGTTGGGATTTTAAAATGGTACTTCAAAGGAAGCGCTGGAGCATGTAAACAGATTTCTAACAGCACATGTCTCAAAGTCGATTTAATGTCTTGCTAATATATTCAGACCAGTGTTGATATTTCCATCTCATCATTTTGAAGCCAAGGTAATTTTATTTTTTTTCCCTTTGCTCACAAGAACTTGAAATAATCAAAATGCTGCTGATCATAATTTGAATTCAACTTCTGACACGATTAGCAGGGCAAGACGCAATGACCATTGGAGTCTGGGTGACATATTAACATGTGTGATGCTATTCCGCTTCAGCATGGATAGGGTGGGTAGTCAGAGGCTTTTTCCCAGGGTGGAAGTATCAATGGGGCGGCACGGTAGCACAGTGGTTAGCACTGCTGCTTCACAGCTCCAGGGTCCCGGGTTCGATTCCCGGCTCGGGTCACTGTCTGTGTGGAGTTTGCACATTCTCCTCGTGTCTGCGTGGGTTTCCTCCGGGTGCTCCGGTTTCCTCCCACAGTCCAAAGATGTGCGGGTTAGGTTGATTGGCCAGGTTAAAAAAATTGCCCCTTAGAGTCCTGGGATGCATAGGTTAGAGGGATTAGCGGGTAAAATATGTGGGGGTAGGGCCTGGGTGGGATTGTGGTCGGTGCAGACCCGATGGGCCGAATGGCCTCCTTCTGCACTGTAGGGTTTCTATCAATCTATGAATTACAAGGGGGCACAGGTTCAAGGTGAGAGGAGGAAAGTTTAAGGGAGATGTGCTGGGGAAGATTTTCACACAGAGTGTGGTGGGTGCCTGGAATGCGCTGCCAGATGAAGTGGTGGAAGCAGGCTCATTAGCAACATGTAAGAGGCATCTGGATGTGTATATGATTATGGAGGGAATAGAGGGATACAGACTGAGTTAGGGCAGAAGGTTTTTTTGCAGCTTAGTGAGGGCATCATGATCGGCATGGGCTTGGTAAGCTGAAGGCCTGATCCCATGCTGTACTTTTCTTTGTTTGTTCTTGATCATAATAATTGAGCTAAAGGGAGAACAGACGAGAGTTCAGCAGAGTTAACTGCAGTATCTGTAACCGTGTTTTGGTTCCTTGTCGAATCATTTTTTGTAATTATTTCCCTCGAGTTTTAACTCCCTCGTTATTCGAAAGCCCCTACAGATGTCAACAAAGATTTAATTTTTAAAGGATTTAACAAAGAAACAAGCTATAATCTTCTTCCATTGTTGTTATCTACTAATGTGGTCAGCCCACATGCACAGCAAGATAAAAGGATTAAAAGGTTGCCACACAGTGGGTTACTTAACCAGTTAGTTGCATTTTATGAGATAGATGTTGCTTGCTTACAGTCCAGGATGCAAGAGTGGGAAAACCCACAAATGTCTCTGTTGACATCCTTCTCATTATGTCAATAATCAGATGCACTGGTTTGCAAAATACAACATCCCTCTTCCTTTACTTCAATAGTATGACAACAAACTTTAAACATTACCCACTATGAACAGAGGGTACATTACCAGGTATTATTATATCCATATGTGTCGTTAATATGAAAGTCTTTTTGGGTAAAATACGATGGTCTGGAGTCTTATCTTCAATATTTTCGTCATCTGTTCTCCACTAATATCAGGTATTTTATCTTGTGAAATTGCTTCCTTGCCAGTTTCCAGAGATGTGGGTTTTTCTAATGGAGCAGAATCTGAACTCGGTTCTGAAGTAATCCTTGGTTCAGGGATTTCATAATCTTGGGTGTCTGACATATGCCTTTTTAATGCAAACTCCACTAACTCACTCTGAAGCAAGGATTTGATCTGTGCTTCTCCTACAAATTCATTCACCATCAAGTTGTACAGTATAAGAAATCACAGAATCCCACTGTGCAGAAGAGGCCCTTCGGCCTATCAAGTCTGCACTGATGCATGAAAGGCCCTGACCTAACCACCTAATCTCACTTGCCAGCACTTGGCCCACAGCCTTGAATGTTATGACATGCCAAGTTATCATCCAGGTATTTTTTAAAGGATGTGAGGCATCCTGCCTCCACTACCCTCCCAGGCAGTGCATACAACACCGTCACCACTCTGAGTAAAAAGGTTTTTTCTCAAATCCCCCTTAAACCTACAGCCCCTCACTTTTAACTTGTGTCCCCTCGTAACTGACCCTTCAGCTAAGGGGAACAGCTGCTCCCTATCCACCCTGTCCATGCCCCTCATAATCTTGAGCACCTCAATCAGGTTGCCCCTCACTCTTCTCTGCTCCAGAGAAAACAACCCAAGCCTATAAAGGATGTAGATACGCAGAGGGACCTGGGTGTGCAAGTCCACAGATCCTTGAAGGTGACGTCTCAGGTGGAGAAGGTAGTGAAGAAGGCATATGGCATGCTTGCCTTTATAGGACGGGGCATAGAGTATAAAAGTTGGGGTCTGATGTTGCAGTTGTATAGAACGTTGGTTCGGCCGCATTTGGAATACTGCACCCAGTTCTGGTCGCCACACTACCAGAAGGACGTGGAGGCTTTAGAGAGAGTGCAGAGGAGGTTTACCAGGATGTTGCCTGGTATGGAAGGGCTTAGTTATGGGGAGAGATTGGGTCAACTGGGGTTGTTCTCACTGGAAAGACGGAGGATGAGGGGTGACCTAATAGAGGTGTATAAAATTATGAAAGGCATAGATAGGGTGAACGGTGGGAAGCTTTTTCCTAGGTCGGTGGTGACGTTCACGAGGGGTCATAGGTTCAAGGTGAGGGGGGGGAGGTTTAACACGGATATCAGAAGGACGTATTTTACACAGAGGGTGGTGGGGGCCTGGAATGCGCTGCCAGGCAAGGTGGTGGAGGCGGACACACTGGGAGCGTTTAAGACTTATCTAGATAGCCACATGAATGGAGTGGGAATGGAGGGATACAAAAGAATGGTCTAGTTTGGACCAGGGAGCGGCGCGGGCTTGGAGGGCCGAAGGGCCTGTTCCTGGCTGTATTGTTCTTTGTTGTTCTATCCAACCTCTCTTTATAACACTGTTCTATCCCAGGCAACATCAGACCTGTCTTAGCTCGAATGGTTGCAGGTATCCACTTCTCATTGCAGAGTAGTTTATCTCTCAAACTCTTCCCCCTTCATTAAAACTCCACTGTTTCAATGTTTGCCCATGGCGAGTAACTTGTGCTTGTTGTTGTTGTTCTACTATTGAAGTATTATCAGGTGGTATGAGTAAATCAAATTTAATGTTCAGTTTCCTTCTCGAGAACAACATTGCCGGTAAATCTTGTGTTGTCGCAAGAGCACTGTGCCAATAGGACATCAGAAGATTTATTACTCTTCTGAATAATGAACCTTCATCTTTTGATGCTTGAATGGCATGCTTCAGTGACTGTACAAGTCTCTTCGTCAATCCATTAGTGAACAGATGATATGGTGCAGTCCTTATGTGCTATAATCCGCAAATTCCTTAGATATAAGTTGTGTTCTGTTATCGCTGACTAGTTGTTTAGGCTTTCCAAATCTTGCGAATAACTCATCTAACTTCTCTATAATTCCTTCCGTCATGTTAGATTTCATCATCATGATTTTAGGCCATTCTGAATACTTGTCAACTCGAACAAGAAACACGTACCCTTCGATTGGTCCCGCAAAGTCTTTGTTTATTCTCTGTCAAGGTTGTTTTGATGTGGAGATGCCAGCGTTGGACTGGGGTAAACACAGTAAGAAGTCTCACAACACCAGGTTAAAGTCTAACAGGTTTATTTGTAGCAAACGCCACGAGCTTTCGGAACTGGCTGTTCCTTCGTCAGGTGGGTGGGAGTTCTGATCACAAACAGGGCATACAAAGACACAAACTCAATTTACATCAATAATGATTGGAATGTGAGTCTTTACAGCTAATCAAATCTTAAAGGTACAGACAATGTGAGTGGAGAGAGCATTAAGCACAGGTCCCACCCACCTGACAAAGGAACAGTCAGTTCCGAAAGCTAGTGGCGTTTGCTACAAATAAACCTGTTTGACTTTAACCTGGTGTTGTGAGACTTCTTACAAGGTTGTTTTGGCCATTCCCTCAGATGAAGAAGTTGTAGAGGTGGAATATTTCATATTCTATCGCAGGACTGGCATTGCCCCACTTTTTCTTCTCCTGGTGAGTCAAGTCCCAGCCACCAGAAATAGCTTCTTGTAAGCTCTTTCATTCTTCCTAACCCTGGGTGACTGTTGTGCAATTGATCCAGGACCCGGCTTAGCAAACATGGAGAAATATTCACTCTGATCCCCCATAGCAGTACTCTATTTTGGATAGTTAATTCAAGTTCCCTCATGATATAAAGAATGAATTCAGGATTTTTCCTTTGTTTGTCCAGTGATGTTCCTCTTAAGACCAAGTCCATAACCTTACCCATCACTGGATCGTTCCTCGTGTGGCTTTGCACGTGAGATGATGTTATTGGTACATACTGTACCAGGGAAAAGTATAATATGTTGATGTCGCTGTCCTGTGATTTGTTTTTGTCCTGAATTGGCAGTCTCAGTAAGGCATCAATGTTGTTATGTTGCTCTGATGTCCCATACTTGATATTATAATTGTGCACTGATAGTATTAAAGATCATTTTTGTAGATGACTTGCAGCTAATGATGGAATTTCCTTGTATGGACCAAAACATGTTGTCAATGGCCTGTGATCAGTCAACAAAGAAAAGTGTCTCCCATGCAGGTACTGGTGAAATTGTTTGATTCCAAAAATTATGCTCAGGGTATGAAATGGTTTCAGTCATGTTGCAAGGTTGGGAATGAATTTTCCATAATAATTTATTAGTCCTGAAAATAATTGCAACTGTGTCATGTTTTGTTGTCGTGGTGTCTCTAGGATCAGTGTCATTTTCTACAGTTCTTTGTGGAGGCAATCTTTATCCAATACATTACCTAGATAACTGATGGAAGATTTGAACATTTTTATTTCTTCACATGAAGATGTGTTCTCTCGACACTCCAGTGTTTCTTCTAAGTTTTGTAAATATTTCTGTATGTTTTTGCCTGTGATTAGAATGTCGCTCAGATAATACAGATGGACACCATTGAGGCCACGTAGGATTTGATCCATGGGTTGTTGGAATAAAGCAATTGCCAATGTTATTCCAAACAGTAGGCATTTATACCAGAACAACACTTTGTGAGTAACACTCGTGAGCAGTGGTTGTGACTCGGTTGCCACCTTCATTTGGAGGCATGCTTGGGACAAGTCTATCTTACTGACACCCAGAGAATCCAGCAAATAGGTCCTCAATTAATGGTAAACGGTACCGGTCGATACACAGCAGTGAATTTATCGTTGTCTTGGAGTTGCTGCAAATTCTTATAGAACAACCTGGTTTAATGACAGGGACAGCTGGAGTTGCCCAGTTGCTCATGGTTACAATTTTTAATCACTCCATTCTTTACTTGTTTCTTCATTTCCACTTCTACTTTTGGTTTAGTTGCATATAGCACAGTTCTTGCCTTTAAGCATTGAAGGGTGCTATCAAGTTTGATCCTTGAGTCTTGCTTTGATTTCAGTCATGGACCCTAAAGTATGCACAAACATCTTCCTCTTCTTCTCCAAAGGTTTTGGAATGTATTCTGTCATCAACCAATTGGTTAACTGTTCCCAATTAGGCATGATTTTGTGTAACCATGCTCTTCCAACGAGTGCAAGAAAATTTTGATTTACTATTTGAGAGGCAATTTTGTTGATTGACCGTAAGCTTCTACTTGGACCATGATATAACCTTTCAGTGGAACAGCCTCCTTGGTATAAATTCACAGGATTACGTTTGAAAGTTTTCTTGTTTAAGTTTATTTATTAGTGTCACAAATAGGCTTACATTAACACTGCAGTGAAGTTCCTGTGAAAATCACCTAGTTAGCACACTCCGATGCCGATTCAGTAAAATGAGGGAGAACTTAGCATGGCCAATGCACCTAACCAGCACGTCTTTCAAACTGTGGGAGGAAACCAGAGGACCTGGAGCAAACTGACAGAGATGGGGAAAAGTGCAGACTCTGCACGGACAGTGATCCAAGCTGGGAACCAAACCCGGGTCCCTGGTGCTGTGAGGCAGCAATGCTAACCACTGTGTCATCGTGCCGTGATTCAGATTTTCTGGAAGAATTGAAATAGCCGATCCCGTTTCTACTTCCATCTTTATTTATTTTCTGTTTAACTTTGGATAAGCCCCTTGCATGGATAGGATATCTAGTTTAAACTCTTAACTCTTTAATATGGTATTCTGGTAGCGTGGCCCCTTTAAGTTCTCTGAGGACCACGCGATTGGACCGGCCCCTATGGGGTGTCAAGATGAGAAGCCGAGCCCATCGAGTGCTAGGGCGTATACCCCAGATTGGGAAGGATCAGCAGGTGGAGCCAGGTGAAGTTGTGTGCAGTCGCATAGTTATTCTGTTGGACCCTATTTGTATATATAGTTAATCATTGCTTTGCAATAAAAGCTTTTTGTTCTGAAGCCTCTTCGAGTCACCCTCAATTAATGGCACGAGCAACGAGGAAAATCTTTCGAAGTTCCTTGGGGGTCGCAGCGCGTAGCAAGAGGTGGGAAGAGACTGGAGTGTTGAAGATAAGAAAAAATAAGATACAGGCGCATTGCTAGAACGTCTTTGAGCAGGAAATTAGAACAATTCAACCCTGAAGTAGAAAACTGGAGCCAGTATATTGAGAGACTACATTACTTTTTTGTCGCTAATAACTAAAGAAAAGCAGACGGTTATTCTGCTCACAGTTTGTGGCCCACAGACTTGGAGTTTAATCAGCAGTCCAAAGATGTGCGGGTTAGGTTGATTGGCCATGTTAAAATTGCCCCTTAGTGTTCTGAGATGCATAGGTTAGAGGGATTAGTGGGTAAAATGTGTAGGGATATGGGAGTAGGGTCTGGGTGGGATTGTGGTCGGTGCAGACTCGATGGGCCGAATGGCCTCTTTCTGTACTGTAAGGTTTCTATGATTTCTATAATTTCTATGAGAAGGTTAACATCGCCTGATGCTCCAGATGCCCAACCTCTTGACCAAACAGTTGAGCTGATTAAGAACCTTTTAACCTAGACTCTCAATCATTATGTTTGGGGTACAAATTTCACTCAGCAGCCTCAGACTGTCTCGGGCTTCATGGCCAGATTGAGAGGATTAGCAGAGCATTGAAGTAAAGTTTATTTATTTATCACAAGTAGGCTTACATCAACACTGCAGTGAAGTTACTGTGAAAATCCCCAAGTCGCCACAGTCCGCTGCCTGTTCTGGTACACTGAGAGAGAACTTAGCATGGCCAATGCACTTAACCTGCACGTTTTTAAGACTGTGGGAGGAAACCAGAGCACCCGGAGAAAACCCACGCAGACACAGGGAGAATGTGCAAACTCCGCACAGACAGCGACTCAACCTGGGAATCGAACCTGGGTCCCTGGCGCTGTGAGGCAGCAGTGCTAACCACTGTGCCACCGTGCCACCCCATTGCAAATTTGGCCAAACTTGAGGAGAAATGTTGAGGGACTGTGTGGTCTGTGGTGTAAACAGCCTCATTACACAAAGTTATTCGCAGAGACCAAAATTTCTCTGGAAGAAGTGGTGAAAGCAAATGGCAAGGTGTGCCCCATGAAGTTAACT
Organism: Mustelus asterias; assembly: GCF_964213995.1. Classification (NCBI taxonomy): domain Eukaryota; kingdom Metazoa; phylum Chordata; class Chondrichthyes; order Carcharhiniformes; family Triakidae; genus Mustelus; species Mustelus asterias. The sequence continues at coordinate 128,110,129 of NC_135805.1, read as the reverse complement.
GTTGGTGGCGGGAAAAGGCTGTTTCAAAGACCAACCTGAATACAGGTATTGAAGAGTCCAGTAAAAGGGATGCCTCATCAAGGGCAGAAATTTGTTTTCGGTGTTGGGGAGATCATTCCCAAGAAGCACGCCGATGTGGGAAATATGTGTCTTTTTGATGCAACAAAAGGGTCACTTACAAATGTGGCGGAAAATTGTCAGGACAGAAGGTGCAAAAAAAAACTGGCTGAGGAGCTCGACAAGGAATCTGATTTGTTTACCCTAAACCAGATCCGACTGAGTAAAGTGCTCCCATAGAGATAGGCTTGATGGTAAATGGCAGATCTCTTAAAATGGAAGTCAATATGGGCTGCGGCTACAGTCATAGGGGTGAAGGCATTTTATTATTTGCAAAAAGGTCTCATACCATTGAGAGTAAATGAGTCTGGAGCTATATTGTCTACCTATACTGGAGAAACATTGCAAACTTTTGGAGCAGCAACAACCACAGTGTCCTACAAGCATCAGATGGCACAGTTACTGGTCTTGGTAATTAAGGCGCATTGGCCTTTTGTAATGGACACAGTAAGAAGTCTCAGAACACCAGGTTAAAATCCAACAGGTTTATTTGAAGCACAAGCTTTCGGCAAGCTGTTCCTTCATCAGGTGAGTCATTGAGAGTCAAGGAGCAGTGCTCCAAAAGCTTGTGATTCCAAATAAACCTGTTGGACTTTAACCTGGTATTGTGAGACTTATTACTGTGCCCACCCCAGTCCAATGTCGGCATCTCCACATCTTGTTCAATGGGGCATAATTGGCTTAAGTAGATTCAGCTAAATTGGTTTGAGATATTGGGTGGAATTTTCCCAAAATAAATCTAAGAGAATACCTGAGCGATCCGAACTGCGATCGTCCCACATGTTTTGGGAGAGCGGTCAGTTGTGCACCTGTTCTGAGGGGGTTGGAGTCCAAACACATCATGAACCCAGCTGCAAAGTGCTCAGTTGCCAATGTGGAAGGACGCCTCAATCTGCTCTGGGAGACCCCCCTCCCACCCCTCACTAACATCGGGACCACTCACCCCTTATCAGCGATATGTTTCCCCAGACCCTCCTCAACATGGATTGCTGGCTTCGCGGCATTGGGGCCTACCCAATGAGTCCCCCATTATGAGTCCGTTGTGTGCTATTAGAAAGGCAGCGGGTGATTGCAAACTGTTTGGTAACCACAGTATGATCATCTGGTATTCTGTTTGCTACAAGATAGCATTGAAATCTCTTTTCGTAAGCATTCCATGTTTTCATTGAATGTTTCCACGGCGCCGTCTTTGCCTGCTGTTGCAGTTACCAACTCTTTGGTTGCAGTACTTTTTTAACTTCCTCCCCTCTTATTTATTTTCTTTTCCTTTTCAATTTGATTCTTCCTTTCGTTGCTTCTTTACATTTGTTTTTTTTTTTAATTTAGCCTTTTTTTAAACATGCAATCACCATTCCAATCCAAAACAAGAAGCTTTATACATTAATTCTTGCTTGGTTTTGTTGGGGGAAAGCTTATTTCTGGAGTAGTAGCTTTCCCTTTTTAAAAAGAAATGCAGTCTCTCTCTCTCTCTTTTTGAGTGTGAGGATCCTGATGCTATAGCCCATCCCCTGTGAGGGCTATAGCATCAGGAAAAGTCTCCCCAGGTTTACCTGTAAGTAAACTATTTTTTTTAACAGCCGAGTCACTACTTCCAACAGTTTCCTTGATATCTGGAAAAAATTTTTTGTTCTTTTTGTTGCACCTCAAGGTTGACTTCAACTTACTTTGCAGTCAGTTCACTGGCTTATCTCTTTTCCTAGTTTCCCGACTCTGTTCTCTCTGGGGTCGTGGTCGAGAGAAAAAAAAGTTAAGATCGGTCCGGCGTATTTTCTTTTAATTTTAAAAAGGTATCACTAATCCTCGCCTTTGCTCATACTCGATTCCCACAGCCAATATTACCGTAAAGCAGTCAATGGTGGCATGGTCTCCTGGAACTCTTCCTGGATGCCAGGTCCTGATCTGAGCTGATTCTCTTTTCGACTGTTTTGTTGGAAAACGCTTCTTGTCACTTGTTTTGTCTAAAACTGGTCTTTGTCGTCGGTCTTGCTGGAAAACACAGCTCATCATATTTGTATATTTTACAATTGTATGTTGATGTGGTCAGTTCACTTGGGCAGCAAAGATGAAAAGATTGCCACATGGTGGGTTACATAACCAGTTAGATCGGTGTTGTTTGCTCACACTTCAGAATGGAAGAAAGGGAAAAGCCTGCAAATATCTCCATTGATGTAACTGCACATCATGTTACTAATCAAATGGAGATGTATTGGTTTCCAATTGTGCAATCAGAACAGTTAATATAGCCTATCTGAAGATCCTTTCCCTTATATATTCAAACTGACACTGCCACAAGAATCAGGATTGTCGCAAACTATGCTGACATTGTAGAGACTGCAATTTTGAGATGAGGACTGCGAGACAGTTATTCAGTGCAGGATTGTCCTGCGGTTTAACTACAATTGTGGTGTTAATGTGGGGCTGTGATTGGGACTTTGTGGTGATACCAATAGTGGAATTGGATCAGGACCTGAGGCTACACTGGGAATCAGTAAGTAAGGAAAATGTTGAGATAATGGATGACTATCAATGGAACTTTTGTCATGAGTTGCCTCATTTTACTGAGGAAATCTAGTTTCCCACAACTCTTGAAGCGACACCTCAAGATAATCTATTGCTTTGTGAAGTACTTTCAGATGTCAGTGAGAGATGTGATAAGCCAGCATTTAAATAAAATTCATCTTTTGAAGTCTTAAGATTGAAAAAAGGTTAGGAGAAGCAGATAAGGGATTTTGTGTTTTGATATTCAGAAAGAATGAGGTGGAATTTATGCACACCATAATAGGAGAGAGGAAATGAATATCAAACTAACTAAATTATTATCTATGGATATAATCTTCCACAGCAGAATCAATTAGGGACACTATTTGATGTGAAATTTAGACAAAGCTCAATGGCAGCAGTGAAACAAAATCATAGAGATAATGAATCTTTTTCAATAATATTCCTGAACTAATGCAAAGAGTTATTGGAATGCAGGCATCTTTTGACCAAGAGATTAATCACCGATCCAAGTATTCGAATCTTCACCGGAACAACAGAGGTACAAATTCATGAAAGCAAGTCAGAAATTGTTGCTGTGCCTGAGTAACTTCTGCAATCATGTGAGCTGTAAAAATCACCCTGACTCTCTCAGGTCAGTCTGTGCAGAGTTGCTTTATCTCAGCTTGGGGTGAGTGAGCTTGGTTGCATTAGTTCGTTGAAAAGCTGCCAAGCTCCCTGCTCCCAACACTCCAGTGACTGCAGTTGGGAGTTCCCATGCATAGCGACCAAAGGAGAGGACAGTATTGGGCTTGACTTTGTTACTCTTCAGCAGTCAAAGTGTAAAGGGTCGCACATAAACAATAGTCACATGGGATTGTGCCCAATGGGAATGATTAACAAAAGAACATTTTGCATTTCTTCACTGTATCTTACTACCCCAGAATGTCTGAAAGTAAGTTTTAAAGACATTTTCCATGTTGCTGGAAATGTGGCAACCAATTTGTGCATTTGTAAAAGGAATGAGATTATGACCAGATGATCCCATTTGATTGATATTAGTTAATGAAAAAATATTGGTCAGGACTCGAAGGTGGTGTGCATGGTACGGCCAAAAGGGCCTCAAATGTAGCCAAACAACCCCTACAAAATCTGAGGGAACTCGGGCATGACTTTTAACCAGCTCACCTCTTCTCCCAGCTGCCCCTGTGGCCACGTCTGATATGCTTCCAGTGGTGGCCGGCTCAACTCCATTCCTTAACCCCTCCACCTCACTCAACCCCCAACCTCCACGCCAGAGAGAAGATCACACCACTCAGGTCACTGCCCACCAAGGCCTTTGTGACGAGCTTGGAAATTTCCTGATTCAACCTACCAGCCTCGGTGGCGAAAATCTGACCCATTGTGTCTATGCCAGCTCTGCTACAGCAACAGCAATTTGAACTGAATCATATTGTCTTTCTCTGCAGCGGATGTTTAGCCATTCTTCCTTCTCTGCCTCAAATATCACTGTGCGAAAGCAACCTAAGCTCTGACAATTCCCTATATCTGCCTTAAGCTTTCTTCTCTGTGTTCGGCTGACCGTTTTTAAATTGAGAACACCTTCATCAGTTTTTATTTTCGGCTTCTATCAGATCTGCATTGAGTTCAGCTCCAAGAAGAAAAAGTCTTAACATCTCAAGCCTATCTTCATAAACTAAATTCCTCATTGCTGGTGAAGATTCAATGCTTTTCTTTTTGGTGTCTGATCCATAATGGGGCGCTTAAAATTGCACACAGCACTCCAATTGTCCATCGCTTTGTAGAGATCAGATCCCCGTTGATCTTTACTACTTGTCATGATTTATTAAACCAGAAATGCATTTGGCCTAGTTTATAGCTTTATTTTCCTGCACTCACTTCCAAGGAATGAATGAAAGAAATGCTTAGTTTGTATAGAAGCTTTCATGACCCAAGGACATTCCAAAAAATGCTTGACAGTCAATTAAGTACTTCTTGAAATGTATTCACTGTTTTGGGAGCACTGTATTTGAACCAACAGGTATCTTTTGTTCTTCCCATTGCCTTTCAATTGATTTCTGTTGGGTATTCCTCTATTAACCTTGCAAAAATACATTACATCTGTCAGCTCTCTTTAATTATTTTTAATTTCAATGAATTTTTAATTGAATTTCTGCGAACTTTTCTCAGACCCCACCAGCTTGTCCATTCCTCCCACGCCCCTCACCGCCCCCACCTCCCTTGTTAATCTGCACCAGGTGACCTGGTAATCTGGTGATACCCCTCCCACTTAACTCAGTGTCTGGCTGTTGGGGACAAAAGCAGGGATATATTGCTGAGGCTTTATAAGGCTCTGATCGGAGCACATTTGGAATATTGAGCGCAATACTTGGCCTCGTATCGAAGGAAGGATGTGCTGGCCCTGGCGAGGGTGCAGATGAGGTTCATCAGAATGACCCCAGGAAGGAAAAGCTTGACATATTTGGAGCATTTGAGAACTCTAGGTCTGTACTTGATGGAGCTTAGAAGGATGGGAGGGGAATTCACTGAAACTTACAGAATACTGAAAGGCCTGGATAGAGTGGACATGGCGAAGATGTTTCCATTAGTAGGAGAGACCACGGCTTCAGAGTAAAAGGACGACTCTTCAGAACCGAGATGAGGAGGAATTTCTTCAGACAAAGGGTAGTGAATCTCTGGAATGCATTGCCACAGAAGGCTGTGGAAGCCATGCCATTGAGTATATTTAAGACAGAAATAGGTCGGTTCTTGATTGGTAAGGGGATCAAAAGTTAGGGGAAAAGACAGAAGAATGGGGTTGAGAAACTTATCAGCCATGATTGAATGGCAGAGCAGACTCGATGGGCCGAATGGCCTAATTCTGCTGCTATCTCTTATGGTCTTATGGTGTTCCAGCAGTGACCACCATTCCCCGTGGCGCTGCTGAAACCAGAGATCTGCTACTCATCTGGTTGGCTGGTAGCTCTCGGAGGTTTTCTTGCTCCCCAGATGGAGGCTGAACGTTAAATTTCTGTGGTGCTGTCAGAGTGGGGGTGTGTGATCGCAGCCAACATTTTTCTCCAGTGCACATGGGGTGGCGGTGGGGGGGTGGGGTTCTAATGGAAAGGGGTGGGTTTGGACAGACCCTGTCCCAGTCCCAATTCCAGTGTAAAATCTTGCCTCTAACCTTCCTTGAAAATAATGAACTATCTTTAAAGAGATATTCCCTGTATCCAGTGAACAATGTGTGATGCCATGTTTCATTGTTGATGATCTTTCATTGTAATATTCCTGAAGGGTCATTAACATGGAATGTTAACTCTGATTCTCTCTCCACAGCTGTGACCTGACCTGCTGAGCATTTGTCACATTTTCTCTTTCTATTTCAAATTTCCAGCAAGCACAGTGCTATGCTTTGGGAATATTACAATATTGCTTGTGCAGATATGAGTACTGCTTCCCCAATTTTAATTGGCGAAAATGTATGCTATACAATGAGGCCAGAGTGTTAATAAGTTAACCAAGGGTAAAGAGATTTCTATTCATTGATGTTTCATTGAATCCTGACAACTTATTTTGTTCAAGCTAAAACATCCACTTGTAATGCAGAATATTAGGAATTCTTTTTCATTGGTAGCTGTGATGATAGCTGTGCAATAGATTATACATATCTTATATATATGTTTCAGGGGAATGTTTAAAATTCCGCTTTATTCTACAGACAGTTGGTATCTCTGGTAAACATTTAGCTCCGATGTTGTAAAAGCAGGATAATTACTCTTTTCAGTTCAGAATTTGTTACTTTGATAGAGCTAATGGATTTATGTTTACACAAGATTCTTTGGGAAGTTGATTAATAGAGTCATGTGGTGATGTGCTTAACGGGCAGAACTGGGTCTATGGCAGAGAGAAGAAGCTTTTGCAGTTTAGAGTTGGAGTTCTAGCTTAGAATTGTTTGAAGACAGAAACTTCTGCAACTTGCTTTGAAACTAATTTTCTCTCTGAAAGCTTCAAGATTGTCGGCACTCATTATAGCAAATATATTTATGGTTGCTGACTATATTTAAAATGGCATTGTAAGTCTGTAAGAGGAATGTTGCTTACTTGGAACTGAAAGAATGAAAAGTTAGAATGTAAAGTTATTTCCTTTTCATTTTTAAATATTGTTCAACTGTTAATTGTTAAGCTGCTTCATTTGTCGCATTATATTTAAACTGTGTTATTAAATAAAGTTTGTTTTACTACAAAAAGTCCCTAATTTGCCAGTGGAATTAGCATATAATGTGAAACATTATACCTTGCAGCTGTAACCTTGGGTAGGCCGCATTTGGAATATTGCAGGGTGCCTGGACTGCGCTGCCAGAGGAGGTGTTGGAAGCCGGCATATTAGGAACATTTAAGAGCCAGCTGGATGGGTACACGAATAGGGAAGGAATAGAGGGATACGGTCCGAGAAAGGGCAGAAGATTTTTTATTTAAGTTTCAAAGAACAAACGAAAATTACAGCACAGGACCAGGTGCTTCGGCCCTCCAAACCTGCACCGACCAGGCTGCATGACTGAACTAAAACCCTCTTCCCTTCTGGGGACCATATCCTTCTATTCCCATCCTATTGATGTATTTGTCAAGACGCCCCTTAAAAGTCACTATCGAATCTGCTTCCACTACCTCCCCCGGCAGCGAGTTCCAAGCACCCACCACCCCACACATAAAAAACGTGCCTCGTACATCTCCTTCAAAGCTTGCCCCTCGCACCTTAAACCTATGACCCCTAGTAATTGACTCTTCCATCCTGGGAAAAAGCTTCTGACTATTCACTCTGTCCGTGCTCCTCATAATCTTGTATACTTTCAAGCTGCCCCTCAACCTCCGTCATTCCAGTGAGAACAAACCAAGTTTCTCCAACTTCTCCTCATAGCTAAAGCCTTCCGTACCAGGCAACCTCCTGATAAATCTTTTCTGTACCCTCTCCAAAGCCTCCACATCCTCCTAGTAGTGTGGCGACCAGAATTGAACATTATATTCCAAGGGCGGCCGAACTAAGGTTCTATTAAGCTGCAATATGACTTGTCAATTTTTAAACTCAATGCTCCAGCCAATGAAGGCAAGCATGCCGTATGCGTTCTTGATTACCTTCTCCATCTGCGTTGACACTTTCAATGACCTGTGTACCTGTACACCCAGATGCCTCTGCCTATCAATACTCTTAAGGGTTCTGCCATTTACTGTATATTTCCCATCTGTATTTGACCTTTCAAAATGTATTACCTCACATTTGTCTGGATTAAACTCCATCTGCTATCTCTCTGCCCAAGTCTCTAACCGACCTATATCCTGCTATATCCTCTGACAGTCCTCATCGCTATCTGCAATTCCACCAACCTTTGTATTGTTCACAAATTTACGAATCAAACCAGTTATATTTTCCTCCAAATCATTTATAAATATTACAAACAGCAAAGGTCCCAGCACTGATCCCTGAGGAACGGCACTTGTCACAGCCCTCCATTCAGAAATGCATCATTCAGAAGTATACCGAAGGGCAAGAGTCATAGCTGGGGGAAAGGAAATTATGATGCTATTAGGCGAGATTTAGCTGGCATAGGTTGGGGAAGGAAACTGCAGGGGATGGGCACAATTGTAATGTGGAACTTGTTCAAGGAACACCTACTAAGTGTCCTTGATAAATATGTACCTGTCCTGTGGCTTTTGCTACCAAATAAACCTGTTGGACTTTAACCTGGTGTTGTTAAACTTCTTACTGCAGGGAGGAAGCAGACGTGTGAGGGAACCGTGGTTTACTAAGGAGGTTGAATCTCTTGTGAAGAGGAAGAAGGAGACTTGTGTTAAGATGAGACGTGAAGGCTCAGTTAGGGCACTTGAGAGTTACAGGTTAGCCAGGAAGGACCTAAAGAAAGAGTTAAGAAGAGCCAGGAGGGGACATGAGAAGTCTTTGGCAGGTAGGATCAAGGAAAACCCTAAAGCTTTCTATAGGTATGTCAGGAGTAAAAGAATGACTAGGGTAAGATTAGGGCCAGTCAAGGACAGTAGTGGGAAGTTATGCGTGGAGTCTGAAGAGATAGGAGAGGCACTAAATGAATATTTTTCGTCGGTATTCACACAGGAGAGGGACAGTGTTGTCGAGGGGAGTACTGAGATGCAGGCTGTTGGACTGGACAGGATTGAGGTTCATAAGGAGGAGATGTTAGCAATTCTGGAAAGGGTAAAAATAGATAAGTCCCCTGGGCCGGATGGGATTTATCCTAGGATTCTCTGGGAGGCTAGAGAGGAGATTGCAGAGCCTTTGTCCTCGATCTTTGAGTCGTCATTGTCTACAGGAACAGTGCCAGAAGACTGGAGGATAGCAAATGTTGTCCCCTTGTTCAAGAAGGGGAGTAGGGACAACCCTGGTAACTATAGACCGGTGAGCCTTACTTCTGTTGTGGGCAAAGTTTTGGAAAGGATTATAAGAGATAGGATTTATAATCACCTCGAAAGGAATAATTTGATTAGGGATAGTCAGCACAGTTTTGTGAAGGGTATGTCGTGCCTCACAAACCTCATTGAATTCTTTGAGAAGGTGACCAAAGAGATGGATGAGGGTAAAGCGGTTGATGTGGTGTATATGGATTTCAGCAAAGCGTTTGATAAGGTTCCCCATGGTAAGCTTTTGCAGAAAATACGGACACATGGGATTGAGGGTGATTTAGTGGTTTGGATCAGGAATTGGCTAGCTGTAAGAAAACAAAGGGTGGTGGTTGATGGGAAATATTCATCCTGGAGTTCAGTTACTAGTGGTGTATCGCCAGGATCTGTTTTAGGGCCACTGTTGTTTGTTATTTTTATTAATGACCTGGATGAGGGCGTAGAAGGATGGATTAGTAAATTTGCGGATGACACTAAAGTCGGTGGAGTTGTAGACAGTGCGGAGGGGAGTGGCAGGGTACAGAGGGACATAGATAAGCTGCAGAGCTGGACTGAGAGGTGGCAAATGGAGTTTAATGCGGAAAAGTATGAGGTGATTCACTTTGGAAGGAGTAACAGGAATACAGAGTACTGGGCTAATGGAAAGATACTTGGTAGTGTGGATGAACAGAGGGATCTGGGTGTCCATGTGCATAGATCCTTGAAAGTTGGCACCCAGGTTGATAGGGTTGTTAAGAAGGCGTACAGTGTGTTAGCTTTTATTGGTAGAGGGATTGAGTTTCGGAGCCAGGAGGTCATGCTGCAACTGTACAAAACTCTGGTGCGGCCGCACTTGGAGTATTGCGTACAGTTCTGGCCGCCGCATTATAGGAAAGATGTGGAACTGTTGGAAAGGGTGCAGAGGAGATTTACCAGGATGTTGCCTGGTATGGTGGGAAAATCATATGAGGAAAGGCTGAGGGGCTTGAGGTTGTTTTTGTTGGAGAGAAGAAGGTTAAGAGGTGACTTAATAGAGGCATACAAGATGATCAGAGGATTAGATAGGGTGGATAGTGAGAGCCTTTTTCCTCGGATGGTGATGGCGAACACGAGGGGACATAGCTTTAAATTGAAGGGTGAGAGATATAGGACAGATGTTAGAGGTAGGTTCTTTACTCAGAGAGTAGTAAGGGCATGGAATGCCCTGCCTGCAGCAGTAGTGGACTCATCAACATTAAGAGCATTCAAATGGTTATTGGATAAACATATGGATGATATTGAAATAGTGTAGATCAGAGGGGCTTTAGGTTGGTTTCACTGGTCGGCGCAACATCGAGGGCCGAAGGGCCTGTACTGCACTGTAATGTTCTATGTTCTATGTTCTTCCACTGCTACTCTCTGTCTTCAATGACTGAGGCAGTTCTGTAACCATCTTGCCAGCTCACCTCTGATCCCGTGAGACTTCACCTTTTGTACCAGTCTGCCATGAGGTACCTTGCTAAAGGCCTTACTGAAGTCCATGTAGACAACATTCACTGCCCTAACCTCATCAATCATCTTTGTCACTTGCTCGAAAAACTCGATTAAGTTAGTGAGACATGACCTTCGCTTTACAAAACCATGCTGCCTCTCGCTAATATGTCCACTTATTTCCAAGTGGGAGTAAATCCTGTCTTGAAGAATCCTCTCTAATACTTTCCCTACCACTGACGTGAGGCTCATCGGCCTGTAATTACCTGGATTATTCTTGCTACCCTTCTTTAACAAAGGAACAAGATTGGCTATTCTCCAATTTTCTGGGACCTACCATGTAGCCAGTGAGGATACAAAGATTTCTCTCAAGGCCCCAGCAATTTCTTCCATTGCCTCTCTCAGTATTCTGGGGTATATCCCAACAGGTCCTGGGGACTTGTCTACCTTAATGTTATTCAAGAACCCCAATACTCTTCCTTTTTGATCTCAACATGACCCAAACTATCTACACACTCTTCCCAAGACTCAACAACCACCAAGTCCTTCTCTTTGGTGAATACTGACGCAAAGTACTCATTTAATACCTCACCCATTTCCTCTGGCTCCACGCATAGGTTTCTTCCCCTGTCCTTGAGTCAGCCAACTGGCTATCCTCTTTCTCTTTATATATGTATAAAAAGCCTTGGGATTTTCCTTAATCCTGCTGGCCAATGATTTTTCGTGACCCCTTTTAGCCCTCGATATGCCTTGTTTAAGTTTCTTTCTCCTTTCCTTGTATTCCACACTTGCTTTGTGTGTTCCTCGTCTCCTAGCTTTGACAAATGCTTCCTTTTTCTCCTTGACTAAGCTCACAATATCTCTCATTATCCAAGGTTCCTGAAACTTGCCATACTTATCCTTCATCCTTACAGGAATGCGCCGGTCCTGAATTCCTTTAAACCTTGCACTTGAAAGCCTCCCACATGCCAGATGTTGATTTGCCGTCAAACATCGGCCCCCAATCTACATTCTTCAGTTCCTGCCTAATATTGTTGTAATTAGCCTTCCCCCCATTTAGCACCTTAACTTGAGGACTACACTTATCTTTATCCATCAGTACCATAAAGCTTACTGAATTGTGGCCCCTGTTCCCGAACTGCTCCCCTGCTGAAACGTCGACCTCCTGGCCAGACTCATTCCCCAATACCAGGTCCAGCATGGCCCCTTCCCTAGTGGACTATCTACATATTGTTTCAAGTAGCCTTCCTGGATGCTCCTTACAAACTCTGCCCCATCCATGCCCCGAGCACTAAGTAAGTCCCAGTCAATAAAGGGGAAGTTAAAATGTCCCACCAGAACAACCCTGTTACTTTTACACCTTGCCAAAATCTGACTACATATCTGTTACTCTATCTCCTGCTTGCAGTTGGGCAGCCGATAATAAACCTCCAACATTGTGACTACACCCTTCCTATTCCTGAGCTCTACCCATATTGCCTCACTGTATGAGCCCTCCGAGGTGTCCTCCCGGAGTACAGCTGTGATATTCTCCTTAACCAGTTGTGCCTTTTACATCCTCCTCTATCCCGCCTGAAATATATGTATCCTGGAACATTAAGCTGCCAATCCTGTCTTTCCCTTAACCAAGTCTCTGTAATAGCAACAACATCATAGTTCCTAGTACTAATCCAAGCTCTAAGTTCATCTGCCTCACCTGTTACACTTCTCGCATTGAAACAAATGCACTTCAGTCCACCAGACCCTCTCTGATTAGCAACCACACCCTGCCTGCTCTTTCTCTGAGTCTTACTGGCCCTACTCTCTGGTTCCCCTTCGGTTCATTCACCTTGGCTTTGGTTCTCACCCCCCCTGCCAAACTAGTTTAAATCCTCCCGTGTGACACTAGTAAACCTCCCAGCCAGAATATTTATGCCCTTCCCGTTTACATGCAACCCATCCTTCTTGTACAGGTCCTACCTGCCCCGGAAGAGATCACAATGGTCCAGATATCTGAAACCCTCCCTCCTACACCAGCTGTTTAGCCACGTGTTGAGCTGCACTACCTTCCTATTCCTAGCCTCACTATCACGTGGCACAGGGAGTAATCCTGAGATTGCAACCCTCGAGGTCCTGCTTTTTACTTTGTACCAGACTCCCTAAACTGCTGCTTCAGGACCTCATCACCCTTCCTACCTATGTCGTTAGTACCAATATGTACCATGACCTCTGGCTGTTCATCCTCTCCCTTCAGAATGCTTTCTGCCTGTTCAGAGACATCCTGGACCCTGGCACCAGGGAGGCAACATACCCTAGAGTCTTTTTAGTGAGTAGTTATATCTGGCAGGAATGTTGCTAAATTCTCACAGGAAGGAATAGCTCACCTGTCCATGCACAGGCTACAGCAGTTACTGTGTCATGACAGAGAGAGGCCATGCTCTCTGCCAATGTGGAGTCATACTCCTCTGGACTCCTTGGTCGTACTAGAAGGCTGTCTGACAAGCCAACTCGTGTACAAAGAATCTTGGTATCTATGTTCATCAGCGTTCTCTTTTATGCTGCCCCATTGAGTTCCTCGACTAAGTTCACTGTAGCAGAAATCGTCTGTGACCTCAGTCTCCCGTAAACTGGCAAATGAACGATCTTTTCCCCTGGCTTGGCTGCAGCCCTCTCATGCCTACTGACTCACCACATGCTGACCCTAATACTCTGCTCGTCTCCTCCCTGGAGCTGCTGTGGCTGCAGGTGGTTGGCTATTCCTGGATGTCTGCGAGCAGAAATTCTGAAGGAAAAGATTGGCATGAGCGTATGTGGATGGAGTGAAGAGCAAGGCACCCATGTTACACCATTGGCAGCTAGTGCCAGAGAACAGGATTAGGTTGAGCTGGCAGTTGAAAAGGAGTATGATACTGTCACTTTCAATCACAAGATATAGTAACAGGAATAGGCCATTCAGCCCCTCAAATCTGCTCCACCATTCAATCGGATCATCACTGATTGAATGCGGCCTCAGTTCCACTGTCATGCCTGCCTCCCATAACCCTTGACTCCCTTGTGGCTCAAACATCTGTTGAGCTCGGCCTTGAAGATATTCAGTGAGCCAGCCTCCACTGGTGACTGGGCTGTGCTTTCAGTGCACTGTTGTATGGGCTCTGTGAAAGTCATCCCCATAGTGCTGAGATCAATCTCTCCCGCAGGGCTCAGGAGATACAGGGTTCTCCTCCTCTGCTGGTTCTGTTTTGCTTCTTTCTATTGCATGCCACCTTATCCTGCAAGAGTATTGGTAGCATGTCAGTGTTCGTACTGCATTTGGGTGATGTGCCTATCATAACTGAATAGTTGGAGGTACATGAAGGCAGTGAGAGGTGGGTATGAGGATGGCAGCATTGGTATTTTACCAATATTTTAATTCTATGCAGCGGTGTTGAAACATGTTTTAAACAGGATTTGTTATGCATAAAATCTCAATTAACGCAGAAGTAAATAAGACAGGATTGCAGGGTTAAGCCTCCACAGCGCTAGCTTGTAGACGTTAGCTGCACAGTTTCTAGTCCAGATGAATTGCACAGATTTTATAGAATTGGGCGGCACGGTGGCACAGTGATTGGCACTGCTGCCTCACAGCGCCAGGGACCCGGGTTCGATTCCCAGCTTGGGTCACTGTCTGTGTGGAGTTTGCAAATCCTCCCCATGTCTGTATGGATATCCATGATGTGGAAATGCCGGCGATGGACTGGGGTAAACACAGTAAGGAGTCTAACAACACCAGGTTAAAGTCCAACAGGTTTATTTGGTAGCAAATGCCACTAGCTTTCGGAAATCCAGATTTCCACTCCATGTGCCGAAGGAGCAGCGCTCCGAAAGCTAGTGGCGTTTGCTACCAAATAAACCTGTTGGACTTTAACCTGGTGTTGTTAGACTCCTTCCTGTGTATGGATATCCTCCAGATGCTCCAGTTTCCTCCCACTGTCCAAAGCTGTGCTGGTTAGGTGGATTGGCTATGCTAAATTCTCTCTCCGTGTACCCAAATAGGCGCCAGAGTGTGATGATTAGGGGATTTTCATAGTAACTTCATTGCAGTGTCAATGTAAGCCTACTTGTGACTAAGAAATAAACTTTTACTTTTTTATAGAATGTACAGTACAGACACAGATCCTTCAGTCTAACTGGTCCAAACTGATGATAACATCCCACAGTAACTTCATTGCAATGTTCATGTAAGCCTACCTGTGACAATAAATAAACATTAAACTAAAGGAATCATTTCTACACCTTCAGTGAGCTGTAAACTCACAACACAGCCAGACCTTGTATGTTATCAATTAATAATGAGTGGCTATATCGTGATTTCATAATCTGCCACATTAAGAATTGCAAATTGCTACCGACATTTTTAATCTGCATTACTTACTGCAAAATAAATGAAAAGGAAGTTGTGTAAGGTTGAGTAGAGGCACTTGTCTGGACAACAAACAGCCCACAGACAAATGACAAACTGAGTTGCTTCAATAATTGCGTTGTATCATCATTTCTATTACCTTAGTTGCTGTGAAAATTAGTTGTCTATTCGGAGCCAAACTTCTTTCAATGAAATCAACCATTAACAAATATCTTTACAACAGAGGTTACCTTGATCGTTTCTGATAATTGGTCGATAGTTGTGTGGTCCAGGTGGACAAACACCTGAAGAAACTTAGAAACACAGCATGGTAGTATGGCCAAGCATCCCATCAAAATGGGCAGCCTGCAAAGAACTAAAGGCTTGCATTTATGCAGCACTTTACAAGACCAGTGAACATCCAAAGTGCTTTACCATCAATGAAACACCTTTTGATGTGTTGTTGTGGTGGTCGTCCCTTTAAGGGCAATACAGGCCATGTGACCATAGAACCATAGAACCCCTAAGTGCAGAAAGAGGCCATTTGGCCCATCGAGCCTGCACCGACAACAATCCCACCCAGGCCCCATCCCCATATCCCTACATATTTACCTGCTAATCCCTCTAACCCTCATATTTACCCGCTAATCCCTCTAATCTATACATCCCAGGACACTAAGGGGCAATTTAGCTTGGCCAATCAACCTTACCTGCACATCTTTGGGCTGTGGGAGAAAACCGGAGCACCCGGAGGAAACCCACGCAGACACGGGGAGAATGTGCAAACTCCACACAGACAGTGACCCGAGCCGGGAATCGAACCCAGGTCCCTGGAGCTGTGAAGCAGCAGTGCTAACCACTATGCTACTGTGCCGTCCATTGAGTGACCTTTACTCTGAGCAGAGTAATCATTAAATGCAACACAGGGGTATGTTGGAATGGAAGAAACACAACAGCATAGGGCTAAATAGGACATTCGGGATGACTTTCCTGCTCACAGTGTCCCCATGAATCTGATACCCTTGTCCTTCAAGATGATAGGAGTTGTGGGTTTGCAGGGATTGAATATTTGTGAGAAGGATGTCAGTCAACTAGGCTGCTTTGTCCGAGATGGTGTTGAGCTTCTTGAGTGTTCTTGGAGCTGCACTCATCCAGGCAACTGAAGAATATTCCATCATACTCCTGACTTGTGCCTTGTTGATTGTGGACTGGCTTTGGGGAATCAGGAGGTGAGTTACTTGCCACAGGATTCCTAGCCTTTTACCTGTTCTGGTAGCCACAGTACTTGTATGTCTAGTCCAGTTCAGTTTCTGGTCAATGGTAACCCCCCAGGATGTTGCTCATGGGTGATTCAGTGATGGTAATGCCATTGACTGTCAAGGAGTGATGGTTAGATCCTCTTTTGATGAAAATGATCATTTCCTGCCACTTGTCAGCCCAAATCCAGATACTGTCCAGGTCTTACTGCATTTCAACATGGACTGCTTCAGCATCTGAAGAGTCACAAATGGTACAGTCATCAGCGAACATTCCCACTTTTGACCTGCTGATGGAAGGAAGTAGCTGAAGGTGGTTGGGCTTTGAGGGACTCCTTCACTGATGTTCTGGGACTGAGATGACAGATCCGCTACAACCACAACCATCTTTCTTCGTGCCAGGTATGACTCCAACTAGCTGAGAGTTTTCCCTCGATTACCATTGATTCCAGTTTTGTTGATGCCACACTCGGTCAAATGTGACCTTGATATCAAGGACAGTCATTCTCACCTCTGGAGTTGTCTGTGTTTGAACCAAGGCTGTAAAGAGGTCAGGAGCTGAGTGAACCGAAACTGAGCATCCTTGGCAGATTATTGCTGAGCAAGTGCCACTTGATAGCATCTTCCATCACATTACTGATGACCAAGAGTAGACCGATGGGCTGGCAGTTGGCCAGTTTTGATTTCTTATGCTTTTTGTGTACAGGACACATCTGGGAATTTTTCTGGTGCTCAAGTATTCAGTAGTATTGCTGGAAATTCTATCAGAAAGTTATGATAAGTTCTACTTTTCTCCACCCAACTTCTTAAAGATTATTTCATGTGATGTGGGTGTTTCTGGCAAGGTCCAGATTTATTTTGCATCCCTAATTGGCCTTGAGAACATGGAAGACACGGAGCAAGTAAAGGAAAGCAGAATAATGCAGCTGCTGGAAACCTGGAATCAAAAACAGAATGTGCGAGATAAGCTCAGCAGGGCTGACAACAACTGTGGAGAGAGAAGCACAGTTCATGTTTCGATCCATATTACATCTTTTTCAGAAATCGAGCAAGTAAAGTTGTTCAGGTCAAGTCCAATTCTCGCCAGCATTCCATTAGACTCTCACTGCAATCTCAACGGAAAGACCTGGAAAAAAGTCAGCAGCCAGATACGCTGGTTCCTGACTTGAGTTAGGAAATCCCAGTTGTTCTTCTAAGGGTCGTAATGTGGACTTTTACAGTGTCTGAAAGCAAATTGCTGCAAATGCTGGAAATCAGAAATTGAAACAAAAATGCTGCAGACACTCAGCTGGTCAGACAGCATTTGTGAAGAGTGAAAAAAATTAACATCTCATCTCATGACCCCTCCTTGCAATGTTAGTCAGATCGGAGGGGTTATGCTTGAGAACTCTACGTGTTCGCTAATTTCTGTTGGAGCTGGAATAAGACGAGCAAACAGTATGCACTCTGAGGTGAGACGTACCATACCCAGAAGAATGTGCATGAACCTTACTTGGAGTAGGAAGCGGTGAGGCTTAAAGAGAGACTTGGAACCCTTACGATGGAGAGATTTTTTTTCCAAAAGCATATCAAAGTATGGGATCCACCCTTAGATGTGGAATGATACTGGGAGCTGCATGGGATTTCTGGGGATTGGGGACCCAAGTACTGTTCTAAACCCGGATGGCAATGAGATGCTGGATTCAGGTGGGAAGCTGCAGAACTGCAGGCTCCTTCTGGCCCCCTGTAAATGTAATACTTGACCACCTACCCAGCAAAGCCCTGGGAACGTCAGCAGCCTTAAATCTCGCATTGCTGTCAGGATTATGGTTAGTGTGTTTTTGACCAGCTCTAGTCTATCCTAATGTAGACTGTGTCACACTCTACAGGTGTTAACTTTACAATTTACTGACTATTAAAATTCATCATCCAATCAGTACTTCTGTTATTGGCCTATTTTTATTGTCTTGGTATGATTCTTTCCCACTTGGCTTCTGAAGAAAAAACAATTTAACCTTGTTTAGGCAAATTACATAGAATTTACAGCACAGAAACTGTGTATTCAGCCCATTTGGTCTCTACCACTGATGGTGCCCCACGTGAGCCTCCACCACCTTACTTCATCTAACTCCAACAACATATTGTTTGATTCCTCTCATATGTTTCTCTAGCTTCCCCTTAAATTCATTGCAACAAATCGAGGGCGACTTGATGTGGCTCAAAGTAACAAAAAATTTATTGCCAATGAAAAATAAGTATTTGCAATAAAAGGGTCAGACAGACCTAACTATAGGACTGCACAACACTCCTCCCTGGCTTCAACCAAGGATCTGCCCCGACCTGGGAAATGTCTCGTTGCACTCGATTGGCTCAGCTCCCTGCCTCAATGCTCCATAGGATCCTGCCCGATCACATGACCCCCAGGGAACGTTAAAGGAGCCACGCTACCACTCCTTCCCCCACACTAACTCCTGAATTTACCAATGCAGGAAGCAAAAAGAACATAGCTAACATAGGCAACAAATTGCAAAACACATTGGGAATACCCAGGGCAACTCATCATAAGTTTAGTCGATCCAGAGGCATCCGGACCTTTGGAGAACATTTCAATTCTGTGCTAGGCTCATCTGGGAATGAAGGATCAGGTCAGACAGATGTAAAAGGTAAACTCATTAATCAAGGATTGAGATCCTCCTCTGTAGCTGCTGTATCCTCAGTTATGATGTGGAGATGCCGGCGTTGGACTGGGGTAAACACAGTAAGAATTTTAACAACACCAGGTTAAAGTCCAACAGGTTTATTTGGTAGCAAATGCCATTAGCTTTCGGAGCCCTGCTCCTTCATCAGATGTCTGTATCTTTAAGACTTGATTAGCTGTAAAGATTCGCATTCTAATCAGTATTCTGTAACTTGATTTTGTGTCTCTGTGTGCCTTGTTTGTGAGCAGTGGCCTCACCTGACGAAGGAGCAGCGCTCCGAAAGCTAGTGGCGTTTGCTACCAAATAAACCTGTTGGACTTTAACCTGGTGTTGTTAGACTCCTTGCAAAGTTTCTGACCAGGACTGAATCCTCAACTTGAAAAGGTCTGTTTTTTTTAAAAGAGTTGTGATTTTCTTTCTGGGGGGCCTCTACCCTCCCAGCCAAATCTGGGAATAACATATCCAATCATGTCCTTAAGCGGTGTCCCATTAGTAATTTGGTTGGTGTGACCCCCATGGTCATATTTGGTGCAGTATTGGACAGCAACAGGAAAGTGGCTGTATGTTGAATTATTTCTTCATTGATGATTTGAATGTTTGTACAGCTCATTCTGCTAACCTACTTGAGGCTAAGTGGTAAAATGCTGACCGGACATGGCAAATACCATTTGATTTGACAAATTTTTGAAACTCCTCCACTGTGAATGATGTGCCATTGTCCGATGCTAAGACCTCTTGGATGCTATCTTCCCCAATTTTGTCAATGGTGGCAGTGGTTGTTGTGGGCTTCATCAACTGGACATCAAACGACTTGGAATGCGCATCTAATAATATAAGAATATATGTATGATCCATATATATATGACCCTTAAATTACCCAGCAAAGTCGATCTGTATTCTTGCCCAGGGTCTGCCTGGCCACTTACAAGCATGCATATTCACTGTGGTAGCTTTGACTGACCGTTGATTCACTTTCTTTATCAATGTCTGGCCACAAAAGCTAACTTCTGGCGAATGCTTTCATCCTGCTTTGTCGCAGATGTGAATCATGCCATTCTTGTAATAAAGGTAATCCCCCTCTGGGGTGGGACTATAATCCTAGCCCCCCACAACAACACCCCGTCTTCCCAGGTTACCTCCGCCCTCTGTGTTCGTGGGGCTTAAGCAGCTCCAACTTAGCATATTGCCGTCATTGCACCACCATCTTTTTAACTTTTGATAACACTAGGTCACTTTCTGTCCACGCCCTTATGTGTTTAGCTGAGACTGACAAAGTCTATCAGGTGCAGCACTAACACTATCTCTTGTGGGACCGGTGGTGAAGGTACTGTCTGTGCCAAAGGCGACCGGCTGAATGCATCCACATTTGATATTTATGTCCCTGAGACAATTCGCGACACATAAACCAAACAATGGTTTGTAGTCCGAAACTATTATGAAATGCCGTCCCGAAATGTACTGATGAAACTTTATGCCTGCATAAATGACCACCAAACTTTCTTTATCCCTATCTGGTATACATTTTTTCCACATCTGATAATGTTCTCAATGCAGAGGCAATTGACTTTTCTATTCCATCAGGTATCCTGTGGGACAAAATTGCTCGCACTCCAAACGGTGATGCATCGCAGGTTAATACCAATGGTTTGATTAATTTTTGAGCTTGCTTAATTTTTGTAAATGCTTCTTTTTGTTCTTCTCCGCACTTCCGATGTTGATGTTTCTTTAACAGCTGGTGAAGTGGGGCAAAGGTGGTAGATATCTTTTGTAAAAATATACCACAATAATTCACCATTCCTCGAAATGACTTTAACTCTGAGATTTCTTTTGGCTGTGGGAGCCTCCTTAATGATTTTAACTTTCTTTTCCAAAGAATGTAAATCTCTTGTGTCTACCCTAAACCTCAAATATGTAACTTTATCTCCCTGGAACGTACATTTCTCCCATTTCAACCTGACACCCATTTCTTTAAATCGTCCCAAACCTCCTCTAAGTTTGACCTGTGTTCCTCAGGTGAGGTTTCTGTAATGAAAACATCATCAAGATAAATCACTCCATTTGGGATTGCCTTGTAATAAACTTTCCATCTTATGTTGGAAAATGACACAGGCTGATGAGACTCCAAAAGGTAAACATGTATACTGCTTTAAACCCTTGTGGGTGTTGATGGTAACCAACCTGTGAGTGTTCATCCAACTCCAGCTGCTCGTACGTGTGACTGAGGTCTAACTTGGTGTAGTTAGTTTAGCATAGAGGTCTTCAATTCTAGGAATGGGATATTTGTCCATCCGAGCTCCTCTATTGACTGTGAATCCCCACAAGTTCTTACACTCTGATTCAGTTTGAGGATAGCGATGATGGGTGTTGTCCATTCAGAGAATTGTATGGGCTTTATAATACAGTGGAGCCCTTATATTACGTGCCCCGATTTAGCGCGAAATCGGATATTACGCGATCGTGCGACGGACCCTTTTTTTTAACTATTTCCGGTTTAGTGAATTAGCGCGACCCCAATTTAGCACAACCCCGATAACATTCGCGATCACATTTTATGGACCCCAATCATTGCGTTAAAACGGGGCTCCACTGGACCTAAATCTTCCAGTCTTCTGAGCTCAATTTAAACCTTATGCTCATAGGGCACTACTGTGCAGACTTGAAAGAATGTAGACTTAGCATTCAGATTCCGATAGATTTTGCCTTTAGCTCTCCTTACACGCCTAGCTCATTTTGTAAGATTTCAGAATATTTACACAGCAGTTCCTGAAAACTTCCATTCCACAGGTTTAATATTTGCAACCAATTTAATTTTATGTACTTGAGCCAATCACAGCCCATTAGTCAAGGTCTATGACCTTTAATTACCAAGAAAAATAACTATGCTATCTGATTCTTGTAGGACACTGACTGTTGCTGCCACTAAGGTCTACAATATTTCTGCTGTATGTGTAGACAATTTGGCTCCTGACTGCTTCACTCTGCACCACGATTGTAAATAACCCTTCCTATTGCAGCTGTAACACACAATTTCTGCTCATGCAAGCTTCTTGGGAGTGTTCTCCTCTACATCGAACACAAGCTTCACCTCTCATTGCTGTATTCCCTTTTTCAGGCTCTGCTACACCCGCACTCGGGCTGTTCTTCACAACCGCCGTTGCCCGCCACAAATGGTTCACCTCGTTGGGCACGCCTTACAACTCGCTTACACCCTGCTCAGTGCATTCAGTCACCTGGGCCAACTCCACAGCTCTTTCTAGATATTGATCTTAGCCAGTAACTAGGATGGCATGGTCGCACAGTGGTTAGCACTGCTGCCTCACAGCACCACGGAGCCTGGTTCGATCCCCGGCTTAGGTCACTGTCTGTGTGGAGTTTGCACATTCTCCTCGTGTCTGCATGGGTTTCCTCCGGGTGCTCCGGTTTCCTCCCACAGTCCAAAGATGTGCGGGTTAGGTTGATTGGCCATGCTAAAATTGCCCTTAGTGTCCTGGGATGCGTAGGTTAGAGGGATTAGTGGGTAAATATGTAGGGATATGGGGGTAGGGCCTGGGTGGGTGTGGTCAGTGCAGACTCGATGGGCCGAATGGCCTCTTTCTGTGCTGTACGGTTTCTAAGATTTCTGTGCAGAGTCTGCACATTCTCCCCGTGTCTGCGTGGGTTTCCTCCGGGTGCTCTGGTTTCCTCCCACAATCCAAAAGACATGCTGGTTAGGTGCATTGGCCATGCTAATTTCTCACTCAGTGTGCCCGAACAGGTGCTGGAGTATGGCGACTCGGAGATTTTCACAGTAACTTCATTGTATAGTTATTGTAAGCCTACTTGTGACACTAATAAATAAACTTAAAAACTTAACAACTTCTACATGATGAGGATGTTTATACCACAGACCAACCGACTCTTAAAGTTTTTCCGAAAGGTGGCCCGAATTCTCAGTGCTCTGCTAACCCTTGTGAGCGGTTTACGTATTCCGGATCTGAAAGAACTATCCTCGAAGCCTCTCTCAGGCTAAGCCACCAAAAGAGGGAAATCTGTTTCTCTGCTAAGACTCAGAATAGCTCTCAGGAGGGGAATTACTCTTCTGTGTCTCAAACAGTTAAACGGGATTTCAGTTACTTTCTAATGGGAGACATTCGAATTTGTCACTCATAACAAAAGCCCCTATCTTTGTTGGACATGAATCCTTGTCATTTAAGATTTCCTAAATGAATGTCTAGGATCGAAGACTCGGGATTAAGACTACACAGTTTATTTCTAATAATATTTTACTATAACATATTCTCAATTGACACATACAAAATTTGCAGAGTTATAAATATAAATTGATTAACAGTCCTTTGTTATCTGTTAAACTAACTTCTCTAAGGGAAAGATGCATCGAAAACTGGAAAATCTGAAAGTATCTCCTATCAATCTCTAATAAATTTCTGAGAAGTTTGATAGAAACATACTTAGAAAAACCACGAGGGTCTTTGTTGACGAAGCAGGCTTGCAGAACAGAATTTGTTTGACTGCACTCTCAGCAATAGAGTGAGTGATGAGTCTGTAGATTATGCCTGTTTATATACATATTTCTTACTCATTTGGTACCATAGGTCCCTTTGTTCATTTATCTCTTGCATTGAGTAATGTTCTATGGCAAAATGTGTTTTATCACCAAGCATGTGATTTAATGTTCTTAGAGTCTGCTTGAATGGCAGGTGTTTAAGATATATAGTCAGACAGGAAGTTTGTTAGAGACACAACTCTACTTTTGTTTATTTTTAATGTGTCAAGATTCTTAAATATATAGATGTCCAAAGAGCCACTATTCCAAATGGTGATATCTTAAATGTCAAAGGTGAGGAAGTTTGCTGATTTTATTCTTTGCTTGTTTATAACTCAATCCATCAAGTCCCGGTAGGATCCTAGTAAATCTTTTCTGCACTCTTTCTAGTTTAATAATATCCTTTCTATAATAGAGTGACCAGAATGGCACACAGTATTCCAAGTGTGGCCTTACCAATGTCTTGTACAACTTCAACAAGACGTTCCAACTCCTGTATTCAGTGTTCTGACCGATGAAACCAAGCATGCCGAATGCCTTCTTCACCACTCCGTCCACCTGTGACTCCACTTTCAAGGAGCTATGAACATGTACCTCTAGATCTCTTTGTTATGTAACTCTCCCCAACGCCTTACCATTAACTGAGTAAGTCCTGCCCTGATTCAATCTACCAAAATGCATTACCTCACATTTATCTAAATTAAACTCTATCTGCCATTCGTCAGCCCACTGGCCCAATTGATCAAGATCCTGCTGCAATTGGAGATAACCTTCCTCACTGTCCACCATGCCACCAACAAGCATAGGGTCGAACAAGCATAGGACTTTCAACCGACGCTATACACTCGATTCATTGATGACATTTTCTTCCTTTGGACTCATGGCAAACAATCACTGAAACAACTACATGATGACATCAACAAGTTCCATCCACCATCAGACTCACCATGGGCTACTCTCCAAAATCGATTGCATTCTTGGACACACGCATCTCCATCAAGGACGGTCACCTCAGCACTTCACTGTACCGCAAGCCCACGGATAACCTCACGATGCTTCACTTCTCCAACTTCCACCCTAAAAATGTTAAAGAAGCCATCCCCTACGGACAAGCCCTCCGTATACACAGGATCTGCTCAGATGAGGAGGATCGCAACAGACACCTACAGATGGTGAAAGATGCCCTCAGAAGTACAGGATATGGCGCTCAACTCATCGATCGACAGTTACGATGCGCCACAGTGAAAAACCGCACAGACCTCCTCAGAAGACAAACACGGACACGGCGGACAGAGTACCCTTCATCGTCCAATACTTCCTTGGAGAGGAGAAGCTACGACATCTTCTCTGGAGCCTTCGACATGTCATCAATGAAGACTAATATCTTGCTAAGGCCATCCCCTCACCTTCACTACTTGCCTTCAAACAACTGCGCAACATCAAACAGACGCAGCAAACTACCCAGCCTTCGGGAGAACAGTGACCACAACACTACACAACCCTGCTACAGCAACCTCTGCACGACGTGCCAGATCATCGACATGGATGCCATCATATCACGTGACAACACCATCCACCAAGGTGCACGGTACATACTCTTGTGACTCGGCCAACATTGTCTACCTGATACGCTGCAGGAAAGGATGTCCTGGGGCATTGTACATTGACGAAACAATGAATGAATGAACACCGCTCAACAATCACCGGTAGAAGTGTTCCCTTCCTGTTGGGGAACACTTCAGCAGTCACGGGCATTCAGCCTCTGATCTTTGAGTAAGCGTTCTCCAAGGCGGCCTTCATGACACACAACAATGCAGAGTCGCTGAGCAGAAACTGATTGCCAAGTTCCGCACACGAGGACAGCCTCAACCGGGATCTTGGGTTCATGTCACACTATCTGTAACCCTCACGACTTGCCTGGGCTTGCAAAATCTAACTGTCCTGGCTGGAGACAATTCACACCTTTTTAACCTGTGTTTGACCCTCTCTCCACTCACATTGTCTGCACCTGAAAAGACTTGATTACCTGTTAAGACTCGCATTCCAACCATTATCTTGTAATTGAGTTTGTGTCGATATAAGTCCTATTTATGAACCAAACTCTTCACTCACCTGATGAAGGGGCAACACTCCGAAAGGTCGTTGTGGTGGACCTCAGTTGTGCCTTTGTCCTATATGGACCACCGTTGTGTGTGTTTGTCATACCTGGACACATCCCCTTCCAGTTTGGTTCCTACCCTCAGCACCTAGTATAAAGGTGGCTGTCTCCTCCCCCTTGTTCAGTCCAGGTCGGTTACTTGTTGGGATCTGCTCCTGATTCTGTTGTGAATAAAAGCCTACACTTATATTGGCATATCGGTAGTCTTTCGCCTTATTGATAGCGCATCAATTTTATTCACAACAGTTACTAGTATGGAGCAGTTTCTAAAACCCGACAAGTTAGCATTAGACCCTCAAGAGGTTGGAGCCTCTGATAAATTTGATCATTGGTTGGACTGCTTCGAAGCATTCGTCGACACCGCTACGGCCATCGACACCGACGCTGCTAAACTCCACGTGCTCCGCGCCCGGGTAAGCGAAACTGTCTATGGAATCTTCCGGGAAGCTGCTACTTACGCGGATGCTATCGAACTCCTAAAAGGGCAGTTCCGAAAGAGCCCTAACGTGGTTTACGCCAGACACCTCCTAACTACCCGCAAACAGCAGCCAGGAGAATCGTGCGCCCAATTTCTGCGCGCCCTGCGAGTCCTCGCCCGAGCATGCGACTGTAAGGCTGTTTCAGCAGCTCAGAACACGGAGGATCTGATCCGCGACGCCTACGTTGCGGGCATTGAGTCTACATACATCCAGCAGCATCTGCTGGAACAAGATGACCTAGACCTCCGGAAAACGGCCACGATGGCTGAAACGTTAGAAGCAGCCTCCCATAATCTCGGGTCTTACCTTGGATCCCGTTCCACCGACGGCTCCACTGCGACGGCTGCTCCAGCAGGGCCCAAATGTTACTTTTGTGGCCTCCCTAAGCACCCTCGGCGTCACTGCCCGGCAAAGGACGCGATTTGCTCCGGATGCGGTAAGCTAGGCCACTTTGTTAAAGTCTGCCGAGCAAAGCCGCTTCTGAAGACTCGTGGAGCCATGTGTGCTCCGAGGGCGCGGCCATCTTTGATGCAGGCGGCGGCTGCGCGCGAATCGCCATCCTTGATGCGGTCACCGGAAGTGCGGGAATCGCCATCTTTGATGCGGTCACCGGAAGTGCGGGAGTCGCCATCTTTGAGACTGGCATCAAGGCAAGCTGAGCAGGAAGCTTCATCCGTGACGTCATCAGACGGCGACGAAGATGGATTCTTCTTTAATTCAACAGTGGCATCGATTTGCCTGGACCAGTCGCAGCCACATCAACTCTCCAAGTCCATAATGGAGATCAAGGTAAATGGTTATGCAGAAAACTGCCTGTTTGACTGTGGGAGCACGGAAAGTTTTATACACCCTCGCACAGTGCGTCAATATGCCCTTCCCGTGCGACCTTGGAGCCAGACCATCTCCATGGCCTCGAATTCTCACTCAGTGGAGGTCCTCGGGTGCTGCTTGGTGACGCTGACGGTACAGGGCACAGTCTACGAGCGTTTTCGGCTCCTCGTGCTGCCGCAACTCTGCGCAGCTGTACTGCTGGGGTTAGATTTCCTCAGCCATCATAGGAGCGTCACCCTGCAGTATGATGGCCCTTATCCCCCGCTCTCCGTCTGCCAGGCGCCGTCACTGCAGCGCCCCTCGCGCACCACCTGCAGTCTCTCGACCCTCAAGATCACCCCCCCCCGTTATTTGATAACCTCACCCCCGATTGTAGGCCTATAGCCACCAAGAGTAGGCGCTATAGTGCGGATGACCGGGCCTTCATTCGGTCCGAGGTACAACGTTTGCTCCAGGAAGGGATTATCCAGGCCAGCACCAGCCCCTGGAGGGCGCAAGTGGTCGTAGTTAAATCGGGGGAGAAACACCGCATGGTGATTGACTACAGCCAGACCATAAACAGGTATACCCAACTAGATGCATATCCTCTTCCCCGTATCGCGGACATAGTCAACCGCATCGCGCACTATAGGGTTTTTTCAACGATCGATTTGAAATCGGCTTACCACCAGCTCCCTATCCGCTCGGAGGATCGCCCATACACTGCCTTTGAGGCGGATGGCCGCCTCTACCAGTTCCTCCGAGTCCCCTTTGGTGTCACCAATGGGGTCTCAGTCTTCCAAAGGGCCATGGATCAAATGGTGGACCAGCACGGACGACGGGCCACTTTCCCGTATCTGGATAACGTCACCATCTGCGGCCATGACCTGCAGGACCATGATGCCAACCTACAAAAATTCCTTCGTACGGCCACTCTCCTGAACCTCACATACAATGAGGCGAAGTGTGTTTTCCGGACACGCCGCCTCGCCATCCTTGGGTACGTGATAGAAAATGGTGTCCTTGGCCTCGACCCAGCCCGTATGCGTCCCCTTATGCAGCTTCCCCTCCCTACTACCCTCAAAGCACTGAGGAGATGCCTGGGCTTCTTCTCCTATTATGCCCAGTGGGTTCCCCATTACGCAGATAAAGCCCGTCTGCTCCTAAAATCGACCTCTTTTCCCCTGGCGGAGGAGGCCTGTTGGGCCTTCGATGACATCAAAGCGGACATCGCGAAGGCCGCGATGCACGCTGTGGACGAATCCATCCCATTCCAAGTGGAAAGTGATGCGTCTGACTTTGCCCTAGCTGCCACCCTTAACCAGAGGGGCCGTCCGGTGGCCTTCTTTTCCCGGACCTTACAAGGCCCTGAGATTCGACACTCCTCGGTCGAGAAGGAGGCCCAGGCCATCGTGGAAGCCGTCCGGCACTGGCGCCATTATCTCGCGGGCCAACGATTCACCTTAATTACGGACCAGCGGTCAGTTGCCTTCCTGTTTAACACCAGGCAAAAGGGCAAGATTAAGAATGACAAGATCTTGCGGTGGAGGATTGAGCTCTCCACCTACAGATATGACATCATGTACCGGCCCGGGAAGCTCAATGAGCCCCCAGACGCCCTGTCCCGTGGATCATGTGCCAGTGCCCAACTAGACCAGCTACAGTCCCTCCATAACGACCTCTGTCACCCGGGTGTCACCAGATTTTTCCATTTTGTCAAGTCCCGTAACCTGCCCTTCTCCCTTGAGGAAGTCCGGACGATTACCAGGCAATGCAGGGTCTGCGCTGAGTGCAAACCGCAGTTCTACCGGCCAGGTAGGGCGCACCTTGTAAAGGCCACTCGCGCGTTCGAGCGCCTTAGCGTTGATTTTAAAGGCCCCCTCCCCTCCTCTAACCGCAATGTTTATTTCCTGAATATCATTGACGAATACTCACGTTTCCCTTTTGCCTTCCCCTGCTCGGACATGACCACGGCTACAGTGATTCGGACCCTGAACAAGCTCTTCACCCTGTTCGGCTTCCCAGCCTATATTCATAGCGACCGTGGGTCCTCTTTCATGAGTGACGAGCTGAGGCAGTACCTGCTCGCCAAATGCGTTGCCTCCAGCTGCACCACTAGCTATAACCCCAGGGGCAATGGTCAAGTAGAGCGGGAGAACGCAACCGTCTGGAAGGCCGTTCTATTAGCGTTACGGTCTAGGGGCCTTCCAGTCAGCCGTTGGCAAGACGTCCTTCCGGACGCATTACATTCCATTAGGTCACTCTTGTGCACAGCGACCAATACGACCCCTCACGAGCGGATGTTTTCATTTCCCAGGAAGTCCTCCTCGGGTACTTCGCTCCCGGATTGGCTGATGTCCCCGGGGCCCGTCCTGCTTCGGAAGCATGTCCGGACCCATAAGGCAGATCCCTTGGTCGAGGAGGTCCAACTGCTCCATGCTAATCCCCAATATGCTTATGTAGCGTACCCTGATGGGCGGGAGGACACGGTTTCTGTCCGTGACTTGGCACCCGCGGGTGCCCCGGAGGTCACCACGTCCTTCCGCCCCACGGTCCCTGGTGTCGTCCATTCGGAGACTGCTACGCCTCTTCCTCCCTCAGTCCCTGTCCCCAATGTAGTGTGCCCAGAGCCTGTTGCAGCCCCCCACCCCCCAGCTCCGGTTCCCACTGTTCCCCATACGCCACCAGGGCCACTGCTCACTCCTCTCGCCCCTATGTACAGCTCGCTTGAGTCGCCGGAGCCGTCGCCACGCAGTACCCGACGACTGGACGGGAGGACGGATCGGTCCGCTTCACATCACCCAGCGCCTTCTCTCGACGCTCACTGTACGGAGCCTGGGCCGACATCGCTCCCTGCTTCGACGACTCTGCGACCTGCACTACGACGATCGCGACGACGGATCAAGCCACCGGTTCGTCTGGACTTGTGATATTGTTCCGCTTCACCCCCGTGTTGTTTTTTTAAAAGGAAGGGGTGAATGTAGTGGACCTCAGTTGTGCCTTTGTCCTATATGGACCACCGTTGTGTGTGTTTGTCATACCTGGACACATCCCCTTCCAGTTTGGTTCCTCCCCTCAGCACCTAGTATAAAGGTGGCTGTCTCCTCCCCCTTGTTCAGTCCAGGTCGGTTACTTGTTGGGATCTGCTCCTGATTCTGTTGTGAATAAAAGCCTACACTTATATTGGCATATCGGTAGTCTTTCGCCTTATTGATAGCGCATCAGTCGTGCTACCAAATAAACCTGTTGAACTTTAACCTGGTGTTGTGAGACTACTTACTGTACCTACCCCAGCCCAACGCCGGCAACTCCACATCATAATGGACTGAAGCCCAAGGATCTCTGGACACTCATAAGTCTGCATAGCTGAGTCCAACCCTGGTGCTCCCTGCAGATAAACACCTTGTTCTGAACATGAATCAAAAGGCCCCTGAAGCCCATGAAGCATTTCAATCTGGACGTAGCAACAGTGATGCGATTCAAAAACAATTTGAGATGTCTTTCAGACAGGAGAAGGCATGTGAATACTAATTCTTTCTTACCAGACTTAACTCTATCATCTCCAAATCTGACCTGTAAAAGATGTTTTTTCCCCTTTTCTCCACTGAGCTAATCACCATAGCATTAACTACACTTGTTCCCCGAGTCACCATTTTAAGAGGAGAAATAATTAAGAATTTCGAACAGAAAGCTTGTTAATTTGAAAGCTCTTTCTTTTCATTTTCCATTCCAAGTCAAATTGCTTGCTTGGATCTACACAATCTGTATCTGTTTTGAAAACACAGGCCAAAATTTTACGTTGCTCAGGTGGGTGCATGCCCAACACAGAAGTAACAGAAAATCGCCCAAAAGAAGTCTGGTGTGCGTCCCTACGTCATCGTGCACTCATGCAATACTTAAGTCGATAGGTGAGAAGTCGGAAGCGGCCCACAGACAATCACACGGAAATTTAACCCATTAAGGGGCCAATTGAACGCAATTTTACGTGGGCGGTCAGCGGGAGGGCCGATTGGCTAGGCAGCCTTCACGTTTTAGCTTCGACCTCGACCCAAAGTAAAATTAAAGAAGGAGCCTGGGGACTGAACCTTGTCTTTGAATGTGCTGCCGAGATACTCCTTGCATAGTTTTTTGATCACAATTTATTTTTCGCATGTCAGCAGCCCCCTGATTCAGCTCCGCAGTGGCAGTCCCCTAAGGTAGCACAATAGAAACGCCAGTCCCAACTCTCCCTTTTCCCAGCGCCCTGCCCTATTCCCGCCTTCCCTGGCAGCACTGAGCCTTTCCCAGACCCTGTTTCAGGCTAGCTATCCATTAACTGGCCAGCCAGTGTGAAATCACGACTGACCACAGATGGGAGTGTGTTTTCCATTCACTTCCAGGTTTACTAAGTGCACGCGCCTGATGGACAAAAAGTTCAGGCCGTGGAATATTCCCCGGAGTCCACTCTTACATGAAAAATAACTTCCCTTTGTCAATTTCTCCTCACTGCTTTGAGTTCTTATTCCTTGTATTGTGCAAAGAAAATTACAGCACAGGAACAGGCCCTTCGGCCCTCCAAGCCTGCACCGACCATGCTGCCTGACTGAAATAAAACCTCCTACCCTTCCGGTGAACATATCCCTCTATTCCCATCCAATTCATGTCTTTGTCAAGACGTCCTTTAAAAGCCACTAAGTCTCTAAAAGTTA
Organism: Mustelus asterias; assembly: GCF_964213995.1. Taxonomy (NCBI): domain Eukaryota; kingdom Metazoa; phylum Chordata; class Chondrichthyes; order Carcharhiniformes; family Triakidae; genus Mustelus; species Mustelus asterias. The sequence continues at coordinate 128,078,690 of NC_135805.1, read as the reverse complement.
CTAGTGGTTGTTATTGCCCTTTGTCCTTACTTCATGTTCAGCAGTGCCCTTTTTAAAGTAGAGTGATCAAACATACTTATGGGTAGTTTTTGCAAAATCCCACCAGAGGGTCACCAGCCAAGAGCACACATTGGGAATCTGGATGTGAGCCTTCTGCCACCTTCAAGCCAACCAAAGGGAGATAACCTGAACATTTCTCATCGGCCCAACAGGATTGCAAAAATCTGTGGCAACCATTATGGAACAGAACAGGCGTAAGCACTCCGAAATACATCCGAGGGGCCGAGGAGGCAGGCAATGAGCCAAAGAGTCCCAAAAACATAACAGTAAGCATGCTGCTGTTCTTCAATTAAAATAAATGATGAAATAAAGCCATCATTTGTACTTCTTGATTCACAGGAGGAATTCCAAAGATGTTGGTGCATTTTCTGCTTCACCAACCTATCAACAAAGGAAAGGAAATTTGAAATTAGTAATGGCAAAATTGGCCATTTCCTTTCCGATTGCAACAATAGGAAAGTGCAGTGAGGAGAGATAAAAGTGATGCTTCAGTTATTCATTTGCTCATGTATATTGTCTGATAAAATTGTGAAATTGTCCTTCGTATTCGTACTGTGCATCCCTTATCAATGCCTTTGACTCAATTTTCATCAGAAAACAATAGTTTCAAAAAAAAGCTTTATTCTGTTTACTTTTTTAAAAAAAATCCAAATCTTATTTAAATCACTCCACTATTACTTGTCAATATAAAATGAATTACCTTGATAAATCAAAATGGATTTTCTTTGAAGTTCTATTTTTTTTAATAACTGCAGCAAGCAAATGCAATTTCTGGAAATCCTTTAAAACCAGCAGATTGCTATTCCTTCTACTGTCATTGTGTGGGAAATCTCTGAAGTATAAGTTTTTGAGAATCCCTAAAAGAGTGGAGTTTGTAAAACATTTTATCCCTGTCAGATGCAGTGTTGGAAAGGTTGACAAACTGGTCGCATGTAACCATTCATTATTATCAAACATGGGTACTTCAGACTCAGGAGGTAAGTTTTGATGCTCATGATTTTGAGTGAAGGTCAAAATTTGGAATTAAGTTTAAGATTGCTATCAATTTCGTACCAACAGCGGGTTAAAACAGTGACCTATGCAGAAGATTTGGAATATTGATTCACATTTGGAAAGTTAAAGTCAGGTTGAGATTCCTTTCTTTCGGGGGAGGTGGATGTCGTTGACAAGACCAGCATTTGTTGCCCATCCTGAATTGCCCTTGAACTGAGTGGCTTGCTTGGCCACTTCAGAGGGTGATTAAGAGTCAAATGCTTTGCTGTGGGACTGGAGTCACAAAGAACAGAGAAATGTACAGCACAGGAACAAGACCTTTGGCCCTCCAAGCCTGCACCAATCATGATGGCTGCCTAAACTAAAACCGTATACACTTACGGAGTCCGCATCTTTCCATTCCCATCCTATTCATATATTCGTCTAGTTGCCCTTTAAATGCCGCTATCGTATCTGCTCCCACCGCCTCCTCGGGCAACGCGTTCCAGACTTTCACCACCCTCAGTGTAAAAGAACTTGCCTCACACATCTCCTCAAAACTTTTCCCCACGCACCCGAGGAAAGAGAATCTGACTATCCACTCTGTCCATGCCACTCATAATCTTGTAAACCTCTATCAGGTCACCCTTCAACCTCAGTCATTCCAGTAAGAACAGACTTTATCCAACTTCCTCTTATAGCTAATACTCTCCAGACCAGGCAACATCCTGGTAAACCTCTTCTGTACCCTCTCCAAAGCATCCACACACTGCCAGAATTATACACAATATTCTAAATGAGGCCTAACTAAGGTTCTGTACAGCTGTAGCATGTATAGAACCAAATTTAACCATACTCAATCCCCCAACCGATGAAGGCAAGCATGCCGTATGCCTTCTTGACTACCTTATCCACCTGCATTGCCACATTCAGTGATCGGTGGACTTATACGGCCAGATCTCTCTGCCTGTCAATACTCCGAAGGGTTCTACC